>NC_045802.1:8417669-9019703 GCF_009873245.2 Balaenoptera musculus | reverse complement strand
CTCACCGCAGCTCGAGGTAGCCCGTGTACAGCAATGAAGACCCAATGCAGCCAAAAAAAAAAAAGCCAGCTTACTGAATGGAAGAAGATATTTGCAAATCATATATCTGATAAGGGTTAATATCCAAAATATATAAAGAAGTTATACAACTCAATAATAAAAAAATAAACCAATCCAATTAAAAAATGAGCAGAGGATCTAAATAGACATTTTTTCAGAGATGACATAGAGACGTCTGACAGGCACATGAAACGATGCTCAACATCACTAACCATCAGGGAAATGTAAATCAAAACCACATGAGATATCACCGCATGTTTCAGAATGGCTACTATTAAAAGGTAAGAAATAACAAGTGTTGGCAAGGATGTGGAGAAATGGAAACTCTCATGCATTGTTGATGAGAATGTAAATTGGTGCAGCCACTATGGAAAACAGTATGGAGGTTCCTCAGAAAATTAAAAATAGAACTACCATATGATCCAGCAGTACGACCTCTGTTACTTATTCAAAGAAAATTAAAACACTAACTTGAAAAGATAAATGTACCCCAATGTTTATAGCAGCATTATTTACAATAGCTAATATATGTAAACAACCTAAGTGTCCACTGATGGATGAATGGATAGAGAAGATGTAGTACATATATACACAATGGAGTACTACTCAGCCATAAAAAAGAATGAAATCTTGCCAATTGAGACAACATGGATAGCCCTTGAGAGTATTATGCTAAGTGAAATAAGAGAGTCAAGGACTATATGATTTCACTTACCTGTAGAATATAAAAAACAAAGCAAGCAGACAAAACTGAGCAAAACTCATAGACACAGAGAAAAGATTGGTGGTTGCCAGAGTTGGGGGAGGTGGTTGGAGGGTGAGCAAAATGGGTGAAGGAGATCAAGAAATATAACTTCTAGTCATAATATAAATAAGTCGTTGGGATGTAATATACTGCATGGTCTATAATATTATATTGCAAATTTGAAAGATGCTAAGAAATTAAATCTGAAAAGTTCTCATCACAAGCAAAAAAATTTTTTTTTAAGATTTAATTTTTATTTTTTATTTTTGGCTGCATTAGGTCTTTGTTGCTGCACGCAGGCTTTCTATAGTTGCAGCAAGCGGGAGTTACTCTTTGTTGCGGTGTGTGGGCTTCTCATTGCAGTGGCTTCTCTTGTTGTGGAGCACGGGCTCTAGGCACATGGGCTCAGTAGTTGTGGCTCACGGGCCCTAGAGCGCAGGCTCAGAAGTTGCGGCGCATGGGCTTAGTTGCTCCGCGGCATGTGGGATCTTCCCAGACCAGGGCTTGAACCCATGTCCCCTGCGTTGGCAGGCAGATTCTTAACCACTGTGCCACCAGGGAAATCCTGAAAATAATTTTTTTTGTAACTTTGTATGGTGACAGATGGTAAATAGACTTATTGGAGTGATCATTTTTCAGCGCACACAGATGTCAAATCATGTTCTATACCTGAAACTAATGTTGTGTGTCAATTATACCTTAATAATAAAAAACACGGGCAGGAAAACTGTGGAGGGAGAGCAAGATATGAAATAATTATCTCATAATAGGAATTTGAAATTATCAGGGAGCATAATTGTATTATAGGATTGTCTGATAGCATTGAGGGCTCATTGTGAGATTTGGCACTCTTTAAGATATGCTTGGTTGCAGTTGTGGTCTAGTAATGTCACATTTCAACATGTGCAGACGTGGGAAGGTTTTTTGTTTTTTTTTTTAAACATCTTTATTGGAGTATAATTGCTTTACAGTGGTGTGTTAGTTTCTGCTTTATAACAACGTGAATCAGTTATACATATACATATGTTCCCATATCTCTTCCCTCTTGCATCTCCCTCCCTCCCACCCTCCCTATCCCACCCCTCTAGGTGGTCACAAAGCACCGAGCTGATCTCCCTGTGCTATGCGACTGCTTCCCACTAGCTATCTATTTTACATTTGGTAGTGTATATATGTCTATGCCACTCTCTCACCCTGTCACATCTTACCCCTCCCCCTCCCCGTATCCTCAAGTCCATTCTCTAGTAGGTCTGTGTCTTTATTCCTGTCTTGCCACTAGGTTCTTCATGACCTTTATTTTCCCTTAGATTCCATATATATGTGTTAGCATACTGTATTTGTTTTTCTCTTTCTGACTTACTTCACTCTGTATGACAGACTCTAACTCCATCCACCTCACTACAAATACCTCCATTTCATTTCTTTTTATGGCTGAGTAATATTCCATTGTATATATGTGCCACATCTTCTTTATCCATTCATCCGATGATGGACACTTAGGTTGCTTCCATGTCCTGGCTATTGTAAATAGAGCTGCAATGAACATTTTGGTACATGACTCTTTTTGAATTATGGTTTTCTCAGGGTATATGCCCAGTAGTGGGATTGCTGGGTCGTATGGTAGTTCTATTTTTAGTTTTATAAGGAACCTCCATACTGTTCTCCATAGTGGCTGTATCAATTTACATTCCCACCAACAGTGCAAGAGGGTTCCCTTTTCTCCACACCCTCTCCAGCATTTATTGTTTGTAGATTTTTTGATGATGGCCATTCTGACCGGTGTGAGATGATACCTCATTGTAGTTTTGATTTGCATTTCTCTAATGATTAATGATGTTGAGCATTCTTTCATGTGTCTGTTGGCAATCTGTATATCTTCTTTGGAGAAATGTCTATTTAGGTCTTCTGCCCATTTTTGGATTGGGTTGTTTGTTTTTTTATTATTGAGCTGCATGAGCTGCTTGTAAATCTTGGAGATTAATCCTTTGTCAGTTGCTTCATTTGCAAATATTTTCTCCCATTCTGAGGGTTGTCTTTGGGTCTTGTTTATGGTTTCCTTTGCTGTGCAAAAGCTTTTAAGTTTCATTAGGTGGGAAGGTTTTAACTAGTTAATATTTTTGATTGTCAGCAAGGGAGTGATTATAATCCATGGAATTTAAACTTGTTCGGAAGAGGAGTGAAGATAGGTGGTGGGTAGTGGAAAAAGTAGCGAGGTCTACAGATTGTTATTGATGATGGGAGAAGAATTTTTGGAAAGGGTCAGGGGCTAGAGCAAAAGGAGCCTGAAAGCATATCTGAGTGGGATGCTTAAGCATGAGATTCTGGAGCTGATACACTTATTGCTATGGATGGAGTTTTGGTATAGCCATGAAATTGGGTGGCCAAGGTGGGATGGAGGGGAGCAGAGATTCCCTGGAGGTAAGAATGTTAAAACTGAGAGGAAAAAGGTACTGTTTGGGTTAGCCACGAGGATGTTGCAGTCCCTGAGAATGACATCAGACGTTGGGATGGATAGGAAGACAGTGAGGAATAAGCTATTGTTTATTCAATGAATAAGGCAGTGTGAGCAGGGAGGGCTTTAGGTCGGCGGTTCTCAGCCACAGCTGCACCTTAAAATCATATGAGGGACGTTATAAGTAACTATGGCGGGCCGCTGTCCTGAGGGTTTGATTTAAGGGATCTGGTGTGGGACCTGTGTCCCAGAGTATCTTAAAAGCTTACCCAATGACTCAAATATACTCCAAGGTTCACAACTACTGCTGCGGGTGATGGAGATGGGGATGGGCTTGAGGAAGGAGGATGGTTAGTGCACCTGGGCAGCGTGAATATCAAGTCTCTGGGCTGGTTGAAAGAGAAATAAAGAAAGAAGGGTTGGAAATCCGTAGAGCGGAGCAGGGGGGAGTTTTGTCATCCTGCTGGCCCAGGAACTCCTGGAAGTTGTTGGCAGGTGGCCAAAGTTCTTGGAACCCAAAGTTAGCTTACAATGTTAGAGAAAGAGTTTGCTGTTAAAAACAAAGTCTGGGCTAGAGGAGATGGTGACAGAGAAGGAAGTGCCTGACAGGAAACTGCTTTGTAATGGTCTGCATGAATTCTAGTCACTCACTTCCTGTGACCTCAAATACAAAACAAAGTAACAAATCAATGACAGATTTGGAGTTGAATCACTACACAAACACCCTCCATGGAAAAATGATTGAGGGTGTGAACCTCGCTGGAGAATAAATTTCTCCTAATTCAACAACTTTCAAAGTGAGTTGGCTATTAAGATGCTGGTTTGGTGGACCCTGCTCTGGATTTACCTGAGTGAGCACTTACTTTTGACTAGCCTCCTCCAGTGATTCTTAGGTTCAAGAACCACCAGAGCAGTGTTACAATCTTGGAGTGGATTAGAATCACCTGGGGAACTTTAAACAGCCCTGGAGTTGCACGCTTCAGACCAGTTAAATCAATCTCTGGAGGAGTGGAGTGGGTATTGGAGTTCGTAGTTCCCGACATGATTTAATGTGCAACTAAGGTTTCAAACTCACTGCACTACACTCTGATTCTTACAGGAGAGACAGGTGTGTATCCTGTTTTTTCCTCAGAGACTTTGCATACCACCTCTATGTTTTTAGACTTCTCAGTAGCAGACTCACACATCCAACCATTTGCTCGCCATTTGTCTTGGGTGTCTAATTAGGCAAATCAAAGTTAACATGTCTAAAATTAAATCTTGTTTTCCACTTTCCATATGTGTACCTCCTTGTCTTGGTAAATAGCAACTCTATTCTTCTAGTTATTTGGGCCAAATTTTGGAGTCTCTCACATTTCCATGTGTCATCATCAAGTCCTGTCAGCTCTATCTCTGAAATGTTTCCAGAATAGGCCCACTTCTAATAACCTCCGTTGCTACGCCCCTATCCCAAGCCAACATAACTCGTGAGTGCACTGTTGCAATAGCCTTCTAACTGGTCTTCCTGCTTCTGCCGTCCTATAGTCTGTTCTGCAACATAGCAGGCAGAGTGATCCTTTTTTAAAAATTTACTTTTATTGTGGTAAAATATGTATAACCTGAAATTTACCATCTAAGTACACAGTTAAGCGACATTAAGTACATTCACCATGTAGTGTAACCATACCACTCTCTATTTCCAGAATTTTTTCATCATATAGATCAATGGAACAGGATAGAAAGCCCAGAGATAAACCCACGCACATATGGTCAACTTATCTTTGATAAAAGAGGTAAGAATATACAATGGAGAAAAGACAGCATCTTCAATAAGTGGTGCTGGGAAAACTGGACAGCTACATGTAAAAGAATGAAATTAGAACACTCTCTAACACCATACACAAAAATAAACTCAAAATGGATTAAAAACCTAAGTGTAAGGCCAGACACTATCAAACTCTTAGAGGAAAACATAGGCAGAACACTCTGACATAAATCACAGCAAGATCCTTTTTGACCCACCTCCTGGAGAAATGGAAATAAAAACAAAAATAAACAAATAGGACCTAATGAAACTTAAAAGCTTTTGCACATCAAAGGAAGCCATAAACAAGACAAAAAGACAACCCTCAGAATGGGAGAAAATATTTGCAAATGAAGCAACTGACAAAGGGTTAATATCCAAAATTTACAAGCAGCTCATGCAAATCAATATCAAAAAAAAAAAAAACAACTCAATTCAAAAATGGGCAGAAGATCTAAATAGACATTTCTCCAAAGAAGATATACAGATTGCCAACAAACACATGAAAGAATGCTCAACATCATTAATCATTAAAGAAATGCAAATCAAAACTACAATGAGATATCCCCTCTGTCCTGTTTTCTTGTTCTTCATGTCCTGGCATAGACAAACAAGCACATCTCCTCTCCATGAAAATATAAAATCTTTGAGAACAGGGATATATCTGTTTTAATAACTGCAGTATCCCCTGAAACAGTGCCTAGCCCAGAGTGGGTACATAATAAATACTTGCTGGATGAAGGAAAAAACTCAGCTCATGATGGGCATTCAAATATCAATTAATTGTGAGTAAGTGTATAAAAAAGCTTAAAAAAACCCCAGCTTTAGTGAGATATAATTAAGATACTGTAAAACCACCCACGGACACTAACGTCTATGTTCTTCAGGCAGGTATTTGGAAGCAGGTGTAAGCTATTGATGTAAGCAGCCTGGAGGTCCCCTTATTTCTTTTTTTTTTAAAATTTGTTTTTTAAATTTTATATTGGGCTATATTTGATTTACAATGTTGTGTTTCAGGTGTACAGCAACCTGATTTAGTTATACATATACGTGTCTCTATTCTTTTTCAGATTCTTTCCCCATGTAGGTTATTATAGAGTATCAAATAGAGTTCCCTGTGCTATACAGTAGGTCCTTGTTGATTATTTTATATACAGTAGTGTGTGTATGTTAATCCCAAACTCCTAACTTATCCCTGCCCTCCACCTTTCCACTGTGGTAACCATAAGATTGTTTTCTAAGTCTGTGAGTCTGTTTCTGTTTTGTAAATAAGTTCATTTGTATCATTTTTTAAGATTCTACATATAAGTGATATCATATGATATTTGTCTTTTCTCTGTCCAGCTTACTTCACTTAGTATGATAATCTCTAGGTCCATCCATGTTGCTGCAAATGGCATTATTTTGTTCTTTTTAATGGCTGAGTAGTATTCAATTGTCTATATATACACCACATCTTCTTTATCCAGTCATCTGTCGATGGACACTTAGGTTGCTTTCATATCTTGGCTACTGTAAATAGTGCTGCAGTGAACATTGGGGTCCATGTATCTTTTTGAAGTATGGTTTTCTCCAGATATATACCCAGGAGTGTGATTGCTGCATCATATGGTAGCTCTAGTTTTAGTTTTTTAAGAACCTCCATACAGTTTTCCATAGTGGCTGCACCAATTTGCATTCCCACCAACAGTGTAAGAGGGTTCTCTTTTCTCCACACCCTCTCCAGCATTTATTGTTTGTAGATTTTTTGATGATGGCCATTCTGACCAGTGGGAGGTGATACTTCATTGTAGTTTTGATTTGCATTTCTCTAATAATTAGTGATGTTGAGGAGCTTTTCATGTGCCTCTTGGCCATCTGTATGTCTTCTTTGGAGAAATGTCTATTTAGATCTTCTGCCCATTTTTTGATTGCGTTGTTTGTTTTTTTCATATAGAGCTGCATGAGCTGTTTATATATTTTGAAGATTAATCCCTTGTCGGTTGCATCGTTTGCAAGTATTTTCTCCCATTCTGTGGGTTGTCTTTTCATTTTGTTTATGGTTTCCTTTGCTGTGCAAAAGCTTTTAAGTTTAATTATGTCCCATTTGTTTTTGCTTTTATTTTCATTACTCTGGGAGGTGGATCCAAAAAGATATTGCTGTGATTTATGTCACAGAGTGTTCTTTCTGTTTTCCTCTAAGAGTTTTATAGTATCCAGTCTTACATTTAGGTCTTTAATCCATTTTGAGTTTTTTTGTGTGTGTATGGTGTTAGAGAATATTCTAATTTCATTCTTTTACATGTAGGTGCCCAGTTTTCCCAGCACCACTTACTGAAGAGACTGTCTTTTCTCTATTATATATTCTTGCCTCTTTTGTTGTAGATTAATTGACCATAAGTGCGTGGGTTTACTTCTGGGCTTTCTATCCTGTACCACTGATCTATATTTCTGTCTCTGTGCCAGTACTACACTGCTTTGATTACTGTAGCTTTATAGTATAGTCTGAAGTCAGGGAGCCTGATTCCTCCCTCTCTGTTTTTCTTTCTCAAGATTGATTTGGATATTCAGGATCTTTTGTGTTTCCATACAAATTTTAAGATTTTTTTGTTCTAAATCTGCAAAAAATCCCATAGGTCATTTGATAGGGATTGCATTGAATCTGTAGATTGCCTTGGGTAGTATAGTCATTTTGACGATATTGATTCTTCCAATCCAAGAACATGGTATATTTTTCCATTTGTTTGTGTCTTTGATTTCTTTCATCAGCATCTTATAGTTTTCAGAGTACAGGTTTTTTGCCTCCTTAGGTAGGTTTATTCCTAGGTATTTAATTCTTTTTATTGTGATAGTTAATGGGATTGTTTCTTTTTTTGGTGGGGGGAGACCTTATCTTTGTGCTACAAAGTCCATGTTTAATTTTTAAAAATTATTTAATATGATTTTCTTTCCGTATGAAACATGAAACTTGACAGGTTTCAGAACTAATTATCCCATTATTGTAGGACTATGGGAATTACTCTTTTATTTTCAAAAGAGAAAGTTAGATTTTTATTTTATTTTTTTCTGTTATTTCTGAGATATACATTTTAAAGTAATAACTAGAATTATGACTTATTATATCAGAACATATAAGATTTTTAGAAATTTCATGTAATGTCTGAAACATTTATATTAACATATTTCCATACAGATAAGCAAAGAAAGTTTAGTATTAGTTGTGCTTTTTATTTGTTTATTTCTTTTCTTATACTGCAGATTCTTATTAGTCATCAATTTTATACATATCAGTGTATACATGTCAATCCCAATCTCCCAATTCAGCACACCACCATCCCCACCCCACCGTGCTTTCCCCCCCTTGGTGTCCATACATTTGTTGTCTACATCTGTGTCTCAACTTCTGCCCTGCAAACCGGTTCATCTGCACCATTTTTCTAGGTTCCACACACATGCGTTAATATACGATATTTGTTTTTCTCTTTCTGACTTACTTCACTCTGTATGACAGTCTCTAGATCCATCCACGTCTCAAAAAATGACTCAATTTCGTTCCTTTTTATGGCTGAGTAATATTCCATTGTATATATGTACCACAACTTCTTTATCTATTTATCTGTCGACGGGCATTTTGGTTGCTTCCGTGACCTGGCTATTGTGAATAGTGCTGCAATGAACATTGGGGTGCATGTATCTTTTTGAATTATGGTTTTCTCTGGGTATATGCCCAGTAGTGGGATTGCTGGATCATATGGTAATTCTCTTTTTAGTTTTTTAAGGAACCTCCATACTGTTCTCCATAGTGGCTGTATCAATTTACATTCCCACCAACAGTGCAAGAGGGTTCCCTTTTCTCCACACCCTCTCCAGCATTTGTTGTTTGTAGATTTTCTGATGATGCCCATTCTAACAGGTGTGAGGTGATACCTCATTGTAGTTTTGATTTGCATTTCTCTAATAATTAGTGATGTTGAGCAGCTTTTCATGTGCTCCTTGGCCATCTGTATGTCTTCCTTGGAGAAATGTCTATTTAGGTCTTCTGCTCATTTTTGGATTGGGTTGTTTGTTTCTTTAATATTTAGCTGCATGAGATGTTTATATATTTTGGAGATTAATCCTTTGTCCATTGATTCGTTTGCAAATATTTTCTCCCATTCTGAGGGTTGTCTTTTGGTCTTGTTTATGGTTTCCTTTGCTGTGCAAAAGCTTTCAAGTTTCATTAGGTCTCATTTGTTTATTTTTGTTTTTATTTCCATTACTCTAGGAGGTGGTTCAAAAAAGATCTTGCTGTGATTTATGTCAAAGAGTGTTCTTCCTATGTTTTCCTCTAAGAGTTTTATAGTGTCCGGTCTTACATATAGTTCTCGAATCCATTTTGAGTTTATTTTTGTGTATAGTGTTAGGGAGTGTTCTAATTTCATTCTTTTACATGTAGCTGTCCAGTTTTCCCAGCACCACTTATTGAAGAGACTGTCTTTTCTCCATTGTATATCTTTGCCTCCTCTTTCATAGATTAGTTGACCATAGGTGCGTGGCTTTATCTCTGGGCTTTCTATATTGTTCCATTGGTCTATGTTTCTGTTTTTGTGCCAGTACCATATTGTCTTTATTACTGTAGCTTTGTAGTATAGTCTGAAGTCAGGGAGTCTGATTCCTCTAGCTCCGTTTTTTTCCCTCAAGACTGCTTTGGCTATTCGGGGTCTTTTGTGTCTCCATACAAATTTTAAGATGATTATTTGTTCTAGTTCCATAAAAAATACCATTGGTAATTTGATAAGGATTGCATTGAATCTGTAGATTGCTTTGAGTAATATAGTCATTTTCACAATATTGATTCTTCCAATTCAAGAACATGGTATATCTCTCCATCTGTTGGTATCATCTTTAATTTCTCTCATCAGTGTCTTATAGTTTTCTGCATACAGGTCTTTTGTTCTCCCTAGGTAGGTTTCTTCCTAGGTATTTTATTCTTTTTGTTGCAGTGGTACATGGGAGTGTTTCCATAATTTCTCTTTCAGATTTTTCATCATTAGTGTATAGGAATGCAAGAGATTTCTGTGCATTAATTTTGTATCCTGCAACTTTACCAAATTCATTGATTAGCTCTAGAAGTTTTCTGGTGGCATTTTTAGGATTCTCTATGTATAGTATCATATCATCTGCAAACAGTGACAGTTTTACTTTTTCGTTTCCAATTTGCATTCCTTTTATTTCTTTTTCTTCTCTGATTTCCGTGGCTAGGACTTCCAAAACTATGTTGAATAATAGTGGTGAGAGTGGACATCCTTGTCTTATTCCTGATCTTAGAGGAAATGCTTTCAGTTTTTCACCATTGAGAATGATGCTTGCTGTGGGTTTGTCATATATGGCCTTTATTATGTTGAGGTAGGTTCCCTCTATGCCCACTTTCTGGAGAGTTTTTATCATAAATGAGTGTTGAATTTTGTCAAAAGCTTTTTCTGCATCTGTTGAGATGATCATATGGTTTTTATTCTTCAATTTGTTAATATGGTGTATCACATTGATTGATTTGCATATATTGAAGAATCCTTGCATCCCTGGGATAAATCCCACTTGATCGTGGTGTATGATCCTTTTAATGTGTTGTTGGATTCTGTTTGGTAGTATTTGGTTGAGGATTTTTGCATCTATGTTCATCAGTGATATTGGTCTGTAATTTTCTTTTTTTGTAGTATCTTCGTCTGGTTTTGGTATCAGGGTGATGGTGGCCTCATAGAATGAGTTTGGGAGTGTTCCTTCCTCTGCAATTTTTTGGAAGAGTTTGAGAAGGATGGGTGTTAGCTCTTCTGTAAATGTTTGACAGAATTCACCTGTGAAGCCATCTGGTCCTGGACTTTTGTTTGTTGGAAGATTTTTAATCACAGTTTCAATTTCATTTTTTGTTATGGTCTGTTCATATTTTCTATTTCTTCCTGGTTCAGTCTTGGAAGGTTATACCTTTCTAAGGATTTATCCATTTCTTCCAGATTGTCCATTTTATTGGCATAGAGTTGCTTGTAGTATTCTTTTAGGATGCTTTGTAGTTCTGTGCTGCCTTTTGTACCTTCTCCTTTTTCATTTCTAACTTTACTGATTTGAGTCCTCTCCCTCTTTTTCTTGATGAGTTTGGCTAATGGTTTATCCATTTTGTTTATCTTCTCAAAGAACCAGCTTTTAGTTTTATTGATCTTTGCTATTGTTTTCTTTTTTTCTATTTCATTTATTTCTGCTCTGATCTTTATGATTTCTTTCCTTCTGCTAACGTTGGGTTTTGTTTGTTCTTCTTTCTCTAGTTCCTTTAGGTGTAAGGTTAGATTGTTTACTTGAGATTTTTCTTGTTTCTTGAGGTAGGCTTGTATAGCTATAAACTTCCCTCTTAGAACTGCTTTTGCTGCATCCCATAGGTTTTGGATTGTCATGTTTTCATTGTCATTTGTCTGTCGGTATTTTTTGATTTCCTCTTTGATTTCTTCAGTGATCTCTTGGTTATTTAGTAACGTATTGCTTAGCCTCCATGTGTTTGTGTTTTTTATGTTTTTTTCCCTGTAATTCATTTCTAATCTCATAGCATTGTGGTCAGAAAAGATGCTTGATAT
Source organism: Balaenoptera musculus (assembly GCF_009873245.2). NCBI lineage: Eukaryota > Metazoa > Chordata > Mammalia > Artiodactyla > Balaenopteridae > Balaenoptera > Balaenoptera musculus. The sequence continues at coordinate 9,008,088 of NC_045802.1, read as the reverse complement.
GATTTCAATTTTCTTAAATTTACTGAGGCTTGATTTGTGACCCAAGATGTGATGTATCCTGGAGAATGTTCCATGCGCACTTGAGAAGAAAGTGTAATCTGCTGTTTTTGGATGGAATGTCCTATAAATATCAATTAAATCTATCTGGTCTATTGTGTCATTTAAAGCTTGTATTTCCTTATTTATTTTCATTTTGCATGATCTGTCCATTGGTGTAAGTGAGGTGTTAAAGTCCCCCACTATTATTGTGTTACTGTCGATTTCCTCTTTTATAGCTGTTAGCCGTTGCCTTATGTATTGAGGTGCTCCTATGTTGGGTGCATATATATTTATAATTGTTATATCTTCTTCTTGGATTGATCCCTGGATCATTATGTAGTGTCCTTCCTTGTCTCTTGTAACATTCTTTATTTTAAAGTCTATTTTATCTGATATGAGTATTGCTACTCCAGCCTTCTTTTGATTTCCATTTGCATGGAATATCTTTTTCCATCCCCTCACTTTCAGTCTGTATGTGTCCCTAGGTCTGAAGTGGGTCTCTTGTAGACAGCATATATATGGGTCTTGTTTTTGTATCCATTCAGCAAGCCTGTGTCTTTTGGTTGGAGCATTTTTAATCCATTTACGTTTAAGGTCATTATCGATATGTATGTTCCTATTACCATTTTCTTAATTGTTTTAGGTTTGTTTTTTTAGGTCCTTTTCTTCTCTTGTGTTTCCCATTTAGAGAAGTTCCTTTAGCATTTGTTGTAGAGCTGGCTTGGTGGTGCTGAATTCTCTTAGCTTTTGCTTGTCTGTAAAGCTTTTGATTTCTCCATCGAATTTGAATGAGATCCTTGCTGGGTAGAGTAATCTTGGTTGTAGGTTCTTCCCTTTCATCACTTTAAGTATATCATGCCACTCCCTTCTGGCTTGTAGAGTTTCTGCTGAGAAGTCAGCTGTTAACCTTATGGGAGTGCCCTTGTATGTTATTTGTCGTTTTTCCCTTGCTGCTTTCAATAATTTTTGTTTGTCTTTAATTTTTGCCACTTTGATTACTATGTGTCTCGGCATGTTTTTCCTTGGGTTTATCCTATATGGGACTCACTGTGCTTCCTGGACTTGGGTGGCTATTTTCTTTCCCATGTTAGGGAAGTTTTCGACTATAATGTCTTCAAATATTTTCTCTGGTCCTTTCTCTCTCTCTTCTCCTTCCGGGACCCCTATAATGCGAGTGTTGTTGCGTTTAATGTTGTCCCAGAGGTCTCTTAGGCTGTCTTCATTTCTTTTCATTCTTTTTTCTTTAGTCTGTTCCACAGCAGTGAATTCCACCATTCTGTCTTCCAGGCCACTTAACCGTTCTTCTGCCTCAGTTATTCTGCTATTGATTCCTTCTAGTGTAGTTTTCATTTCAGTTATTGTATTGTTCATCTCTGTTTGTTTGTTCTTTAATTCTTCTAGGTCTTTGTTAAACATTTCTTACATCTTCTCGATCTTTGCCTCCATTCTTTTTCCGAAGTCCTGGATCATCTTCACTATCATTATTCTGAATTCTTTTTCTGGAAGGTTGCCTATCTCCACTTCATTTAGTTGTTTTTCTGGGGTTTTAACTTGTTCCTTCATCTGCTATATAGCCCTCTGCCTTTTCATCTTGTCTATTTTTCTGTGAATGTGGTTTTTGTTCCACAGGCTGCAGGATTGTAGTTCTTCTTGCTTCTGCTGTCTGCCCTCTGGTGGATGAGGCTATCTAAGAGGGTTGATGGGAGGGACTGGTTGGGATTGTTTCTTTAATTTCTCTTTCTGATCTTTCATTATTAATGTATAGAAATGCAACAGATTTCTGTGCATTTATTTTGTATCCTGCAACTTTACCGAATTCATTGATGAGCTCTAGTAATTTTCTGATAGCGTCTTTAGGATTTTCTGTGTATAGTATCATGTCATCTGCAAACAGTGACAGTTTTACTTCTTCTTTTCCAATTTGGATTCCTTTTATTTCTTTTTTTTCTCTGATTGCCATGGCTAGGATTTACAAAAGTAGATTGAATGAAAGTGAGGAGAGTGGACATCCTTGTCTCGTTTCTGATCTTTCAGCTTTTCATCATTGAGCATGATGTTAGCTGTAGGTTTGTTATATATGACCTTTATTATGTTGAGGTATGTTCCTGCCATGCCCACTTTCTGGAGAGTTTTTATCATAAATGGGTGTTGGATTTTGTCAAAAGCTTTTTCTGCATCCATTGAGGTGATCATAGGGTTTTTATTCTTCAGGTTGTTAATCTGGTATATCACACTGATTGATTTGTGGATATTGAAAAATCCTTGCATCCCTGGGATAAATCCCACTTGATCGTGGTGTATGATCCTTTAATGTATTGTTGGACTTGGTTTGCTAGTGTTTTGTTGAGGATTCTTGCTTCTATGTTCATCAGTGATATTGGCCTGTAATTTTCTTTTTTTGTGGTGTCTTTGTCTGATTTTGGTATCAGGGTGATAGAGGATCATAGAATGAGTTTGGGAGTGTTCCCTCCTCCCTCTTTTTAAAAATAGTTTCAGAAGGATAGGTGTTAGCTCTTCTCTAAACGTTTGATAGAATTCACCTGTGATGCCATCTAGTCCTGGATTTTTGTTTGTAGGAGTTCTAAAATCACTGTTTCAATTTCAGTGCTTGTGATTGGTCTGTTCATATTTTCTCTTCCTGGTTCAGTTCTGGAAGATTGTACCTTTCTAAGAATTTGTCTATTTCTTCTAGGTTGTCCATTTTACTGGCATATAGTTGCTTGTACAGTAGTCTCTTATGATCCTTTGTATTTCTGTGGTGTCAGTTGTAACTTCTCCTTCTTCATTTCTAATTTTACTGATTTAAGCCCTCTCCCTTTTTTTCTTGATGAGTCTGGCTAAAGGTTTATCAATTTTGTTTATCTTTTCCAAGAACCAGCTTTTAGTTTCATTGGTCTTTTCTATTGTTTTCTTCATCTCTATTTCATTTATTTCTGCTCTGATCTTTATGATTTCTTTCCTTCTACTAACTTTGGGTTTTGTTTGTTCTTCTTTGTCTAGTTGCTTTTGGTGTAAAGTTAGGTTGCTTATTTGGGATTTTTCTTGTTTCCTGAGGTAAGATTGTATTGTTGTAAACTTCCCTCTTAGGACTGCTTTTTCTGTGTCTCATAGGTTTTAGATCACTGTGTTTTCATTTTCCTTTTTCTCTAGGTATTTTTTTGATTTTTTCTTTGCTTTTCTCAGTGATCCATTGACTGTTTAGTAGCATATTTTTTAGCCTCCACCTGTTTGTGTTTTTTACAGTTTTTTTTTTTCTTGTAATTCATTTCTAACCTCATAGCATTGTGGTCAGAAAAGATGCTTGATATGATTTCAATTTTCTTAAATATTGAGGCTTGCTTAATGGCCCAGCATGTGATCTATCCTTGGGAATGTTCCATATGCACTTGAGAAGAATGTGTATTTTGCTGCTTTTGGATGGAATAGTCTATAAATATCAATTAAGTCCATCTGGTCTAATGTCATTATGGCCTGTGTTTCCTTATTGATTTTCTGTCTGGATGATCTGTCCATTGATGAAAGTGGGGTGTTAAAGTCCCCCACTCTTATTGTGTTACTGTCGATTTCTCTCTTTATGGCTGTTAGTATTTGCTTTATATATTGAGGTGCTCCTATAATGAGTGCATATAACTATTCACGATAGTTATATCTTCTTCTTGGGTTGATCTCTGATCATTATGTAGTGTCCTTCTTTGTCTCTTATAACAGTCTTTAGTTTAAAGTGTATTTCGTCTGATATGAGTATTGCTATTCCAGCTTTCTTTTGATTTACATTTGCGTGGAATACCTTCTTCCCTCCTCTCATTTTCAGTCTGTATGTGTCCCTAGGTCTGAAGTGGGTCTCTTGTAGACAGCATATATATGGGTATTGTTTTTGTATCCATTCAGCAGTTAGTGTCTTTTGGTTGGAGCATTTAATCCACTTACATTTAAGGTGATTACCAATATGTATGTTCTTTTTTTTTTTTTTTTTTGGCCACACTTTGCAACATGTGGGATCTTAGTTCCCTGAATAGGGATCAAGCCCATGCCCACTGCATTGGAAGTGCAGAGTCTTAACCACTGGACTGCCAGGGAAGTCCCCCAGTATGTATGTTCTTATTTCTATTTTGTTAATTGTTTTGGGATTGTTTTCATAGGTCTTTTTTCTTCTCTTCCTCTTTTGTTGTCTTCTCTTGTGATTTGATGACTGTCTTTAGTGTTGTATTTGGATTACTTTTTCTTTTTTGTGTGTATATCTATTGTTGATTTTTGGTTTGCAGCTACCATGAGGTTTTGATATAGCAGTCTATATATATACAGGAAGTTGCTGGTCTCTTAATTTCAAATGCATTTTCAATATCCTGCATTTGTACTGTCCTCTTCTCATGATTGCTGCTTTTGATATCATATTTGTGTGTGGATGATTTCCTATATTTACTGTATGTTTGCCTTTACCAGTGAGCTTTCCCATTTGTAATTTACTTGTTTCTATTTGTGGGCTTTTCTTTTCTACCTAGAGAAGTTCTTTTAGCATTTGTTGTAAAGCTGGTTTGGTGGTGCTGAATTCTCTTAGCTTTTGCTTGTCTGTAAAGCTTTTGATTGCTCCATCGACTGTGAATGAGAGCATTGCTGGTTAGAGTATTCTTGGTTGTAGGTTTTTCCCTTTCATCACTTTAAATATATCATGACACTCCCTTCCGGGCTGAAAAATCAGCTGATAACCTTATGAGGATTCCCTTGTATGTTATTTGTTGCTTTCCCCTTGTTGTTTTTAATATTTTCTATTTGTCTTTAATTTTTGTCAATATGATTAATATGTGTCTCGGGAGGTTCCTCCTTGGGTTTATCCTGTATGGGACTCTCTGTGCTTCCTGGACTTGGGTGACTGTTTCCTTTCCCATGTTAGGGAAGTTTTTGGCTATTATCTCTTCAAATATTTTCTCAGGTCCTTTCTCTTTCTCCTGTCCTTCTGGGACCCCTATAATGTGATGTTGGTGTGTTTAATGTTGTCCCAGAGGTCTTGTAGACTGTCCTCATTTCTTTTCATTGTTTTTTCTTTATCCTGTTCTGTGGCAATGATTTCCACCATTCTGTCTTCCACCTCACTTATACATTCCTCTGCCTCATTAGTTCTGCTATTGATTCCTTCTAGTGTATTTTTCCTTTCAGTTGTTTTATTGTTCATCTGTTTGTTCTTTAAATTTTCTAGCTCTTTGTTAAACATATCTTGTATCTTCTTGGTCTGTGCTTCCATTCTTTTTCTGAGACCTTGGATCATCTTTAATTACGCTGAGTTCTTTTTTGGGTAGATTGCCTATCTTCACTTCACTTAGTTGTTCTAGGGTTTTATCTGGAACATATTCCTCTGCTGTCTCATTTTGTCTAACTTTATGTGTTTGCTGTCCTACAGTCTGCAGGATTATAGTTCCTCTTGCTCCTGGTGTCTGCCCCCTGGTAGATGAGGCTGGTCTAAGAGCCTTGTACAGGCTTCCTGTTGGGAGGGACTCATGCCTGCCCACTGGTGGGTGGTGGGTCTTGTCCCTCTGGTGGGTAGGGCCATGTCAAATGGTGTGTTTATAGGCAGCTGTGGGCTCAGGAAGACTTTAAGCAGCCTTAACGTCTGCTGAAGGGTGGGGCTGCATTCCTACCCTGTTGGTTGTTTGGCCTGAGGCATCCCAACATTATGGGTAGCCTTTGGGCTGTTGGGTAGGGCCAGGTCTTGGCATCAAAATGGCGGCCTCCAGGACAGCTTACACCAATGAGTACTCCCCAGTACCTCTGCCACCAGTGTCCTTGTCCACACAGTGAGCCACAGCCACCTTACCTCTCCAGGACACTCTCCAAGATCAGCAGGTAGGTCTTGCCCAGGCTCTTATGAAGTCACTGCTTTTTCCACTGGGTCCCAGTGCACATGAAATCTTGTGTGCGCCCTCCAAGAGTGGCATTTCTGTTTCCCCCAGTTCTGTGGAGTTTCTGCGATGAAGCCCCTCTGACCTTCAAAGCCAAATGCTCTGGGGGCTCCTCCTCCCAATTCCAGATCCCCATACTGGGGAGCCTGACCTGGGGCTCAGAACTCTCACTTCTGTGGGAGAACCTCTGCGATATAATTATTTTAGTTTGTGGGTCGCCCACCTGGTGGGTATGGGATTTGATTATATCGCGAATGGAACCCTCCTACCATCTCACTGTGGCTTCTTTTTTGTCTTTGGAAGTAGATTATCTTTTTGGTAGGTTCCAGTCATTTTTTGTCGATGGTCATTCAGCTGTTAGTTTTGATTTTGGTGTTTTCGTGAGGTGGGTGAGCTCAGGTCCTTCTACTCTGCCATCTTTCTGGGGATCTCTCTGAGGGTTCTGTCAAAATGCAGATTCTGAATCTGTAGGTCTGCAGTAGGACCTGAGAGTCTGTGTTTCTTCCAGGCTCCCAGAAAAGGTAGCTAATATTGATCTGTGTGCTTTGAGCAGCAAGACCGTAGTGAGAATAACACCAAGCTTCTGAAACGAATTTGTCTTAAATGATAATACTGTTACTGGTTTGTTCTTAAAGGATATGATAAGATACAGATGAACATCCATATGGAACAGATGTGTAGGGCAGGGCTTGGGGAAAGCGTGCAGAGCTTCCATGACCTCTCTGGGCACCCCTGCTTGTTCCCCTCCCTAGATGCTCCCCCCTTGTTTCTGTAATTTGCAATTCACTGAAAAGAACAGAATTAGGATTTGGAACCTGAAGAGCCTTAAGACCTAACTCTGTGCATGTCTGTGGACACGTGTGCAGGTGCAATGCTACGTTACAAGCATCTTTATTTCAGAGCTGTACTAACATATTAACAGTCTCACCTATTGGTGAGAATAAGACATTCGCATGCCTCTAAAATGTATGGTGCTTTTTCTAAAATACTCGATTTGGACATTACAATTTTAATCAAGTTATGTCTAAGTTGCAGTGCACCTGTCTGAATTGTTTTATGCCCGTGGGTAAAGCGTATCATGTTTTGGGACTAGAAAGCATGGAGGTATGAGGAGGTATTTCTCTTATCCCAGAAGCATCTGTTAGATATCTGCCCTCTCCTTTGGGTGGATATCTCTACCTCTCCTCTCCCCTCCTCTCCATCCCTGTTCCTTGGGAAGTGAAAATTAACACTTCAGTAACAGAGGCACAACACAATACCCAAGGAGATTTGACTGCAGCTCTGAAGTCACTGATTGTTGGGCTCAAATGGGGCAGGTCTGCAGCTTCAAAGGGCCTTCCTCTTATACTCAAGGGAGAGAAGGTTAAGAAATAGTGGAAAAGTAGAAGAAATCTTTCACATTAACAAATCTGTTTTTTTTTTTAAATAAACAGAAAAAAACCCATTACTTCCCATGACTACAGATTATATTACTGAAATCTCCATTTTTTAAAAGAGTAACCCATCATGGTGGTTCTTTGCTGGGTAAGAGGCCATGGTGGAAAATTCAGTCACGACTGGTCAGTCCTTTCTACTGTGGGTCCCAGCAGAACTCTGAGAGTTGGCTAGTGTTGTTAACCACAGAGACCTGCATTATGTAAGACTTTTTTTCAGAGAGATTGTGATTCAGTTTCTTTTCTACAAATCATGGAGAATCATCTTTAAGGTAAGGTGAAAATCATCAGAAGAGTATGTTGACAGCAATGTCCAGAAAGTCTTTAAAATGAGTGAATAGTTGTACCTATGGTAACATTAAAAAAATCTTGGGTCAGGCTCTGTTGCAGGGTACTTCTAGAAAATTACTACTTATGATTTAGTTGGTGCATGTTACGAAAGCAAGTTATATTTGTTAATCTAAGAAGTATGAGTAGGAAGACCATAGAGATTAGATTGTTATGTGTCTCCATGACCCTGTTTTTTGAGTGGGGTGAAGAATAGATGGGTTTTGGTGAAAGAACAAAACTCTTACTACTTTTTCCTGATCATTATGGGTCTATTTCAGAATGTTAAGGATGACAACCTAATGATAGGTTATGGACAATGAGAGCTCTTGTTCTTCTCTGATTTCTCTCTTTGATCCCAGTGAGCACTGGTTGAGGGTCACAGTCTTTGGTGTCCACTTCAAGAGGTTCCAGAGACCTCCTGCTCCCCAGGGTCACTGTACTTGCCTCACAACCCCACTGGCTGCCATTCATGGAACACATAGGAGTGTGGCACCCCTTGGGGTTGTCACCGTGGCAACCCACACACAAAACTATAAATGTGTCAACGGCAAAAATCTTCATTAAGCAGAAATAAAACCTGTGGTCAATATGTATTTTTTTCTTTTAGTCTAAAGGAAGTTCTGAACAGAGTATTAACCGAGATTACATCACAAAAACTTTAAATGTATTTACAGAGTGAATAAGTTACACAGATAAACTTTGAATATGTTTCGAATGTGCAACAGGTTTACATGCACACAGCTAACACTTGACAGCATTAAGTTTAAGGAGAAAACTTAAGAATGGCCCTTTACATATATATTACAAATAAAATGACATTTCTTAAGAAACGAAGTGACAACTCATATTTTACCGTTATGATTCTACTTCCAGCTATCCAAACGGATATTAAAATATGCATGCGTAACAGGTGGAAAGACTTGGAATTTATAATGTTGAATGTCTTTAACTTTTTTCTACAAAATGGCGAAGTTGGTTAAAATTAACACTCATCCTTCTGTAGTATAAATATGCTCATAAAAGCAACCTTATAGTAAAAAGCAGCCAAGATCCTTTAGAAAAAGGTCTCTCTGGACCATTTTTGGTGCGAGGGTCCTAATCACAGACCCCTGCAAAGAGATCCAGGGCTTTCGAAACAGTAGCCTAGCAACATAAGAAAGGTACTTCATAGCAGCTCCTTTTAGATACAGTAATTGTATTCAAATTTCAGTGTACATTAAATTGTCCATTTACAATTCCCTTTTCACATATACAGGCTGTCAGCTTTTGACCGTCTTACAGTTTTCAGTGGCCAGCTTCATTCTGCCTGTCCCTTCCTCAGCCCACCAAAAAAAGAAAAAAAAAAAAAAGAAAAGGAAAGAATGTACAAGTTTTAGAATATAAAATATTTTTAGCGAAGAAAACATTGCACTTTTGCCAATCTAAAATTGTTTCTAGAAAGGAAGGTACTGTTCAGAGTAGTCGGCTTTGGTATGCAATGGAAGTCACATCTTCAGTAGTGAGTTGCATTTGCTCAGTAAAATAACACATTTGTGCCACACAGCATGACGGATGGAGGCTGTTCCAGAATGTCCTATGCTACCTTGGTTCTTATAGTATTGCTACACGTGGGAAGTTCTGCCATCCTCTTTAGAAAAAGTCCTACAGGTAACAAGAGGGAGAACAGTCTGACCAAGCCTTTTGAAGGCTGAGAAGACACTGAATGACGTCACCCCAGCATGGCAGCACCCCCAGCTTGGCACCCATGGGGGACGGAAGGCTCCTGTCAGAGACTAGTGCCGGAAACACTGGAGTCTGGAAGGAAAGCGGTGAGGACCCGGTAGCTCTGGGCCCTGCGGATCATGTCCCGGATCTCCATGTTCAGCTCCATCAGCTTGGTGCAGATCTCGGTCAGGCTCTGGTTAGACCCCACCAGTGCGTAAGTACCTGTTTGTCCCAGAGTTTGATGACGGAAATAAATATTCAGTAGTGTCTGGACCTCATCGTCAGAACTGCTTCCAAAGATGTCATTGGGCCACAGACTTCTGCAGTCAGAAAAGAAGAGCAAATTAGAGGCACCATTATTCACAAGGTTATGAGGTTATGAGTCTTTATTAGTATAAGAAAATTGCTCTTTTAATACAAAAGCTTTTGTTGAGATATAATTCACAAAGTATACAATTCACTATCTAAAATACACAGTTCTGTGGCTTTTTTAGTAATATTCAGAGTTGTGCAGACATCACATGATCAGTTTTAGAATATTAAATATTATTGGTTTTGATAAAATATCTAAAGTAAAAAAATATCAGAATGGAATCCCATAATCTTAAAATATTTATTTGCTATAGCATTCTGGTTACAATGAATGTGAATATACTATCAAAATATAGGGAGAAAAAACCCAAAGAGGCTACATTCAAATAATTAGTTTTAAAATTATGTTGGCGTATACTTTGAAGTGTTTGAACACTTTAGAGATGACAGATGACCAGAACCGAAACCAGCACTTTAAACAATAAGTTCTGAAATCTGATGTTTCTGGCATGGTAATGGGAAGGATCTGAGAAGGGTTTATATAAACATCTCGGTGTTCCTTCCGTAGCGATTTAGTCCCCAACCATGACAAAGCAACTATTAGGCATGCATTTCCTTTAACCGTCTCTAAACAGAAATAGCAGCGTCACCTGCACTCCCGGATTTGCCGTAGAGCCTTGCCAAGTTCGTTGTTCTTCAAGCACTCGAGCATGGAGTGGATGGCTGCTTCAGTGGACGTGAAGGTCGGCTCAGACCACGCCCCCTCTACGTAGAGAGGGTCGGCTGTGACGGCTGCAGTAGCCTCCTTCAGGTTTTTCTTTAGGTCGCTCAGTTCCCTGGACATATTTAGCAGCTGTTTAAAAAAAATGTACTTTTACTGTATTTAGTTGCAGGCTGTATTTTTCATCCCCAAAGTTAAAAAAAAATTCGTATGAGGTCTGGTGAAGCAGAAGCTTAATATCTCGGTAAACTAAAATAGGACAGATGAAACCGTACTGCGTGGTATATGTAGGGTTATGGGGCTGAATGCGTTGTATTCAACCATGTATCAACAGCTGGGATGCTCTCCTTATAGAAAAGATTGACTCCTTTTAAAAATCTCGTCTATTTAAGCAGAAGGGCATACACAGAAGTAAAATGCACAAGAGAACAGGCTCGGGAGTTGGATAAAGCTGGGTTTATTAGATGCCAGTTCTGCATTCTTGACTACTGCATAGTCAAGTAAACAAACTTTTACGTGCCTTAGTTTTTTCATCTGTGAGACTGAAGATATTACCCACCTCTCAGGTTATTTTAAAGATTAAACAAACAGCTTGGCACAAAAGTGCCCAATAAATGTAATTATGCCCAATAAATGTAATTATGAACATGGATGCTGTTTGAAGAATAAACTTTTCTCACTACTCCTATGCCACGGGAAAAGATGAAAGACATAATTTTAAGAGGAAGGAGGAAAATTCTCAATGTCATGTTAGTATTCATGTTACAGGTAAGAGATATTTTCCCTCAGAATTACTGGAACCAAAAGATTCTGAGTTGTTAAAAAGTAAATCATAAAGAGAAACTATGTCACTTCTTAGTGCCTCCAAAGTGTACAGTGGAAGACAGCTCTCTTGCAGTTTGACCTCAAGAGCATTTAAAAGAAACTGAGATGAATTTAAAGGTTTTTTGTTTCCCTTTGTCATGTAAGCTGAGGATGCCCAGTTTCTCAGAAAAGTTGATTTACCCAGCATCTTTACCTGTCTTCATTCCCAGCTTGCTCACTGCACAAGCTATAGAACTGAAGCCCTCAAGGACTGTCTTCACACAGACGCCGATTAAATACAACTCTGTACTCCAGCCCCAGGTTCAAAATTCAAGGAGGTAATCCTTTTACATAAGTTGTTAAGAGTGTCTTAGACATATAGTTTTTAAGTGTGAAAGTGAATTTCTTATTTTAAATCTAGGTAAGTTTTAAATACTGTATGTGTGTGTAAAGTATTTAAAACTTACCTAGATTTAAAATAATTAAGGAAAAATTCACTTTAAATTTATTAGATTTAAAATAATTATATACACACACACGGTATGAAACATGTAATTTACTACTCTTAAGTGAAACGTGAATTACTTTTTTAATATGGAAAATGACATGTGAATTGCATGTGCATTGTCCTCTATTTTTCGAGCAAAGAATGGACTCTGAGAGTTCGGTTCCTACTTTCCAGAAGAGAAAAGCTTCTCTTGACAATGGGCAAATCCCAGTCATCAACTGTCTTTTCTTTTATCTGATAATTTGTGATTCTGTGGAGGAAAACTCGTTTGTGAAGAGCTCTTCATAAACAAAGATGTCTGACTCCTGTCTCCCTTGAAATTGGGATCTGTGAAAGGACAGTTGACCCTTGAACAACTCGGGGTTAGGGGCACGGTCTAACTTCTGGTCTGCCCCCCCCGCCCCTAGAACTTAACTACTAACAGCCTCCTGTTGACCGGAAGGAAGCCTTACTGATAACACACAGTCCATTAATACATATTTTGTATGTTATATGTATGTCTACGTATATTTTATGCAGTCACGACATATGTATTTCTAGGTATGTTTGCGAGATTTTTCGAATTTCCAACAGAATTTCCAATATATTTATTGAAAAAATCCACATAGGTAAGTGGACTCACAGTTCAAACTCATGTTGTTCAAGGGCGAACTGTATATTTAAAAACTATAGTCACTTTTTTCCACACTGAGTAATAACTATGGTTAAATGGCTGTCATTCTGTCTCCTCCTCCCCTACCCCCAACTCAGACATGAGGTTTCTGGGCTCCATCCACACGCCGCTGCTTGCAAGGGGATTGTTTCATAGACTCATGACTGTTCCCTGACAGTTAGCACATCTGCACCTTTAGCAGCAGATCCTTGTATTTAACTACAAGCAAGATGGGATCTAGCAGGCAGAGTCGGTCACTGACGAGCAGGCAGGAGCTGTGGATGTACCATTGTCTCAGTCCTCCTCTGACATCCCTGTCTTAGCGGTGGCACTGTGGTTACGTAGTTCATCTGAGAGGGGACCTGAGCATCGTCCTCGACTCCTCCCTCTCCCCCCCGCAACAACCCAATCAGTTTCAGTGACCTTTTGTCCTAAAATATCTCCCACGTTTCCTCCCTCTCCTTACCTAGCACTTCTGTCCTAGTTCAAACTCTCACCTCTCATCTGAGCTATTTCAGCGGCCTCATAACTGACTGGTCTGTCTCCAGTCTAGTTGTCATCAAATCCACCCTCCACATCCCTGCCGTGAAGATCGAACTAAAATACTCACAGGTGCAGCATCTTGCATGATCTCACCTTACTTATCTCTTCCGCCTTAGTCCATCGTTCCTCTTGGTTTGCATTTTATAGTCTAGCAATCCTCAATTGCCTGTACTTGTAGTTCCTTTCTCTTTCTCACTACCATGTTTGTGCCCACGCTGTTGTTTCTTACTGGAACATTCCTCCTTACCCCCCACTTCATCGAATTCTAACTCATCCTTTAAGAATCAGCTCAGGTGTGATCTCCTCCAGAAAGTTTCCTCTTTCAACCTCCTTGTCTCCAGGTGAACTAGGCACTCACCCTCTGAGCGTCCACAATATCCAGTGTACACCACCATTATTTCGCCTACTACACTGCAGTAGTAGTTTTTCAAGTCTAGGAAAAATTTGGCTCACTCAGAAGCTGTATGCTCAAGTTATTTTACCTTTTACATTAAAAATATTAATGCATCCGGATGATAAGCAGAGCAGGGAAGCGGAAGAGAATCGAATATCATGTAGTTATTTCCTTCTTACCTCAACGTAGGATCAAGTGTGAACAGCTAGAGGTAAGGAAAACCGTAACACAAGGAACTTTTTCAAATAAGGATCCCCAGACACAGGGCCAGGGGGAGGCAAGTGAGGCCCTCGGCACAGCATTCAGGGAGGGGCTCACCCTCAAGGTCGTCCTTGTATTTTGTGTCCAGGTATGTCGCTTGCCTCACCCTAGTCCTGGCACTGTCACGTGAGCACGGAAATAAACATAAGACACTGGTATTTAAGACCTGTGCTTGAGTGAAAGGCTTATGTGGGAATAAAATCACTTGGACGTTGATAAACTGGCAGGAGGGAGAACAAAAGGAAAGCAGTGATACTCAGGGCAGGACCTGGGGTCGGGAGTGGGCAGGCTCACCTCTGGCGTGGAGCTGACTTCGTGCACCTGGCCGATGAGCTTACAGTATGACTGAAAAAGCAGCAGCAGCTGGAAGTGTAGCTTATACAACCTCTGACACAGTTCCAGTTGCTAAAGAGAGAATTTGCATGGGAAGAAAGAGTTATTAAGGATCATTCTTGTATAGTAAGTGAAATCTTAGTGGAGACTAATGCACCTTTTTTTTAAAAATCAAGGAACCATAACTAGCTGTTACCATTCTAAATAAAACAGAACAATAAATCCAATCAATGACTATCAGTGAGAAATTCACTGTGTCATATAGAATAAAACAGCTCCTGGAGGATGACTAATTAGAAAGAAGTAGTAGCTAGCTATAAAGGGACTTAGTGAACTGCCAAATTTCCATTATATTTGCCAATTAAATTACAGGTTTAATATCTACAAATTATAGCTGTAGTTGTCTTAATTTTTACAAGCTATACATCTTTGAACACAATTTCTTTTTATTAAAAGTATATTTGAAAGGCACATTAAGTGGTTCTAGGTGTTAAATTCATAAATTCAGCAGACACTTGGGAGATTATTCCTTGTGACAACTCTGGCTGCCATTTAGGGTGTAGGCACTCATCCTAAAGTCTGTGTAAACACAAGAGTCACGTGACTCTCTAAGGTGCTGCATCAGGTTTAATGATGCTTCTACTCAGTGCTCAACAAATTTGTTGAATTAAAGAGAGATAAAAAGGGCCCAAAATGCTTACAAAAAGGAGAAATCATGAAAGCATGCAAAACTTTCTGTGGAAAGAAAGAACGTTAAAAAAATATGCATACAAAATGGCCCTGGAGCTCTATAGACACCTCTGGAATTGAAAATGTTTTCATTATACAGCTTACATGTACTGTAAGGGAAGAATAAACCATGAGTAATTCCAACACCAATGATCATAGTACTCTTTGAGCTGTTATCTGCTTAATGGCCTCTAAACTTTGCCTGTTTTATCCCAAGAAAGGGTTAGCTCCTAGGTAGCAGATGGGATTCTGCGAGAGGAAAAGGACAGCCTTCACTAGATAGAATTTAATGGCTCAGCAGTCACCACTGAAAGTGGGTGAGATATGTGGCTTAAACCAAACACTTCACTGTTCAGTTTCCAAGTGTGGTTAAGTAAGAATAAATAGGGCCTTTCTTTCACTAATGGACTATAAAGAACTCAGTAAGAATTGAGAGCCATTGAAGTGACTTCAAATTGTTCCCCCCAAGTCAGTTTAAGGAGAGAAATGACAAGAATTTAAATTTAGGTTTTTAGGAAGCATATTCCATTAATAGTATTATTAACATACTCTGGACCCTAATTTTTAAAGTGACGAAAGTTCATGCTAAGACCATGCTGGATGGAGTTTTCTTTCTCCTCTCTCCCTGGCCCTTAGGGGGGAAAAAGCAGTTCTACTTAGATTGATTTGATCTCTCAATGCTGGTAACCAGCCTAAGTGTAAAGAAGTAGCTACACTCATTTGCTAACCCAAACTAGATGTTTGGTTGTTTTAGTAACACATTTTATGATAATTTAAACTTGACTTTGTGGAAACCTTTTCAAAATCTGGTATAAAAGACAACTGCCAGAGACTCTCAGACAAAAAAAGTATTGTTTAAAAACAAAATGTTACCTTTCACAATTTAGGGTGAAACCTAGCTATGAAAACTCTGACTTTTCTAAGTGTCAGATAATGGTAGTTATTTCTAAAAATATTCTAGTGATAACATGAGAGTTCATAGCAACATAGGTTTCTACTTTGTGAGGAAAGCAGCCCAGAATGCTAATCAACTACATGTCTCAGTCTACCAAATAAAAGAAAATGAAACAAAAAAGGGAAAACATGCTAAGAGATATAATAGTAACAGTAAAAATAAGATTGTTATGGGTCCATGCCTAAATGGACAAAGAGTATGAAAGAAAGTTAACTTACTGCAAGAGATTCCATTTGCTACACAGCAAGCATGGCACAGGAAACAAAGGAAAGGAAAGAAAGTACAGGGTCAGTGTAATGCATGCAACAGAAAGCACGGCCCTCTTCCAAGAGCAGAACCATCAGCCGTCAGCCGTATTAGCATCGCTTGCCCCAACGTGATAAATGGTTGCAAATGTTGTACCCATTCAACATGCACAGCAGTCCAGTTAAAAACAAGCTCTAATGGGAAACATGTCATTGAGAAAACATAATTTGTGATCTTTTAGATTCTCTGATTAGTTCATTTAGACTTTGTCAGTCTTGGAGAGACCATAAGTGAAAACTTATATTGCTTGAAGATTTTAGTGTTTAAATGTGAATAGTAACATAGTAAACATAGTAAAACTGTGAGGAGACCAACTGATTAATCTGAAAGAACTACAGCCCCAAACAAATTATACTATTGCTAAGTTAAGGCAGAGTCTTTAATATGTTTGGCTTCATATCTACTACACTATGACTATCCAGTTAGCATAGAATATAATTAACAATCTGAGTGGCATTTTCTTTAGAGTCAGATTGCCTTCCACATTGAGAATATTTTACAGGACTGCTAGATATTATTTCAAAGGACTGAACATTGTCTTTATACTCCCAAACAAGTGTGAGATATGACAAGTAATCTTGCATTTTAGTTTTTATAATATTTTTCCCCAGCAGACAATTTCTAAAAGTAATCTAGAACGGATGTTAGTCTACAAGATTATAAATTTGTTAACTGGGCCATGTTACAGATTACACAACCTGAGGTATTTACTATTTTCAAGAAAACTTTAACTGTGCTAGAAGTTTTTATAACCAAACCTTATGTACTGAAAGACAATGTCACACAAGAAAGGAGTACAGGGCCAGAGTTTTAAGTCTACATATACAGAGTTGCCACTGTGAAGACTTTTTAGAAAACGTCAAATCTGATTGAAACGTTTAGTATGCACCTTAGTACATAACTGCTTCTACCATGGAATTTACTTTTCAGAAGCATGGAATGAAGCAAGTGCTGAGTAAATTACATGGTCTTATGTGAAGAAAACTGCTATCTTTTTTACTGTTTTCCAAAACAGTGTTGTAATCCCAGGTCATCAAGTCAGCTAAAGAAAAATTTTCTCTGTTCAGTGAAGGCAAATGAGGCTTTTTGACTTCAGCCTGGTACCGAGGAATTTCATTGTCAACGAATTCCTTCCACTCCACACTCAGGGCACACACTTGTGTTTCTGGGGAGATGGCCAGCTTGACGAACACCAGTTCTCAGTGTCCTCCTTACACTCTCCTTTCTAGGTAGGCTAGTCCAAGCTGCATTGATATTTATTACCCCAGAATCTTTTCCTAGGCCACAGGCTTGGATGTAGTTTGCATTTAGAGCTCCAAAAAGATAGTGAAAAAAGCCTTTCAAGGAAAATGTTAAAACTACCCCCCCCCCCCCGCACAAATATTTTCTGGTATCCAGGTTTTAAAAATAATCCCTTTAGAAGTCTTTATAGATATATCTATGTTTTGGTGATTCAAGATTCTTTTGAAAATGTGGGAATTTGTTTTATTTGGTCACAAGGATTTTCTTCAAGCCCGGTTCCTGTACTCCTTATATGGCTTGATTTATATATAAATTGGATTTAGAGGTATGTTTTCTCAAAATGAGAAAAAAAATGTCAAGAAGTCAAGATGTTAAGAATTGATCATAGACAAGGTAGCTTAAAAGCCTAGAATCATCTAGTTCTTATTCATTAACAGTATCATAGGAGGAGCTTCAAGATGGCAGAAGAGTAAGATGCGGAGATCACCTTCCTCCCCACAAATACATCAGAAATACATTTACATATGGAACAGCTCCTACAGAACACCTACTGAACGCTGGCAGAAGACCTCAGACCTCCCAAAAGGAAAGAAACTCCCCACATACCTGGGTAGGGCAAAAGAAAAAAGAAAAAACAGAGACAAAAGAATAGGGACGGGACCTGCACCTCTGGGAGGGAGCTGTGAAGGAGGAAAGGTTTCCACACACTAGGAAGCCCCTTCCCAGGCGGAGACTGCGGGGGGCGGAGCGGGGAGCTTCGGAGCCACGGAGGAGAGCGCAGCCACAGGGGTGCGGAGGGCAAAGCGGAGAGATTCCCGCACAGAGGAGCGGTGCCGAGCAGC
Organism: Balaenoptera musculus; assembly: GCF_009873245.2. Lineage (NCBI taxonomy): Eukaryota > Metazoa > Chordata > Mammalia > Artiodactyla > Balaenopteridae > Balaenoptera > Balaenoptera musculus. Next base: position 8,990,089 of record NC_045802.1, on the reverse strand, counting down.
ACTCACCAGCCCGAGAGGCTTGTCTGCTCACCCGCCGGGGCGGGCGGGGGCTGGGAGCCGAGGCTTGGGCTTCAGTTGGATCGCAGGGAGAGGACTGGGGTTGGCGGTGTGAACACAGCCTGAAGGGGTTAGTGCGCCACGGCTAGCCGGGAGGGAGTCCGGGAAAAGGTCTGGAGCTGCCAAACAGGCAAGAGACTTTTTCGTGCTTCTTTGTTTCCTGGTGCGCGAGGAGAGGGGATTCAGAGCGCCGCTTAAAGGAGCTCCAGAGACGGGCGCGAGCCGCGGCGATCAGCACGGACCCCAGAGACGGGCATGAGACGCTAAGGCTGCTGCTGCCGCCACCAAGAAACCTGAGTGGAAGCACAGGTCACTCTCCACACCGCTCCTCCCGGGAGCCTGTGCAGCCCGCCACTGCCAGGGTCCCGTGATCCAGGGACAACTTCCCCGGGAGAACGCACGGTGCGCCTCAGGCTGCTGCAACGTCACGCCGGCCTCTCAGCTGCAGGCTCGCCCCGCCTCCTCCGTACCCCTCCCTCCGCCCGGCCTGAGTGAGCCAGAGCCTCCGAATCAGCTGCTCCTTTAACCCCATCCTGTCTGGGCGGGAACAGACGCCCTCAGGCAACCTACACTCAGAGGCAGGGCCAGATCCAAAGCTGAACCCCGGGAGCTGTGCGAACAAAGAAGAGAAAGGGAAATCTCTCCCAGCAGCCTCAGGAGCAGCGGATTAAATCTCCACAATCAACTTGATGTACCTGCATCTGTGGAGTACCTGAATAGACAACGAATCATCCCAAATTGAGGAGGTGGACTTTGGGAGTAACGATACATATATTTATTTTTTTCCCTTTTTCTCTTTTCGTGAGTGTGTATGTGTACGCTTCTGATCTTTCAGCAGAAACCCTGCAAGCCAGAAGGGAGTGGCAGGACATATTTAAAGTGATGAAGGAGAAAAATCTACAACCAAGATTACTCTACCCAGCAAGGATCTCATTCAGAATTGATGGAGAAATTAAAAGCTTTACAGACAAGCAAAGGCTAAGAGAATTTAGCACCACCAAACCAGCTTTACAACAAATGCTAAAGGAACTTCTCTAGGCAGGAAGAACAAGAGAAGGAAAAGATCTACAATAATAAACCCAAAACAATTAAGAAAATGGTAATAGGAACATACATATTGATAATTACCTTAAATGTAAAAGGATTAAATGCTCCAGCCAAAAGACATAGACTGGCTGAATGGATACAAAAACAAGACCCATATATATGCTGTCTACAAGAGACCCACTTCAGACCTAGGGACACATACAGACTGAAAATGAGGGGATGGAAAAAGATATTCCATGCAAATGGAAATCAAAAGAAAGCTGGAGTAGCAATTCTCATATCAGACAAAATAGACTTTAAAATAAAGCCTATTACAAGACACAAAGAAGGACACTACATAATGATCAAGGGATCAATCCAAGAAGATATAACAATTGTAAATATTTATGCACCCAACATAGGAGCACCTCAATACATAAGGCAAATACTAACAGCCATAAAAGGGGAAATTGACAGTAACACAATCATAGGAGGGGACTTTAACAACCCACTTTCACCAATGGTCAGATCATCCAAAATGAAAATAAATAAGGAAACACAAGCTTTAAATGATACATTAAACAAGATGGACTTAATTGATATTTATAGGACATTCCATTCAAAAACAACAGAATCCACTTTCTTCTCAAGTGCTCATGGAACATTCTCCAGGATAGATCATATCTTGGGTCACAAATCAAGCCTTGGTAAATTTAAGAAAATGAAATCGTATCAAGTATCTTTTTCTACCACAACTCTATGAGACTAGATATCAATTATAGGAAAAAATCTGTAAGAAATACAAACACATGGAGGCTAAACAACACACTACTTAATAACCAAGAGATCACTGAAGAAATCAAAGAGGAAATCAAAAAATACCTAGAAACAAATGACAATGAAAACACAACGACCCAAAACCTATGGGATGCAGCAAAAGCAATTCTAAGAGGGAAGTTTATAGCAATACAATCCTACCTTAAGAAACAAGAAACATCTCAAATAAACAACCTAACCTTACACCTAAAGCAATTAGAGAAAGAAGAACAAAAAACCCCCAAAGTTAGCAGAAGGAAAGAAATCATAAAGATCAGATCAGAAATAAATGAAAAAGAAATGAAGGAAACAATAGCAAAGATCAATAAAACTAAAAGCTGGTTCTTTGAGAAGATAAACAAAATGGATAAACCATTAGCCAGACTCAAGAAAAAAAGGGAGAAGACTCAAATCAATAGAATTAGAAATGAAAAAGGAGAAGTAACAACTGACACTGCAGAAATACAAAGGATCATGAGAGATTACTACAAGCAACTATATGCCAATAAAATGGACAACCTGGAAGAAATGGACAAATTCTTAGAAAAGCACAACCTTCCGAGACTGAACCAGGAAGAAATAGAAAATATGAACAGACCAATCACCAAGCACTGAAATTGAAACTGTGATTAAAAATCTTCCAACAAACAAAAGCCCAGGACCAGATGGCTTCACAGGAGAATTCTATCAAACATTTAGAGAAGAGCTAACACCCATCCTTCTCAAACTCTTCCAAATTATAGCAGAGGGAGGAACACTCCCAAACTCATTCTACAAGGCCACCATCACTCTGATACCAAAACCAGACAAAGATGTCACAAAGAAAGAAAACTACAGGCCAATATCACTGATGAACATAGATGCAAAAATCCTCAACAAAATACTAGCAAACAGAATCCAACAGCACATTAAAAGGATCATACACTATGATCAAGTGGGGTTTATCCCAGGAAAGCAAGGATTCTTCAATATACGCAAATCAATCAATGTGATACACCATATTAACAAATTGAAGGAGAAAAACCATATGATCATCTCAATAGATGCAGAGAAAGCTTTCGACAAAATTCAACACCCATTTATGATAAAAACCTTCCAGAAAGTAGGCATAGAGGGAACTTTCCTCAACATGATAAGGCCATATATGACAAACCCACAGCCAACATTGTCCTCAATGGTGAAAAACTGAAACCATTTCCACTAAGATCAGGAACAAGACAAGGTTGCCCACTCTCACCACTATTATTCAATATTGCTTTGGAAGTTTTAGCCACAGCAATCAGAGAAGAGGCAGAAGTGAAAGGAATACAAATCAGATAAGAAGAAGTAAAGCTGTCACTGTTTGCAGATGACATGATACTGTACATAGAGAATCCTAAAGATGCTACCAGAAAACTACTAGGGCTAATGAATGAATTTGGTAAAGTAGCACGATACAAAATTAATGCCCAGAAATCTCTTGAATTCCTATACAGTAATGATGAAAAATCTGAAAGTGAAATTAAGAAAACACTCCCATTTACCATTGCAACAACAAAAAAAAATATCTAGGAATAAACCTAAGGAGACAAAAGACCTGTATGCAGAAAATTATGAGACACTGATGAAAGAAATTAAAGATGATACAAATAGATGGAGAGATATACCATGTTCTTGGATTGGAAGAATTAACATTGTGAAAATGACTCTACTACCCAAAGCAATCTACAGATTCAATGCAATCCCTATCAAACTACCACTGGCATTTTTCACAGAACTAGAACAAAAAATTTCACAATTTGTATGGGAACACAAAAGACCCCGAATAGCCAAAGCAATCTTGAGAAAGAAAAACGGAGCTGGAGGAATCAGGCTCCCTGACTTCAGACTATACTGCAAAGTTACAGTAATCAAGACAGTATGGTACTGGCTCAAAACCAGAAATATAGATCAATGGAACAGGAAAGAAAGCCCAGAGATAAACCCATGCACATGTGGTCACCTTATCTTTGATAAAGGAGGCAAGCATATACAGTGGAGAAAAAGACAGCCTCTTCAATAAGTGGTGCTGGGAAAACTGGACAGCTACATGTAAAAGAATGAAATTAGAACATTCTCTAACAAACACCATACACAAAAAAAACTCAAAATGGATTAAAGACCTAAATGTAAGGCCAGACACCATCAAACTCTTAGAAGAAAACATAGGCAGAACACTCTATGACATAAATCACAGCAAGATCCTTTTTGACCCACCTCCTAGAGATATGGAAATAAAAACAAAAATAAACAAATGGGACCTAATGAAACTTAAAAGCTTTTGCACAGCAAAGGAAACCATAAACAAGAGGAAAAGACAACCCTCAGAATTGGAGAAAATATTTGCAAATGAAGCAACTGACAAAGGATTAATCTCCAAAACATACAAGCAACTCATGCAGCTCAATATTCAAAAAACAAACAACCCAATCCAAAAATGGGCAGAAGACCTAAATAGACACTCCTCCAAAGAAGATATACAGATTGCCAACAAACACATGAAAGAATGCTCAACATCATTAATCATTAGAGAAATGCAAATCAAAACTACAATGAGATATCATTTCACATCAGTCAGAATGGCCATCATCAAAAAATCTACAAAGAATAAATGCTGGAGAGGGTGTGGAGAAAAGGGAACCCTCTTGCACTGTTGGTGGGAATGTAAATTGATACAGCCACTATGGAGAACAGTATGGAGGTTCCTTAAAAAACTAAAAATAGAACTACCATATGACCCAGCAATCCCACTACTGGGCATATACCCTGAGAAAACCATAATTCAAAAAGAGTCATGTACCAAAATGTTCATTGCAGCTCTATTTACAATAGCCAGGACATGGAAGCAACGTAAGTGTCCATCGACAGATGAATGGATAAAGATGTGGCACATATACACAATGGAATGTTACTCAGCCATAAAAAGGAACGAAACTGAGTTATTTGTAGTGAGGTGGATGGACCTAGAGACTGTCATACAGAGTGAAGTAAGTCAGAAAGAGAAGAACAAATACCGTATGCTAACACATATATATGGAATCTAAAAAAGAAAAAATGGTCACAAGAACCTCGGGGCAAGACAGGAATAAAGATGCAGACCTACTAGAGAATGGACTTCAGGATACAGGGAGGGGGAAGGGTAAGCTAGGACAAAGTGAGAGAGTGGCATAGACATATATACGCTACCAAACGTAAAACCGATAGCTAGTGGGAGGCAGCCGCATAGCACAGGGAGATCAGCTCTGTGCTTTGTGACCACCTAGAGGGGTGGGATAGGGAGGGTGGGAGGGAGGGAGATTCAAGAGGGAAGAGATATGGGGACATATGTATATGTGTGGCTGATTCACTCTGTAATAAAGCAGAGGCTGACACACCATTGTAAAGCACTAATACTCCAATAAAGATGTTAAAAAAAAAAAAGTAGCATAGCCATTCTTGTTTCTCTGTATTCTGCTCTGAAGCCAGTTCTTTGCTTATGATGTAGCCAGTTAGGTAAAAATCTGAGAAATTTTCGACATGTCAGAAGATAAGTCACAGTATACTATATTACCTATAATTTTCATCATGTTTAACCTCTGAAAGTCACTGGTTTAAACTAAATTGGATAAAATTTAGGAAATCCAGCCACATGTTGAAGCTTTCCTACTCAATATTACATAGATGCATGTAATCTCCTAAGCAGGTGGGTACAATATGTACTCAGCTGTTGCTAAAATCACTTGGCTCTGGCACATTCATGACTATTGCATTATATTTGTTGAGTAGTTTTTTGGACCTTGGTCATGACTATCTTTCAAAGATTTGAAAGATAAATACCTTTAAGCCTCTAATACAGATTACACAGCCTGACGTATTTACTGTTTTCAAGAAAACTTTCATTTCAACAGACATTTCCTTACTCAGTCTAGAGAAGAGATTCCTTATAGCAAAGGACTGACTGACTGTATCCGAAGGATAATGTTTAATGGGTTACAGTTTAGCTGGAGAAACATCTCGTCTTGTTCAACATTTAGCTTTTTGTTCAATTTGTAGAAGAACAGAGGTTGCAGGCTTCTCTCGTTCTTGGATTAGACAGGGATAGGAAATACACAGCTAAGAGGGTTAGTGTCCATGAAGACTCTAGGATGGTCTGAATGTAATAAGATAAAATGTAGTGCAGCTACATGTAAACTCTTGTACTTGAGTCCAAAGAGTCGAATGTTCAATTAGTGCTCAGAAATGGCTGTGGAATTAAGAGTGCGTCAACTAAAATCACTTATGGCAAATGAAGTGGCAATCTCTCCAGCTTGCCCAGGGCCAGCCCTGCAGAACCGGGGAGGTGAGCTGTGCTAATTCGCTGTAGGGTCGAGGCCAATGCCACTGCCTGGAGAGCCCAGAGCCGAGATGCTTCACCGCATCCTACGTTTCCGTGAACTTAAACTCCCCAGCAGCAGCCGCTCCAGGATGAATTTCGCGGGCGACAGGAGAGGTCACCGCAAACCACAATCCTTATTTAGAGGTGCTGGCTTTAAGTCGTGAAGAGACCCGTCTCGCTGGGTGTGTGCAGGCGGAGAAGACACTGGTACAGCAGCGTCTGCCAAGGAGCTGCCCTCACGACAGGCGCGACTTACACGCCCGCCTTGTTCTACATCTTATTTGCTGTGCGCCGTGCCTCATTCTAGGAGAACGGGTATTGTAGTCACCAAGTAGCCTAAATTACTGACTAATCACACCTGTCTTAACAAAAGCCTTCCCTCCAAAATACTTCCCATGTATTAGAAGCACTTTTCTCAGGAACACTGTTCTGTTGTTTTGTACACACGCTACAACGACTCCTCCAAGGTCCCCTCAGGGAGTGAGGCCAGCACACGGGCACTAGCATCTTATATACGCAGAGATTGTTCTCACTGCGGCAAAGAGGAACACTCCTGTTTTTCTTGAAAGGCACAATTCTATTTAGCTTTCACTTCCCCATTGTGGGGCCTTAGGTGCAGAGGCACATGTTTCTATTATAAAGAAAAGAACATCGTGATGACTGGCACCTGGCTCTTGCCGGCAGGGTCGGGAACTCAGTGTGCACAGCGGACGGTGGAGAGCCAACCAGCTCAAGGTCACTGCTGCCACTTTAGGAAGGCAGGCCTGGTGTTGCTCCCTCTTTTTTCTCTTTTTTTAAGAGATGCCAGGAATGTTGTTTTGAGTGTACGTGTGAACAATTTTAAGTTTAAACTGTTGGGTCAAATTTAAATTGTACAAGCTGAATAAAACATGTCTGAATTGGTTACAGCTTACAGGCTACCAGTGTGTAACCTTTCCTCATTACCTTGATGTCTACAACTTCATGTTGAGAATAGAAGAAAAATCAGAAAATAAATATTCAGCATCCAACAAAGAGTTATATTCTGTTCCACAAACAATTCCACAGCAATTTATCACTTATGTTACCAGTTAAGAATGACTAGAAATCAGCTACTGGCCAAGACCAGACCGGTTGGGGTAGGGCTTGGGGTGGGAAGACTTCACATGCCTATCTGTACTTGGTCACCATCTCTGGCCGACTGACATCTCTAACTGCTCAAGAGTTTGCTAGGTTTAGTAAGGTAAGTACTAATCCTTCCATAAAGTCCACGCTTCTCTGAAACAGAATACACACGTGGAATAAGTTTTGGCATGTTGACTTCGCAATTTATATCCAGACATAGATTCTTCAAGTTAAAGCTCACTTCCTATCTCCCCCTTCACTTGTCCCCATGCAAAGGGTACTCAGAATAACTGGCAACATCAAACTATTCCAGAAGATAGAGAATCTGACTTAAAAAAGAGAGCTGGAGTGAATCAATCAATGGAGGGTAAGCAGTGCTCTGAGGTCAAACACTTGTTGGGTTTTGCCTTGGGATGGAAGCCAAATGATAGCTCTAATCAGAAAAATAATCTCTCTCCCCACTCTGGATATAAGATCAATACTGAGATGCATTGACACTGTCATTTCTCCTCAAGGCCCACCCTGAAGACGATTTCTCACCCTCTGAAGGATGCACACTCCAACATGCTTTTCTAGGTGTGACAATGTAATTACAAGGTGACCTCTCTGCCTAGACCCATCAGCAGCCCCCTAACTTGTCTTCCCAAGTCCACGCTTGCCCACTTCGGTCCGTTTCCACAGGAGAGCGGGCGAGCCCCACTCTGATCACACCCACCTGTTACAACTTTTAATTGCCCGCCATTGCTGTTAAGATAAGCACCCAAAGCCCTGCACGGTCTGGCTTGTGCAGCTTCTTCAGACTCAAACTTTTCTCCCTGTCACTGTCTACACGCCCAGCCCCACAGGCTCTCGTCAGTCCTTGGAAAGGGCCAGGTTCCCTCCTGCCTCGGGGCCTTCACACAGGCTCTCCACCCACCCCTCTGCACTCTAGCTCAGAGCCGAGATCTCCACTTAGATGGCACTTCGTGGAGAAGCCATCCCAGAACTGCCCTCCTGGTAGCCCAGGTTCTCTTGCTGTATTCTTTCATAGCTTTACTGTTCCTTCCTTTCCTTAATGGCACTTGTCACGGTTTACACGTGTATGACTGTTGGTTAACGTCCATCTCCCTGAACAGATCAGAAGCTCCACCTGGGGCAGAATTCACTGTTGTACCCACCATGGGGGTCACAGGAGTAACTGCAGAATTGAATGATCTTAATCTGTTCACACTTTTCTGCCCAGTTTCCTTTACAATATGACATACGTTTATAAGCCAGCTGGTCTGAGGTGTGTACTTAAAGCAATTCTAAATGAGGAAAAAAAAAGTCTGAGTGATTGCTGAAAGGTCAACAAAGACTTTCTTCATTGAAGGAGCTAAGTGGATCAGTGAAGAATTAATGACATCTGGTTTTATATTCTGAACGAAGAACAGATTTATTAGGAAACGGTTAGTATAGTTAGCGTCAGCAGAAAGGTTATTTTTATACTTCTACGTTTCCAAAAAGAAGACCGCCCCGCCCCAAATCCCATCAACACAGTCATGCTTGGCGCGAATGTCATTCTTTCTTACTCTAGAGGTGTCATGTGAATGTATGGGATGAACTCATTCTGCCTCTTCCTTTTTCAAGTTCCACACTTCTTGGGTAGATCAACACCAACACACAAAGTCAGAGCACAGAAAAGATAAACTCTAACAGGCTTTTATTACCTTTTCTTCTGAGTCCCCTGGTTGACAGGTAATTACTCCATCTCTTGATCCTCCTGCAAATGTTGCCTTACAGTTTGCAAGCCACTGTTGTCAGAAAGAGATACAGACATAGATAAATTCAGTGATGTCCTAAGAATGTTTTTACAATCAATTCTGTCAGGAAAAATAGATTAAGCTTCTAATCACAGTAAAATAAAATTTTTATATAACGACTTTTTGAAAACTTTTTGGTTAAAGATTAATAATTTGAAATTAAAATATCTGCTTAGATGGGTTCAGTGATGGTCATTTAAAAATTTCAACATTTATCATTTCAGTGTTGTGATGTATCACCCTGAAGAATGGTTTCACCAGAGCATTCCAAATTTATGTATAGATTAAATTCACATATGGTTAGAAACTTTTCATACGACTGAGGTTAGGAGACAGGTCCCAACACTTCCTCGCAGGCTGGGTCATCTTGGACAATGCACCCTGACTCACGGCACACCTTCTTCTCTGTTATTTTGAGGTGGCTTCTTTGAGGCAGGTCTATTTCACTGTAAGAAAGGCTATTATAGTAATAGCCCAGCTATTTAAAGATTCTGCCGGTCCTTAGTATCTGGAATAGTAACTAGTATAGATGTGAAAGGAACCTTTGGGCAGAAAACAATAAGCACTGAAGAACTGAAACTCACACTTGACATCAAAAGACTGGCTCGTTCACCAACCAGAATGAAAGGATTACTTTTATTAACTGATGACTGAGAAGCTGGAAATCAGTGACAGCGAAAGAGCCACAGAAATAGAAGACAAAGGGAATTGTTGCAGTAGAATGTCAGAACTCTCTTTGACAGGTCATGAGATAACAACAACAAGAAAAAAAACCCAGTAGCTTTAGAATGAATATCTTCTATGTACGACGCACTTGTGCTGGGCAGTTTACATATATTATTTCTATTTTAAAGGCAATATTGTGTAGTGGTTAAGAGCATGGACCTTTGAATCCCACAGACCTGGGTTTCAATACCACTATGCTACCTCCTAGCTAATGAGAATAATAATAGCAACTCCCAGGGTAGTTGTAAGCATGACATGATTTAAGTTAAGAGATGTAACTCTTATCAGGTTGTTGGATACATAGAAAGGACTCAGGAAACGACAGCTGCTATGACTGTTATAATCGTTATGTTCTTACAACAGTTCTGCAAATTAATTACTATTATCACTGTCTTAGAGATGATGAATCTGAGATGAGAGGAGGTAACTTACCCAAGGTCACTAACCCTGAAGTAACTGAGCTGCAATTTGAACTCAAGTCCATCTGACTTAAAAATCCACGCTCTTTTTATAGTGCCTGGTATATGATAGGAAGTGCTCCATGGAAATTACACATGGAAGTTGCTGGAAATCAGGGGGTTTGCATGGATGGTTTCTGAATCACTTCTGTCTCTAACATTTTACAATTTACATCTTGGAAGGAAGAAAAAAGCAAAGAGCAGGAGCCGAGGCCACGAGAAACCACGGAGATGGAGAAGCAGCTACCGAGGTTGGTTAAAAGGAGAAGAGAGAGGAGGTCCGTCCCAACCAGTTTTGGGGGAGGCGGACACTGGAAGGAAGTAATTAACAATTTTAAATTTCTGAGAAAAGAAAAGTTATAATGTTGATAAACTGACATATTAAGCAGATACCCACTTTCCCCAGTTTCTTGGTAGGGAAATTATAGGGCTAAAATCGAAAGCTGAAAATTTTCTCTTTTGTAGGTATCATTTTTATATAATCCATAGTACTGACAGTTCTGCCACCATTAAGTTGGAACTGTAATCCTTCACAGAAGAATAGATGAAATCTGTCTTCTCCCAAAAGAGCCTCTCTTGGGTAAATCACATCGCCTCCCAAGAGTTCACAGTGGTTGGGTTCATTTGGTTTTAAGTAAATGTATAGGCACAGAAACATAGAAGCTTACTGAGAGGGTGGCCTCTTTTCTGTTGTTGTAGGTGTCCAAATATTCTTGCAGTTCCAAAACACTGAACTTGAGCTTGTCCAAAAGTCCACAAGAAAGGAGCTAAAGACAGGAAAATAATTTGTATTAAAACAACTTCCAGAGAGACACCTAGACAAAGGCATGGCTACGCAGAGAGAAAAGAGAAGTATATTTAGATGTAAAGTGTGGGGCGGGGGGGCTGGTAGCATCCATTTTAATAAGCTGTGCAGTTTGTAATTTAGCTCCACTATCAGCGGCAATTGCATTGGATACTGCTAATCAAAGTCTCCTGTGAAAGTATCCATCTTCCCCATATCGGGATAGACGGACAAATCTTAACAAGTATTCCACAGAAGCCCACATTAAGATACAGCATCCATTTTATGCATGGACTCTAGTGTCTTCATCCAGCAATGTGAAGACAGACCGCCAAATAGGTTTTCAAACTGATTTTGTATTTAATCTGTACTTTAAATCATTAGTATTACATTTATACAGTCACGATTCAGCAGTCAGCCAGGGACTGTTTTAATCATCCTTTAAACCAGCGGTCCCCAACCTTTTAGGCACCAGGGACCGGTTTCATGGAAGACGATTTTTCCGCAGACGGGGTGGGGGGGTGGGGGGGTGGTCCAGGCGGTAATGCGAGCGGTGGGGAGCGGCAGATGGAGCTTCGCTCGCCCGCCCGCGCGCCGCCTACCTCTGGCTCTATGGCCTGGTTCCTAACAGGCTGCGGACTGGTACCGGTCCATGGCCTGGGGGTTGGGGACTCCTGCTTTTAAACTCATCATTTGCAGTTGGGCTGGACGAATCCATCCAGAGGGCAATCGTCTCTTGGAAGTAGGGAAAGTGATAACATCGTTGCCTCTGGGGACCCATCTGCTTAGCCAACCTGGCATCGTGGGGACTGGCTAGGTCTGCTCTGGGAGGTTAGCTCACCACATTCACAGCCTTCAAAGTCAAGAGTCATCAGAGAGAAGCGACAAGGCCGCGAAGGGAGCACAGAGGGGGATCTCCTCCGGATTCCCTGCAGTGACTGCCTCGGCTTGGGCTGGCCATGCAGTCATTCCTGTGCAGGCCCAGGCCTCTGGGACTCATAGCACAGCACAGCGCTGCTCGCAAACACTGAGAGTGTCTTTCAAACAAACCACAACACACGTGTGCTTCCCTCAAGTTCCGCACCATCAGCTGGGCGGGCCATTTGCCGCGGGAGCAGGCCTGAGATACTCACTGTCTCGGCGTCCACGAAAAGCGTGGGGCACTCGGAGCAGGAGGTGAGCATCTGGGAAGAGCTGACGAACTTGGATCCGATGCCCCGGAGGTTGTCTCCAAGGTAACTGGCCGCATCACAGGTTAGGAAGCAGAACCTTTTCTGAATATTCTGAAAGGCAACATAATTACTATTTGTAAATGGCCACGTTTTAACTTTTGTACCAGAAAAAACTATTTTTTAATCTTCATAAAAATATCAGATGAGCACAGGTCCTCCATGAAGTGGTGGGAGGGGGGGCGGTGATAGGGGCAGAGTGAATGTCTTAAGTCAAGTGAGTAATCAACCAGTGTGAACAAAGTTTCTTCCTAAAATGTCATTTCCCAATGCATGGGTGCTCATATAATCTTTTAAATAAATGCTGCTTTTGCTTTTTGCTGATTGTCAGTGCCGGTCAGCAGCTTGAGTCTGCCTAGCGTGTTTGTCAGATGAGTGAGAATTTCTGAGATTACTTCAATGTGGGTGAGAGGAAAAAGGTCATGAGATATAATCTGTTTCCCAAGATCACAGCTCCCTGAGATAGAGCACTAAAATGGGCCATAAAGCCTCTGAAGAATGAAAGGGTAAATTCACGGGACCTGTCTCCCTGTGAGAGCGCCTCTGATTAGGAGTCTGTAACTCTGTCTGATAGCTTTGCACACATCAACTCATCAATCCTCACAACCAGGTGAAGGAACTGAGGTTAAAAGAGGTTAAAGGACTCAAGGTCATGCAACTAGTAAGTGAAAGAGTTAAGGATGAGCTTGACTTCTAAGTTCACATCCCTTCTGTAAACCTATAGTGCTTCCTAAATGTTACTATTCCCCCCATACTGCCTGAAGAAAAACCATAATTAGGAAGAATCTGACTCACTGGGCCGGTGTCAGTGCCAAAATGAGAATATTTTTAGCCCCAACTTCCAACACACAACATCTTTAACAAAAAGAACAAAATATTTAACCAAAAAATAATTCCAGTTCTAGGCACTGGCCTTCCCCAAAGAGATGTCGTACCTTTTGAGTTGGAGAATCTAACCCACGAGAAATCCTCTCTGCCCTGTTATGGGGAAATTAGCAGGTCCCCAAAACAGCAGCAGGCTCTTGGTTCCTTACAAGTTATACTAGAAAAATGCCTACCATGTTGCATATTATTTATTTTTTATTTAATACCTCTGAGAATCTTGCTATAATGCATAACATACATATGTCTTTATGGTGTTTTTAGTTTTACGTGCAATTAAAAAAAAAAAACTCGACAGGATGCTGCTGAAAGGAACAGGAAATGCCACGTGTCACCAGCTAGTGGAGTGGCAAAGCCGGGAGTAGGATCCAGGTCCTGCAGATAGTTTGGTTTCTTTCCATCTTACCCGAGGATATGGTGAGATCTGGGTTCATTTCTGTATTTTTAATTTTGTTTTTTGGCCGTTCTGAGCAGCTTGCAGGATCTTACTTCCCTGACCAGGGATCGAACCTATGCCCCCTGCAGTGGCAGCGTGGAGTCCTAACCACTGGACCACCAGGGAAGTCCCTGGGTTTGTTTTTTATTGTACTGAGAAGCTAGATCTTTCAGGGAACTTCAGAGCCACACATGACTTCCATATAAAAATATATAATTTGGTGACACTGTGTGATCAAATGACAATATTCTAACACAGGAGCAGCAGGAAGGAAATACACTGACTGAGACACTCGGAAAGCTACCCATGCTGGACCTTTAGAAACCATTTCCTTGTTTTTAAAACCAAATTATTTTTGCAATTACCTCCTCTCTACCCCGTCCAAAATCCAACCAAATACAGGAAAACGTGGTGTCCAGACTCACAGGAAAAATGTTAGAAAACAGTAAACAGCCATGGTGAGGACATGACAAAAGATTAATAGACTGCATGTCTGAAATGTGTTTCATTTCCAGCATATTTGATTAATACCGATTTTGCTACCCGTGTTGCTCTCAATCACAGAGCATTTGATGGTAGCTGAGAAAGTTCTTAAAGCTAAATGTAATATTAAAAACTGAAATAGGAGGTACACATTTGTATTATTATTATTGCGGATAAGCTCCTTAGAAATTGGTCCAATACACTGATGAAAAAAATCCAAACCCCAGTGTACCTCCCAGGGCCCAGCCCCACGTCCCAGCTCACATGACAATCTGTTGTCATACTGGCATTAAGTCAGAAACTGTACGTTTAAGATTTACATTAAAAAGGTTTTTTTTTTTTCCCATTCATTCTTTCTGCATTTACTGAGCAGCTACTGTGTGTGAGCCACTGTGCCAGCTGCTGGGGAATCAAAGCAAGACACCATTACCTGCCGTCTCCCGGGAGACAGACACCTAAACAAGTGTGACAAGTATAACAGATACAACTACAACTGTCTCGGGATCCCAAGTGTGTGTGGGGGGGCAGGTAGAAAGAGGTAAAGGAAGGTGTCATTCACTGAAGTGACAGCCAATCAGGGATTTGCATGTCATTGGGAGCACAGCCGTGGGAAAAGAGGAGATGACAGTTCTCGGCAGAGGGAAAAGTACTGCTCAGGACTATAAAATCGAGCATGAAGAGTCTAGTAACCGTAATAAGAAAAAATTACTACAACAGCCAAACTTAAATATACATTATTAACCATTATTTAAACACTGACGTTAGAACAATATAATAAATTACTTTGCTCCTGAATCCTTAACAATTAAATTTACCTCAAATGGTAGCTTGTGGATAGTTGTTGTTTTTAAATTTCAGTCTGGCTTAATGCTAGGGTGTTTCTGGATTCTTATCTCTCAGCAGCCCATTGTTTTCTGTCTTAAGGCTAACAGTCCCTCCAGCCCCCAGTGCATCTCAGACGCAACCTTAGTGTTTGTCCATTCAGTTTTCTAACAGGTCTCATGAAAAGTAAATTGAAAAACTTGAGAGAGAGCAGCATAGATAACACTCAGAATACTGGGAAACTAGCTCTGAGTACTATTGGTATATACTTCTCCAAAAATGGAAGGGCCCCCAGGCTCAAAAACCAAGTTGACTTTTATGTTAACTAAATTATGGCTTCCTGAATTTGAAATCATTTAAAGCAGATGATCCCAGTTTTTTCATTTTCCACTTTTTCTATAATTCCTCATTTCCCTTCTGCCTTTCCCATGGCTCTTCCTGAAGGTGGTCAGAGGGCTCCATCCCTCAGTCCAGCTAAGTTCCTGGGCCTCTCTCGTGATATACTCAGCAGAACTCAACCTCTAGAAAAGCTTCACAGGCCGGCACGCTGAAGGACTCCATGGTGGGGAAAGATAAAAGGCAAGGAAAAACACAGTGAATTAAAAGGATAGAGGAGAGGTCTAAGCGGAAAGAAGAGATGGAGGCTGGGCTTGGCAGAAGGTGCCACCCTGTGGTCCTTAAGTCCTGGCTGCCTGCCTGGCACTGATGATGCCAGTGAAAACCAGAGTGGGGGAGCGAGGGGCACAGCACGGCGGCCTGAATCCCCCAGCGCAGCGTCTCCACAGTGCCAGCCTGAGTAGATGAAGGTTGAGGAGAAGAAAGGATGAAGTCAGAGGACACTGAAGGATCTCAGGAGGACAAAGTAGTGTAAACCCAGCACTTAACCCCTTCAGTTGGAGGCCAGCTGGCTCCCCGAAGAGACCGCAGCCCCGGCGCGTCTGTGGGCCCCTCCGTGGGCGCCGTACCTTGAACAAGGAGGAGAACACGTGGAACGTGTACACGGCGCAGGAGCCGTCCGAGTCGCACAGCAGCTGGTTGACGTGGCGCAGCCACGCCTCCTCCGCGTCGTCACAGGCCGCGGGCTGAAACGCAGCGAGGATGGCCGAGAAGAAGGGCGAGGGCGGCGGCGAGGCTCCCCTCTCGCCTTCTCCAAAGCTGGAACAAAGGCAAACGGCAGCGTCAGGAAGTGGCGTCCTCTCACCCCGAGGCACCCATTCTGCCCACTCCTCCCGCTGGGGTCGCTTTGGGGGCCTGGCTCCCATTCAGAGGTCTCCAAGATTCTTTTCTGACTCTAGAAAAGAGAATTTTCACCTGTAGAATTTCTGGGATTCCTCCCACTCGGATTTCCTTTATAGACTCGGTACCTCTTTTAGCCTTCAGTAACTGCCCCTCACTTTCCTGGACAGCCTTTCCCCGGACACAGGATACATTCATTCCTGTGCTGTGGCCCATTGCAGTCCTTTTCATTTTTCAATACAGTAAGTGATGAGAAAATTTCTGCATCTTTTCACTTTTCCTTTGTGGAGGGACAGTATTAGTGGGTGCAGATACATAAATGCCCAGAAGAAAAGGGCAGAGAGAGGAAAGGAAATGAAAGAAGAGAAATGCAGGGGGAGACAGAGAAGAACGAAGAAAGGAGAGAAAAATGAACGAACTGTGAAAAGTCAAAGTTCTTCTCTAGGTATCACCGTAAGCCGGTTCTCTGATGGGCGGATATGCGTCACCGTAACAGAAGGCCTCTGTCCAGCCACATCAGAAGCTTTTACTTAATTCTTATTTTCAACGTTCAGAGGAGTGATTTTAGGATTCTGACTTTCTTCTCCTAAAGTAAATCTGTAGCATTATTATTTGTGATTTATTCTAGATGCCACATTAGTGGAGTTTTTAAAAATCTATCCTTGTTATATTTTTTCCTATTTGTATTCTCTGACTAGATCTCAATTGTCTCAGAAATGTCAGCCACGAGGCTGAAAGCCACCCACTTAAAAAAAGAGTAGGTATTTGGCTTATAAGGGGCCTCTTGTTCTGGTCTTTTAACTCAAAATGAAAAGAACTCCCTATTTCCAAGCCTTGCCAAGCCTGTTTATTTTCAAAGCTTACAAGGCCTGGACCATGTCCCCAGGCTCCCCTCTGGCTTTTTACGTTAACTCTAGGGCTTTACGGGTTCCGCATAAGGCCCTGCTCTGGGGTTGGATGATTCCCACCCGCCGAGAGCCCTCCAAGTTATATGTCCGCTTGGACTCCTTTGTTAGGAAGTCCCAGCAGCACAAGCCTGACATTTAACTGGAGTTAGAGCGAAGCCAGTACGATGTGCCCTGTACACTCTTCACCTGGCAAGAGTAAACTGGTCCAGCGCTCGACTGCCTTTTTCTTCTGCCTCGGTCATATCCAGGCTAAAGCTATCGCTGCATTCGAAAGTTGCCGGGAGCTCATTGATGGAGCTGGAAAGATCATCCTCATGCACGGGGGTGTCCTCCTCCTCCTGGACAGCACTGACCTGGGAGCATAAAAGGAGAAAAGAATCCCCCCAATATGTAAGACTATCCATAGGAAAATCTGCAACCCGGAGAGTAATAGAAATTGGGGGCATTTGTCTTCTAGCTACGGTAGAGTCAATTTCTATAACCGAACTCAAGAATTCTCTGAAGTACTGTTCTTTCTCTATCTTCTTTTCAGTCTTTTCCGGGAGAGTTCCCAAAGAGGCTCTCAGTAGATTACCATATTTGACCCATGCTTATGAAGTATAAAATGCTAAACTTGGAAGAGACCGTAGAGACCCCCTGGTCCAATCTCCATATTTTATAGACGAGGAAACAGTTGCTCCACGTGGGAAAAGGACTTGCCTAATATCAGGTATATAATCAGAGCCAGAGCTGGGACTAGAGACACCATCTCTGATTCAGAACTCTTTTCATTGTACAACCCCAGTCTTCTAAAGCAAGTTATCTGGAGTTAACTCTCCAATATATTATATAACATGTCCAATATTACCTATGGAAACTAGAATTTAGAATTGTCAGTGCCTGGCATAGTAAAGGCTCCGGAAGTGTCTGCAGTGCTCACAAGTGATCCAGAGTTATTCACCAAGCCTGCCACGTTGACAGGCCTTTCCATGCTGAAAATCCTCCAAGATCCATATACACATATGCTTTACTCTTGGGAATATCCCTTGAAGATAACAGATATGAGAGGCTGCTCTCACGTTGCTATAAAATGTAGAATGATCTGCGAGATGAAAGGGCTCTAGGGCAGGCAGAGCTGGGATCACTGAGGGGCAGGAAAAAGACGTAGCAAGTCAAATGGAAAAAGAGGCTGGGCTTGAACCTGGGCCAGGGGGAAATCATCTGGAGAACTGATTGTTCTTCGGGAGAGGAAGGAAGGCAACTGGATCACAGAGCAGAAGAGGAGAGGAAGAAATCACACGTACGTGGTTCAGTGAGTCATTTTCTTAAAACAAAAACAAAATCAAGGCGAAATAGATGTATATATGAATTAGAGAGTTATCGTGGGTTGACATCTGGCTGCCCATTTAGTATTTTGAGTCTAGGATTAAAGAGGGAAATTAGAAATGTTTACAGATATGTTAGGGAAATAGGTTATCTCATGTCTTTGAAGGAATTGCTCATAAATACTGCATTTCAGAGGTGTATCCATATCTGCTGCTTCTTGCTTTTTATTTATTTTATTTTTATTTTTTTATCTTTAAAACATTTACTATTGCCATTAAAAAAATATTTAGTTTCTTGTCCAGTTAGAATTTCATTAATGGTCCACTTCATATAATTTTTGTTGTTGTTGTTAAAAACTCATTTATCCTTTACCCCAAATTTTGAATGTAAACAGTAACTGTCAAGGTTGACAGCCGCGCAGTTAAGCAGCTTAATTTTGGCTAGAAGATGAAAGATTCACTGCTTTCTTGTGTCTGATGAGTGGGCAGAGCACTGTATTTTATTTTATTATTTTTTTATTTTTTTAATTAATTTTTATTGGAGTATAGTTGATTTACATCTTCCTGCGTTTTAAAACTAGAGTGGTTCCAACGAGACTGCTGACTGGCCTGGGTTATTAATGTATATAGACTTAATCTATTAGGGGCGGGCTGAGTTCTTACAAAAATATTTTCTATTTTCTCTTTCTAACATCACAGATACATCATCAAACATTGCAGAAGCCCAGCTGATGTGAAAAACAGAGATAGCTTTTCAGAAATTAGACTCAGCCTTTCCTTGACAGAATTCCTTGATAGATTTCTGTATGAGTCCATGAAAATATTACTCCTTAGGCAATGCTTTGTATGAGGAATTATACAACTTAACATTCAAAATAGAAAAGTTGAGAAAATGACTATTGCAAGACTGAGCAGTAATAAATGCTAATAACTTCACATTTATTTTGTGGTGTCCTTTCCATGAAGTTCATTTCTTGATATTAAGATTCTGGCATTTTAATCTCAGACAGTTTTCTTTCTGGCCCCTTTTTTGGCTAAAAAAGGACTCTGCTAATTCTAAGAACCCTGATCACCGTCCTTTTGCAATGGGGAAGCCTTAGAAATAATTATTTTTTAAGCTTCAATATTTTTAGGTGATTGCAGTTTCATTGGTTGCCCTTGGTTTAAAGTAGATTAGATTTTGCTAGATCGCAGACATATCTTTTAGCACACTGTAAAAGAATACAGAATAGCCAGTATTATATTTTTCTAGTAGAAGCATCAGAAAGAATATACTTTTGTAAATTTTTTTCTATTTCATTTTCTCCTTAAACTTATACCACCATAACCAAACTAAAGATAAAGAAAACCTTATCCTAACAGCAATAGGTTATTTTGGTATTTCTAATATAAGAAAATAAAATTCTGTACTAATGGGCATTTATGTGGGCACATATGTGAACACAGTGTGGGAGTTGATAGTTTTATGGACAAGGTAGTTTATGGAAATATTGATAAAATAAACCTTAAATGAAATACACATTTTTAGATTTTTTTTTTTTTAAAGCTGACCTTTTAAATAAGGAAATTGTATCCATTACTTACTTTTCTCCTCAGAGAGCCTGGCTAGGACAGTTTTATGCATAATACTGTGATTGATATTGAAAATTCTGATAGGCCGCCAAAGGCGAGAACAGAATCAATGTACAGATTGTAAAATTGGTTCCTACATAGGAAAAAATTTCCCCCCGATACGTGCATACACCCACACCTCACTTAGCAGATTGTTTTATAAAAGTCATGACAAAGAACAGCAGTTTCCCAGTCTCAGCAATCTCCGACATACACCAATTTGTTTTGCCATTAATCAAATGGCAAAACACGAGCAGTGTTCGTGCTCTATGGAAAATGCAAAATGTTTCATTTTAAAAGGACCTCAAATCAAATCTCCTTCAACCAACAGGAAGATGGCCACTCAGGTCTGTGAGAGTAAAGCAACTTCAAAACCTAGGTTTAGGGGCACAAACTCAACTACTTCAAAAAAGAAAGAAAGAAAATATAGTCCCTCCACTTATAACCTGCTAAGAATGCTCAGAAAATTGGAAGTACATTTTTTTTGTTAAAGAAAACTACAATCAACGATTGCCAAAATCTCTTCACCTTTGAACCCTCAGAAATCTGAAGATTATTCATATCAGGCAGAGAAGCGTCAAAGCTAGCCATTCTGGTGTTAAAGGCATGAGGGTCAGCGGGGGTCATATCGCAGGTGGTCGTGAGTTCCATGGGATGAGTCTCCTCAGAAGGGGAGAGATTCATGATCTGTTGAGAAAGCATAGGAAACAAAACAGAGTGTGACATTCCCATTCTTTAAAAGCTCTAATTATTCTCTACATAAGAGTACAAACCAGTGTACAAGCTAGTTTTTGGTGGACAGGTAATAACTGTTTAACATACATACGTCACTGTCATTAGAACTTAAGCACGGTAGCTGGCAAGGCCCAGCACTGAAAAATACAAACACCCCTATTTCCAGATAACCCCATCAAAATGTCCGTGTCATATTTCCTCAAACTTCAGATGTCTGAGGAATTAAAAAAAAAAAGATTTCAGCATAATAAAAGTTATTTGGGGAAAATCTAGGCCTGAGCAGATTTGATGGCATTCAGGGCTTATAAAAACCCCAGTGTTTGTTTCCATTTGCAACCTACAGAAAAGAGACCGGTGAGAAGCAGACACCACCTGATGTTTCAGAGTTGAGTTTAGCAGCTGTAGCAAGTTTCTTTAGCTGCAACTGGAAACTGCACTACTGCTTGAATCACAAAAAGAAGTCTCCCAATGTCCTGGGAAGAGTAGGTGGAGAGTTCCTACTTACTAGGTCAGAGTGCTCCAGGATCTGGCTGGTGGTGAGATCCTCCTCTTCGGAGGATTCGTCGGAGTCCTCGTGGTTCATTTTATTTAGGCTGGGAGAACTTCCTGAGAGTTGGCGCTCCTCCAGAAGCTGCATGTCGCACTTGTCCAGACTATCCAGAGAACGCCTGCGGACTCCCCAGTTGAAATTGTCCATACTCTCGCCCTGAAATCACACCATCAGCTGCTTTTTTAAGGCCAAAATCCTCCTGCACTCACGCCTTTACACAGTCGATTAGCCATAGCTTAGTAATAAAAATTTTCATTATGAACTCTCAAGCCCTCATGGCCTTGGGCACCAAACATTTTGCTTACGTGATGTGAAGAGTAGTAAGAAGCACACTGTTTTCACCAAAATGCGTATTAAATCATAGGTAGACATGATTATACACTCTACTCTGGCACAGTGGGTAACATCTTGTTTTTTAACAAGTTGATTTTGGGATACTCTATAAATGATCCGTGTTAACAAAAATCTGTCAGAAAGAGACTGTTAATATTAAAACAACTTCAAAAGAGATGTTCCCTCCCCAAACCCCGCCCCTGTTTAGTACTCTTTTCAGAAGGAGAAAAAGTAGGAGCTACGCTTGTGGCACGTTCCACACCCTCTGGGTATTAAGTAGAAGAGCATTAGGTAAACATTCCAGGCTGTTTCTGCCGCAGCAGTTTTCACAGATAAAATGCAGAGTTAAAGGGTATCAGAGAGCAGCTGGGCACAGTCGGACAATCATGCACTACGCAGAGGCCAGAGCAGCAAGGCTTCAGTTTTGCTTTAGGCTCATCTTTAAATAATTGTCCCAACATAGAAAACAGTTCCTTCCCTATACCTGAATGGACTGACTCGGTACCAAGGATTATTGCTGAATTGTACATTTGCACTGAGAACCGGGCTAAGTGGCACTGTAAAGTGTTAAATAAAGATTTTAGATATAGCTCAGACTTTCTCTACAAACCATCAGATATTAAATAAGCTTATTTGATGAACATAAATTTTTTTTCTGAAAACCAATCTGGGTTTTATTTTTCTCTCTGTTAAGATAGGAATAAAGCTAGAGAAGTATTACTAGCTCATTGGTGAGCAAATTTTAACCTAAACAAATAGGTAATCTGAATAAAATCTAGCACAGAATCTTATTTATATTAGTCATTTGAAACACTGATGGTTCACTGACATAAATAACCTTTTTTTAAATGTGATGTTTTATTTATTTTTATTTTATTTTATTTTTTTGTATTCTGGCCATACCGCATGGCATGTGGGATGGTTCCCCGACCAGGGATTGAACCTGGGCCTCTGCAGTGAAAGCACCGAATCCTAACCACTATGCCACCAGGGAACTCCCATACATAACTTTCTGATGAGAGCTCAGTAAATAGCATAATAATATAATTTCAGTGAGAGATGTAAATTACTATTAAAATTAATGAGCATTAAATTTATTAATTTTCCTCTGGTTTTAAGGGTCTATTTTTTCCAGCTCCTAATGAAATGAATCTTACCATTCTCACAGATCTCTCATATAATAGATGCTTAGCTTTTCCAAAGTCTGTTTTGGCTATTCATGGTGGAAGGCAACAGGTAAGAATCCTGAACACATTATGGATATGATATGGAAATTATCATTATTCACCCCATTTATGATATTTATGATTGTTCTTAGGACTGTTTGATTATAAGACTCAGAATATGCTTTCCATAGTTTATAGCTGTATTTGTACCTTTTATCTGTAAGTGCTGTGATAAATTACCACCAAATTATTTTTTTTCCTGGTAGAAAAGGCTGACTGTTGTGCTGGTACTTTAAAATAGCTGTTTCAGTGAAAAAATGAAAAAAAATGTGGAAGAGGCAAGAGTTCTGGGAAGAAAAAGAAAACTCAATGTGTGAAGAAATAAAGAGGGTAAAGAAAAATGAGATTACAATACAGAGAAAAAAGAATGTAAAAGTTACTGGGAAAAACGTACAACTGTAAAACATAATTCACAAAACTGATTCTCTTGTACCAAATCAATGGATGGGTTAGATGAACTATCTCAGGTAGCAGTTCTGGAAGTCTCCCACACTGAACCTGGGTGGCACTGAGCTTGCAGAGAAATACAGACACCTAGGGCCAGAGAATGCTACACTGGGTATAGATAGCCATTGCTGTTAATTTGATTGCAGCTCAGGTGAAGATCTGAATCAATCAGGCATGGGAACTGGGAGTCAGGGAAGTTGTTCTTGCAGGAATAATATCTGGGTGTCTTGCTAGAGGATGCAATAACTCCATTAGAGGCAAAGATGTTGAAACTGTTTCCCTGGTGGTAGCTGAGGGGTTGAGATGGAACAGTAGCCTAGCCTACGTTAAAGTCGGTGGTGATTAAAAGTCAACTGGGCCTTCTCATAGCACAGGAATACCCCTATTGGGAGAGCCACCTTCCAACTTCCCCACACCCAAATGTCAGATTTGCATTTTATGTTACCTACAAGGTCAAAAGCCAAAAGAGTGTTTCACTGATTAAGTGAGATTTTCTATGTGTGAGAAAATTTAGAAGATGGCTAACTATTCCTGATGGACAATTTGCATATGTCAGTTATCAAACTTAAATAACCACTCAGGATTTATACTGAGATGAGAAAGTATTCACGATTGAATGTTCCAGAAATGTTGGAAATCGTATTCTTTGATATTGGAGTTCCAAAAAATAAGAATTATTGTTGAAGGAACTTGGATGGTCAAAATATGTTCCCCCAAATGTACCTACTTAGAGTAAGTCTATATGACATAGATACAGGGTGATCATAGGTCAGTTTGCCCAGGATAATCCCAGCTTATTATGCCTGTTGTCTGGGTGTAATTATTACCGGACCCCTTTTACTTGAAAAGGGTCCTCATTTGGATGAAATTTTATATAGTCACCATCCAAAGATAGCTCCTAACTCCTGGAAAATAAAAGGAATTGATTGGCAGTATATGTGGTATATTGTTAGATACAGCTTGTTGATTTCACTTTTAATAAAAGAATTTAACAGCAAAACCAATCCAGCTGTACAACTGCCTAATGAGAAATTATAGGATTTCCATGGATCATATTTAAAAACTCACTCTCTCTCAAGAGATATAATCATGCAACTTCCAGAACTAAACATATAAAGATTTTAAGACTGTCTCATATTTATACTTCAGAAAGTATTTCCCTTCTACAGCAACCAAGAAAAATACTTCTATCACACACATCTCAATGTAAATGTGCAAATAGGCATACATACTCTCGAAGGGGGGAAAAAGCAGTTATGCAGTTATAAATCTGCAATGATGCAAAACATCTACTAGTGCATCTGAATTGAAAATAGCATCATCTTACCTGAAGTTCCTGTGTAGCAGATTGAATGGACAGAAAAACAAATAAGAGGTCTATTTAAAATGATTATATTAGATACTCAAGTGCATTTGTCTTAGTTGTAACACAACAGCAACAGTGCTAACAGTATATACGTCAGTAGATGCAACTTAAAGAAAACAGGCAAAGATACACAAACCCCATAAAGAAAAATTAGTACGAAACACCGGAAATTCCAAACCTCTTAGCGGTGGATGATGTAGTTGGTAATAAATCATAAATACAATTTCTGAAATAGCTTTTCACTTCAGTGACAACTTTGGTCTCCTCAACACTTTTTTTTTTGGAATGCCTAAATTTTTATTTGTGAGAAAATCGTGAAATGTCATGGAAAGACTAAATGAGGGTCATCAGCTGGGAAAAAAAGGTGGCATCACCTGATCCTGCTCACAAAAGCAGAAGTGTTTGTGATCATGATCTGTTTCACTGCTGAGGTGCAATTAATAGCAAAGACACAGCACCCTTTAAAGATTCTGAGAAGTTCAAAGGCAAACCCTTAAAGATATTAGTCAATAAATTCTGAGACTATTTAATGAAAAGGAATAGACATGACAAAAACCTTGTCTTTTTTTTTTTTTAGTAAATGTGTGTTGATCTAGAAGCCAAATATGCTTACCTTTCGCAGATGAGGAAATACTGAAATTATTCACCAAAGACAGTACAAAGGAACAGATATTTAGAATGCGTACTGCCTGAAATTATGCTAAAAGCTTTACATAGGTCATCTTACTTGATCCTTACATCAACTCTATAGGCAGGTATTATCACTCCCATTCGATAGATGAAGACGCCAAGAGAAACTGCATCCAGGCTTGAGCTGGGTCAGTGGCAGAGCTGAAAGTCAGAGTTGGACCTGCCTGACTCCAAAACCCTTGCATTTTCACTCTACCACTCTGTAAGCTTGCTAGAATCCCTTATTATAACCTTATTGAGAAGTAGCAAAATATTCTCAAACGGTTTATTTGGATAAAATATATACTTTCACATTCTTGAACTTCTTATAAAATCTTAATCATACAAGATAAAATAATCACTATGATTTTTTAGTTCTTGTTGGCTAGGACAGTAGCGAGAACACTAGAAGGAAGGCATAGTAATCATTATTTATTGTCCTTGAAAAATATTAGTATAATATTTATTTTCAAGTGATGGGCATCTATGGTTTTCCTTACTTTATTTTGATAGAAATTAAATTTGTTAGTTGTTCTGAAATTGTTTCTGATTTCTCTATCTGACACCATTCCTCCTAGGTCCCTTCACGTAACACATTTTTCTTTGGCTGACACTGAAAAATGATGCCTCTCTTGTTTCATCAATTTTTCTCTCCGTAGTTTAACCCTTGAAGAGGGTGCCCAAGCTTGAATTCTAGCCTAAGAGCAAAGATTGGGTCAGTTGCTCAGACCAGGAAGCTAAACTTTTGACATTCCATATACCTCTGGATCATTTCGAAAGTATTCAAAACAGCTGTATTTTGCATTAGACTTTTAAAACAATCCTCACCGCATTTAGCAATTGATTTATCACGAATTATGGTTAACAGTCAGAAAACTGCAATGCTTGTGACTGGTTTGAGAACAATTCAAGATGAAAGCTTACACATTTTAAAGATGCCTTGCCGTTGGTGCCTTTATACTCTTAAAGGACTGGATCTGCTAAACTCGTTTCCAGGGAAAGAATTGGTAAAGAAAACACTCTTCATTCTGAGGACATGATTCTTCCTTGCTGGTACAGACAGCCAGGGTAGTCAGTGGCCAGTAAGGACAAAAATAGAGCTCAATAGCGCTTGTCCAGCTCCGTGGCCTTGCCTTGACCTAAGTGGATTGGTCAGCAATCATATCCTTTTAGGGAAGGTAAGCAGTTACTTGAAGCTTCATTTCCCACAAGTCTATCGTTAACTTAGGAGGAGCCTACCTACCATAGGATATGATAAACTTTGAATCTGAGCCTCCATTCTAACTGTACGACTAGCAGAAAGCCCTTTCTTTGTCTGGGAAATAGAGTGTGCTTGGTTAAATGTGAGCTGAAGTATGTGGATCCCACCACATGCCAGGCTGGGTACCAGGCTTTATTACAGATGCCAGCCCCACTTCAGGGAACACAGTGTCCATCCCAGGAGGGAAAAGCCTGCCTCTCAGCTGGAACGTGCCCCTGAGCTACCGAAATGATGCTCCTCCTTGCAATCCCAGGTTTTCAAAAGCATGACTCATAATGGAAAGCATCTTATTACCATGATTATCATTCAGATAAACAGATCTGCATCTGCCTGTTGATACTTGAATTCAGCTACTCCAGGTGTCAAGAACCAACTGAAAGCAGAGCCAAGAGCTCTTGTATGTTAAATCTAGTTTCAAGTTCTGAGGATTTCATCAAACAGCACAAAGATGCCGGGGCCCTCAGGCTCTGATCGCAGGTTGCGGCAGGCAAGCTTTGACGTCAACCCATGAGAGCAATTTCACATTGAAAATAATAAAATGCTTAGCCTGTTTTACCCAGGTACCAGAGAACAGGCTCAGACCTTGCATGTTTCTGTGATTTTTTTTGAAAGTTCACCTTTGGACTACACACACACAGAGTCTCTGTGTGGTCAAAGTCAGATCTTTGCCATTTAGAAAGAACTTGGTAGCTTAGACAGGAAGGGTGTGGTGCCTTTTGCCAAAGTTAAGCTGCTGTACTTTGAATAAATTGATTAAAAATAAAGTTTACAGCTTTCTAATTAAAGAACTCATTATTTAGCAGATAGAAAGAAACTGTGCTGTTAGTCAAGGAAAAGGCTGAGCGGATGGTTTTCACCGAGCCCGGGCCGTACCTCTCCATCCTCCAGCTCCACATCTAGGAAATCGAAGTCTCTAAACACCCGGAACTGCTGCTCACTGTTGGTGTCATCTATGTTCTCCTGCTCCCGGGTTCCGTCCTCGGAGGACACGAGGCTCGTCTGGTGCTCCAGCAGATCCAAGTCCCCACACGACGAGAAAATCACCTACGAACCAAGAGTCCTCTCCTGAGAAACCGCTCTCCCTTCTGTGTCTGTGCTACAAAAAGTGTAACTGGCTCCTCAGAGCACTGTATTTCCAGTACACACCTAATTCCTTAAGTGGGTATTTTTAGAATGTTCTTTTATTATTTATGTTGGACAGGTGCCTTCAGATTCAACTCATTGCAAAGATGCAAGTTCACCCACTAGGAGAGTGTTCAAGAGTCAGATCGCTGCTTCTTAATGAAAAGTGTATCCTACGTGCGTGTGTGTGTGTGTGACAACCGAGTGTGTGTTCACAGACAGTCTACAGCAGCCAAGAAATTTTCCACTGTTTCTGCACTGACCGAGGTTAGAAACTGTAGATTCACACACACATACACGTCACATACATATTATCACGTAAGATTTTAAGGACTACTGATGCCAAGATATGTTATTGTAGAACGAACTGTGAGAGCAAAGGATTTAACCCTCTTAGAGATAAACCAGGAACTGGTAGGGAAAAAGAAACGTAAGTCAGGAAGTACAGTACTTGTTCATGTGAATTACAGAGGAGGAGAAGCTGAGCAGCCGTGCTCATAATTCATACTTAAAAGTCCTGTCCTGTCGATTCAAACAAAACTTTTTTTTCTATTAAAATTTTAGTATGTTAGTATTTTAAAATTAACTTCTATGTTTAGGTTCATTTCACTTGGGCCATTTTAATATAACTTTGTAGAAATAACAGACTTCAAATAAATCTAAATGTTTTGCTCGCCAGCCTCTCCTGAACATAGACTGATATTAAATAAAATGAACAGTATTCTTTATTTAACCGACATAACGTCTTGGTCTTCCTTGAAAGTAAGCAAGTCATTTATAAGAATTTAAATATCACAAATATCTCTCAAAAGGAAAAAAAAAAGGGGAATGGATTTTATTTTTTTAAATTATTTTAAAAAAATTTCTTTCTTTTTTTATTTTTGGCTGCGTTGGGTCTTTGTTGCTGCGCGCGGGCTTCTTCTCTAGTTGCGGCGAGCGGGGGCTACTCTTCGTTGCGGTGCGCGGGCTTCTCATTGCAGTGGCTTCTCTTGTTGCGGAGCACGGGCTCTAGGCGCGCAGGCTTCAGTAGTTGTGGCTCGTGGGCTCCAGAGCGCAGGCTCAGTAGTTGTGGCGCACAGGCTTAGTTGCTCTGCGGCACGTGGGATCTTCCCGGACCAGGGCTCGAACCCGTGTCCTCTGCATTGGCAGGTGGATTCTCAACCACTGTGCCACCAGGGAAGCCCGGGAATGGATTTTAAACATTCTTTTTTTTTCTCCAGTGTTTAAGAGCAGTCATAGGATTTGCACTAGGTTTTCATAAAATGGTACAAGACACACAGTCTGTACAGGGATTGCAAATGGGTATATGAGATAAATAGCACTGAAGACCAGCCAACTAGTCAGTGAGAGATGAGAGACTAAAATTCTGATTTCCTCAGCCGAGGCCTCCCTTTCCTTGTTAGTGCCACTTTTCTTATTTGTAACATAGTAAACAT
The DNA here is from genome assembly GCF_009873245.2 of Balaenoptera musculus. NCBI lineage: Eukaryota > Metazoa > Chordata > Mammalia > Artiodactyla > Balaenopteridae > Balaenoptera > Balaenoptera musculus. The sequence continues at coordinate 8,960,909 of NC_045802.1, read as the reverse complement.
TTCTAGCTAGAAAGGCCTGGCACCAAAGCAGGCGGTTTGGATCTGAAGGAGACAGTGTAACCACAGGGGTGGTAAGAAACGGACCTCTCTGGCTGTGCCACTGCAGAGGTAAAGGGCTCTCATTCCTCTCCCTTTCAGGCTGGGGGGCTCAATCTGCCCCACACTATCTCCTCGTCCCTCTGCCCTCAATGATGTCACAGGAGCAGCAGCAAACCCACCGATCAATAACTCAGAAGGTGACTTCAACGGAGGCCACCCTTCTGGCTGGGGCACATTCCCAGACGATTACAAGTATCAACTTGCACTTTAGCACGAATCTATGAGTCTCATATTTCACCTGCTCATGAACTACATTAGTGTATACATTTTGGAATTTTAAAAGTAGTTCCACAGAGACACTGTTTGCTACTTCTTACTTGGGAAATCACTTAGTTTGCTATTTTCTTTTCTGGTTACTAATAAAGATGCTGTGATATAGATGAAATAAAAATACCCGGTAAAACCAAACCCTGAGATTTTTATTGCTTTTGCTACAGTATTCTCACACACACAATTTGAATTTTCTAAATTTTATAAAAGCTTCAGAAGCTAACTTCTAATACTTAAATTATTCATTTATTTCAAAGCTCAATGGCATTTTTGTGCAACTGTAACATCAGTAGAAGTTTCTGTTTGTTGGTTTGTGTTTTTTTTTTTTTGGCTGCGCTTCACGTGGGATCTTACTTCCCTGACCAGGGCTCGAACCCATGCCCCCTGAAGTGGAAGCATGGAGTCTTAACCACTGGACCACCAGGGAAGTCCCTCAGTGGAAGTTTATATGAGAAAAAACATGCTAATATATCACTATTTTCACCTTTATTGTACATGAGTAAAATAGTGACATCACGGTAAGAGATGTGTGTACAGAGAGTAAAATTACACCCAAAAGAAATGTGTATCATATATGGTGGTGCAGAAGACAGTCACATATACATATTTTAAGAAAGTGTGGGCATATTTATTAAAAAGATCCAAGATACTAAAAAAATTAAAATAACTGAGTTTTTATTTACCAACTGGAGCAAATAGCCAATAACATCTTTCATTGTTTCTGAACTGAGATTAAAAATCATACTATGGAGAGAAATAATCTAAGGGTTTGATCTAGATGATGGATATCATACTTGTAATTCATAGTTGAAACCTCCAAACTACATGACCAAAGGTAAAAAGGTTATGACACCAAAAAAAATGTGATATAGGACAGAACTTACCGATGGATTTTTGCTTAATCCTACTTCTTGGCCACACAGAGAAAGGACGTGTACCAACTTCTCTTTCGTCCTCTTCTGGAAAAGAAACACACAGGCAGGTTTTAATCATGGGGTCCTGTGATCAAATCTACTCCAATACTGTAGTCATCAGCCACAAAGGGCTAACCCACCTGAAATGTGGCCAGTGAGAATGGAGATATAAAATACATGAAGAGTTGGTATGAAAAGAGAATGTAAAATATCTCACCAATAATTGTAAAATATTGATTATATGTTGAAAAAATAATATTTTAGATTTATTAGGTTAACTAAAATGTGTTATTAAAATTAATTTTACCTGTTTTTTTTTCTTTTTTTCAGAAGGTGACTATTAGAAAATTTAAAATGAGGTTCACATTATGTTTCTACTGGACAGTGCTGATCTAAGTTTTCCCAAGGGAGGGGATGTGAAAGTCAACCCCTTGGCTCTTTAGCAGATATTCATTACTCTCCTTGATAATCTTTCTTGTGTGCTACAACTTTCAATCATTAGCAAGCCTTTCCTTACACCTTAATTAAATCTATTATATTACAACACAATTCTCTTTTCCTCAAATGGGAGGATAAATTTGCTTTCTGCAAAATTAAATTCGATTATTTGCAAGGCATATTAAATCTTTCTCAATTTATTCTTCCTATAGTTAAACGGATAGAATTCCTTTTGCTTTTCTTCGTAAACCTTACTTTTCAGTTCCTTAAGCATGGGGATTCTTCTACAAACCATCACATTTCCCAATGACATAGACAAACTAGGTCTCAGAAGGACTGGTGAGTTGAGAATGAAAAGGATGAGTAACCAGAGCCTAAAAAACATTAATGTGCCTCAGAATTGCTCTTAAAGCAATCGTCCTCCTCTCCTGAAAATGATTTTTTTCCCTTTTAATCTGATTTAATATGGAGACTGCAAGGAGGCCAATATCACTCATACATTTTCCTACTTAATGGAACTCAGTTCCCTGCATCCTTCTTTTCAAATTATAGACGGGACACTCAATATGGTGTCATTTCAAGGTCAAAGACAGGAGGACCTTGATGTTGAAGAATGGCAAGAGATTCACTAACCTATTTCCCTAAGTTTTAGTGGGCATTTTACAATTCTGGGAAGGAATGAATGTAGAGGAGCATGGAATTGGGCTGTACATTTCTCTTCTCTTTTCCAAATTCCCAAGAAAGTAGAGCGGGCTCTCTATTCAAGCACGCAGTGAGCGCTCACTGAGAACCAGCTCTGCTCCAGCAGGCGCTGGGCTCTAAGCTCCATTTCCCTAACCTTTGAGGGTGGGATGAGTCCTGCTGGGCGTGCAAACAAAGGGCTTTTCTCTGCGCAGCACCCACTTCGCCTCCCTCTGGTAATGCAGTCCCTCTTTTTATCTTGGGACGGCTCTTCTCCCGCCAAATGGGGCTCTGCCTCTCTTGCACAGAGCCCTTTCTCCAGAATTGCTACGACGCTGGGGAGGGGAGGCCTCTGTCCTGAAATCGTCAGAGCCAAAGACCATGTAAATCTGGAGCTGCCAGAGGTTGTTGGGCCTCACGTTGGAACAGTCTGCCTGAGAATGAGGTCAGCAGGGAGGAAAGCAGGCCTAAGACTTTGGGAAGACAAGGTGGGGACGGTGAGAAGGACAGAGAGGGTCTAAGGATTGTGTGTGCTAGAATCCAGTTCTGCTTGAAGTTATGATATAGGAGTTAACACGTTCCCTTTCCACTTAAGGCAGTTTTTCACTGGGCTGCTGGCACATGTCACCAAAAGAGCCCCAAATAATGCATGGGTTTCACTTGACAGTAAGTCCAATGACATCAACGCTGTGACTCAGTCACCCAGAAAGTGCATACAGATAACAGAACCGCAGAGAAATCTGGCCGCCCAGCCTGCTCTGCAGGGTCAGGTGTGCATGGAGCCCACTGACTGGAGGGCAGGCTCGCGGGACTGCAGCCAGAATGGTCACTGGGGTGTGGCCCTGTTACGCAGGATTGGTTAGGAGAACTAAGCATGTATTACTTGGAGAAAAGAGGACTGATTTGGGTGAGTGGCAGAGGGGGGAGGGTTTCTTTAAGTGTTTGAAGGGCTGCCATGTGAAAGACAGATGCAATTGCATTTTCTAAGCCTTAAGAGAACTAGGACCCATGAGTAGAAGCAACAGAGTGTCAGACTTCAACTCAATGTAATGAACTGTTCAAAGATAAAATGGGTTCCCTCGGGATACAGAACACCGTAAGATCCTCATCACTGAAGTGTCGATGCCCAGATGGGAAATATTGGGATGGTGGAGGCAGGAATCCCATATCACAGTTGGGTTCAATAGGTCCCCTAAGCTCCCTTCCAATCCTGGGAGTCGAGGACTCTTTACCTGAGAATACTGGGGCCTTTTCCAGCTTACAGGAACAAGGACATTGGAGTTGGAGCCTGATGAGGTGGAAGACGCACTCCGGGTGACGGCCATGGCCCTGGGCTTCCCATCACGCCCGGAAGAGCTCTGCAGTTCATCATATCGCCTCCCGATGATGGGCGTCTTGAGAAAAAAGAACAGAGAAGCACACGTTCTTCTACCTCATTCATACTTCTGGGGTATACGGATCGCTCTGTCCCAGCAGCAACCAAGAACTGCTTATCTGATTAAAACTTAGATTAGAGAAGTTCAGTGTTACAAGGAGGCTCATTTTCCTTACGTTCAAATACATATTCCAGATCGTTTTGCATCTTCAACCCTTTCCCACCCTCTTTAGCAGCTGAAAACAAATCCAATTGCTTGTTCTTAAACACACTTTAGAAATGATTGTAAAGATAAGAAGGAAGACATGCAGGAAAGCAAAATAGTTTTCAGATGTTTAAGCTTGAAAGACTTTCTTTATAGTTAAAACAAGACCAAAATTCCTTCCCCTCGTCCCAACCTGTAATCACCAATCTTGATACACTCTCAATTATTTAAAAATTTATTTAAATTATTTATATCTTTTCAATTATTTTAATGAATGAGGTCAGGGCCAGGTTCTTGACAACACTTCAGAAATGTCACTTCCTGAGAGTCCCGTAGTGTGGTGGCTGGGCAGGCAGCACCTCCCAAACCTTAGCCCCAGGGAGGTCTCTGCAGAAACCTGTTCGTAGGCCTACATTCAGAGACGGCAGACGCTGGCTGGTAACTCTCCACCTGCCTCTCAAGGCACATCTTTCTGGAGCAGCTGGGTCTCCGGGGCATGCAGCTGACTGGCTACAGGTTTTCTGTACCTCTTTGGGACAGAGTAAACAAGTCAAAGAGTAAGCTTCCCCCACCTCCAGCAATGTAAAAGAAATGTTAAAAATTGAAAAATACTGAGTTGATACCTTAATATCATATAGATACTAAATATCACAATGGTGGCACAACAGCACCTCTACCTGAGTATTGAAATGATGAACGGTCAATAAGACTACTGTGTGAAAAAACCCAATCTAGCCACAACCTAATTAATAGAGTAAGTCCCATGTAAGCTGATCTAGTTTATTCCTTTAGTGAATGAATCCATTCAGCCATGTTGAAGAATATTTATGAAGTACCTAACATGCATCAGACACTGTACAGACCGTGCTTACAAAGTGGACAGGCCATTGTTTCTGCTTTGGGGGGTTTATGGGTCATGGGGTAAAGGAGACAGGAAAGCAAATGTATTTTTACATCTTAGACTAAAATAGTTAAGTACAGGCCTCCCAAAAGTTTGTTCATGGACCAGCAGGTAAACCTATTTTCTGTCTTCTTCTCTTCCTAACTCCTGAGTTCATAAGTCTCTTCCCTCCGCACACCCATCTCCCTCAAGGCAAGAATTTAGATAGTTATACTGGTTTAAAAAGCAGTGTGGCTTGGGGAAGTGACCATAAAGGCAGATTCTGTATTCCTGTAAATCTCAGGCATCCGCTGGTTTGGCTGCAGTTCAGGAAACAAGGTTGCGGATACAAGATAGGACGTGACAGCTGTCAGATAAAGAATGAGTGAAGGTCATGGTTTAAAATGCTTAAGATCATTCCATTTTAAAGTTATCTTTTTTGGGGAAATCATTTTTATATAACTGAGGCTAGCTTCTATTTTTAAAAGCTGCCAGAGAAGAGCCCCAGTGTATAGGACAATGCGTTGAACCTAATTTAGGCCTTAGGAGCTTTCACTTGACATAACTGTAAAATAAGTCTCCCCTTCTCCAGGCAACTAGTTCTGACCTTTGCCACTATGTATTCATGCTAAAGTTTACAGAAACAGTTAACATACCTCTGAAATATCAAAGTGAAAGTCCAGGGTTTTCCCAGGTAATTCCTTAGATGCACTGGTCCATACTCGATGTATTTCTATCTTTGAAAGGTCACTGTGTTGGTAGGAAGGTAAAACTAGGCTGGCAGATCGAGAAACTACTAGCTTCAAGATATTCAAAGCTTCTCTCCAGTGGATGCTCTGAAGGAAATAAAACAGTCAACGGATAAAAATAATTAAAAAAAAAAAAAAAACACTAATATGCCGCTAGCTACCGAAACTTCTAATGACCGGTCAGAGCTCATTGATTTAAAACAGTGCAGGAAATTCTGTGATAAGTAAAAGGCAAATGACATAAAAAGATAATTTATGCATAAGATGAGCTACATTTAGGAAACAAGAATAAAAAAAGACACGTGTTGTCCACATTCAAATAAGTAAAAGTTTAAAATAACAAGGTACCATTTTTGCTGATGAGGTATTTCTTCAGTTTGAAAAACAAAACAAAACAGAAGACAAACAACTGCCCCCCTCCCCTGCAGCAACCCTCATTGCATTTTATGCTACTGTCTACTCACTCTTTCTCAAGATTCGCCCCACCTCCAGTTTCCAAGCTCCCTTGGTCCTTCTCCTACTTCTCTGCTGCACCTGCTCCCGGGCATCTGATCCCTGCCCTCAGCCCTCTTCTCTTCTTCTCCACATCTTCCTCATGACCTAACCCAGGAATCTGGGAGCCATTCTTACCTCCCCTCTTTCCCTCCCTCCTGAGAACTTGATCCACTCCCTCTCCATTCTTGTTGGCACTGGCTCAGCTGAATCCTCTCTGGCCTCTGCCTGGACTATTTCAATGGCCTCTTAACTGGTTTCCCCAGGTGCAGCCTCTCCTTGGGTCCGTCATCAAACCCACTCCAGCTACAGTGATCTTTCTAGAATCTTCAGCTCAAGCCAATTCCCTTAAACTCCTTCAAGGGCTCCCTCTGGTGGACAAGGTGGAGTCCACACTCCTTGAGCGAGGCCTGCAGGGGTAATCTCCCGCAGGCAACTCCTGGAGTTGCACAAACCAGCCAAGGTCTCCTAGCCTCTGTGCCTTTCCTCATGCTATTCTCTCACCCTGGAATGCCCTTCCTCTCCTTATTGCCTTATCAAACTCCTACTCTTCCTGTAAGTCTCATTTGTTTCACCCTCTTTGTATCCCTGACAACCCCAGGCCGACTGAGGTACTTCTCCCACAAAAATATTGAACACAGATAAACTAGCATGATAAAAGTTATTATCTGCCTAGGCCTTGGAATAAAGTGCATGAAATAAAACACATTTCCTTCACTGTTAAATTCTGCACACGGGAGGTCATGGTTTGAGTATGAAATTAGCCACCATTCAAGATAAGATCTTGAGTACCAGGGATGGCCCTCAGGCCTAAGAATAGGTAGCCTAATAAAACAATCACTTTTTTTTTAAATTAGGGGCACATGATTCGTAGAAAGATGTGAACTGACCCTCTGTCTCTCATGAGTGTAAAGTGAGAAAGTGGTAATGAATGCCTACCACATGGTACAACTATTACTGGAGCAACGCCACTCGAAAAAAAGAAAAGCTTGAAAATCGTTTTTAGCATTAAGTAATTTTCTGCAAGTAATGTGACTGGTGAAGTGAGGATGGAAAAAAAAGTCGAAAATTGTATGGCTTAGTCAATGAGCTTAACCAGAGAAAAACCTAGCATTTGCCCTTGAACTCTGAAACTTACCAAGTACACTACGTTTGTTTGTTGGAGTATTTTCAAGTACCTTTATGCCACTTTCTTAACCTTAATTCCTTCAGTTCTAAAGGGACAATGTGAACCTCTGAATTAACTGTTCGCATTTGAAACGCCTGGCCTAGAACCAGGCACAAGCAAGTGGCTTCTTCCTTCTCCACTGAAATAGGACCGCTCAAATGAGACCCTGCCCCTGCCCTCCCAGCCAGGAGTGTGCTTTCAATACCCAGCCTAGAAGCCCAAGAGGCAGAGAGGTGTCCTCCGAAGGCTCAGGAACGCACTGCGGCCTGGTCCTGCCTTCTTCCTCAGGACACCACTCGGGGTGTGGTCGGCCACCGTCTCAGCCGCTCTCAGCACGTTATGGATACCAATGAATGAACATGCAGCCTGGCACCCATACAGCTCTGTGGCCAAGTACAGAGAAAGCTCCATGCAAAGCCTCAGTCTTTCTGGAATGACTTTCGGGAAACATCCTGGTTCAAATACTCACTTGCACGTATTTTTCAATGGTTTTCAGAACTTCCACATTGAACTGCTTTACCGGAACGACGGAAAGGTCCATGTAGCTGAGCAGACTGTAGATCACCTGCAGGAGGGGCTGCTGCATGCTGGGCAGGCCCTTCTCCAGCAGCTGCGGGGAAAAGCACAGAGTGAGTCAGTTTGACACCAGATTTTCACACAGAAGCACCAGGGTTTCCTAGTACCTTTATGATTGCACATTTCCTTAGGAGGGAAAAGAAAATCCTAACTACTGAAGAAATGGAGGTATTATCAAAGGCAACACAGGTAAGTCTGAGTATATAAATATAATATTACACAATGGAATGCAACAAAATAAACCTCAAAAGGAAAGCATCAAACACCACTAATGACTGAAAAATATCAATGAAAATGAAAGATACATTTATCAGTTACCGAATTGGCAAAGATTAGAAATTGATGATAGTATTGGTGAGGATATAAGAAGAGTATTCTTACACATCAGTGGAAATGTAAATTGGATAATTTGGCAATTGAGATCAATAGTACTAAAAGGGTTCATATCTTTTGAAATACTAATTACACTTTTAGGAACTTTTCCAAACCTAGAGATAAATACTAAGATTTAAGTAAGAGATTTCACCAAGGCATTATTTATAAGGGTAAAAAAAAAAACAACCAAAAAACCCACACAAAACAAGAAAGCTCTGTAAGCAATTTAAATGTCAAACACTAGGGAAATGGATACATAAATTATGGTAAATTATATGATGAAATATCATGTAGTCAAAAGAATGACATTTTTAAAGATCGTAAAGGATATCAGATAATATTAAGTGAAAGAGGAAGGATATATAATTTCTATATAATAGATGATGCCAACATTGATGTGAATGGGTGTGTGTTATATAGAAATAATGCTGGAAGTAAACCCAACAAAATGTTGATAGAGTTTCTCCCTAGATAATATAATTATTTTTGAACATACTGCTTTTATAATCCTGGGGAAAAAATCAATGACATTTTCAAAAAGGAAAGCAAAATAATGAGAAAACTGATGTGACAGACATAATGAAAAAGGTTACTGTTCAAAATTAAAAATTAATAGAAATGATTCAAATAAATGCTGAAATTCCACATCAAAAGTGGCCCGGGGCTTCCCTGGTGGTGCAATGGTTAAGAATCCGCCTGCCAATGCAGGGGACATGGGTTCGAGCCCTGGTCCGGGAAGATCTCACATGCCACGGAGCAACTAAGCCCGTGCACCACAACTACTGAGCCTGCGCTCTAGAGCCCGTGAGCCACAACTACTGAAGTCTGAGAGCCACAACTACTGAAGCCCGCGCGCCTAGAGCCCGTGCTCTGCAACGAGAGAAGCCACCGCAATGATAAGTCTGTGCGTCGCAACGAAGAGTAGCCCCCGCTCGCCACAACTAGAGGAAGCCTGCACGCAGCAACGAAGACCCAACGCAGCCAAAAATACAATAAATGAATTTAAAAAAAAAAGTGGCCCAAAGAAATAACTGAAGAGTTAACAGATGAGGAAATATACAATTCTACAAATCTATTGTATGAAAAAAGGAATATCTTCACTAGAAAGGAAATACATAAAGAGATTTTTAAAGTACCAATAAAAATATTCAACTGAAAACATGTATAAATGGAATGATAGAATTTAGTGGGGATATGGGATAACCTGAATATTTATACATTGTTTGTAGTATTGTAAATTGGGAAAGTCTCTGTGAAGACTAATTTCCCAAATGCATACATTTTCCCAAATGTATCCATGAGCTTTACCTGGATAGATTTTTTGGGAAATGCCACCAGGAAAAATGAGCTAAATATAATCTGATAAAAAGTCTGCATCAAAGGACTATTTAAAAAAAAATTATGAATACAAGCAACAAAAGGGAGATGGTTAACGATATAATTCCACAGTTATTGAAAGTGACAAGATGTGAGCTCTGTCAACACATACACACATACAAAGTTAGTGTGAAGTGAGCACAGCAGGTTCAGTGGAAACAGTGACCACAGCCGCCTAAAATTATATGTAGGTACCTGGCCAACAGCTGAAAGAACATGGGACTAACTGAAATAGCAGTTAATTTATATCATATGTAGTGAGTAGGTAAGTTTTTAATAAAATTTGTGGTGACAATTGTTGATAAGGGCAGCACAGAACAAATTAGGATATCCATTTTAATTTATTTTTTTATTGTGGTAAAATACATATAATATAAAATTTACCATTTTAACTATTTCTAGGTGTACACTTTAGCGGCATTAAGTACACCCACATTGTTGCACAACCATGACCACTATTTATTTCCAGGACTTGTTCATCATCCCAAACTTAAACTCTGTAACTGTAAAACAATGGCTATAGATTTGCCTCTTCTATGCTCCTCATATAGTGGAATCATGTATTTGTCCTCTTGTGCCTGGCTGATTTCACTTAGCATAATATTTTCAAGGTTCATCTATGTTGTAGCATGTGTCAATACTTCATTCCTTTTTAAGCCTGAATAATATTCCATCGTATGTACAGACCACAGCCCATTTGTATTTTTGAAACTTTTATGTCTAGTGAACCAAACAAATTTTGCCTCCTTGCTCTCTCCCAGTTCACCTTGTTTTAAAACAGGCATTGGCTGCCTTGGTAAGCAGGGTGTTTGCATTGTTTATCCCGGTACTTCTTGTGTGCTAAGGTATGTGTGTGCTGGATTAGTAACTCTTGCAGGGACAGATGTGACCAAGGTGATTGTCAAAAGCAGTAGGGTGGCACTTAAGAGAGGTTCTTTAAATGCCAGGGATGGGGGTGTGAAAAGAGCAAAATAATCCTCGGCTGTTGACAGTGCGAATACAGCCCAATATTGCTGATCTGTGTTGCAAATCAAAATCCTGCAGGGTCAACTATATATGCTGGTGGATGAAGCAGCTACCTTTTTCTAGGTAGAGGCTTTCAGTCTTACGGAGCCTTTCCGAAAATGACTGATTGATTCTTAACCTATCTGCACTCTGGATTGGTGATATAATACAAGAAAAATTAGAATGGACTGTCCTCATCACTTCTGAAAAGGCCCCAGCAAGAGGCATGAACGCAGATCCAGAAAGGAAGAGCAAATGCTGACAATGCTGAAACAAGGTGATACTATCAGTCACTTGCCTCACAGATTTCATGACCTTGTATAGTAAACTAGTTGGGGTCTGGGGGTGCTAGAGAATACATTTCTTCACTTGCCGAGAGTGGCGTGTATTTCTAGCGTCAGCGTACACGGAAGTCAGAGTAGGGGTTTGCCATGAATGTGCTAGGAACACATGGTATGAGGACAAAAATCCCATCCCAGTTTTAAAAACAAACACAAAAGATGAAGATAAGAAGTTTTTTTCAAAAATATATGCTTTGTTAATGAGTTCAGAGCAAACAACCATTAAACACACAAGCCACACAATAACTCCCTAAATAAGATTTGAACACCCAGAATAATGCAGATAAAATCTCCTCACCTCTGCCATTTCTGACAGGTATTAGTGTAGTAAAAAGGAGTTTAAGCTTCAGAGGCAGCTATACCTCATTTCACCTTAAACTTGTGGCAGACTACTTAACCCGGCTGAGCCTCGGATTCTTTGTTAAAATAAAGAATCCTACATCACTGGGTTGTTGTGAGGATTTTAAATGATTCCATACAGCATCTATGCCAGTAGATAATAGGCGATCAATAAGTTAAGGCTATTGTTATCAGTTTTACATACATATTTTACCCATAGAAACTATAACAGATTTTATCCTTAATTGAAGAGCTTACCTCTGCCAGGTAGGTAACCATGTTCAAGGTAATGTCAGCATATGCTTCATGAAGGTATCGACAGACCACGTTGACCCACGTGGTACAGTCCCTCGTGTAGCTGTGTGTTTTATAAAGAGTCATGACATGTGCAAGATTGGAAAGTTTGGGGTTCTTCTCTTCCAAACAAACCTTTTACAAGAAGAAAATCAGTTAGGGATAAAACAGCCTGATGAATAGGAAGAAATGTCAGCAATTTTGCTATAAGCCCCAGCAGCCTGGAAAATTGATCGATACATTTTTTGGGTAGCTGCAGAGGCGCTTAGTAATTTAATTTTCACAATTTTTTCCACTTGTTTTCTCAATAATGAAATGACAATGCAAATCAGCCACCCAGAGATGTGAATTACTAGTGATATCAGTTATTATTTTCAGGTTTATGAAACTCATCGCCCTGTCTGAGCCTGGTAAACTCTGTCCACCATTAGGCCTTGGATCTGCCTGAGGGTGAAACCATAAGGCATACCTGAGCAATCCTTTCGGCTATATCCTTACAGAACTGGCTGGGGTTTTCAAAATGCTGTATCAGCTGGGGCAGGAGACACAAGACATTCAGTGGAAACCCTGGATTAGAGAAGATACAATGGAGACAAGTGAATACAGTGCATTTGAACCATTAATAGCGGGAAGGCATATTACAGATTTTATTCTGAGGTGATGTAAAAGCAGCCTTTTGAAGCAGCTTTGATCTGAACTAACATAAATCCAGGAAAAATGTACCACTGCAATGGCACCATTTCAAAGGAGGCACTGAAGTACATTTGTAATTTGCAGGTTCAGCAGCTGTTTTGCTACGGACTGTTACAAATAAGAATGATTGGCACAGATTTTTAAAAGCAGATTAAAATGAACTGAAGCACTAGTTTGAATTTTTATCAAAAAATGTATTTTAAGGAAAACCTGCTTGAGAAGACACAGGCCAATCAATTTAAGTCTTACTCATGTAATCAGAAAGACTCTTTAAAATGATGAGGAGTAGCTTAGTTCCACTGTATTAAGCTTTGGCTTCCTGGAAAGAATTCTGGGCCACATGCCATGGTATTAAAAATCTGGTTTGTTGTTGGCTTAATTCAAAATGATAGGGAACCAAGGGAATTTTCAAGAGGAAAAGAAAGGCTTAGAAAAATAAAAGATTTAGGAGTTAAGAAAAAAGGGAAAAAAGTCTGTACAAGAGCAATGGAATAAACCAACACTGTCTGCAATTTGATCTGGAAAGCAGAAAGAAATGATTACTGTCTTATGTATTACTCCTGCTCCTTTTATGCTATTGCCTTAAAAATATCTCTTACAATATACATAATTAAGACTTATATAGAATTTTAAGACTTATATAGAATTTTAAAAGAAAGAACAAAGTATTCCCAAAGACCCATTTTTAAGCAGAATCGCTAGAAGTACTAAGCCCACATTATCTTATGACACTAAACATGAGTCCCACCATGACCAGAACTGTAAGAGCGTGAGTGATGTGGGCTTTACCAATGGCTTGGGATGAGTCCACCATGGATACTCTAGACACCGGTGTCAGCAAGCTGAACAGCTGCAGGGTAAGGTCGGTGGTGGTGACGGAGGTGAATCCCTTCAGGAGCAGCTGCTGCAACCCTGAGAAGTCCGCCCACTTGAGCTGTGCCTGGAGTTTCTCCAGTTTTTCTCGGTTCTCAGCTTTATCGAGTGGCATGTGAGCCAGCAGTCTGTTCAACAGCCTTAAGGCCATTAGGTATTCAAACTCAAAATCGGATTCCATCAAGGCCACCGTGACCCAAAAGATGGTGGCCAACAGGTTGGTTGGATGGTTTATGTGCGATGGGTCTGTGAGGCTGTCCTTCAAGGAAGATGAGCTTCTGGTTTTTGAGGAGAGGCCTTGTTGGGTACAGGCCTGAATTCTATCCAGGGTGGCACTCCGAGGTGGGTCTGAGGACCGGTCGACAACACCAAACTTCTTGGGCACAGAGAAGCTCCTTTGATGCCGGCTGCGCTCTGCAGTTGCTGTGCTGCCGCTGGCTGTTCCAGGGTTCACATTGAGTTGTCCTGTGCTCTTTCTGCTTGCTGTTAGTTTAGCGCTAGAGCTTAAGTCTGGTGATGAAGAGCTGGGTATAAAAGTTAAAAAGTTCAATAGGAAGCCAACACATTTCAGTGAAAGGCTAGTCCTCTCAAGATCCATCAACAAACAATGAGCGAGGGAAATCATTCTTTGGAAATATTACTTTCCATTCATTTTTCCATATTCTTAAACTGAAAGAATATGTTTCCTTATTCTTAAACATAAAGCTATGAAAAACAAAACTTAATCAGAACAACCTTCACCAACAAAACCGAATACTGATTTCCACTTATCAAAAAGTTAAAGAAATAAGCAGTTGTCTGTAAAGTTCACTGATCTTTCATTTATTTTTTGTTTGAATTTGGGTAAGAGTGATTACAAAATAAAATGTACCTGATAGGTACAAATGTTAATATTCTATTAACTGACTGATAAAAAGAACAGATAAAGAAATATCTAGGAAAAAAAGTAAATGTTTGTGTCAAAGGAAAATTTTTGCACTTATAAACGTTTATGAAAAATGATTTCTAAATCTATTTCAGGCTGAAAAGATAGAACTCTTTATGAACATTCTTGCTAAATTTTTACTGATTTAGATTAATCTGTAGGTTTCTATAGATAAGTATGTATGATGGTAGTAATCACACTAAAATTACGTATGCATAAAAATGTTCAACTTAAAAATGAAACAAAGCTCAACGTGATATAACATTGCCGACTGAATTTCAAGCAAGATGAGCTTAACTACACAGACAGAATGCAAAATTGTGAATGATTTGAAATGGGCTATTAAACATTGCCAGGAGCAAAAGGAATTGAAAAATTAAAAAAAAGAAAGATCCTAAGGTAGAAATTTCTTCAAGTAAAATCAACATTTATTCCAACTGTTTTTATAGTGATCGATCAGTTGTGTTTCGTATATATTCATTTAAAAAATAATACTCTGGGGCTTCCCTGGCGGCACAGTGGTTAAGAATCTGCCTGCCAATGCAGGGGACATGGGTTTGATCCATGGCCTGGGAAGATCCCACATGCTGCAGAGTGACTGAGCCCATGAGCCACAACTACTAAGCCCACGTGCCACAACTACTGAAGCTCATGCACCTAGAGCCCATGCTCTACAACAGGAGAGGCCACTGCAATGAGAAGCCCGTGCACCACAAGGAAAAGTAGCCCCCACTCTCTGCAATTAGAGAAAGCCCGCACGCAGCAGCGAAGGCCCAATGCAGCCAAAAATAAATAATAGGACTTCCCTGGTGGTGCAGTGGTTAAGAATCCTCCTGTCAATGCAGGGAACATGGGTTCGAGCCCTGGTCCAGGAAGATCCCACATGCCGCGGAGCAACTAAGCCCATGCGCCACAACTACTGAGCCTGTGTGCCACAACTACTGAGCCCATATGCCACAACTACTGAAGCCCATGCACTTAGAGCCCATGCTCCACAACCAGAGAAGCCACCATGATGAGAAGCCGGCCAAAATAAAAAAATTTAAAAAAATTTAAAAATAAAATACTTTGTTTCTATAGAACATAATAAATAGGATAATTTCATAAAATTTGAAAAAATACTCAAAGAAATAGGAAATGAAAAATCATTAATATTTGTATTATTTAGAAATAACATTTATTGTCTATCCTGCTGATGTTTTAAAATACTTATCTACTGTGTGTGTGTGTGTGTGTGTGTGTGTGTGTGTGTGTGTTGTAACTTCCTTTTTTTTAACTTAAGGAAATGTCATACATACTTTCTTGGATCATACACAGACTTCCAAAACTGGATTTGTTCTTTAGACATTGCCCAAAGTCCAGGCATCTCCCAAATATTCAGTACCGCGTATTTGATTTTCAAAACGTCGTTAAACTGATTCTCACCGAGATAATACAGTTAAGAGATCACTGTTCTTCAGGCAGTCAGACAAGTTACCCACAGCAGCTTCCAAGGTAAGGAGTGCTTCCATTACGTAACCCTGCCAAACAGGCAAAGACAACATTCTGTACTGCTTTAACTATTAGTAACTTCCTGAAGATAAATTTAATCAAAGCAAACTATTCAAATAATGGTAATATTGAAAGCTAGACAGTCATGGTTACTTTAATGTACAAAGGCTACAAACAAATTTTAAGGGCCACTTAGGAAATTCAGATGGCTTAGGAGTTAGCAGATCATCATGAAGATTTATTTCCCTAGCTGTGAGGTCTTCCACAGATCAATCTCATTTGAAATCCAACAGGGAGGGGCAAGGGACAAGCATGGCCCCTTGTTGAGGGGGATGGTGGGCATCTGAAATACAGAGTGGCAACGTCTGAAAGCCAGAGATTAAGAGATGAAGTATGAGAAGGGCTGTGTCCCAGGGGCATTTTATAGTGTACTGCCAGTGGCCAGGAGGAGGAGAAGAAGCTTAAGTCTACAGGCGTGCAGGTCCTCTGATGTGCAGAACACTTCCGGTGGAAAATGAGGGCTTGGCCCAAGCTGCAGAGCTTGTAATGCCCCTGGCTTTCCAGCTCCCTGGTCTCTGGGGTCCCCAGTCCACAGGGTCTTCCTGTGGCATCTACTCTCCCCACTACTTCTTTCGCTTTTCTCAGTTTATGGAAGGCTAACCACACAGACAGGTGTGGTGCTTTGCACAGATACAATAGCGATCCCTTCTCTGGGTGGGCAGGTTGCACAACTGCATCTTAGGTTGTTAGTAGAAAAGACAAAACAAGACAACTCCCTCAGCCCCCACCAAATAAAATCAATAAAGACAAAACAACACAAAGAGTCACCACAGGATTTCACCTGTTGGCTCAATAAAAGTGTCCACTGAATTTCTAGGACAATGCCCCCTGGAGTGATTTTTGTAAAAATAAAAGTCAACCTCTAGAATTTTAAAATAAATTTTACACGTCCAAATGGCTGGGATACTTGGCGAGAGGAAGAAAGCTCAAAGAAAGTTATTAACTCCTCATCTTTGAGCTGAGAGAAGGGTGAGTTCCTGGACTTTCCTTCCGTACCTGAATCTCATCTCCATGCTCTCCAATCACCTCCACCAGCCTCGAGAGAAGGTCCGACAAGGCGTGTGCTGACAGTGGCTGTTTGAGGGCCCGGAATATCTGGAAGGACCGGCCAGCATAGTGTCTGGAAGAGCTGGCGAGCGCTGTCTGCAGAGCAACTTCACTCAGGTGCTGCTCCAGATGGAAACCTAGGGCACAGGGGTGGGAGCAGGTCAGCCGCTCCTCTGCAAACCTCGGGCACCAGCTATCCGCATGTTTACAACAGGCTAGCTGCACAGCGCTACCTCCTGGTGGTACTTATTTAAAAGTTAACCTTTTTAAAATGAAACCCAAATCTGAATCAGTCTTAAGGAGGCATAGTAGAGTACAGTCAGAAGCTTTGGAGCAAGGTGGTCCTAGTTTTGAATGGGGGATTTGGGACTCTGGGAAAGAAGCTAATTCTCTGTGAGCCTGCTTCCTTGTCTTTACCTTGTGAATAGTAGCATTTACCTCAGAGGGGTTGTGAAAAATCAAACAACTTAAAAAGGGCTTAGTACTGTCTCTGACACATAATATGTGCTCACAAGTGTATTATTATTTATTACGCTGCTATTGTTTGACATTGTTCTTCTGTACTTTTTACATAGAATACTTTCACTCCTGTTTTCATAAGAGAATTTGTTAGAAACAAGTTTTTGGAGGACTTGTGTATGCAGAGGAAAGCGAAGCATAACCAAGGCCTGGGCCAAAGTCTTTGCTCTTCAGAATAGTCCATAAACATGCAGATATGGAGGTGTAGGCACTGCAAAGAAGGCAGGCATCATTTAAACTTTCACTTGAATATTTGTTCTTCCACCAGCATGAAGGTAATCTCAGTCCTCAGAAAATCATGTGATCAGACAGAAATGAAAGCAAAGGGGAAAAGTCCATGACTGAATTCTGGGCCACTAAACCCTACACTTGCTGTGCCTCTTTACAGGGAGAAAATCAGGCTACGAGAGTCACAGGACATGATGAAAACATCGACTTGAGCTGTCTCCGTGGTCTAGAGGCTCTGGGGCACATTTGATTGTCTCATGCATGAGGACCAGGAGGGATAATTCAGTGTTATTGCTGTTAGCTGCTGCTTGGCTGTCTCACCCCAGGGACACGTAGACCATATAAGAAAATGTTCCTGCAGAGTCAACAAAGGGTCCTGGAAAATGGACTTAGAGACATTCAGGGTAGTAAATATAGGATTAAACCCATATAGGCAGTTCACAACCTATGAATGGATGTTTCAAAATAGTTTTTTACATCTTTATTTTGCTTTTCAAAACATATTTTTCTACTTAAGCCATTTAATATATGGGGGTTAGGTCCCCTGGCAATGAACAAAAGCTTATTTAAATCATACTGCTGGAACTGTACTAGTAGGATTGCAGAATCCTCCCCCGTCCCACCACCACTAAGACGACGTCCTTTGGGAAAAGCTATTTAATGGGTGGCAGAGAAAAGAAAAAGGTTTCCTTTACTCCCTGTTACACACTGAATGTACATTTCCCAGCCTTCCTTGCAATCAGGCGTGACCTTGTGCCTGGGTTCTGGCCAGTGGAATGTGGGAAGAAGCACTGGATGTCACACGCAAAGCTAGCACGTAAACTCCTCCCGAGCAATCCTCCACGCACTCTCTTCCTTCACCTGCCCCATGGACACAGAGGGCTGAGTAGAGACCTCCGAGCCTAGGGGATGACGGGGCCACAGGGCAGAGGGTCCCTGAAGCACCAGGTGGAAGGCTGTCTCCCAAATGTCCACATTGAACTGTTATGTGATCCAGAAATAGCCTCTTGTGTTAGATCTCTGAGCTTTGGGGGTTATTTGTTGTAGCAGCTATGCTACCCTGACTAATACAAGTGTTTCCAGGAACACATTTTATTGTGCTGGATTGGAAACAGGCAGAAAGTAGCGATGTACAAGGAAACTGAGGTGGGTAAAAGTATCTCGTGCAAGATGTGAAAAGACATACAATATTCTAAGCAGCCTGAAATACCCTCTGAGAATACGCTATATAAGGTATTCATACGTTTTCTCATTTTTAGTATCTTCATACAATCAAGAGTGTTACACAAATGAAGAGTTCACATGCATCATAAATTTCTTCCTTTAGGCTATTAAGTGACTTTTAAGTGGGGGAAATACCAATAAAAGCAGTCTTAATATTTCAAAGAAATTCCAAAGGGGAAACTCAAAACAAGAAATGGCAATCCTATTCCTAGAACAACTTTCCCATTTCAGTTTAACAGTATTTTTTGTTTTTTAGTAAGTATCCTCTGATAATGAAAAGAGATGTGGCTAATCTGGAATGTTTCAACTGTGAAATGTGCTAATTATCAGAGCAGCCAGGAGAGGTGGTGAGCCCTATTTACTATGGCCAGCCTGCTGTGTGAAGAAAGGCAGGGACAGATGTTGTATCGTGCTGAGGAAGCAAATTTAAATTTCACACACATATCAGCCCAGGCCAAGCTGAATCTGAATGGAATGCAGCTAAGGGCTTAAATGTTGTGATGGTACTACTGTCTAAATTAGAATCAGACTGTGTTCAGAATATTGAGTGGTCACTGGCACAGGACTTGCCAGCAATACTTTTAAAGCCAAAAACATTTTATCACAAAATTCTTTTTTAAAAAAAAAAACAGTTTGCAAGGCTGACAGTTTTCACAGTTGAGTCTGACAGTCAGTGACTACGACTTCTTTCTCACGGCCTTCTTTAAATAAAATTAATATAGGCACAGTTTAATTCTAGTAAGGTAAATGAAGCAAGGAGAACAGAGACATTGGGGAAATTATTTGATAGAGCATAATGCAAGTATCAGTATATGTGACATTAACTATCACTCAGGCACATCTGAAAAAGCGTCAATATCCCCTATGAATATTCCTTTGCTATTGCTTCTGAATGCAGGATTTTACACACACACACACACACACACACACACACAAATACATACACAATGTGTGGCTATATGGGGAGAATGAGCTCCATTATAGAAAAATACTGAAGTGGGATGTGGAGAAACAGGATGAAGTACCTGATTTGGAATCTCTAAACACGGATACAACATGACGTAGAAAATTAGTGAGTTGTTCAGCACTCTTTGAATTCTGATTTTTGGGTGTGATGTCCTCATGGCACCAAAGTGGACCAAATGCCCTTCAACAAAACACACAAAATGTCAAAAATGTAACTATCATTTTGCATTTTTAAAACCATATACACAGTTCTAACTCCAAAGGTACAACATACATTTTTTAAAATTTTACATATTAATTTGGTGGTAAATTTCAGTCTTCTAAAGCTTAAGAGCATACTCAAAACAGATCTAGCTAATTGATGGAGACACACTTTTTCTTATGTTTTACCCACAAAATTAAAACCTCTCAATTCACCAGGACAGTGTTTATTTAGCACATAGTAGGTGCTATGTAAGTGTTTGTTAAACAAAATGATATAATATGTTAAATAAAATATAGATTTAGACACAGACTCAATTTCTATGTCTTAGAATTTGCAGAGATAATGCTTTTAATCAGGATCACATCATTAGGTTGCCAAATACTGTAGCACCAACTTGAAGATACAACCTCTGTTGCTTCTTTGGTTTTCTGCAGTAAGAATGGGATGGATCCAGGGGTGAGAATTTTAGAGAACACCCTTCCCAGCACTGACAGCAGTGAGTGGTGACAATACCTTTCTTCTCCACAAACCAGTCAGGTCTCTGAGGTACCCAGCATGGAGGCACCACCAGCCCCTCCCTGAGCTTCCTGTACGTTAAATTCTATATTGAGTTGAGTGCACAGAATACTCTAAACCATTAATTGAAAAAAAGATGCTCTCTCTTCATTTTTTGCATTACTTGATGCATTAGTTGAATAAAGAAAAATCATGTGAGATACTAGATAACAAATATTTATATAGACTAGACTTCCAGGACTTAACTCACTGAGGAAGGTCAGCACGCCCCAGGTCACAGGTAAGCATGCGTTTATACAAATACTGGACCTCAGGGGACTAGAGATTTGGAAGCCTTCCAAGTTATACTGTTCCTTAGAAGAGCCAGAAGACCTGCAAAAAACAGGATCGCTCGCGGTTTTCCTCGATTTTGATTTATTATTAGTTTGATCCCTTTCCTATCACGCGTCCTTATTGTTTCTGGTTTCTGAATTCCTTTCCTATCCCTTTCCTATCACGCGTCCTTATTGTTTCTGGTTTCTGAATTCCATTTAGAAATGCCTCTTTGGACTACAGGAGCAGACAGCTGTCCTCTCTGCAGCTGCCACCGGGTTGACCGTGGCTAGTATCTTTGGTTTCCAGAGTGATGTTCTTTGCCAAGTCTCAACTCCCAGATCCTGGCAGCTCCAATAGATGGTGAAAGTCACGCTCACCTCCGGGAGCTACTTCTCCCGCCTCCGTCTGCTGCAGGGTCTTTATGCACAAAATCTCCTTGCCCCTCAACTGTGACAATGCCTACCAGTGTCTGCCTTGTACACAGACTCCAGCAGACACGATTTAGAAGAGAGAAGACTTTGCTAGAACTCCAGGCATGCTTTTCCATCTGTGGTTTTAAAGTGATGTCCCTTTTCCAAAAGACTGACCTGAAAACAGCAGCCCATCTCCTGACCCCTCATTACCTGGTGGTCAGAAACTCAATGAGCTTGTTTGCCTTCTCGTCTATTTCAGCAGCTGCGTCCACATCTTCAACCTCTTGGGTCATCTGCGGGAGGTTCCCACTGCTGTCTCCCAGACTGATGCTGGAGGAGGTGGAGCTGGAGCTCAGCCCCGAGTCTGGCACCGGGGAGGACTGGTCCTCTCTCAGGAAGTCAAAGCCACCTGGTGGAAGACAAGGTCAAGGTGGAATTTGCAGGCCGGGCACTTAATGAGGTCAGGAGGTGCGCATAAAGAAGTGTGTAGTTATTTAATTTTGGGGGGGGAAAAATGCTTCATTTTGGCTACGGCTATGATTAAATAAGACTGACACTCTTTCCCTGCCTACGGATTAGTTGCACTGCTGTGTAAACGAGAGTGCATTTGGTAATAGAGGGCGATCTGCTATTTTCTACTCTGATGTTTTAATTGATGCTTTCTACAAAAGAAGCGTGTGTGTGTGTCTGCGTGTGCATTCTCACACACGTGCACAGGCTGATGAATAGTTCTGCTATGCACGTGCACCTAACTGTGCTGTTAGTAAATTATTCTTGGGTAATAGACGACTTAAATATGTGAAATGATACCATTTTTGAAGATATCAACACCAACCAGCGATAAGTAGGTTATACATAATGTTTTGAGTAAATGTACCCAGAATTGTGAATACTGTGTGTATATTAATATATTTTAATAAAATATGTCTCAAGGTAGGCAAAATAAATATGGTATAAGTAAATACTACAGTTAGCATTCTACATCTCTGGGTAGGTTGTGGGTTTGAAAATGTATACACATGACCGTTCCTTTTCTCCTACTTAATAATTATAAAAAGTACATAGTTCTGGTGTGTCTGACAGATATATTAAATTAGGAGTAAGAAGCCCTGGGTCTGAGTATCATCTCTGCCATTTAATGTGTAATCTCAGGGAGTCATGTAACTTCCCTGTACCTCAGTTTCCTATTACAATAAGATGAAGACAATAATTTTTATCACATAGGTTTTTAGTATGGATTTGAAAGCAACTATAGTTGAAACTGGGTGTTCAATAAACATTTAACAAATGTTTATAAAAAGAAGATACTTCTCAAAGCTTTTGTACACCTAGGCCATGTGTACTATATAGAGATTCAATCATTTTACCAGGTCTTGCCTACGGTATACTGTGTTTGGTTTGGTTTTGTAAATCCCCACTCTAGACCATTTTATGCCACATCAGTGGTATAGTGAATACAAAACTGATGCATTCAGAGATACACAACTTAACAGAGATTACAATTTTCTCATTCTAAGGCCATGTGCTTAACGGAATACATCCCTACCTTGGGGAGCTAGAACAGCCAGAGTCTTCAGAATCTTTTAATTAAGCATCGTCTATAGTAAAGAGAGTTTTGTGTCTCTGAGAGGCTATTGATGGATTACTTTCAATTAGGTGTAGCTTGGTTCAAAATAAAGAGCTTAAACTGAGGTCAGTAGTCCTTACATTTCAGAGTTAATGACTTCAGATTTGTTTTCCAGAGAAATATGCAACGTCTGTCAGAAGACAAGACAGGGCCCAGGACAAGAGTGCATAAAAGGTCCTTCTTTTTCAAGGTAATGAGAGAAGTACGTGGTGACTTGTGAAATGCCAGCCCATATCCAGTGCCAATGTGATGTACAAAATAACGAGGTAAAGAAAAGTGGCCCCAGAACTCTGTCAGTTCATCACCATTTTAAGATATTTTAAATGTTCTGGTTCTCAATGAGAACCGCTGGTCAACCCTTTTGGGAAAGTTTTCATGAGTAGCTTGGACACAACAGGGTCATTTCTTTGACTCAGCTAATGCCTTCTGTCCTCATTTCTAAGAAGAAATTTTTGGTTTCAAAACAGCAATGATTTTTAATAGACTTCCACTAATGGTGCCTTCCAGAAAAAGTCAGTCATTTAATAGATTCCTTCAAGGGAACTAGAGGGTACACAGTGAAACATCTGGCACCTTGGTGACGTCTGCTCTTGAGGTGATGGAGATGGTCACTGGTTACGGGTGTTCTAGACTCACGCTCTTGGTCAATGGACATTTTAATTTTCAATGTACCAATAGGAACATATTTAATGAAAACAGCAGTCATCATAATAATTTAAAAAGTATATTTGAAAATATTTACTAATGAAGAAAGATTTTGAGAGGTAAGTTCACATCAAGTGAAATGGTGCATACTTATAGTCCCGTCATTTACCACTTAGAAAGCTGGGGGGCGGGTAATAGCACCCGAGAAGTTAATGTGGGCTCCAGTGACACCTCGAGTTATCCTCATACTTGTGACTCTGTCTCAGGTTCCCTGCCACTCCTTCTTTTGTTACCTGTGTAGAGATACTCGGGTTGATAAGCTGGCTGCACTGTTAGAGTCTTGGCTTCACCCATCTCTCGAGTCTGCAGGAGCACGGAAGCAATTGCATGGAAATTGCTGTTGCAAGAGAGGGCGATCAAGAGGTGAAGAAGCAATTTTTTGCTGTGTTCAAAGACTTCAGGCCGGTAATGGTCCAAACCTGGAAGAAAACGGTGGAATCTCTTAGTATAAACAAATCTTCAGCACCTTTAGATTCCAGGGATAGTAAAGATTCCAAGATACCCAGGAGGAACATGTTAAAAGAATGTTTAGTTTTCTTTGTTATTGTTTGTGTTACCGACGTAAAGAAGTTGGGTTTAGGCAAAATAAAATGTTTTATTCCTTAAATCACGTGTTCTCATAAAGCACTGATAGACAGACTTTTCTTGACCTCTGCTTAGCATTCCTCTTTCCTGAGATGTTCTCTCCCCTGGATCTCCCTGTTACTGAAAGATTCTAATTTTCTCTCTCTCTCTCTCTCTAACTGAACTTTTGAGTCTCCCTGCCTGGCTGGCTCCTCTTCCCATTTTTTTGCTCTACAACTTGAGTATTTTAAAATCTCAGTCCTTGGCCCACCATGCACTACATTCTTTCTCTCTGTGCATCGACTGTGTCTCATGGCTTTAAATTTATCACGTCGAACCAAAGACCCACAAAGAGGCCCAACTTGTTTTGGATATCTTTATAGAAATAGCACTGGCAAGGTACCACTCTATATTGTAGTGATAGTACAATTTTAAACAATGACTGATCAACTAGAATTTTAGAGATGTCACAGAAAGACCGTGAAAAACGGAAGAGACTAGATATTTTGGAAATGAGGAAAAGCAGGATGTCCATGTAAAAGGAAAGCTCTATGGGTGACTTCTGTAGGTTTTTGACCCTACTGGCTAGAATTCCTCTTGGTTCCAGTCTTACCTAAGAAGACAGCATGGAGTAGCAATGGGAGATGAAGGGCCCAATCTTCTCTTACACTGTGATCCACCACCATCTCAGTCATGAAAATGACAGCAATATTGCACCTAATCAATGAAATGATGAAATTAATGCAACTTCTGAAGAGGATGAAAATATACTGATAGATCATTAAGTCACAATTACATCCAACTTGTAAACCTTGTTGAAGAATTACGTAAGGCCCTTATTCCAGGGAAATGGAGTTTAACTTCTGACACAGCACAGAGCTCTATGAGGAGAAGAAACTTCAGTTGAGCTAATTCACATAATGGGGATTCTACTAGTTACTAGGCAATAAGAGCTGAGGAATGAAGAGAAACAGAAGACAAGGACTCTCTCTTCAAGCTGCTCACAATCTAAAAAGCATAACAGAATGAGTACCCCTACCAAGATGACATCAAGGAAAAATTCAAAGGGCTGCAAGGCAGCTTTGCACCCTGGTTAATGGCTGACCAGACTCTGCCAATATGCTGATAGCTGCAGATCAGGTTAGCATGTTCCCTCTGATTTCGAAGGTCATTTCACTTGATGGGACCTGGAATACCTTTCCCTCTTTTCACAGGAAGAAAAGTCCAGTCAAAGTTAAGTGATCATTTCCTTCTACCTGTACATGCTACTCACCTATGGAGTGGCCCCCGGGGAGTGATGGTCTCTGGAAGGTAGTCCACCAGGGGGGCCCAGCATCCTCCAGTACAAGGCATGGGTAAGGGCTGTGGCTGTTTGGTCTCTGTAATAGTCAACAGCCAGCCAGTATAGGGAGAAATTGGGTCATCTACAGCGTGAGAAAGACAAGCGTGCTTTAGTTTCAGGGAGAGCAGGTTTTTGTTTTCCCTACTTGACTTTTTAGAAACGTACAAATTCAGGCTTGTAAAAATAACTTTCTAACCATTCCATTTGGTGAGTATGAAATTATATGATCAAATGGGTTGGAATTACTTGATTAAGTTTCTTTCATTCCTTTATTTCTTGGATATCTAATTTATGGTTATTCATTATAGAGTGATTAGATATATGAAAATATAGATACACAAAAAGAAAAACATTAAATCACGTGAATTCCCATCACTGTGACGACTCGCTCTTTCTCTGATCTCCTCCGTCTCAGTAAAATGCGATTCCTTCTTTCCAGTTCGCTCAGGACAGGAGCCTTGGAGTCCTCCCTGACTTCTCCCTTACATCTCATATCCAACTTCTAATCATGATGATCATGATGGTGGTGACAGTAATAATTAAAATAACAACATTCAAACTAGCATAGCGAGTGCTTACTTTATGCCAGGCACTGGTCTATGCATCTCACATATTAATAACCCAATGATGGGTACCTATTATCCCTATTTCATAAAGGGGACACTAAAGTTAAGTAACTTGTTACCATCCACATATTCAGTGAGCTCTACCTCATAACAAATCTAGGCTACGACCACCTCCATCACTACTATCCTAGGCTAAGCTCCCACCGTCTCTCCCTGCTTCCCTCCTTGCCCCTCTACAGTCTATTCTCTGCAGAGCGGGCAGAGTCATTTTTTTAAAACAGAAGTTCATTCAGAGTCCCTTTCTCTGCTTACCACTGGCCCTTTCTCTGCTCCCTTCAACACTCAAAATGAAATGCAGCACCCACACCAGGGCCTTTAAGGCCTGATAAGATCTTTCTCCTGTTTCTTGGCTTCTCTCCTACTGCTGTCCCCTTGGCTCACTGCACGCCAGTCACCCTGGCTCTCTTGCTGTTCCGTGACCACGCCAGGTGCCGTCCACCTACGTCCACCCCAGAGCTGCAGTGTTCTTCCCCAGATGGCTGCGTGGCTCACTCCTTTACTTCATGCAAGTCTCTGCCCAAGTATCACTTTATCGCAGAGGATTTCTGTGACCACTCCATTTAAAATCCCCCCCATCCCCAATCACTTTCTCTCCCTCTCTCTGCTTTAGTTCTCCCGCGGCACAGATTCCCCAGCACTGACGGCTCCCCCCTCCTCTGCCTCTAACACAAGCTCCCCAAGAGCGGGACTTTCTCTATTTTGTTCCTAGTACGTAGAGCGGTATCTGGCACGTCGTAGGAGATCAGTACATATGTATTTTGAATGCATTAATGAACTTCCTCAACAAAATATTTTTAAAGTAAGCACAGCAACAAATTTCATGGAGTTATTTTTTATAACGCTCTCAACATAGGCCAGTGGCATTCAAGACAAGCCACTGCACTTGGGGCCACATGATACGAGCCATGCATATGGCTTCAGACAAGCTGGCTTAATCCTGGGATAGGCTTTAGTGTATGAAGAGGCAGGATGTTTTTATAACATCCTTAGGCAATTTCTCCAATTCTTCTTGGTTGCACTTTTGAAGGTAGTGAGAGGTAGCTGGTTCGATGCTGCTGGTCCAGTGTAGGACGCTGGCCTTAACAGTTAGCAGAGCTGATGGAGGGGATGCCTTCCTATGGCGAAAACTGAGGCTCCAAACCCAGACAGGGACTGGAGCCAAGCACAGCCCACTTCTCCTGGGATGTGAGCTAAGGGAGTCTCCGGGGGTTAAGATCAGGAGTCACCTCAGAAAGTGACTCTTGACTCTTTCTAACACACAAGCAAACGAGCAACTAGAAACCTGTCACTCTATGCCATGAAGCTTGGCCACATTTTTAGCCCAGAAAAAATTTAAAGCAGGTATAACAGTCACTCAACTTAGTCCACTCAGTAAACTACCTACAGGATGCATCACTTTCAGCAAATTACCTTCTTGAATAACTGTCCAAGGTGAGTTAGTTGCAAAATGCACTTCTAAATAATTAGTTACTCTACAAAACTAGAAAGGGGAGCAAAAATGGGAGAACACTGAAGAATTAAAAAAAAAAACCAAAAAAAACTTGTGAGATCTCTGTTAGGAAAGGACATGCTATTTTTTGTTTCTGATGTTCTCAGATGTATATCCAGTCAGCAAAAATGTGCTGCTAGGGATTAAGTTGACCTAAAACTGATTTTCTACAGTTAGGCCTAAACTGCTATGACTCAGCTGCTATCCAGCTTAACTAGTTGTATCCATATTGTGGGGTTACATACATTAGCATATGGCCTTGGAAAATAATCCAGATATGTTAAGTAGTTCTAAAAAAAAAAAAAGCTTACATAGCGTTGGTAGAAAACTGCTTTATAGACCAGGTCTAAATCAGTTTGCTTGTCCATTTTACTCAAGGTGGTATGGTTTTTTAATAAAAAATACATTTAGGAGGTACACATCATCCTTATTTTTGGGTAACCCAGACCATGAAGCCCCGGGCCACGAGGTCTCTCCTGATCCCTTCTCACTCTTCTTACCCCTGCTGATACCCTCAGGAATTCAGGAGGAAATAACTGCCCTTAACATATACCAGACGCCTGGCCATACGGTTTCGGAATTGAGCCTGCTAACCTTTGCTTCTCTTTTGGCGTACTCTGTATCCATCATTGGGTAACTGGAACCAAACATGCATCTGGGAGGACCCAGTTACCAAAGTCCTGAGGGTATTCGTGCCTTATTAGACACACTGCTTCATCCAAGACAGCCAAAGTCAAGTTCTAGTACTTGAATGCCTGGGAAAGGATCTTAGCATATAGTTTATGGACTTTCTGTGATGAGGATCTGTTTGAGAAGCTTGATTCCATTTTTCTCTTTCAATGAGTAATTTAAGATTTGAGCTTCAGCACCCAAACTACTTTTCTGTGAACTCCAATTTCCCTAGTTAATATTAGTAACCTTGTGAAGAATATTACTGACACCTGACTCAATTCAAGTTCTGTACCCAAAATTTCCCATTAAAACGCTGTTTATGCTGGTATGACAAATTTATAAACATTTCTGGGTAAAATATAGGCCATAATGATAATACTAGACTACTCTTTATGCCTTATCTGCATTCACAATAGTCTTTCTTTCCCTTTATAAATACTTCTATTACTTTTTCTTTTTGTCCCTAAAGTCAGTGATCTGAGTTTATATAACGACACAACTATTAGCTTATTTTGTTATAATTATCCCCTGAAATTCACTATTTTAAAATATATAAGGAATATGAAGTTTTAATACCAGAGGGCTCTGAAGATGTATTTTCAAAATGATTGTTACTTTGTTACGGCATTTTCTACCAAATTCTGGGTTGTGTACCCTGAACAAAGAGATACACTTTGAAGGCGTCAACTGGCCAAAGTGCAACAATATTCCTAATGTAAAAGCCACAGTCACAGAGAGCTTTGCTTTGTTATATCATGCCTGTCACATTCTGGGGGAGTCAGGATTTGACTGCCTAACTTTTTCATGATTCAGTTTTTCTGTCCTCAAATTCTGTGTTACCAAATATTGCATAGCAATGACTTTTCTTGAACCAACAACTCCATTCCTCAGGTACTGCTCTCCTCATCTATAAAATCTGGTCCTGCCTAGATTCAACTGTTTGGTGTCTGAATGGCAGAGCCCCTTGATGGGGCACAGAAAGGAGGGAAAATGCAAATAGCTTTTTTTTCTTCCCCCTAATCTCATACTGACCTTTCTAGAAAAAGGTTTTATAGGGACATAGTTAAAACTTAACCCAAGTATGGCAATATATATGGATTTTAGACATTCCTCCCATTGGTATTTTGAATGGCGGAGAATTGCCTATCTATATTTGCATTAAGAAGTAAAGTAAGGGCAACTGAAATGTGGTGTCATTAGAACTGCTAAGCTCTTACCCCACTCTGCACATTTCCTGTAAGAACAAAACAACTCGAAACAACCACTAGAAAGGCCCAATGCACTGACTTACAAAATGAACCTAACTCATGAGGTATCATATTACGATTTCCACCAAAATAGACAAATAAGTTCTACCAGATAGTTTACTGATTTCCTTAGCATACCTAAATGTCACTGGGAGTGTTCTTTGGTTCCAGGATTTCTGTAACTTGTGAACAAGTAATAACATCACCTTCTGAGTATCTACACAACCTGTCCAGGGCTTAAACAAAATTAATGAATGCACTGACCTTTTTGGTTTTTCCAACTTCCCAAGGTACAATGAAATTTTTGTGATAATTTTATCTCCCAGTCTGGCAAGGTTTTCACTTGGCCACTGAGACTGTGCCATTGAGATATTCAATGTGAAAACAAATCTATCCTGGGTGAGCTGACTCACAAAGCTTAAAGGTTAAATCCACTCCCAAGACCGGTCAAAAAATTGAATGGAAACCTTTGTTTTCTCATGAGACAATTTCTTACTAGCCTTTCCCCAACTGCATTACCAAGGAAAAGGGCCAAGAATACAAAAACATGGTTTTAGGTAGTAGCTTGAAGTTTTTTTTTTTTTTTTTTTTAATATTTATTTATTTATTTATGGCTGTGTTGGGTCTTCGTTTCTGTGCTAGGGCTTTCTCTAGTTGTGGCAAGCGGGGGCCACTCCTCATCGCGGTGCGCGGGCCTCTCACTATCGCGGCCTCTCCCGTTGCGGAGCACAGGCTCCAGACGCGCAAGCTCAGTAATTGTGGCTCACGGGGCCCAGCCGCTCCGCGGCATGTGGGATCTTCCCAGACCAGGGCTCGAACCCGTGTCCCCTGCATTGGCAGGCAGATTCTCAACCACTGCGCCACCAGGGAAGCCCAGCTTGAAGTTTTAACAGTTTTGATTCATGCACTGCTTGGCTTCTTTTTACTTTTAAGAGGCTGACTTGCCCATCTACATAGTTGGATTAAATGGCTACTTAATACTTATGGGCCCCTTTTTAGCGATTAGAACAAGAATAATCAAAATACTCATTTTCTATTCTCCAATCCTTTGCTTTCCATCGGAACCCCCCCAGCCTGTTGGTACTTACTTTTATCCTCATCGTACGATCCTCCAGAGCTATTGCTGTATCTCGACTCCAGACGAGTATGGGCTCTAATGACATTACTGAACCTTCAAATACAAGAACAACCATCATGAGATACTGACATGTGTGTATGTGCTGTGACACAAAAAAACACACTATTTTTGGGCAGCTAGTTCTCATGATCCTTTTCCTAAAAGAATACTGTAAAAAGTGTACACCAAACATTCCTTTTGTCCTCGAGAGGGCCAGTGGTCACTCTTGCTCGGGAGCACAAGTTCAAACTTTGAAAAGAAACATTTTAAGACTAATATTTGAATTAAACTAGAAAATTATAACAATTGTTTGGAAATAAAATGGGCATGCTACTGAATAACATGAATCCTTTATTCACATGGTAACCTGGCATATGGGAGGTGGTCAAGAAATAATTGCTGAATGATTGAATAAGTGAAAGGAGATAGAATTGGAAATAGTTGGAAACAAAAATAGTTTCATAACAAATTTTGGACTTAACCAGCTTTAAAGTTTTCCTTAAAATGTTTTTAGGAAAAGGTACTAGTGGAGGTGTAATATAACCAGAGGGACTCTTTTTTTTTTATTTTTTTACTTTTATTTGCATTTATTTTTTGCAGCATTTATTCCCGGGCCATAAGTTTTTGTTTCTTCAATTTCTTCTGGGATATCTTTTTCTTCTGGGCAACCTCCTCTTCTGGTTTAGGAACAATCTGTTCTTTTTCAGTAAGGATCATCTCAATGTGGCAGGGAGAGCTCATGTATGGGCTGATCCGACCACGAGCTCTGTATGTCCTGCGCCGCATCTTGGGGGCTTTGTTCACCTGGATATGCTCAATGACCAGAGAATCTACATCTAAGCCCTTAAGTTCAGCATTACTCTCTGCATTTTTGAGCATGTGCAGTAAAAATTCAGCACTCTTCTTGGGCCGCCGAACCTGCGTCCAGCCCCACTGTTTGGCCTGGGCACACCTGCCAACTCCACCATTGTAACGACAGAACGGCACACACTGCTTCTTTAAAGTGACATCCTTCAGATACTTGGTGGCTTTTCGGATATGCATACCCTTAATGGCCTGGGCTGATTCACGAGTGTTCTTAAAGTGAACACGAAGATTTGAACCTCTCGACTTGCGTGACAGCTTATGTACTAAACGCTGCCCGCAGCTGCTCAGAGGGTAGTTGTTTTCATGATTAATCCAAAGGTGTCCTAAGAAACGCCATCACCGCAGCCATCCTTCTACCCACTGTTTCTTCCCGTGTGCAACTACCAGTGACTACAGCAGTGTTGACACTAGACTAGTGACACGGACATCATTCCTTTTACCCTCTCAGGCCGCTGACCGGAAAAGGAGGACCAGAGGGACTCTTTCTGTCTGGTCTCTCTTGTGGCTTAAGAAGTAATCAAAAAAAAAAAAAAAAAAAGAGAAAAAAAGGTCGAAGTATAATAACTTCACATACATTAACTCATTTAATCTCACTCACTCAACTTTGAGATAAGCATCATTTACTTTGCAAATGAGGAAACAGGCCAAGTGAGGCTAAGCAACTTGTCCAGTGTCAGGCTGAGGAAGGTGGCAGTACAGGGACGCTTTTATTGCCGTGTTGCCTCCGAGAAGGGGGGACATGTGATCTCAGGCTGAGCTCTCGCTCACTAGCTTGGTGACCCTGGGCAAGTCCTTTACCTCCTTGGGGACCCTGTTTCCACACCTGCCAAAAAGGAATAATAATAACACTTCACCATTTATTTCACCCAATCTTTTGTTGGGACTGCTGTGGGAATCAAAAGAAATGATGTGAGAATTTCCCAAACTGCAAGTCGCCCTCCAACCATAAGGTATTAATTATTATACCTCTACCTTGGATTTCTAGAATGCCTTTTCAGGGCACCAAAGACTTACAAATCAATAGCATTTTTACCATCTAAAGAGCTATAAGGTCAGGCAAGGGTGTGGATGAGGGGAAGGGTGGGTGAAATGGTACGTCTATATTTACTTTACATAAAATGATACAAAGTGGGTTTTATCTACATTACTGACTGGGTGTTCCATCCTAATTGATAGCAGATCAACACTCTATTTCCCTCTGGAACACTAGAAAATACACGGCTGTAGCTGTCCTCATCAATGTATGGAGAAGGAGTGATATTTCAGGAAAATGTACTGGATGTACCATTAAGATGCTACCTTGTCCCAGGGTATAACATCAGAACACTGCAACGATGATTTGGATTTTCTGAATATAGAAATGTATTGAGTACAAAGCCTTTGGTTTTATTCACTCTGTAGATATCTGCAGCAGCTTTTTTTTTTTTTGGTCCTGACAAGCCATCTTTCTCCCGGTAACTTTGTATTTCAAACATTCTTCATTCTCTTATCTTTTGGGCTATTAATTTGTGAATCCATAAAACAGAAGATGGAGGACATCTGCTTAGTTTCATATAAATCAGGCCACGTAATTGTCTAAATCAGGCTTGTACTTATGAAATTGGAAAAGTGACAAACCTATTACCTTCTGAAGAAGTTCTACAATCATATTTATGCTGATAAATGCAAAGATATAAACAGCATATGCAGAGCCCAGACATCATTCAACAGGGAATAAAAACAGAGTGATGAAAGAATTCCACATCTGGAGATTTCCACAGGACAGAGAGCTTTGCAGCCTTCCTAGCTATTCAAGAATTGTGATATACGTCGGTTTTACAATCGTGCTCGGGAAGGCCAGGCAGGGAAGAATTATAGAATGGATGGCAATTCTTCTCTTTTCCTTTTGAGATAGATCTAAATGATTGCTAGGAGGAGTTTATGAGGCCAAGATGAAGGGGAGGGGCAAGCCCCTTCCAGACTGTTCTCTTTATTCTGGAGAAGGCTGAAACCACAGAGCAGGGAAGTGTACACTTGGCAAAAAGAAAAAGTAAAAAACTGATCCCCAAGAGTAAAATCTGCTGTGTTCATTTGCTTTCCTGGGTTGAAGAAAATAATTTTGGGTCTAGTTCCTAGAGGAATTTCAAGGACTAAGTAGACTGAACAGTCTTTTAATATAAAGGTACATGTCTTAGAAATGTATCATAAAAATAGCTCTGCTAAGAGAATAACGAGAAGCACGAAGTGTTTCCCTAAACTTTCTCTTGATGATTTTGCTCAAATTAATACTTACACAACTTTCTGTGGATTACTAATCTCTATCCCTGTATCAACACAGATCACCAGAAACTTACATAGCTAAAGTTTATTGCTTTTAGTTCCTTATGAACAATCCTTTCATGGCTTTTATTAATGGTTGATGTATTAAAATTACTTAAACGGTTTGTTTCTGCATATTTTATGAACTGTTATTTTAATTAAAAATATGTGTTCACTTTATTGTTTAATTTTTAAAACTACATGATAAATACTTCTTAGAGCTTAGGAATACTTATTTAGTAGCTTCCAATGAATTGCTTTTGTTTGTTTATTTTTTGATGTACTGAAAGTTACAAAATTTGCTCTATTTTTCTTTTCTTACTTTGACTATTGAGGAACTCAATGTTAGGTTAATATTAACTTTTAGTAGTTCTCTTTAGGACTTTTGACATAACTATCTTACTTTCCTTTTAGCTTGACTCTTTTTCTTTTACCCTGGTTTTACTATAAGTTATCTAAATTTTATGTCAGTAGGTACGGTATTATTAAATATTTCTGAATTATATCTAAGAACCATTAACTAGTTGTAAAGAACATGGCATCAGGGCTGCCGCTTTGCACAACTCCATGGTGCCCCCTGGAGCCCAACAATGCATTCTGGTGACTGGTACCCCCAGGAGTTGTGTCACACAGCAGCCAGGTCATCAGTATTTGTGACCAAGATTATCTCTGTAGGCTCTTTGTCTAGAAGGATTGTAAAGAACAGCATAAATAACTGTCTTGTGTAATGGGGTTAGTAAGAGGGAGGGAGAAAGGGGGGCTGGAGGGTGTCTGGACAGCTTAACCACCTCTGGGGCTGTGATGTTTCTCCAATTTTCATTCACATACTGAATAAACATTTTAAAAAATGATTACTATGTGCAGCATAGTAGGGTAATCACTAAGGATAGAAATATGTATAAGAGCTACATAATCTGTTTTCTAAGAATGAAAATCTAGTGGTTGAGACACAAGCATGTTTACAAGTATCTATAAATCAACATGACAGGGAGGAACGTGATAAGTAGATTGCAGAGAAAAAAGATACTTTAGGCTGAGGGCACAGTCTACCTTCAAAGAAAAGACAGACTATATTAGAGAAATAGCATAGGTGGAATATAGGGTCAATGGAATAACACTATCCTTTGTGATAGAATATTCATATAGGTATGATCATACATATAAATATGACCAATTAATCTACCTATAGGTAGATAAACAGATAGAGTCAGTATGAAATAATAGATGTGCACAAATATGTAAAAATGTGGGTAGCACCAGGCTTTGTAATGGCCAACAGAGATGTGACGATAGAGCAGGAAAGCAAGAGATAAACAAGAAAGCCTAGTACAGATATTCTCTGGCTTCTTTATTTTAAAGGCTACCACTAAAAATTTAGGCAGGACACTCAGAACTTTGGTCCTAAAGGGGCCTTTGTAATGAGATATTAATGTATGGAAATGTATCACCTTTCTACCCTTAATACAATTGACATGAAAAATTCAGACTACATATTAAATGATAAAGAATGTTACACTCCCACCAGAAAGTAGAAATATCTTTAGAGAAATATGTGATTTTTTTTTTTTTTTTTAACCATGAGGGAGTTTTCCAAAGAAGGTACTGGCAAATATAGATGAAAAAATAACACATTAATTAATAATCTTGTACTGTCATTGATGTATAGAGTATGAAAATTATCTATTTCTGAGAAAGAAAGGCCTTTATTAGAGAACTATAAAGGAAAAGGTCTATAATTCATGACCTACTGAGTTAGAGCTTTTGATCTGAAGGCAAGCTCACAGGATGAGCATCTGCCTAAAGGCAGTGCAGCCAGCCAGTAATCAACATGTTGAGGAATTTGATAAGTGCCTAAATTAGAGAATGAACTTTCAGAACTCCAGCCCCATGTCAGATAATCTTCCACCTGTAGCCCCTGACGTATTCTTGTGTACAGGATGAAATCCTGAGGATGGTCATGAAGCATCTAGGGGCTTTTTAGGCTAAATGAATTATTTTCATTATTTGATCCACTAAATTTTCTCCAGTATGAATTTCTGAATATCTCACCCTTGTTATTAATTTCTTATGGGACAGGGCTCCCCATTACTTTTCACTAGAAAATATTCAACCTAAGGAGTTTTCAACACCATGAGAATCATTCTAATTTTAATTTTCAAATTTGAGTCCTGTTATCTCTTTTGGTTTGTCTCTCTGCTCTTCATAACCAACTGCAGGAAATAGTGATCCAGATTTTGCTTACTTATGGGTAGCTCCTAGACAACGTGAGGGCAGAAATACGAACAAGAGAAATATTACCATTAAAGAGCTAATGGGAAGGGGATTGAGACTTCTTTTAGACAGTGTTCTTCGTTAACCCAGAGGTGACAGAGTAAAGGTAAAAGAAGAATGATGATGTTTCATAGAATTCACCTCAAGATAACTACTCTATCTCTAAGAAATTATTCAAGACCCAGATTTGAACATTTCACGTGGAAATTCCCTCTAACTCCAGATGGTCTGTGCCCACTAGCAGAACAACCTGTGGTTTTTATTAAGCCCTGGGGTAAGTAGGCTTCAGCCACCAGAACAACATCTCTCTTAATCTTTCTCTCCTCTGGCTTTGCTCAGCAGGAAATTGTTATCTTTAGGGATATACAGAGCAGAGTCTGAAAGTCAATCTCTGTTTCTAAAAAACAAAGAAGGATGTGTGTGTGTGTGTGTGTGTGTGTGTGTGTGTGTGTGAAATTTATGAAGCCCCACAAATTTTGCTAATGCTTTGTATAGACAATTGCTGAAAGTTAAGCTGGATATTAAACCAAATTTGTGCACCAACCTCTCATCAGATTCTTTCAATATCTTGCTCTCCTCAGCGTCTGGGAAACTGTCCTGGCCAGCCACCACTGTATTGCTGCTGGAGGTGGTTCCTGTAGATGGGATTAAAGAACAACACTTAGAAAGAAATTCCTGCGATGGGGTCAAGCTCAAGTCTCAAGTAATTCCAGGAAAGGATTTCCTGTAAAATCTGTTTGTGAGATTCCTTACATCTTCTGCACAATCTCAGACATTCTAAACAACCTTCCAAGCCTGCCCCACTGAAATGGAGAATCCCAGACATCTGTTATGGTCAAAGCAAATTCCTCAACTCTCTTATAAAGCGAGGCTGCAAACATTCTTGAAACCCTTTCTTCCTGGCTACTTAGGTAACAAGCTTATTTATAGTGGCCAGCCCTGCTGTTAGCTGCTTTAGCATTTCTGGGTCCAGGAGTTATTAAACGAATGTTAGTGAAGCATTTCCAAGTACCTAGAGCTTCTGATCCCTAGGCCACTGCTTCTTCTCAAGAACACTGCTCTGGCAGCAGGATGTGGGGCACACAGAGGGCATAAGAGACCAGGGGAGGAGAGAGGTTTGAAGGTAGTTACAGTGTTAGGTGAATTGAAAGGAAGATAGCATCAAGGAATTTGAGGAGGGTGGTATATATTTCATAAAATGATGCTGAGAGACCAATTTATTGAAAGTGATAACACTGGTCAGGGGGCATTTTAGTAAACCCTGGGAGAATAATAGCCAAGAGAATTCCATCGATACAAGAAGGAAGGTCCAGAAATGAGATACCTAAATGACTAGTGTCCACTCTAAGCTCAGCCTAAAGCAAAAAGCTCTGTGGCATGTGAGTCCCTGGATCCCGACTACTGGTTATCCTTACAAAATCATTTCATTCATCAGCCAAGGCCCTGAGAGTCTCAGCTATCCTTAAGCCGTCTTTTAAATGAGTGTATATGTAGGAATAAGAGAAAGTAACAAACACATGCTCATAAGCTTTCAATGCTCTACATAAAGGTAAATCCAGAGCTCCACGACAAGGTGTCTACCCAGCCGCCTGTGCCCTACCGGAGGCTGCTGCCGAGGCCTTGCTGCTGGCCGCGAAGCGGTAGAAGGGCGGGTTGTCACAGTGCTGGACGATGGGGTTCACCGGCTCCGTCTGCTGTAGCTCAAACAGAAGCTCCTCCATGGTTTGAATGGTGTTATTACGGCACAAGTATATGGCCACCTTTTTAATCTGAGACGAAAAACAGAACACAAGGGATATCTTCCAGAGCACGCCCGCAAGAATGTTAGGCTGTCGACAGCAGAGATGGTAACCCGTTCATTTTGATGACCACATCATCCCCCAGGAGCGCTCACCCTATAGCTCATCCTCCTCCTCTCCCAGGAGGAGTCAAGTGTCTGGGTTAAAATTCACCCCTTTTCACATGCACACCTGATAGGAGTGTGTGGTTAAAGGTCTTACCTTCCCTAATGGCTGAGTTTACGAAAGTTACTTTGGGGATAACTTGTGGGCTAAACATGATTCTATCTAAACTAAAAACTTGCCATGTAAGGTCTTATCTTGAGAAAGTATTTTATTTATACAAAACCATGGGGAAAAAACTGCTAGCTGTTTCTGTTAAAAAAAAAAAAAACAAAAACCTCAGTCTCCTGCTACTTTCTTCTACCCAAGAAACAAATGAGTCTGAGCTGTCTGCAGAGTTTTAAGTTGCAAAAATAACTCTGGACTAAAGGTCTGCATCACCATAGCCCCCAAACCTGAGGCACGGAAGCTGTAACGCGGCTGATGTGACCCAGAACAGCCGGCAGGCACAGAATCTCTCAGAAAAGCAACCAGCGCACAGAGGCCAACTGAGTCAGGGCTTTAAACGTGTAGTGGTTTTGTTGATCACCTCACCTTTAAATACAAACACTAAGTGGTGGGAATCTCAGTAGGATTTCTCTTTGCTTCTTTCTCTCTCTTACCACCTGCCTTTGAAGAGACAAACTGGGATATTCTGCATTTTTATTGTTTGAAGAGCATCAGGATGTAAACATGAAACACTTTATTAGTAAAAATATAACGGGACACCTAGTTTCTCTTACGTAACGGGTGGGTCTAATGTTTCTAGAAGACAGATTTATAGGTAATTGTTAGAAAAATGTCTATGCCTAAATTCATAGGTTTCTGTGTCCAAAGTCTTAGAAAGGGGATGACAGAGGTGTCACTAGGACACTAGTCCGCATCTCAGAGGGGCAGAAGGGAACTTTTATATAATAGCTAGAAAGCTCACAGGAGATTAGCGTGACTGATGAAATCTGACATCTCTGTTCTACTTGGAGCAAAGAGCACATTCCGACTTGCAAACCGCTGATGGAACCACTGACGGAGTAACGACCACTGAAGGTCAGAGGGGCACTCACGTAGGGCAGGAGAAGCGTGTCACTGCTAACCCCACACAGGCTGATCAGGAACTGCAAGGAGACCCTCAGGTTGTTGCTCCATTTCTCGTTGTTGGCTAAAGCATTCCAGGCATTTTCCATTTCTGGTCCAGGAACTTCATCTCCATACTGTAACCAACAAAATAAAAACCGGCTCGGGAGACACATAGGAAAAACGTGAGGATGCAAAATGTCCGATCAAAAGTCATTTTAAGGGTCACGGTCATCTCAAAATCATAAGAAGGGGGAAAATGGCCATTCATCAGAAAGATGCCACTTTTTAGGAATTTATAATGCACAGATCACTAATGCACAATATTTATTCATATGATTTTTCAAATGTTAGGATGATGATGATGATGATTAGGATCACGACTAAAATTGTGGTGAAATAAACATAAAGTTTCCCATCTTAACCATTTTTCCGTGTACAGTTCAGTGGCATGAAGCACATTCACACTGTTATGCAACCGTCACCACCAACCACACCCTATTTTTGTGACTTTTAATGGTAGATGACACTTCCCCCAGGTATAATCCCAGGTTTCCCGGGATGTGGGAGCACGGGATGGAGGCATGATTCCTTGGAGTTTACCTTGGCTGTCATGTACATGAGGTTATTCAGCACCAGGGACGTAGCTTCCGGGGAGCCCCAGCCATTGCCTTTCAGCCCGTGAGAAGCCGTCGCCTCTCCTTCCCGGTCCTTGACGTCGTCCTCTGGGCTGCTGGGACTCGACCCTGGGAGGAGCAGCCTGCTGTCCACCAGCTCGATGTTGTGCAGCCAGGGCAGCAGGTAGGTGAGCATGATCTGACGGCCATTCGGGTGCGTCGTGGGGAACCGCTGGCTGACCTCTAGAGGGAAGGGCAGGGACCGAGAGCCACGTCATCTCATCAGACTAAACCGAAAGATGAACAGCAAGTGACAGATCCAACAGAGCCCTCCGTTTACAGAGCATTTTCATATACAGCAGCTCCCCAAGGCCATACAATCTTACAACTGAGGCTTGTCCTCCAGCCTCTCACTTCTCAGCAGGTGCTCCGTGGAGGAAAGTGAGAGCACAGCGGGGAGAGCACAGGCTTGGTGGGATGGGATGCAAGACCTCCTGGATTCAGATCCACTGCTAGTGGAAGAGGTACGTTAGGGTGGACAAAACAGGGGACTTGGAGTCAGAAGGACATGTGACCAGATCCCAGTTCTTCCACCTATTAGCTGCATGAGACTCTGGGATAGTTATTTAACCTCTCTGTTCCTCAATTTCCTCATCTGTAAAATGGGGCCCATCGGGTCCTGCATTGGGCGATTGTGAGGATTAAAAGATACAATCATAACGTGTATAATATACTCAGCACAGGGCCTGCCATCCAGCAGGCTCTTAATAAACAGCAGTTACGATTGTTATAACAATGACTTACCTTTCAACTATGCCTATATTTTACAGAGTGCCTTGCATGAACCATTAGCTGTTAAAAAGTGAAATGCAAACTTCCAGGAAGAACAAACCCAGTGTGTGGACTCATGTCCGTGGTGTCTACTTGAAAACTGCCAACTATGTGGAAAGTGTGCTTTCAATGCCACGCTTTGTTTTACGAAATAAGGAGTCAAAAGGGTAAAACTATATGACCAGCCCCGTCATCTCACCATTACTTCCTCTGATAGCATTCTTACATTGTTTCACTGCCAGC
The DNA here is from genome assembly GCF_009873245.2 of Balaenoptera musculus. NCBI lineage: Eukaryota > Metazoa > Chordata > Mammalia > Artiodactyla > Balaenopteridae > Balaenoptera > Balaenoptera musculus. The sequence continues at coordinate 8,920,389 of NC_045802.1, read as the reverse complement.
AGCATTTAATTTTACAATCTGAATAAGCTTTCTATAGAAATAAAAGCACAGCTTTATGTATATGCTGCAAGTTCTGAAGTCATCTCCTATTTCTAATATTTATGGAAGAAACTGTTTTATCCTAAGGGAAATTAGAAAGCTTGGCCTGATGCATTTTTTATCATCCAGCGAGGCATGTAATCTCATTTAGAGAGCCCATGCCTGCTACACAATAGAACAACACGGATGCCAGGAATTATACCGAGATAATCCACCGCATCCCTGAAACAGTAGCTTTAATTGATTTGGCACTTGTCCTGAAATTAAAATGACAATTTTTTATTTTGAAGAATAAGAATATACTTAATGCTGTGCACAATAATCAGACATGTTATGCTGTTATATTTCACACAGGTCAAAATTTCAAAATTTACTTAATTTCTAAACTTACATGAATGTGATGACTGATATCATGGATTTTTATGACACAAAAAATTTATTGGGACTTTGGAGAGAAATAAACCTTTCCAATCAGAGGGACAACTGCTTTAAGAATACCTGTCATCTTTCAACAGTGGTATAAAAATCTACGTAGCAATAATCACCTTCTATCATATTACTCATTTGTGTAAAATAAGTTTGCATTTATAGCTTTATATTTATAAAATTTATAAATAATTTGCTTATTTATGTTTATTTTATCTTGTCAGACATAAGGTCTGAGGGGGTGGGGATGTCTGTCTGTGGTACCCCAGGCACCTAGATCAGGGCCTGGATTTTTAGAGGTGTTTTAAAGGGAAAAGAGAAAAAAAATGCCATGGCACACGGACAACCCCTCCTTCACCTCTTTAGAAACAAATTAAATGAACTGTGAGACAATGTCAGTGGGATCCCGTATACATTTGCTGGCTTTTGGGAGAGACCTGAACAACTGGCCTGGCTACGTACAAGGAATTAAGGCATCTGAAATTACAGGCAGTAAAAATCCCACCACAGGGTTTTTAATGGTGAAGGCAGTATAAACAAATGTGAGGAATCTATTAAAACCTCCTTAGTTTTCCATGTTATTTTTCACAACTTATTCCTCATAAATCAAAATAGCCAAAAGGTCAGTTCTTTTTTTTTTTTTTTTTTTTTAAATTAATTAATTAATTAATTAATTTATTTATTTTTGGCTGTGTTGGGTCTTCGTTTCTGTGCGAGGGCTTCCTCTAGTTGCGGCGAGCGGGGGCCACTCTTCATCGCGGTGCGCGGGCCTCTCACTATCGCGGCCTCTCTTGTTGCGGAGCACAGGCTCCAGACGCGCAGGCTCAGTAGTTGTGGCTCACGGGCCTAGTTGCTCCGTGGCATGTGGGATCTTCCCAGACCAGGGCTCGAACCCGTGTCCCCTGCATTGGCAGGCAGATTCTCAACCACTGCGCCACCAGGGAAGCCCCAAAAGGTCAGTTCTTGACAGAGATTTAGCTTGAACTTGCAACTCAATACATGAGCCTCTTTTCTTATTAAATTTGCTGGACTGTTTATCTCCTCTCTCCCAAATAGTCAGCCTCTCCCTCTTTACTGGCTTCTCCCTCTCAGCCAAGAAACAAGCTCGAGTCTCGCTCGTCCCCTGACTCTGCGCCCTACTACAGCCCCATCCCCTCCTTTTCTGCTTCTTTTCAGCCAAGCCCCTGAGATCTGGCTTCTGCTGCTACTTCTCCATGGAAACTACTGACAGTTACCAATGAATCGTGAAATCCATAGGGTAATCTTTAGACCTTATCTCCTGGGACCTATAGGACTGTGGACTGCTCCACTCCGTCTTCCTAAGTCCTGTCTTCTCTAGGTTTCCATAAAACACACCTTCCAGGTGCTCTCCTTCTATAAACATGCCTCCCTTCCCTCTCTGCTCCCTCGCCCTTCCTTGGCCTGGTCCTTAAAAGTTGGGGGTCCAGGTTCTTTCTTTCACTCTGTACGCTCTCCATTCAGGACCTCATTTATTCCCATGGTTCTGACCCCTCTGGTCTTCCATGAGTCACTACCACCGGCCTTCCCTTGACCCTGGTCTGTCTGTACTCAGGATGTCCAACAGATGCCTACACTCAATAACCCAAACCGAGCTCATGATCTCTTCCTTGGCCTGACCCTCCTCTTCTCCCCGAATCGGCTCTCCAGGTGGGGTTATCACCACCCATTTCCCAGATACGGCACTAGGCACTCCCTTTTGTGCACTCCGCCCAGTAGCTCTTGACTCTGGTCTCTTCCCTCTGCTCTCACTGGGCTGTCTGAGTTCAGGTCCTCTTCATTTCCTCCGTGGACTACTGTCATCATTTCTCAACTGGTCTCTTCTCTCTAGATTGGATGTTCTCTAATCCATTCACCACACTGCAGTCAGTCTTTCTAAAATGCACTCTGATCTCGTCCCCTCTCTTCTTGTTTGAAACTGATGAGTGGCTTTCAAAAACCAAGCAGCTTGCTTGGATGCCCTTCCTGTTCACAGGCTTCTGAGGGGTTTTAAGGAGAACGTATGTGGTCACTGGCCTACAAACTCCTTAGGGTACAATACAAGGCCTTCCAAGATTGACTTCTGCCTCTCTGCCTGTCTGTGACCATCTCAAACTTTCCCCCTTCCCTGCATGTTGTATTAGCCAAACTGACTACTATATAATCTCTCAAATGCATCATTCTATTTTATACCTCTAAGCCAATGCATATGATATTTCCTTGGCCTGTAATGCCTGTCTGCTTGCCAACTGCAATGTCAACTATTTATCTGCTTTGCAAATTTCTACTCTTCTTTCAAATTGCAGCTCAGACATCAACTTCTCTGGGAAGTCTTTTCTGATATTCCTGGCCCAGTAACTGATTACTCCCTGATCTTCCATCTCATACAGAGAATGTGCTTTTTAAAAATTGTATCATAATCATATGATTGCACAGCTTTCTTTATTACTAGACAATGAAACTTTGATGGGAGAGGCTGTTTAATTCACCGCGGTATTCCTAGGATCCAATCACAGTGCCTGGCATACAGGTGGCACTCAAATCTTGGTTGAAGTGAGTAAAAATAAATTTTACTTTTCCAAGAAGAAAATTAATTTATCAAAAAGGTTTTCCTTGAGACCTTCCACTGTTTCAGGCACAATGCAAGGATGTGACTAAGTCTGTCTCAGATAAATGGATTTTCCAAAACATGTTTCACAAAGACTACTCGTAAAGATGTGCCCTGATTCAAACTCTCAACAACTGATACATGTAGCAACATTCAAGCTACAAAATACCATCATCACCACCACCAAAAAACAACTTACAGCAATTATTTGTATTAGAAGTTATACCACCCGTATTTAATTTCTTTGGGAAATTTTACATACACAGTGTATGTAAAGTATTATGATTCATCTAAGCATCTTCACATTTATCCTATGTTTATTTATACCTACACTATTTTAGATAAATACACTGTTTTAAAGATATTCTAGAATTTACTTTTATATGTAACTGAACTTAGCCCAGAGTAATTTTGAGCTACAAATTTAGCATCAATAATTTTGATTCTAAATTACACTAGAATTTAAAAAGTAAGAACACTTAAAGCAGAAATGATCACACATGTCATGACTGACTATCACATGGTACCTGAGAAGAGAGGGAGAGTGAGCTCGGGGTACATCCTGGCCAGTTCACACGACAAGAGGGTTAGTGACACACTGTACAGGGGCGGCAACGGGCCGTGTGTTCCATAGAGAATACTTCCAGGTCTTTGTTCAGCTACTTTCTTCGAGTACACAAAAAGCTTTGCTTCAAGGATCTATAAAGAAGTAGTAGGAAAGTAATAAACAGTATGAAAAAACATTGGCTGGCTATCTCAGGAGTATTTATATTGAATAAAGTTTTGTAATAAAAACTAATGAATGAATATTTTAATATTGTATTAAAGGCAAAGCATCAGCTGCTTCCTATGTTTACAGGAGATTATGTAATTGTTTTCTCACTCATCATATCCACCGGTGATATGCAGAAATAAATAAATACGTATCAATAAATAGCAATCCAGTAGATCAACTACCATTTCTATTTTCTGTGCTCGAGGATGGAAATTTCAACGTAGTCAATGATACGTGCCTGCATGAGCTGCATGGAGATTTCATAAATCTCTCTGTTGGTGTCAGAAGCCTTGAATAGAACAAGGTTTAACAATGTCACTATGTCAAAGGGATAGTTCCTAAAAAAAAATAAACAGCATAGTTTAAGAGACAGCCTGGCTAGTAATCTTGATAAATCATTACCTCTCAAAATTCTAGATGGCACACTGACCTCGGTCACACTTACTAATGACATTCCCAAGCCCATGTGGCCATTCCCCCACCCCCTCATTCTTTTGCTGTTTATTAGCAGGTGAAGGGAAATAGCTCCATTTTGGGTTAAAATTGAATATAGTCACACCAGGATAAATGAACACAAAAGTCTATCTACTGCAAATAGATTTCAATGAAAACCAAATACAAGAGGAAAAGAAGAAGACAATATGTCTAAATTTCTCAACAGCTCACTGACGTACTATTTTCATTCAATCTATCTAAATTTATTAGACACCAAACATCTATCAGAAACAACTGCAAAGTACGGATGATACTAAGTTAGTAAGGCTGGTGCCCTCCCCTAAGGAAGGCTTACAGTTTAGTTAGGGAGACAAACTATACAGTCTAGTTATGATGAGCTATGGTGGGATTATCCACAGCATGATACAGAATCCCGACAAGGGACACCTACATCAGACTTGGGGTTAGAGGATGCTTTTTGAAGGAGGAAACAAGTAAACTAAGCCCTGAAGCGCCAAGAGACATGGTAATTGTTAGCAAGGTCATGGAAGGGGTAGCATGGGGCAGAGAGAACAGCATCTTGAAAGGTTATATATGAAAATACCTCTCCCCCGTTACACAGAATTTTAAACATAAATGTGGTTATACTACCTACGTGTATTGTTGGGGGATTCGCTTTTTCACCAAACAGTGAGGCTCAGTCTTTCTAGTAGCCGGACTGTGCTCCATAGTACGGACGTACCGCAACTAACCACTGTCGTAGTGGATGCTGTGGTGTGCCACCCTGGTCCCCCTCCAGGACTGAGGCACTCAATCTCCCACCACAGTGCTGCAGGCTGATACCTTTGGCTGAATACCTCTCTGGGAATTGCCTAGGTCAACGTCACGCCTACTCCCCCGCAGCACCCCTGTGGGATTGGCTGAGGCTTCTTTCCTCTGCCCTCTGTTCTGTTTCCCTCACTTCCCCACAGACGTTGATCTCAAGGGCATTCCCTAATAAATTTCCTGGACTCAAATCTCCACCTCAGAGTCTTGCTTCCTGGCGAAGCCGAACTTTGACATGTGTTGACAGACATTTAAAGGTTATTTTCATTTTTTTCACTATGATAATATCACAAACACCAAATGTGCAAGTATTTCTTTAGAAGAACAGATTTCTAGAAGAGGTCATGCAGGGTTAAAGGGCACATTAAAATTCTGGTAGATACTGCTATATTGCCCTCCAAAGTGGCTTTACCAGTTAGCACTCCCAAATGATTGCTTTTCTAGAACTTTAATTTTAAGGGAGCAAAAATGCACGAGGTTGATGTGTTAGGTGCGAAATTGGGCAAAGCTCCCAAATAATGGTGGTGAGGATGACGATAAACAATGGGTAACATTTATGTTACGATGTGCTTACTTTGTGCTAGTTATTGTACCAAGTCCTTTATCTAGATTTGTTATTTAATCTTCACAACAAGCTTGTGAGGCTTAAAGAAGTTAAGTACTTGCCAAAGGTTAGGGAGAAGTAGTGGAGCCTAGATTCCATCCTGGATTTGTATGACTCCAAAGAATTCAAACACTTATCCACAGTGCTATCAGCCTCTTGGACACCTCACAATAGATCATTTCATGGCCAGTCTAATTTGGAATTCTTACAAACTGCAGTATCTGGAAACAGACCTTTCTGACTGTGAAAATAGAAAGGTAACTTTCTTCTGAGCCCCATAGTAGCAGAGATGTCTTACCTACATTGCTGTCTCTGACACTGGGATTTAATACATATGTTTTTTAAAATAAATAAACACTGGAAACTACTAAGGATCACTGGGGATTTAAAGGCAGTAGAAGGGTAGACAAAGCCTCCCTCTTATGCAGGGCTATGCACTTGACCAAGTAATTAGGGAATTCAATTAGCTGCTTAAGACTGAGCTACGGAGTTTCAGGGGAACAACATTGAAAGAAATAACACAGATAGAGAAAATGAAAGAAACCCAGAGAAGGAAAAAATTAGAAAGCTCTCAAATGAGTACAAGAGCATAAATAAAACATCTGTACTTAGCTGTTTAAAATAGGCTTAGAAACCAAATCTCACATTTTTCAGTATTTAATTATTCAACATAGGCAGTGGAAGGGTAAAAGAAACAAAGACAGCTGTGCTCATACAGAATAAAAATAAAATGGTGAAACAAATATGAAAGGTAAATATGGGTCAGAAAGTAAACAAGAAATAAAACTGTTTTTTCAATCTGAAAGAGAGGAGATTTTGAAGAATTTGAGACATACCCACTAGCTCTGGCTTACTTAGAACTAAAGGACGAAGCTCAGGATAATTTTATTCTAAAGAGAAGCAGAGGGCTTCCCTGGTGGCGCAGTGGTTGAGAGTCTGCCTGCCAATGCAGGGGACACGGGTTCGAGCCCTGGTCTGGGAAGATCCCACATGCCGCGGAGCAACTGGGCCCGTGAGCCACAACTACTGAGCCTGCACGTCTGGAGCCTGTGCTCCGCAACAAGAGAGGCCGCGATAGTGAGAGGCCCGCGCACCGCGATGAAGAGTGGCCCCCGCTCGCCGCAACTAGAGAAAGCCCTCGCACAGAAACGAAGACCCAACACAGCCAAAAATAAATAATAAATAAATAATAAATAAGTTAAAAAAAAAATTAAAAAAAAAACAAAAAAAACACAAATACTTAAAAAAAAAAAAAGAGAAGCAGATTTTACCAGCTGATATGATTACATCATAGCTCTTTGCCTCCAACAGCTGTTGAATAATAACAGCTTTGTGTTTACAGGGTGCTTACTATGTGCTAGACCTTAGGTCAATAGATTGGTTTTATTTAATTCTTACCCTAACCCTATTATCACTCCCATTTCACAAATGAGTAAGCATTTGTAGTAACTTGTTCAAGAGCACACAGCTTAATGAGAGGCAGAGCTAGAATTCAAACTCAAGACAGTACGTTTCCAGAGCCCAAATTCCCAAACTCTGTATACTCTCCTGAAATTCTCCAGCTGAGTGACACAACCAAATGAGGCTCTACATCACCAGTTAGGGCGTATGACTGAGATTCATGAATCATAAGCTTCCCTTGTCTTCCTTGGCAACAGATGGATGCTATTCCCTTAAGAAATGTGGGGCATTTACTTTTAAGGATTCAAGTTTGCATTGCCTGATTTAAATTAGAAAAGATTTATAGACAGTTAAGGCAAGGCAGACATGCAAAGAACAATGACAACAAAAACCACCTCCAAAAATAAACCCAACAAAATTCTTTAAAAATTAAAACTTTGATCTTGCATATAATTCTAAGACATCTATTAACTATATTCTAGTAGTATGTTACAGAGTAAGAGTAAAAACAATGGCATTCTTAAGTATTTAATTAAATGTGAAGAGAATTCTGTTGAGTTAAGCTAGTGATTGGAAGCGGTCTATACTTTTAATATAGAGCATATTATTTACCTTGATTTATAACCTTGGAAAGCCATTTAATCTCTTTCTCAATTTCCCTATCTCTTCCAAACTGATATAACTTGGAGTTGAGGGAAAAATTAATAAGAACACACACAGAAACCAAACAGTTATTTGAACTAATGCTGCCTGACAGGTGAGCTATTTTCTTTTGGGCTAAATTATAGTACTGAGCTGCATTTAATAGATTTTAATCAAATATGAAACATACATTATGAAAAATGCTTCAAAACTAATATTATTAGTTCTACCATCACTTTCTACTTTTATCCTCGCTTCCCCTGGTCCTATTCATGTTCCACTCTGACTTCCAAATCTCTCAACGTCACCAGTCAGATCGTAGTTATAGTTACAGTTAACTTATAGTTTTGACTGGAGACCAGCAAGTTCACAACACACGCACGTACGCACACACACAGAGAGTCATTTATAGAAATAAACTAAAAAGAAGAATGCAGAGAACCATTTTTTCCCATTATCACAGCTGCTGAATATAAGGATTGATATATTAACTACGTAAAAATTGCTTTAGTTCTAAAACTAAAGGTAGAAAATTTTAATCCACAAGAGCATTTTTAAAATGTTAAATCTTTTAGGTATTTTAAGGTCAGTTATAAGTGGTTCCTTAATAAATGAGTCTGCTTATAAACTGTCATATTCCTACAAAAATAAATACAGTGTATGATCATTCTCATTGGACAAGGAAGAGGTAATTCTTTTCTTTACAGGAAGACTTCTTCACTTTAGGGTATGTCTTGTTGCAGGAGTTACTGCACAGACACCTTGTTTGAGGAATTTAAAATATGATCCAGTTTATGTATGATTTTTTTAGGAACAGATTATTTCATAAGTTATTTAGGTGTTTTTTAGAAGCAAACTTGCAGAAAACAAAGTCTAAAACACCAGAATTGCTTTTGAAAAAAGTACTGAAAACTGAGGTGTGAGGATTGCGCAAACAAGTCTGGAGGCTTACCCAGACTCTACAGACGGAGAACTTATGGGAAAAGAGGGCAAATTTAAGCCACAGCTGAAATGTTAAATTCTGAACGTGCCCTGTGGTGAGAAACGACCACCATTTGTGGTCACATGTTGGCTACTGCCTTGGCAGTGAGGTTGCAGCCATGGCATTGCCTGGCCCTCTGACCTTCCCTCTGAACAGATGAGTGTTGTGAAATAAGCTGATAGGCGATATTTGTTTAAGAAACCAAAATATTTTAGGATGCTATCTTAAAAAAATCTACTCTAAACATAGAGGGCTTTATATCCTAATATTTTTGTGACTGAGATATTACTGGAATTGAGACTATATTGCTAAAGTCATAAAATATTTATTTGTGCTCCCTAAAAAAAAATACCTAGATTTATCCAGAGGAATGCAGTGTGATATTTTAGGAGAGGGCCATGCAATGAAATAAATGTGACTAGGATAGTTCAAACCAAGTTCACTGGGAGAAGGGCAGTGAAGAGAGCAAACTTTTATTACTCTCATTTCTGTCAAATGAATCTATGGTCTAAGTCATAGATTCTAAATACATTTTTAAAAATCAAAGAACAGAAATTTATTTTTAGAATGTTGAAATACCTGAAAATAAAACAACACTCCAGAGAAAGAGACTCTTATAAAAAATGTTATTTTGGTAATATCCAATAGGATAAATAAATATTACTTAGTATTGCTAACATCAAGAAATAAACCAATGGAAAATCAGACAGTTTAGATTATGTTCATCTGATATGACTTTTATGGAAATTAACGTATATATAGAAGAAAAATTTTACTACTAAGATTATGGAAAACGAAAGCTTTAGACATGAAATGTTATCTACTATCTTTATAAAAGAAAGAAAAATATTAAAGAGAAACTTGCCTCTTTAAAAAGCATGTTCATTTTAGGTTGATTGAAAGTAGATGTCTTCTAAAATACTGTTCCTATTAATTTAGAACCATAACAGGTTGGAATTTACAACTAATTTACATTTATTCCCTTCACCCTGTAGCTCAAGATAGCTATTTAAAATGCAATATTTAATTAAAAGGGACAATCAACAGCCTATATCAGTCCTTTCAAAAATAAACTTGTGACATAAATAACAGCAAGATCCTTTTTGACCCACCTCCTAGAGAAATGGAAATAAAAACAAAAATAAACAAATGGGACCTAATGAAACTTAAAAGCTTTTGCACAGCAAAGGAAACCATAAACAAGAGGAAAAGACAACCCTCAGAATGGGAGAAAATATTTGCAAATGAAGCAACTGACAAAGGATTAATCTCCAAAATTTACAAGCAGCTCATGCAGCTCAATATAAAAAAACCCAGTCCAAAAATGGGCAGAAGACCTAAATAGACATTTCTCCAAAGAAGATATACAGATTGCTAACAAACACATGAAAGGATGCTCAACATCACTAATCATTAGAGAAATGCAAATCAAAACTACAAATGAGGTATCACCTCACACCAGTCAGAATGGCCATCATCAAAAAATCTACAAAGAATAAATGCTGGAGAGGGTGTGGAGAAAAGGGAACCCTCTTGCACTGTTGGTGGGAATGTAAATTGATACAGCCACTATAGAGAACAGTATGAAGGTTCCTTAAAAAACTGAAAATAGAACTACCATACGACCCAGCAATCCCACCACTGGGCATATATCCAGAGAAAACCATAATTCAAAAAGAGTCATGTACCACAATGTTCATTGCAGCTCTATTTACAATAGCAGGACATGGAAGCAACCTAAGTGTCCATCGACAGATGAATGGATAAAGATGTGGCACATATATACAATGGAATATTACTCGGCCATAAAAAGAAACGAAATTGAGTTATTTGTAGTGAGGTGGATGGACGTAGAGTCTGTCATACAGAGTGAAGTAAGTCAGAAAGAGAAAAACAAATACCGTATGCTAACACATACATATGAAATCTAAAAAAAAAAAAAAAAAAGTTTCTGAAGAACCTAGGGGCAGGACAGGAATAAAGATGCAGACGTAGAGAATGGACTTGAGGAGACGGGGAGGGGGAAGGGTAAGCTGGGACGAAGTAAGAGAGTGGCATGGACTTATATACACTACCAAATGTAAAATAGATAGCTAGTGGGAAGCAGCCACAAAGCACAGGGAGATCAGCTCGGTGCTTTGTGACCACCTAGAGGGGTGGGATAGGGAGGGTGGGAGGGAGACACAAGAGGGAGGAGATATGGGGATGTATGTATACGTATAGTTGATTCACTTTGTTATAAAGCAGAAACTAACACACCATTGTAAAGCAATTATACTCCAATAAAGATGTTAAAAAAAATAAAATAAAATAAACTTGAGCCGCCTTCTCTCGATTTCTAATACATAATAAGCTCTTTCTTGGGAATAGCTTTTGCAATATGGGGAGCCTTCATTAACCCTTTCATCTTAGTCATGAAAACATTTCTTTCAATAAATTATAGAACTGAATGACTCCACTGAATGACTAATTTACATAGCTAGGGCAGTGGTTTTAAAAGTGTAATCCATGGAATCCCAGGAGACACATTTCCCTTTCTTTTTTTCTTTTCTCAAGGTTTGGGCAAGAGAAATGTAACATTTTTACATTGCTTCCTGTGTTTAGTTTGGTCTCAAAATGGCTGAAGTGCTCACAGTTCATACCTGTCACAAACATTTCTAGAAATTCCTTTAATGTATCTTTATTATTTTCAAATCCTGCTCTAATACTTCGTTATAAATTTCCAGGCAATTAAAAAAAAATTTCCAGGCTATAACTACAAACCATTCTCCTAGTAGAATGAAAAATCAACGTAGCTGTAAACTTAGAGGGAATAGGCTATCTGCTGGGGAAAGATAGGCCATTTTGTATTTCCTTAGAATTTACTCTGTTCAAATATTTGCAAAAACAGGCAGCTCTCAATTATTCATACATGAAGAGTAACCTTAATTGCATTTGCCAGTGACCAGTACCTTCCACTTAAAGAATTCATACCTGCTTCCACACACAGTTGCTATGGCTTTGAAGCAGCCGGATGCGAGTTGGTAGGAACCAGTGTAGCATCGGTCAATTGCCCAATTGAAAAGATTTATTTGGTCAGGATTTAGTTCCAATAGCAAGACAACAACTTCGCAGCCAAGTTGATGAACCTGAACACATGGAGGAAAGCAATCATTCACGCTTAATGAAAGATTATTCAAGGGAAAGACACAAAATCAAGCTTAGTGAATACAAATTGTGTAAAAGGAAAGTGAACACTAAACATTTATCTTGATTAGTTTTTATTCTAGGAGTTCCTCTTTAAGAGGATGCAATGTTGCAACTGAAAACTGAAATGTATAAACTAAATTTGACTCAGTGTAAATCTGTCATATAGGGTCCACTCATTCTCAATTTTTAACTCTGAAAAGGTGATAAAGACTTCATTGGCAATGTTTCTTTTTTGTATTTAAAATAGTTTTGAAAAATACATGTATTTGGTTTAAAAAATTTAAATATATAAAAGGATAGCCTTCATGAATGCAAAGTCTTTTAATGAAGAAGATCAGAGGGAATATGTTTATGAGGCTTGATCACTAAATATACGGTGTACAGCTTAGCTGGCAATCTTTTAAAAAGAAATACAATATCAATAAGCTCTTTTTAATCAGAGACTTTCATATGAAAAGATCATCATACTAGATAGAATTAATAGGATCATTAACTGATGATTCTTGAAGCTACTGTTAAATGCTGGATGGTCACATTTGTCCAGGACAAGCCTGGTGTCTGGAGGCTATATTCCCCTCAGAAAGGATCATTTTCCTGCCTCTTCCTGAAGTTGTCCATTCTCCTGCCAGTAGCAACAAGGTGGAGAAGGAAAGATTATGCCTTGTTTGTTCTTATATTATAGGGTACGGGCCCAGATGGGAGCTATATTCTTTTCATTTCTTTTTTTTTGCTTTTTTTTAAACTAAAAAACTTTATTGTGTACCAAAATTACCGTTTTTTAAAATTAATTTTTATTGGAGTATAGTTGGGGAGCTATATTCTAATTGGATGGTCAAATATCATCAACCTAGTTCCCCACGGGCTTAAGTACTTAGAAGCAGATAAAAGCTGGTGATACTATTGCAAAGGACTTAAAAATAACATCTCATTAAAAACTTAGTTCAACTTGAAAGAAAATCAGCAAGTTTTTACTGTGCTTCAGAAACTTTATAAAATGTAGATAGTACATAATTCACAAGTAAATGGTGAGTTATGTTAACTAAACACACTAGTGTGAATACCAGAAGAAACCAGATCACCAGCACCACTGAAGCCTGCTTTGTGTATTCTCTTCATTACTAGCCTCTCTCTTCCTCAAAAGTAACCACTATCTGGATTTCTACCACCATTGGTTAGTTTGAGCTGTTTTGAACTCTGTGTAAATAGAATTATATAGTATATAATTTTGTGTCTTTCTTTCACTCAACTTATGTTTAAAAGTCATCAACATTTATTCGTTTTCATTGTTGTATAGTATTCTAATTTATGATTGCTCCACAATTTATTCATTCTACTACTGATGAACATCTGGGTTGTTTCCAGCTTTTGACTGCATAATACTGCTTTGAATATTTCTATACATTTCTTACATTGCACATACTGGATAACCTCTTTTGTAAATTGCTTGTTTAAGTCTCTTGCTCATTTTTCTCTGAGTGTCTTTACCTTATTTATTTGTAGAGGTCCTTTATATAATCTAGATAAGAACTCTGTTGGCTTTATGTTGCAAATATCTTTTTTTACTCTACAGCTAGCCTGTTTACACTCTTAGTTGTGTCTTTTGGTGAACAGAAGTTATTAATTAGTCTCCCCTTATGGTTAGTAATTTTTGCATCCTGTTTAATAAATCTTTCCCTAACCCCAGGGATTAAAATAGCCTCCTGTTTTATTTTCTAGAAACTTCAGTTTTTCAGCTTTCACATTTAGATCTACAAACTATTTCTTTTTTTTTTTCAATTTTTATTTTATATTGGAGTATAGTTGATTAACAATGTTGTGTTAGTTTCAGGTGTACAGCAGGGTGATTCAGTTATACATATTCATGTATCTGTTCTTTTTCAAATTCTTTTCCCATGTAGGTTATTACAGAGCATTGAGCAGAGTTCCCTGTGCTATACCGTAGGTCCCTGTTGGTTATCTATTTTAAATATTAGCAGTATGTACATGTCAATCCCAAACTCCCAATCTATCCCTCTCCCCCCATAACCATAAATTCGTTCTCTAAGTCTGTGAGTCTGTTTCTGTATAAACTATTTCTTCTTTTTCACTTGTGATATCTTATTTTTTCTTTTCTAAAACATTGGCTAGAATCTTTAGTATAATGTTGATAGAAGTAATGAAAATGGGCTTCCTTGGTCATTCTAAAGACCAAGGAAGCCCATTTTTTTTTTAAAGACACCCTTTATCAAAGACACCCTTTATCAAACTAAGGAAGACACCCTTTATCAAACTAAGGAAGTTCTTTTTTATTCTTAGTTTCATTAGTTTCTCTCATGAATGAATGTAGAATTTTATTAAATGCTTTTTCTGCATCTATTGAAATGATCAGATGATATTTCCTTCTTGAGACTTTAATATAATTAATATACAAATGAATTGAAGGACATTTGAATATTAAACCAATCTTGTAGTTCTTGAATAATCCCAACTTGATCATAAGGAATCATCTTTTTAATATATCACTGAATTCAATTTTCTAATATTTTGTTTAAAATTTCTGTATCTATGTTCATGAATGAATTTGCCTTTTAACTGTCTTTCTTGTTAAATTCTTGTCAGGTTTTAGTATGAAAGTTATTTGGGTCTCATAAAACATGTTGAGATATGTTTCCTCTTGATCTGTTTTCTCTTTGAGGATTTGCATTAAATCAATGCAATCTGTTCCTTAAATGTTGAATTAATCCATAAAGCCATCTGGTCCTAAAGTTTTCTTTGTGGGAAGACTTTCAATTATACATTAACTTTCTTTGTTACTTATATGACTATTCAGATTTTCTTTTCTTCCTGTGCTGTGTTTTTCTAGGAATTTGTCTATTTTATCTAAATTTTGAAGTTTATTGGCACAAAGATGTTCATATGTTCTCTTATTTTTAATATCTGTAGCCTCTGTAGTGATGTCCTTTTACATTTCTGAGGTTGGTGACATACACCTTCTCTCTCTTAATCAGACTTGCCATGGATATACTAATTTTATTAGTCTTTTAACAAATTCAACTTTTGGTTTAAATGATCATTTCCAGTAATTTTTTCTCTTTAATTAGTTTCTGCTCTTATCTCTATTATTTCTTCAATGCACGTTTTTTGAGTTTGATATGCTATTCTTTTTCTAACTTCTTGAAATGGATGCATAGGTCATCAGCCTTTTTTCTTTCCAATATATGCACTTAAGGCCATATTCTAAGCAAGGTTTTATTTATAACCCACAAGTTTAGTATGTAGTGGTTTCATTATTCTTCAGTTAAAAATATTTTTCACTTTCTATTTTTATTTATTCTTTGACTCATTGGTTAACTGGAAGAGCATTTCTTAATTCTTTTCTATTATTGATTAGTAGCTTAATGCCACTGTGATCAGAGAACAGAGTCTGTATCTTTCAATCATCTGAACTTTGTGGAGACTTGCCTTATGGCCTAGTTTATAGTCAATTTTGGTAAATGTTACTGTGCTTTTTATCCTGATGCATCATAGTGTAATGTGAACAACACATAAGCCTACAGTTCTGAGGCTGATGTGTGAAGAGACTGTGCTGTGAACAATGCTTAGACAGGTCAGTAACCCAACTGCGGCAGGATAACCAAGACATTTAAAAACAATGTATTTTTGGCTAGTACTTACTCGTAAATCTTGACAAGCCAGAATGTTGTCAAGCCACTTATACAGGTAGCCATCTGGGGAAAGGCCCACATTGTCAAACACTGGGCCACAGCACAACACTGCTGACATTGCCTGATGATAAAACAGAACACAACCTGGGATGACTGAATGGTACACAACTGACTTTAAAACACATACTACTAGATTTATAAATGATGAGGGTCTTTTTTTTTTTTAATTAATTAATTTATTTATTTATTTTTATTTTTGGCTGTGTTGGGTCCTTGCTGCTGCACACAGGGCCTCTCTAGCCGTGGCAAGCGGGGGCCGCCCTTTGCTGCGGTGCACTGGCCTCACACTGCAGTGGCCTCTCCTCCTGCGGAGGATGAGCTCCAGGCACGTGGGCCTCAGCAGTTGTGGCACGCGGGCTCGGTAGTTGTGGCTTGCGGGCTCTAGAGCGCAGGCTCAGCAGCTGTGGCACAGGGGCTTAGTTGCTCCACGGCATGTGGGATCTTCCCGGACCAGGGCTTGAACCCTTGCCCCTGCATTGCAGGCGGACTCTCAACCACTGCGCCACCAGGGAAGTCCCGATGAGGGTCTTTTAAAGCAGTTATTTCCACAAGATTTTAAAGTATTCCTTAGTAGATTCAATAAAAAATACCAGATTCCCAATTTTGTCTCTTTTTATAAGAGTTAAAAATCCATAAATTGAATTTTGTAGACATGTAATTTTATAATAAATCTTTATAATTAAAGGCTGAGATATTCAAAACAAAATGACCATTTCACAAGACTTAAAATAAACTTACCATCAGTGACTTCAAGTGAATGAATTCTGCTTATGATAAATATAGCTTTTCAAATTTTGTTTTGATGACAAATATTTAACTAATATACTGAACCGACAAACTTGACAAATATTTGACTGATGCACTAAATTTGCAAACTATGAAAAATGTAGAAATAAATAATTGTGATTCTTAAAGATAAAGAAAATGAAGAATATGAACTTTAGTTCCTTTGAGGTGGGGAGAAAGCAAGAGAAGGGAAGAGAAGGGAAGATCTTGATTCACTTTGTAATCCGTAGGTCCAAATGATTATCAGGGCCATGGCTTATATTAGCTCCATAAAGTCAAAAGTCAACTTGACAGTTAGCAACTCCTGGTATATATGACTGAGACAATATACAGTTAGTTTTATAAAGGAAATTAAGCTGTAAGGAATAATGGTTCTGAAAATTTTGAACAGTCCTAGTAGCGCAGAAACTTATTTCTGGAAGTCTTCTAGGATAGGAGGAGACTAAAAAGGGAATATATATATTTTAAGTTGGAAGTTAATTGGCAAGGCAGTTACTTAAAGGGTAAATAAGCAAAAACTATGGTTTTCATATAGTAGAAACCTTAGATAAAAGTGGGATCTTGGAAAGGTTCGCATTTTGAAACTGTGAACACAATCGGAATATTTACATGTTTATACATAGCTATCTATTTTGTTTATGTACGGATATTTTAGAATTTATAAAGTAAGCTTATGTATTTATATACATGTATATGTTTGGTTTTTTTTTGCATGTGTGCTTATATTTTATCATGTCATATTATATTATTTATTTTAATCTTATTTAAGGCATGGTTGTTTAAGGAAAGAGACCATGAATCTGACAAAAGTCATTCATGAGGCAAAGGTGACCTACCTTTAATGCACAATACTGGTATCTTGTAATCTGATGATTTCTATCACTATAACGATCCAGAGGAGTGAACATAATGCTGAAGGGTCCTGCCCACTGGCTAAATAAGATGAAAAGATGGTGCCTCAGGCTTTGCTGGGGGAAGAGAAATCTTCGGTGGTGAACTAGAGAGAAAACAGAGCTAAGAGTCTACCAGACTGAAAAATACAGTGAATACAGTTTACGTTGCTATTATGCATGATTCTTAAGTTTTGGGGAAAGGAGTAATTTCGTTTTCTAACTCAAGTTTTCTTTATGTAATGAAATATGTATTTAAAAAGTCAAGCTTAATTTTCTTTCCTCTCCTCGTGTTTCAGTCAACAGCACCTTGTCTCAGAGCAGAAAGCAGAGATAGAAAATGGACTCACAGACACTGTTTTCTAAGCATTATCTAGAAAAACTGCAACACCTTCCACTCGGCTGCTGATTACATATAAAACGTTCTCTTGACTGCTGCTGCGTTTTTAGGAAGAAGTGTGAAATACAACGGATAGACTGTCTATTTCAAACAAACATTCTTTAACTGAAGAAGCTAAATCTTAATTTAGGGTCATCAAAAATGAGGAGGATTGGTAAGAATGTTTTACAACATCATAATGTTAAATCATAATGAAAAAGTAGAAACAGATGAGCTGCAGCTTTTTGTAATTATGTCAAAAAATTTTAATTCCAGCAATTAATTTTTATACCAAACTGACCAGCTATTTTTATTCTCTGTGCTTCTAATATATGAAAAGGTTTCAGACCCATTTGTTCTATGAAAAAAATACCAATAATATAATTTCTTAGTCTATATAGAATTCTATATAATGTGTTGACTGGATAGAGACAAGAGCAGGAATATTGCTGAGATTATATGTTCAGAGATTAGCACAGTGAGAATGAAAAACTAGAGCCTCTGCGAACTTTCCCCTGAATTACTTCCTTTCTATGGAAATCATACAGGTTCATTTTCAGATGGGAACCAAAACAAAGAACAGAAATAATGACGAGCACAAAGCCAAAGTTAATTTCTATTGTTGCCCTTCCAACTCTGTGCCGCATGCCCACGATCTGTTCCAAGGATTTCCAAACAAATAAACGATCCCATCCCAGACCTGCAAACAGGTCAGTAGGTTTAAAGAGGAAAGCACAGTAATGAGGAACACAGATGATATTTCAAGCACGAAAGGTAATTTGCAGTGATGTATCACTGTACCTGGAACGCGCTGAATCAAGTTGGCAACCATGGCACTAAAATGTGCCCGGATATCTTTAAGAATTTCCACTTCTTTATCATTTTCAGCTTCTAGGAGCATGCGGGTCAGGTCCACGTATTCTAAGAACAAAGCTCCAAGGGCTAAAGTATCCCGTTCTAAGGCTCCATTGGTGCTGGAATAAAAGGAAATTAAACTTTTAGATGATTAGTCTTGATGTCAAAGTAGTACATGCTTCATGGAAAATAAGATTCACTGTCAGAACTTGCACACTAAATTTGTCCTTGACGAATATGCAGTGTAAACAGAATATGAAAAAAACAAGGTTTTTTGGACTTTTCTAAGTAAAAGTTAAAGGTAATATATTTTTTTATAAAAAAAAAGAAAGAATGAAAAAAAGAGAGGCAAAAACATCAGTTTGGTGAGGAGAGATCAACTCAGTAGAATTTCCACCTTACCTGTCACTTATTACACCAGCATCAGCCAGAAGTTCAAAAATTCGAAGTAGCTGTAGCCTTAACAAGTCTCGCCGTTCTCGGCGTTTTTTGTTCTGTGCAGAAAGAGGTAATACCACTTATAAACATGGGCACAATAATGTTAACTATGCTTTAAAGGAAGATGTAATCTAGTCATTTTCAATTTTCTAAACACAAAGGACAAAAAGTATTTTTCTTTCTTCCTAATCCTTAGAGGAAATGCTTGCTATCATAGGCTATAAGAGAAACAGATCACAAGTAGGCCAATAAATATCTGTAAGTTGGAAATGCTGAGAGTCAACAAGCCTCATTTCCTAGAGGCCTCCAGCAGCTGCTGAAAAACTAAAGCATCGGAAAGAAGTGGCAAAGGACAGTGGACACTAACAGTCCCACCAGCTCTGGTCACAGAGGAAACACTGTTCTTACTTCTGCTACTTCTTGTATCTTATCTACTACATGGGAAGCCTCTTTTTTAGTCTTATTCTATTTTATTTAATTTTTTATCCGGCTACATTCTAAGTTTATCCTTTTCAGAGTTCACTTCAGGGAAGATAATGTTGAGGAAAGTACTTTATACACCAGACGAAACAAATAATGTTGTTGGCTATTCAACCCCTTATAAAAAAAGCAAACTAACTAAAACCCCAGATTCAATCTTAACTCAAGCCTCTTACAAAAGAATATAATATCTTAACATACATATGACTATTTAGGTTGCTTTTCTTTCATAAGTTTAGGACTTAAAATCTTTTAAAATCAGAACCAGATTATACTAAATACTCAAATATCAAAAATTAATGAAAATAACAAAAGTTAAAATAGTAAGATTCATTGTTAAAAGCATGTTGGTATGTTTGTATTCTTTAGGGGAAACCATTGGGTATGGTTTAAATTCACACTACTGTCCAAATAAACCAAGGCATTAATTATTATTTTTTAATATATCTTTATTGGAGTATAATTGCTTCACAATACTGTGTTAGTTTCTGTTGCACAACAAAGTGAATCAGCTATATGCAAACACATATCCCCATATTCCCTCCGTCTTGAGCCTCCCTCCCATCCTCCCTATCCCACCCCTCTAGGTCATCGCAAAGCACCGAGCCGATCTCCCTGTGCTATGCTGCTGCTTCCTACCAGCCAACTATTTTACATTCAGTAGTGTATATATGTCGATGCTACTCTCACTTCGCCCCAGCTTCGCCCTCCCACCCCATGTCCTCAAATCCAT
Source organism: Balaenoptera musculus (assembly GCF_009873245.2). Lineage (NCBI taxonomy): Eukaryota > Metazoa > Chordata > Mammalia > Artiodactyla > Balaenopteridae > Balaenoptera > Balaenoptera musculus. The sequence goes on along the minus strand of NC_045802.1, from coordinate 8,900,201 downwards.
TTTCTATGTCTACCTCTTTATTCCTGCCAAGGCATTAATTATATAAATTCAAAATCTTACCTCTGGTCTTCGTTCCAGAGCCTCTTTCATTAATGGATGAAGTTCTTCCACCAATTCTCTATGAATGAAAAAGGTGAGCATTTAGAATTCATTATTGTTGACACCAAATTTGTCGCAAAATACAGCCATTCAATCCCAAATCATCTGCTTTTTAAACTTTGCTTCTGACATCAAAATCTCCTCTGGCCTTTCCATTTCTGTATCATGTGGTGAAATGGAAATTGCCATTGGCTTGTACTTTGTATTATCAGTCTTAACTCCAGTGCTACGTATATAATTTGGGCTCAATACATATTTGTTGACTTGATTTTGATTTAATGTTCTGGAGAGTCTATGGCAAAAATCCCTACCTGAACAACTAAACCAACAATATTTTGTAAGTGCTTACTAAATTCAAAGCATTTTCCCACAGGCTGAGGGACTGAAGAGAAATAAAATTGATTCCCTAAACAGAAGAAATTTTCAGTCTAATTAGAGCAAAAGAAACAGGTGTAATAACTATGGCACTACCTTTGGGATCTGTGCTCAGAGGACTGTTGATTTTAAAATAAAGTCTTTTTGGAATTTCAGAGATGAATTCCTTTATTTGAGCTACATGATAAATGTAAATTATGGCAACTACTTTAATAGTGAGGTTCTCATCAAAATCTTTTCCCTTGTGTAGTAAAACTAAAAAATTTTATCATATTAATACATGTCTGATATTACATGTATATAATTCATCTGTCCCCATTTTCTCCAATTCTCAGCTTTATACGTGGTAATCTAACCAGCTGTCATCTTTAGGAACTGACTTCTGAATTGCTTTGTCAAAACAGACAAAATTAGGAGATCTAGCCTGTGGCTAGGTATTTTGTCTATAGTCTGCTCCATGTCTGAAAATCTTGTATTTTCTGGTAGAATATTTTGTGCTATTAGATATCACCCTCCAGGGAAATCCAAGGACACGAAGGTAAAAACTCTATGGCATTCTGTACTGAAGAACAGAAATCCTGTATTCCATTCCAGATTTCTCCAACACAGATGCTAGAATTTCTTCAAAAAATGGAAATAACACTAATGGTCTCCTTCATCTAATAGCAATCATTTATCAAATATTTACGTGCATTTTTACATTCAATCCTCTTGATACATCTATAAGATAGATTTTATAATTATACCATTTTTTTTAAAATTAGAGAGATACACTTTATTTTTATTTATTATAACAATTTTACAGGTGAAGGAACTGAGTCCCAGGGACAGTGTTTTCCAGACCCATGTGGCCAGTAAATTGCGTAATCTTAGTTGCTCCTAGGAGTACTCAGACGGTAAGATATGCAAAAGAGCCTTAGGTTCTTTGGGAAAGACATTAGGTAATTCCAGGAATTGTTTTTATTATCTTCTTGTAGTATTTCTGTATGACGCTTTGTCTTAACTAATTAATCAGTGAAAACACCGGTTAACTGGCACTCCAGTAGTCAGAACTCACAATTGCTTTCTTTAAGGATAAAATTTGACTCTATACTGTAACAGATCTTTTTCAGTTGCTTCTAAAACGTCTCGTTAATCTTTATTTTTCAGATAGGGTTTCTCACAGATGCTTGGAGCTTTCCCTTTTCTGTGTATAGGAAAAACTAAGATTTTCTTTGTCTTTATAGGTTTTCGTTGCTCGATAAAATCATCAGAGGCAGCCTGAAATAAAATTTTATGATGACTCTTTGAAAAGGCTTTGACACTGCCTCGGATGGAATGGTTATTTGATTAAAGGTGTGAAATGAGTAAGGAATCCAGAAAGTGAGACATAATGGTTCTCTTAAGGCAGATACAGCATCTTATAGAAAGACCAGCAAGCGTGACACACAACAGACACCCCTGAAAGTGTTCTGTCAATGTTTAACCTTTGAGAGTCTGTTGTGTAAGCGGCTGATGAGCAGACACTCATTATTTTGACTTTATAGCCTCTGAACAGTCTGGCTAACTGGGGATCGACACGGAATTATCTTCATTTACGGTTATCTAAAACAAAGCTTGCAAGTGAGAGAAAATCTGAGACGTAAAATCAAAGTTGCAACGTCTAAAAGTGAAATTCGAAGCAGTTGCAGGGAATGCTTGTCACATGCATGTCAACCAACGAGGACATAAAAGGAATTGTGCAAAGCCTGCAGACCTCCAGACACATGCCAGACACGAACTCAAACTTGAGTTAGAAGCAGGAACTACGATAGCAGCAGTACACAGGAGTTTAGAACAACTCATGAAGACTACCGTACCTGAAAACAAGGGAATTTGTCCTTCCAAATCCTAAAACTAAGGACTCTGTGATCTCAATGCCCTCTAGTCTCATCAAAGGCACCAACTGCTTTAACAGAACTCCCACCGATGGGGTGCCTATGGCCTGAAACAAGTTGTTAAAAGTGAAAAAGAGGTAACATGATAACTGATGCTTCTTTTAATCAAACGATGATTCCATTATAACAGTTTTAAATTAGTACTGAACCGCATCCCAAGGCACTGCCATCATTTCAGGAAAAAAAAAAACACACATAAATTTTAAAATAGCACAATGAATGCATTTTTTACCTGGGACACAAATTCTAAAGAACATTCGTATTATAATAGTCTTCTTTTTTTTTTTAAATACTTAAATCCACAAAACCATCTTTAACAAGATAAGTTAATCAAGACATGGTTTAAAGGTGAACACTCGGTGAGGAGTGAGAGAAATGTGGTATGTAGGACATGAACCAAACCTCAGGGTGCTAATAAATACAAGTCACTCTACGACCTTAGGCAAGTTTCTTAACTTCCCTTTATTTTCAGTTCCCCACTTGTCAGGGAGGAATAATAAATTATTCACACAAACGCTCAATGGAATTTAGAAATGTGTAGGATGAAAATCTGATCCCATATATTCCAGATGGCAGGCACAGTGCAATTCGCACTGTGAAATCTAGACAAACAAGCTAAAAAAAAACCTTACAGAATAATTCTTCTGAAGCATGTCATGTCACCTTGTTATCGTAGCTCACGGTACCATCAGGTGTAGTCGCCATTATTTCTGGAGTGGAAGCCCTTAAGTGTCCCGGGCTCATAATACTGGGTTTTGCGACTCCAAAACAAAGAATAAGGTAATTTCTCCACAATGTAACGTAGTTGTCTCCACTGCCGGCAGTGCTGGTTTTCTTGGCATTAATTGGGCTGCTAGAAATACGAAGTCAAAAACAAGAGTGAAACTCAGTTCCGGATTTTAGGTATCACTTATTAAATAAAGATCCTGGGAAGCGCTCCAACTGAGTTGAACAATTGTCTGTCAAGGACTGTCTGTCTGGACAGGGAATGTCTCTATTGGATGGAAAGTTGAATAGAACTTTTCACCAGGAAGGGGCTGAGATTCTATACTCAGACAATCATAATGATTATTAAGGGAGGAAAAAAAATTAGCTCTAGACAAGAACTTTTAACCTGTGTTTACTCAATGTGAAGACTTCTGTAGTAAGATGGTCAGAAACTAGAGAATTATATCCTGATCTCATATATAAAACGAAAATGTAAGAGGGCAAATGGTGAGACAAACAAAACAGAGGGAAGCGTAGGGGTCCCTTACTTCGGGTCCACCAGAGGCATCACGGACTGCAGCCGCGTGAAGGCGTAGGGCCAGGCGTAGCTGAGGGCAGTGGGGCAGTGCTTGGGCAAGTTCTCCTGCCGGAGAAAGCTGAAGAGGCAGAGGACCCAGGGGTCTTTGACAGACTGAGCGAAAATCCAGACATGGGAAGGGCTCTTCACATCGTAATGGCTGTTGACCAGGACGGCGTTCCACTCTACCAGCCACTGCAGGTCCACGCTGTGGGTCAGGGGTAAGGTCGCCTGCAGGTGCAAGAAGCAGGCGATGAACCAGTGCTGAACGGCCAGCTCCACGTCCTCGTCCTGCCTCAGCCCAACGCCCCTTCCTCCACGATGCTTTTCCCGTCCACCTCTGCAATGGGTCCAGCTCGGAACCTGAAGCACCCTTCCCACACCTCCCACGCCGGACCTGGGTTTGTGGTCACGGCCATTCCTATGGGAGACTGCAGGCAGCGGAAGTGCAGAGTTCAAGGGCAGGGGTCAATGTCGCAGAGCCCCACACACTAGTACCCAGGAGCTGCCCACTAAATACTTGTGGAACAAATATACAACATGAGCTAATTTGAACTTGACCATGGATTTGCCAACTTAAAATTCTGAAAAGTTATTAATCTCTGAGATTCATAAGTGTGTTATTATCCCTGTAATTAGTATTTTTTTTTTAAGCCATGATCTTGTTTACCTTTACTTGGACCAAAATACATTCTCCCTGGCTTAGGGAGATGGCTAAGTGCAATCTCTTTTATGAAGGGCATTTTACTAATGATTTTTGAGGTAAGATACCTACTTATTCTTGTCCTATGATATCAAGCCAAAATAATACATTCTAAAACATTTGGAAAGATATCTGTATCCACATTTAATCTATATTATATAGAGATATATATTTATATATTGATACCACATAATGTCTTATATTTCATTCTCTTTTAAGTCCAGAGTATCAAAGTTGAGGGAAGACCAAGTTTCAAATAATCTAGCTGTTGTACGTGGAGAGAAAATCGCCGTTACGTTTGTCAGGCATTTAAAGTGACCCGTTTTATCTGTTGGGTCTCCGAGTTCCCATGCGCCAGCGTGCTGCACCTGTGGCCTCCATGGTTAATGGGCTGAAGAGGCGCAGCTTCAGCTTCAGAGCCAGAGACTTAAGGCTCCAACACTGGCTCTGCCCAAAGCCCCTGACCTGGGAACATTTCTGAACACCCCAGAGTCTCTGCCTGCTTAATTTATGACTTGGAAATTATAATGCTCATCTCACTTAATCTTTAAGTGGATGACATGAGATAAGGGATGTCAAAACCTGGCACAAAGCAGGCACTACTTCCCCCCACGCCTCTTCTCCCCTTTCAGTGCATCTTCCTACGTGCAGTACTGCTGATCTGGTTACCCAGGCTCAAGATTCAGATTCTGATAAACACAGAACAAAATCACAGGAACAGAATATAATCTGTAGGGAAACAAGATATGTATATAAAACAATTACACCTGACTCTTCCATTCAGTGTCAAAACAATCTGAATTTCTAAAAGAAGAGGTAGAGGTATTCACTATCACTGTTAAGGTCTGTACTGCTTGGCTAATAGTTTTAGTAATTACCATGAATATTCCAACCATAAGCAAGAACAGGGTTGCTAAAAATAGGGATCTGTGTTCACTCTCGGTCAGAAAAGTTCATTAAAAAGCTCACAGGTGCCTTTAGGTTTTATATTTATTTATAGCTCTTTGTCAAATATGTTTATATTCATTTATAGTTATTTGATCAGAATATACAAGGGGCATCAGCAATGTGGATTCTGCAGATGTGTCCTGCCTCTCTTCAGCTATTTAGCTAAAATCAATCCAAGTCCCATAACTGTGCTTTACTAATTTTTTTAAAAATCAGGTAATTAAAATCAGTTCCAATTTTCCTTCTACTTCATCAGAAATTGAAAGCTGCCAATATGCTCTTTAAAACAAAGAATGTATTTGTGTAGCAGATAAACCTCTACTAGATTCAGAGTCCAGAGAGGGTCAAGTCCAGGCCCTGAGACTCTGTGTGACTACAGCCCTGCCCCTTAATGTTGTTGAGTTTCAATACCTATGAGGGTCAAAATAGATAATAAATGTGAAAGCACCTTGTAAACTGTAAAGCAACACATAAATATAGGTTATATAGCATTAAGTGTGATAAATAAAGCAAGTTAATTTTCTGAAAGAATCCTGAGCAATTCTTGAAATTGCAATTTGCAAAACTTCATCTATCTTCCTCAGACTCAAATTTTGATTTAAGTTTATCTGAAGGTCTCCTGAGCTAGTATTTGAAAAGCTAGTCTTGTTTCCCTAAGTACTTTTGTTTTGGTTTATTAACCTGACATAAAATCCCAGAATTCTTCCATATCATTTTTCTTTGTGTCTCTTTTCCAGCCAGGCCCAGAGCTTATACTTAAGAATTATCAGTAATCAAGATCAAACATGTACTTACTGAATCCGAAGCTGCTACGTGAATAAAACTTTCGAGAATGGAAGAACTTAGCTGATCCATGACATCAATCATAGGCCTGTCATCGTCCTGTACATAAAGGAGACGATTACTCTCCATGGGAAAATGAATCCTTCCACCCTCTCCACCGCCTTTGTCCAGCATGTGAAGCATAACAGCTTGCAAGGTAGTGATAAGGGTTTTCTCACAGAAGAGTGAGTGCCAAGGTGGTGAAAGGTAGTGGGTAAAACTCCCTATAATTCTGAGTTTAGTCTTACAAGTTTCAGTGGAAGATAATTAGAGCTCCAATTTGACATTGTACTGAAAAGACATGTACTTGAATGTCAAAAACTCATGCACATACACTTATTTAGACTGGAATCTGAATCTCAGTATCACACATTATTCACTGAAGTGTTCATGTTGTCATTAATTTTAAAAAATGGAAAAGCCACGAAAATGCTACTTACTTAAGTCACTGATCTGCTAAAATAACTGGTAAATTGTTGACTGTGATTGAATTTCAGTCCCAAAGAAACTGCACAGGAGACTGACCACACACTCTCTGTAGTATCTATGTTGTGCACAGCTATTTGGTAAAAGAAGCAAATTGGAAAAAAGCACAGGAGAGAGTATCTTACAGGAAATTCTCCTACATGATAGTGCGTATATACATGAACATGTGTGTTTGCCATCCTTTATCATAGAAAGGCTCAGAAGTATGAAATTATTTACTTAGAAGCCTTATAGGAAAGCTTTGGAATGTCCTTATTCACGTATGAATGAGAATGGTTTCAAAAAGATTGTGGCTGAAAAAAAAACAAACAACAAAAAACCAAGCTTGTAGATACAGAGACCGGATTGGTTGGTTCCCAGAGGTGGGGGGAGGGGTGGCAAAATGGGTAAAGGAATCAAAAGGTATAAATTTCCAGGTATAAAATAAATACGTCATACAGATGTAATGCACAGCATGGCGACTAGAGTGAACAAGACCGTATCGCACATTGATTGGAAAGCTGCTAAGAGAGTAGATCTTAAAAGCTCTCATCACAAGAAAAAAAATCCTGTAGCTATGAATGCTGATGGATATTAACTACTTATTGTGGTGAACATTTCACAATATGTACAACTATGGAATCATTATACTGTACACTTGAAACTAATGTTGTATGTCAATTATACCTCAATAAAAAAATTATACAAAAAAAAAAAGCTGTTGCTGGTCAAAGAAAGCACCGTATGAGAAATATTCTTAACACAGTCTGCTGGAATAGCAGTTAAGAACCTGGGCTGTAGAGGCATGTATATATGGCTTTCAATTCTAGCTCTGCCACATCCTAGTTGTTGATTTTGGGTAAGACATTTAACCCCCCTAAACCTCAGTCTCAGAAACTGCACTATGGGGAAAATAACAGTACCAATTCTTAAGTTATTGTGAGGGTTCAGTGAGATAATATGTATAAAGCACAGCTCACTGCCTGACACATACATGGTAATTATTATCGTTATTATCATAATTAGAGACTTAATGGAGGTTTATCAAAATACAGCATGTCCTAGAGATCCATTTACCAGATCCCAGAGATGTCCTAAAATACATCAGAAAGCTTGCTGCGGAAATGTGAACAGAAAGGATTGAGACACATTCGAAAATATTTTGTGAAAACATTGATCATTTTAAGGATCATGAAACCAAGATTAGTGATTTAAAACAAGAAAACAGAAAGTAGTATTTTTCTAAAGAAGTATGTGACGTAAAAAGCTGGTCCTTCTTTCATCAACTTGTGGATAGAGTTTGGCCATCTGTGCTGACAGGCAATGAAACTTAACATCTAAACAAGGGTGTACAGCCCTTGACTGAGTGCAGGAGAATAACTGGAGTCAATCATGGTTATTAGTCAGCTTACTTCTCCCGTCTCAAGTGGACATATTTTCTTGTGATGCCATTTTTCTACCACTATTGAGATTAAACAATTTTCAGTGAGCCAGACTGTTTGGTACCTTGCTCATTTTAAATGGGATGCATGGTTTTCTCAAGTTCATTCTCTAATATAAATGTAATATCTTCTTAATTCTATGTACGTTGAACATTATGAAAGAAAATGATCTATAACTGAAGCTTAAGATTCACTTCTTCACAAAGCACCACCTCTTAGAGAATCAGGAATGGTCTATTCTCTTGCCCTCAGAATATATGACTTAGCTCTTGTAGATCAACAGTACGATTTCATAATTAAAAACCCACCCTGAATCAAAAATTATTTGTTGACATCATGGGACATGAAAGTACATAAAATAGTAATGCATTCTTTACGGTTTTTAACCTAAACTTTGAAACTGTTGAAAGATATGAATTGGAAAATTCAGAAAAATAATCCATACCTCAGGCTGACCCAGGGCGATGAATAAAGCTCGAATTTCCTTGAGTATTAAAACAGACAGTTTGCGTGTGGCCACCTGGAAACTGCAGAGTAAAACCAGAGCAAAGCCTTCCACGGCATGGAGCACACTGCAGTGGGGACCTCGCTCCGAATGCATTCGGTGGCTGGAGCCATTGGCAATGAGCTATTGTGCAATAAGAACAACATTCTATGTTCAGAAAAACAACAGTGGAAGAAGAAGCCACTCTTCTATGTACATCTTCTGGCATGTTTGACCTTGTAATACTAAAATAAATTATACCAGCTTAGAACCAGACATGTCTATGAATTCATTATTATTCATGAAATATCATAGATCCCTTTTTATTTTCAGACCAACTGTCACTTTGGAATACCATCAGCCCTCTGTTACCTCTGATAAGGAATAACTTTTCAAAGGTTATTATTAGCAGGAATAAAAACAAAACTGCTTCCATCCAAACCATTTGAGATGACACTGTATATTTAATTAAAGTGTCCTAATTTGGCTTTACTTAAATTCTCTATAGAGAATTCTCTATTTTAAATTCTCTATTTTAGTTACTACTAAATTGAATTTTCAAACGTTGATTTTCTAATCAGACTTCTTTTCATGTTAGATTTTAATCTGGGTTTTGCATGTTAATGAGATGGGTTCTGAAAGTTCCCAAACCAAGTGAGTCTCAAACAAAAGCAAGCCAGACAACAGGGCAGATTCCATCTCCATTTCAGTCTCCCTTTTTCAAGCACAGGTAATCCTCGTTTTCCTCCCTGTCATCTTTTGGCAAGTGCAGGACACAAGGAAGGAGTAACGCCCTGAAGCTCATCTCTGAGGTTAGCCCATCTGGGATCCTAAACGCTATCACACTTCCCAAGGCTCGACATTCCTCAGATCCTCAGCTAAGCTCTTCTCCGTCCAGACCCCTCTCCGTCTGCTCATTGCCAACACCAAGTCACACAGCCCTGGTTCCCATCTGACAACACTCCTCCTCAACCTGCTCTTCAAAATGTTATCATTAATTTTTACCATTCATGACTGAGGCAGGAAAGAATAAAGAAACCACAAGACTACTTTCTTCTCTGGATATTGGAGAAAGCAACCAATTTGTTGGTGACTAGGGGGAAAAAACTGGTGGGCAGCTAACTTTTCTATATCCATATCCAACTCTATATCCGTATCCAACTCTATATCCATATCTGCTCTAAGTCATATCCAGATCTAGATCCATATCCATATTCATATCCAGATCTAAATCCAAATCCATATTCATATCCAAATCTAGATACACATCCATATCCAACTCTAGATCCATATCCATTTCCAGCTTTATATCCACATCCATATCTAGATCCATATTCATACCCAGCTCTGCATCTCTTCCCTACGGTCATTTGCTCTTACAAACAGATTTATAATCATAATTCTCTGAAAAAAAAATCATTTTCTACTCCGTAAATGGCCTTGCTAATGTTAATAAATCTAACCTGGTGTGGCATATGATGCCCAGAATTTCTTTCTTTTTTTTTTTTTTTTAACAGTATCACTTATGTCTTTTATTAGAGAAATATGGAATGCTTATAAATGAAATTAACTATAGGGGGTAAAATTCATATTTCGTATACAATTTGGCAATGGTAGTCCCACTGTTAGACAATTTTTTATAAAAGACAAAATTAAAAATCTAATAAGCTACCTTTATACAAAGTTGCTATATTTATGCCTTTACGTAGGAAAAAAACATTTATAATGCAAATTAGGACATACATAATCTTACAGTATTATACAATGTAATGAAAATAAAAACATAACACAAAATTTGTCCTTTATAAAATGCCCTGAATTTCTTGGTCACAATTTAAGCAGATGGAAAAACTTAGGGCCATCACTAGGAAGAAAGTTCCTAGGTAGCTGAAAGTAAGAACCACAAGGTTCTCTGGGCTGCAACTTATTTATATATATGTGACATCAAGAATATAAATTAGAGGGAAAAGGGTGAAAATCACCTCTGAATTTCTGATTTTGTTGGCTTGTTCGTAGACTTTTCCTTGAGTTTGTATGACCAGTTTCCACTGGGTGAGCAGCTGAAGCAGTAACTTGAGGGATGAATCGAGGAGCGTGTGATGCATGTCATTCACCTCCCGGAGCAGGAAGTTGGTAAAGCCAAACAGGACATCTTCCCTCCAGTCTGAGAAGTCAACAAGTAAACCCTGAAGAGAATTTTGCGCAATATGTCGCAGTTCATCGTCCATATGAATAGAGAGCCTGTGAGATGAATAAAGACAATGAAGTCATTTACTTTATTAGTTTTTCTTCTATATCTGTAAAGGAACATATATAAGGCCAGAGCCTTTTACTGTATCTGAAAAATGGGTCACTCTCCCCTAATATATTATTATAATTTTCACTCAGCTCCCCTAATGTTAACATCTTATATAACCATGGTACGTGATCAAAACTGACAAGTTAACATTGGTACAATGCTATTAACTAAAGTACAGATTTTATTCAGATTTCACCAGTTTTCCATCAATGTCCTTTCTGTTTCGGAATGCAATCCGAGATACCATGTTGCAATCCGAGATACCATGAAGTCTTTTTAATACATTACTGACTACAGAATAAATTAGTGTCAAACTTTACCACTTTTAAGGATGGTCCTGGAGAAACTAAGGGACTCATCCAGAAGTTCAGTGAAAATGAGTAATTAAAAGTTAGGCCAGTTGTCCTCAATTGGTTTTGTCCCCACGAAGGGATTTTTGGTAACGTCTATAGACATTACCGGTTGTCACAACGTGGAGTGTGCTCCTGGTATCTATGTAGTAGGTAGAAGCCAGGGATGCTGTTAAACATCCTACAATGCACATGACAACTCCTATGACAAAGAATTATCTGACCTAAAATGCTGACAGTGGCAAAGTTGGGAAATCCTGAGTTTGTCAACTGAAATAATATCAGTGTATTTGTGGTTTAAACCAGAACATCATAATAATATTATTAAATAAATCTCAACATTGGTATGGAGCGTTATAATTAACATCATGCCTTATAGATTCATTCATTCACTTATTTAATAAACAAATGTTTTTGAGGTCCTCCTAAGATTCAGGCCCTCCTAAGATTCAGCCCTTAGGATATGGAGTACAGTATGGCTGTGTTTACTGGGTAGGGTGTTAGCAAGAGCAAGGTATGAGACAGTCCTGGAGAGGGAGCAGGGGTGGTCCGGTGGAGGGTCTGTGGGCCACCCAAGGAGGCAACACAGCAGGAAGAGGTTAAGTGTGAGTGCTCTGGAACCAGAATGCCTGATCACTGCCTTGCCTCTGTCATGCATTAGCTATGTGACCTCATGCCAGTTACTTCACCTCTCTAAGCCTCAGAGCCTCATTTGGAACATGGGGATAATAGCTGTACTTGTATCTCATAACCTGTTGTGAGGTTCATTGAGATGATCTATGAACAGTGTTTAGTACCACACTGAGCATGCAGTAAGCACTCAGTACAGGTTAGCTCTTACTATGAGAAGAAAATGAACTGTATTCAGAAAGTTACAGGGGAAGTAACATGATTAGATTCACATCTGAGAAAAAAAAGTTAGGCAGGAATATGCAGGATGCCTTGGAGAAGTCACAAGACGGAGGGCAGAGACTGGCTGGGAGGTCATTGCAGTGACTCAGGCACCAAGTGGCGGGGGCCTGACCCAAGGCAGAGAAGTAGTAAGGAAGGGAGAGATGGAGAGCAAAGATACCCAGGAGATAGAATTTCAAGGACTCAGCAGCCTGGAATTGTTCAGTGTCAAAGAAGAAGCTGGCCAAGTCAACAGGGGCCCCCATTAAATAGGACATAATATCTTCAACCAACAGAAAAAGAAACTGTGAACCAGAGTGGTTAAGGAATTTCCTCAAAGTCCAGGATTCCAACCCAGGACTTCTCATCTTTAATCCAAAGTTTTCTACATAAAACAGGCCTGATACAGTTACATATTTTTGAATAGATAGTATTTCAAAAACTTGATACTGAATACCCTTCTTATTCTCTAGAGTATAAAGTACACTAATTGGTCCAAATTTGACAATATAAACCAGGCAAAAGCTCATTAATGAGCAGATATATACCAAGTCAGGGAAGATATATCTTCTGTTCCAAAAGCAAGTTAAGTTCTACAAAACTGCTGAGAAGGAAGAGCTGAGCTAATTCTTCAGGGCAGACTTGCTATTAAGTCTATAGCTATTAAGTAGGTCATAGTTGCTGAAATAACACACAGAGGTCTTTAACCGGGGCTTCTAGTTAAGGACTAAGGCAGGAATTTACAAATTTTCTTTGTATTTTAATCAGCAGCTCCATATTTTTTTCAAAAAATTTTATGTAGAACTCTAGTATATAGTACAACCGAGTTGTGGGACTTCCCTGGTGGCGCAGTGGTTAAGAATCCGCCTGCCAAGGCAGGGGACACGGGTTCGAGCCCTGGTCCTGGAAGATCCCACATGCCGCGGAGCAACTGAGCCCATGCGCCTAGAGCCCGTGCTCCGCAGCAAGAGAAGCCACCGCAATGAGAAGCCCGCACACTGCAACAAAGAGTAGCCCCCGCTCGCCGCAACTAGAGAAAGCCTGCTCACAGCAACAAAGACCCAACGCAGCCATAAATAAATAAATAAACAAATTAGTTAATTAATTAATTTATTTATTTATTAAAAAGAAAGAAACGAGTTGTTCTGGTTGAAGCTGGGTAAAGGACCTGAAGCCCCCCTGTGAGAGGAAACATTCCTTCAATCTACAGGCAGCTTCCAGTCACCTTTGCAGCCCATGGTTTGAAAACACTAATTTATGGAAAACACTTGAGGTCATGTTTCCATCTTAAGTTTATTGTTCCAAGTTATTACATTTATACCTGTCTATAGTCCTGAATGTCTTAGAGAATAAGCTTCTGCAGCTGACGAACCACCTTTTAAGGACAGGAACAAGAGGCACTCAGTAAATGTTAACTGATGGTAATGATATTGTTCATTGTTACAGGTTGTGTCTGCTCCCAAATTCACATGTTGAAATCCAAACACTCAGCGCCTGAGAATATGACATTATTTGGAAATAGGGTCATTGCAGATGGAATTAGCTAAATTAGGATGAGGTCATGCTGGAGTAGGGTAAAATCCATATGGCTGGTGTCCTTATAAGAAGGGGAGATTTGGAGACAGACACACACAGGGAGAACACCATGTAAAGATAAAGGCAGAGATCAGGGTGACGCTTCTATGAACCAAGGAAGGCCAAACAATGCCAGAAACCCCCAGAAGCTAGGAGAGAGGCACAAAATAGATTCTCTCTCACAGCCTCAGAAGGAAGCAACCCTGATGACTTCTAGCCTGTGGAACTGTGAGACAATAAATTTCTGTTATTTAAGCCACCCAGTGTGTGCTATTTTATTACACACATGAAACTAGGCAAGCACATATCTTTAGGGTCAAAAGTCAAAATAAAAACCATGCCATGGTCTATTTAGATGAAGCTTTTAAAGAAGGGCCAATACTTTCAGATTTCCAATGAGATTAATTCTACTCTTCGTCTAACTTTGGCATCATTCGCAATTTGCAATCTGGAAGCTGTCTTAACTTTAAACCAACAGTGCAGGATCATTTTAAGGACTCTGAGACCCCAAGGTGGTGCAGCTCTTGCTATTTTTGGTGACCACTCCTCTTGAAATCATGGTATTCACATGCCTCACCAGTGAGAACACTCAAAAATATTCCTGGAGTACGAAGAGACAGGACCAGGGAGGGGAGGGAGCTTTGGGAATAAAAGGCCCAGTTGATAATAAAAGTGGAATATTTGTGGAAGAAAAAGGTCCAGTGTCACAGAACTGAGATGGAGTGAAAATAACGTATCAAGGCAAGTCTGAGTGGCAGCAGGCGAGGGAGAAGGAGAAGAATTTGCGAAAAGAGCCAGAGCCCCGCCCCCGTGTCATTCCTTGGAGAGTCTAAGTAGGGAGCTGCCTATCAGATACAGCCGCCGTTTCTTCCACCCAGATCTTCCTCGTTTTTACTTTTGTTAGATTTTAACCAGATAATCACAGATCATCTTGTGAAGCGCATGGGATTTAATATTATAAAACAGAAAACAGGAAAAAAAATTTTAGTTAACGAGAAAGGAAAAGAAGATTCAGTTCAAGGAGCAAGATGCTCAGCCACCCTGAGGATGCAGGACGTGCAGGGAAGCTGCATGATGCCAGCCGACCTATTTACAGTCTCACGATGCCTGCTGGTCCAGCGAGCAAGGAGTGGCTGAGGAGAGGGCATCCCCCAAACTCCTGCAGGGCCATCCCATTGAGAAGCCAGAAAAGAAAGGACAGGTTCTTGCCTGCGAACGACTGTGAGGACAATAAACAACAGTCCTGTGAGAGTCTGGTGGCAGCAATGGAAAGAGAAGAGAGACGTTCAGAGAAGCCAGCTCAGGAAGTCTGACTAGGTTGGGGGACCCGAGGAAAAATTTCTAAGACGCTGACCTGGTTTCCAGGAGCCTAAAATGGGGTCACGGGTATGTGGTTACACACAAAGCCACCAAGGGGGCCTGAAGGGACTCCACCGTGACACAGCAGTGACGCACACCGAAAGAAACCGTTATTGCCAACACCAACTGCATCTGTCCTTCCCCAGCAGCTGGCATGAGGCGCATGGACCAGACTGGCCTGATTAACCAGGCGGCGACATTCTGCATGAGGCAACAGTCCCGAGGCCCTGCTTGGAGTGATCTAGGACGGCGGTGTGGTGTGAGGGGCACTTACACTAAGTAAGGATGTGGGTAAAAGGGGGAAAACCCAGAACTTGAGCAAGGCCGCCTTCTTGGTTGGTCAGATCAGACAAACGACTGAACAGAAACACTTTCGTAAAGGTGAGCTCAGGTTCAGATGGAATCAGCTCAGTCGCTTTGAAGAATTTTGTTGCTAGAGGTGCATGAAGGAAAAGGGAGTGACTTCAAATTCACAAACTATACCCAGAAGAAAAGATCCATTAGGAGGAATAGCCTCCTCTCAGCTCTGGCAGGACTGACACAAGGTTATCAGGCAGCGGTGAGGGACCTGCTGCCCCATAACGTCACCAAGGGCAGCAGCGGAAGAAATGGTTTAGAAGTGAAGGCCTGGAGACAAAGGTTTCCGAAAGGAGGGACTTGCTGACCAGTGGACTGTTAACCTCTGGCATGTTCACCAGAAGTGGCCGGAAACTTCTTCTCTAAGGTATTAAAGAATGAGCTCCCGGGACTTCCCTGGTGGTCCAGTGGTTAAGGCTCCGTGCTCCTTGTGACCACCTAGAGGGGTGGGATAGGGAGGGTGGGAGGGAGACGCTAGAGGGAGGGGATATGGGGATGTATGTATACGTATAGTTGATTCACTTTGTTATACAGCAGAAACTAACACACCATTGTAAAGCAATTATACTCCAATAAAGATGTTAAAAAAAAAAAAAAAAGACTCCGTGCTTCCAATTTAGGGGGTGCAGGTTTAATTCCTGGTCGGGGAACTAAGATCCCACATGCCGCATGGCGTGGCCCCTCCCGAAGAAATAAATAAATAAAATAAAATGGGAACTTTATTAAAAAAAAAGAAGAAGAATGAGCTCCCACCTATCTACAGGGCTTTGAACTGCATCTCAATTAAAATAAAGTAATAAGATTAAGTGGTTTATCGAGGCAGTATATGCGATTGAGTCTACAGTTCTCACCCAGCTACTCAAAACAGCTAGCCGCCCTCCGCTACACAGACACAGGCTGAAGACTGAATGATAAACAGTAAATGATAAATAGTTTTCAGATACCACTAAAGATCATGAAATTGTATATGCATTACCTCAGAAAGTTCCACAAGTTGTAAAGAAACACTGCACAAAATGTTTGTCATTTTGTATAAAACCAACGACATTTGTCACTTCTATTTGGCTTCTGGAAAATTCTGTACATTTGGGCAACCAACTTTCCTCTTCTGAAGTTCAATCTCTTTGTCCGAAAATAGGAATGAATATGTACCCAGCTTTCCTAACATAAAGTATATGAAAGTGCATTGTACATCGTGGCATAATACGTTATTCATATTTAAAGATGCCTAAAAATAATAACTAACATTTGCTGAGAGCTTACTGTGTTCTAGGCACGATGTTAAGTGATTTATATGCATTGTTTAATTCTCACAACCCTATTTCAGATTTTTGAAAGGAGGGCAAACATGGAACAGCAAACCCTTAGTGCATCTATAGTGCTGCAGGAAGGGACAGAGGACAGGAGCCTGTAGACTGTTGGGGGAAAAGGTCCTTCCTGTGGTCAAGGGTAGAGCAGGAAACACCTGGGAGGAGACAGAGAAAAAAGACAGCAACTGCCAAGGAGAAAAGTGAGCTCCACCTTCTTTGTCTGTTTCATTCTGTAAACCATTGTTATGCTAAACATACTAATACAAGTCTGAGATTCGAGTGTCTGTGGTATTTAGCCAATATGTGAACAGCTGGGAAGGGAGCCTGGGGGCAGTTATGGGGGACATATCCTTGAAACTCCTGTCACCTACAAACTGGCACTTGCCACTGGCACTTGCTGTCTACCTCTACAAGGATTAAATCATGAGCTGCTGCAGCTGCTGACCTTCGACACCCCTTGAAAGGAGTTCAGGGTGGAGATCAGGAATGGGGTGCTCTGTGCTCTGGGAAAAACTGGCAGAACGGGTCTTCAGATAATTAGATATTTTCAGGAAAAGATTTTATGAGCCCAATTCTTGCATCTCCTCGTATCTAGAAAAACACTAAAACCCTTCATGGTGATGTCTGCTCCTCGTGACTAGCAGCAACCTTCTGCAAAAAATATGTGTTTGCGGCTTCCCTGGTGGCACAGTGGTTGAGAATCCGCCTGCCAATGCAGGGGACACGGGTTCGAGCCCTGGTCTGGGAAGATCCCACATGCCGCGGAGCAGCTGGGCCCGGGAGCCACAACTACTGAGCCTGCGCGTCTGGAGCCCGTGCTCTGCAACAAGAGAGGCCGCAATAGTGAGAGGCCTGTGCACCGCGATGAAGAGTGGCCCCCACTTGCCGCAACTAGAGAAAGCCCTCGCACAGAAACGAAGACCCAACACAGCCAAAAATAAAAGAATAATAAATAAATTAAAAAAAAAAAGTGCTTGACTGCACGTACTCCCCCTTCACCAAAATCACATATATCCTGAACATCCCCCACCTCTTTGGAGCAGTTCCTCAGAGCTATCTGAAATGCTGTCTCCCGGGCTATAGTCCTCATTTTGCCCCAAATAAAACTTAACTCACAACTCTCATGTTGTGCATTTGTTTTCAGTTGACACTCCTTATTCGGGGAACCAAGCTGTGAGGGGCAGGTGAGCCTGCATGGAATTTGGTCTTATTTTGCCAAGTATGAAGAAAACCAAGATTTTCTCCAGTAAAAAAAGCACCATGGATGCAACCAGGAAGTGTCTGAAATAAAAGGTCTCACACCTCTCCGACTAGACCGTGTCAGGAGTCAAATGAATCCAAACGTGACTGGACTATAGGGGGACAAAGTGACTAAAGACTTGAAACCCACATTTACTGCTCTTCAATTTCTTCACTTCTGTCCTCTGACCCTCTTGAGATCTAGAAGGGGCTCGTTTTCTCATAGGTTAATGGACCCAGTGTGAGGGCCAGCTCTCCAAGTTATCCTTCCCCTGAGGAGAACGGCCTCTGGCTTCTTTTGAAGCTTATGAAAAACGCCTCTTCACAGGCTTCCCATATAAGTCCCGTCATTTTCTTGACTTTGCCCGAAGACTTGAACTCTCAAGTATATTTATTTGTTCTTTCCTCTCATAAAAACATTACCCATGGCTTTGGGCTTTGTAAGAATGTACATAATAATAAACACAAGGCACTATAAATAGCACTGCCATTCCAACCGTGTCTCACAGAATTCCCTCCTGACACGCCTGGCACCGTGTCTGGAGATCCAAGCGTCACTGCATGAGGCCACCAAGGTGATTCCAGAGGTAAGAGTCTCCCACACAGATTTACAGCAAAACAGCATTAGAGACGGTACCAGAAGGCTGCACGACCTTTAAAACACGTAGCATCTCAAAGGGCTTAGTTATATAATCACCACCAATTAGAACTTCAATGAAATAAGTGAACTTCCCTTTTACTTCAGCTTAACTGATAACTGTCTTTTCCCTGCTGACACATTTTCTCTCCGATTAACCAAAGTGCCATGTCATTTTGCCCTTTCAACAGTCTTATGAGATAGGCAGCATTATTCCAATTCTACCAAGGAAAAAAGACAGGCTGAGGGGTTAAATATGGGGTTGGCCACAAAGTTCGTTCGGGATTTCCGGTACCATCTTGTGGAAAACCCCGAACAAACTTTGTGGCCAACCCAATAATTTGTCAGGATCACACGGCTAGTAAAACGGCAAAGCAGGGAAGCAAAACTCAGGATTTCCAAAGGAGTCAGTATTATTCCCATTTGGGGGGGCGCCTCCTCCACATCTCTCAGATGGCAGCCCCCCGTTCTCTGTTCCCTCGTTCCTCAAGGCCACCTGCAGCCGTTTCACTCAGCGCCCCTCCTCTGTGGAAACACTTGTCTCCTAGTCACACCATCCTCCCCACTGTTGTCCACGGCAAGTGGACAGGCTGCTCCTGTACATTTCTGGGTAATTCTGGCACTTGTCTCACAGCTTTTCTTTATTTTCAGCACTTCACCATCACCCTGGGAGACTCTACAGTAGCGTGGATGGCCCTTTATGGTATCTGGGTCTCTCTGTTCCTCAGCTCCCCAACCCCCAAATCACCATGTCTGTCATTCACTAGGAATCCACCCTTCGCTCCTCCTTAGATCTTGTCCTCCCCCAGAACCGGAAGCCCCTTTGTGATCCAGGCTTGTTTTTCCCTCTTTCCCCACTGCTCCCCTACTTCGGATAAGGTGCTCTAGGCTCACATTCTGGTTGGCAGGCTTCAGCAAAAGCCTAGACTGTAGTTTGTTTTAAGTTCATATTCTTCTTAAAATGCATCCTACACATGGAATGGAAGAAAGAAGAACCCATGGCCTGGAGATGGCTGACTGTAGCAAAGAACCGGTTATATAGGTCATAGGTGATAAAAGTCAGCTAGAAGCGTAGATGGCTGTGGCCAGAGAACACCAAAGCTTGACACAGTGGTTACCAAAGCAATGGATCTTCAGTAAAGCTCAGGAGCCAGCACCATCCTGAGCTAGTGTGACCAGAAGAGGGAAAGGAGTGCCTTTGTCCACACTCGGAGTGAAGAGAATGGGGAAGGACAGCAGGCTACGAAAGCTATTAACTGATAGCAGGAAGTGATCAACCACGGGATTTGGTCCCCTCTGCACAGGAGTCCAAACAGCTATGCAGAGCAGACAGCATGACGACCACGATCACCAGGGTGCACTGCACACCATGGGGACACTCAGCGCCTTGGGCAGGCCACCGGGTGATCTGCAGTCATGGGGGACCGGGGCGTGGGCTATTTTTTGGATACTGATGGGAAGGGTGCTCTCCGAAGGCTAGAGGATGTGGGTAAAAAGATTATGTATAAAGCATCTTTCATCCAATCACCATCAATATTTGTTATCCTTCTCCGGCCTTTCCTCTATTCCACCATTATCAGATTAACCAGCCAAAATGACATTTTTTTAATCATGTTATTCTCCTGCTTAGAAACTCCATTAGTCCAAACGCCTCAGGTAATAGTAAAGATTAATTAAATATCTACCTCTAAAGTCTTACTTCTATTTATTTTTATCATTGGGCTTTCTAAAATCCTTTTTCTTTCTTTTTTTTCAAAGCAAGGCTGACTTGTCTTCCTCCTCATTCCATTCCCTCCAAGGACCCCGTTTCTAATGATTTTGCCTTCTAAATGCACTTAGATAATAAGTCACTTTCGATTTTTAAATTAAAGACATGCATAACTGTCAGCTAGACCTTCAGATCAGCATGAGAAAAATCAAGCTTATTTAACTACAATAATGTAATGTCATTCAAAGCAAGTTACCTTTAGGTTCTAGCTGGACGGTGCATTCTTACGGAGGATGGGGAGGGGGATAAACGTAGGATCTACGGAAGCTTTCTGAAGTACAAAAATCCGCTTAGGATCCCTGTTACCCACCTTCGTGCCTCCCCGGGGGTGTGTTGGTCTCAGATTGGGAATCACATCCTGAATGAACTTTTTCCCAGCCAGGCTCATCTCCTCATTTCCTGGTCCCACCTCTGTGCTTGTCCTCATGGCACTCCCTTTACATTTCTATATCCTATCTTTCCTTCAAAGGGCTCTTTACATTTCTATATCCTATCTTTCCTTCAAAGGGCCATTCAAGTTCCACCATCTCCCAGGAGTCGTCTGCTGACGTCCTCAGTCCACAGTAATCCTTCTACCCTCTGATTTTACGTATCACATTTTTTTGGTGCCATTAATTTGCACAGTTTCAAGCCTTGGATTGCTAGTTACCTTATGTCCTTATGGATTTGCTTCTACATTGAATTTTAAACCCCTTGAGCACAGGGAAAAAAAAAAAAGCCCCAAATCAAAACCATCTCTTTATTCCTCCTGGGCACTCCAAATAGTACCTAGAATTAGTAAATATCTGTCCATTTTTAATAATCATTCTATTTTTTGAGGAATCATGACAAAGGATTAAAATCAATTTTGATCAAATAATGCCCACTACAGCTCTCACCTACCTCGCCAGCAAGTCAATAAGTTCAAGTTTTGACATCCCATCAGGAAGCAGTCGGGGAATAGCAGCAACACAGGTCCTGAAAAGATCTATTTTTGGCTTTCTCTCACCCCTGGAATTTGAAGACAAAGTTTAAACGTAAGTCAAAGGTTATGAAAAAATTTTTAAAAATTGGTCAAATATGTGAACAAGGACTAAAATCAATGCCTTCTGAATCACTGCCTGGTGATTGCTCCCTATTATTCTTAAAGGTTTATGCCTTTTATAGCTTGGCCAGTTCTAAGAGAACTTATGAAGATTTAAATGTTAGTTAGAGGTATATATCTGAAAAGACAAATGTCGATAGCAATAGCATTCTATTGCTATCATATGTCTTGCTATTCAGCTGGGTTCCATGGGGTTTGGTCCCTGTGGGCTGCATTTAAGACACTGAATTCACTGAATTGCCCAGACACATTAGTATGTAAGAAATACACTGCAGTCATTAGTACATTCAGCATTTAAAAATGGGATTTTAATGTATACAACTAATGGTGCCATTAACAAACATGACATCTGGAAGTTTCTCTCTCTGATGAGTTATGCTTCTCCTCTCAAGAGTGCCCACCTCTGATTTTTTTTTTTAATTAAATGCTTCCAAAAATAAGTCTTTCCATAGTATGAGTGTGTTTCATGTTTGGTAATTGCAATCATTGTTGCTTTTGTTGTGGTCATCCATGTACAATGCTTGGTGTCAGTCTATTTATGTCTTGTAAAAATAAAATACAGTGTGTGTGTGTGTGAATAAAAAAAAAAAAAATAAATAAGTCTTTCATAATGTCAAGTAAAATCCTGAAATGTATATAACTGTGTACCCATTTCTGATTTTTAAAATTACTCTGATGGTCCTGACCTCTGTGGAGATTTCTTCTTTTTACTTTCTTGAGAATATGAATGTTTTAAAGGTAATTAATACCTTCTATATCCTGTTGTAAAATCTGAAGGAAAAATATAAATTCAGTGACAAACTATTTCAATTTTTACTTATTTAAATAGATAACTGATTCTTAATCACATATTTATCAATAACCTTTATGGAAAAACTAAACTACACATCAAATCGTTCAAATAACTTGTGATATAATATAACAGCATATTTAAATTTTGATGATTTAGTCCTCTGAGAATAAATTTAAAATTGGTACCAAATTAACGCAATCGTAGGACACAAACACAACAAGGAAAATGCAAAGAAGCGTAGAAGTAATTCCTTCTTGGAACAGTAACTGTGTCAGAATAGAAATGTAACAGGCAGAATCCATGCTCTCTATAAACTCAAGACAATAATCAGACAGCAATTTTGCTCTGTGACATCACTTTTTAGCATGTGATTTTAAGTTTGTTAGGAATAAATACAAAACTTTTTTGTATTTTGTGAAAAACAAAACACATATATGTTAATTTCTAAAATACTCTGTTCTTGTGGGAAGTCGTAAGATTATTTTCTCTCCTTTTCCACAGTCCTTTTGCACGGGACGTACGAGGACTCCAGAGAGGACTTCACTGTATAGTGGTTTCCAATCAGCTGAAGGAAAGAGAAGTCTTCAAATGACATCCTTGATGGCTAGACAGAGTTAAAGCCTAGTGATCTGATTGTTCACGTGTGGCACAGAGTCTTTTAAATAGTTCTCCTAACATGCTCACCAGATGTTTTAAACAGCTGGGATTATTTTCATATCTGTTGGAAAACAGATGACCCTGCCTGGCCTGAAGTGTAAGGCAAATTCTGCCAGCTGATAGACTGGCAGACTTCCCAGCTGATAAGGCAAGCCTAGATTAGAAACTCTAATTGGTGCATGGTTTCCTTTTACTGCAGTCCTGTGCCTGGGATTTTATAGGAAGCATCTGAGTCCCCCAAACAACAAAATTTTTATTAACAGGTATTATATAATTATTAGTTACAGTCATTATATTATTATACTTACTACTACTATTATTATTATTATTATTATTTGCCAGCATAAAGCACAAAAGGGATGAGTAATGGAAACACAGCAACACAGAATGCTTCATTTTCAAGTTAATACCCTAAGCAAAGCCTGGAAAAATGGTGGACCAGCCTCAAATATCAACTCCAATAACTATTTCCATTAGTGTAGCGTGGACCTCAACTCTCTTTTCCTAAATGCTTACATGATTCTCTAATGTTTCTCTTTGTTTTTTCTTTTTTCTTTTTTTTTAACATCTTTATTGGAGTATAATTGCTTTACAATGGTGTGTTAGCTTCTGCTTTCTAACAAAGTGAATCAGCTATACATATACATATACTCCCATATCTCCTCTCTCTTAAGTCTCCCTTCCCACCCTCCCTATCCCACCCCTCTAGGTGGTCTTGAGCATGGAGCTGATCTCCCTGTGCTATGCAGCTGCTTCTCACTAGCTATCTATTTTACATTTGATAGTATATATAAATCCATGGCACTCTCTCACTTCGTCCCAGATTACCCTTCCCCCTCCCCGTGTCCTCAAGTCCATTCTCTACATTTGTGTCTTTATTCCTGTCCTGCCCCTAGGTTCTTCACAACTATTTTTTTTAGATTCCATATATGTGTTAGCATATGGTATTTCTTTGTCTCTTTCTGACTTACGTCACTCTGTATGACAGTCTCTAGGTCCATCCACCTCTCTACAAAGAACTCAATTTTGTTTCTTTCTATGGCTGAGTAATATTCCATTGCATATATGTGCCACATCTTCTTTATCCATTCATCTGTCGGTGGACACTTAGATTGCTTCCACGTCCTGGCTATTGTAAATAGAGCTGCAATGAACACTGTGGTACATGACTCTTGTTTTCTTTTTTTAAAATTAATTAATTAATTAATTAATTTACGGCTGTGTTGGGTCTTCGTTTCTGTGCGAGGGCTTTCTCTAGTTGCGGCAAGCGGGGGCCACTCTTCATCGCGGTGTGCAGGCCTCTGACTACCATGGCCTCTCTTGTTGCGGAGCACAGGCTCCAGACGCACAGGCTCAGTAGTTGTGGCTCACGGGCCTAGTTGCTCCATGGCATGAGGGATCTTCCCAGACCAGGGCTCGAACCCGTGTCCCCTACATTGGCAGGCAGATTCTAAACCACTGTGCCAACCAGGGAAGCCCCCATGACGCTTTTTGAATTATGGTTTTCTCTGGATATATGCCCAATAGTGGGATTGCTGGGACATATGGTAGTTCTATTTTTAGTTTTTTAAGGAACCTCCATAATGTTCTCCATAGTGGCTGTATCAATTTACATTCCCACCAACAGTGCAAGAGGGTTTCCTTTTCTCCACACCCTCTACAGCATTTATTGTTTGTAGATTTTTTGATGATGGCCATTCTGACCGGTTTGAGGTGATAACTCATTGTACTTTTGATTTGCATTTCTCTAATGATCAGTGATGTTGAGCATCCTTTTCATGTGTTTCTTGGCAATCTGTATATCTTCTTTGTAGAAATGTGTATTTAGGTCTTCTGCCCATTTTTGAACTGGGTTCTTTGTTTTTTTGATATTGAGCTGCTTAAGCTGCTTGTAAAGTTTGGAGATTAATCCTTTGTCAGTTGCTTCATTTGCAAATATTTTCTCCCATTCTGAGGGTTGTCTTTTTGTCTTGTTTATGGTTTCCCTTGCTGTGCAAAACCTTTGAAGTTTCATTAGGTCCCATTTGTTTATTTTTGTTTTTATTTCCATTTCTCTAGGATGTGGGTCAAAAAGGACCTTGCTGTGATTTATGTTATAGAGTGTTCTGCCTATGTTTTCCTCTAAGAGTTTGATAGTGTCTGGCCTTACATTTAGGTCTTTAATTGACTTTGAGTTTATTTTTGTGTATGGTGTTAGGGAGTGTTCTAATTTCATTCTTTTACATGTAGCTGTCCAGTTTTCCCAGCACCACTTATTGAAGATGCTGTCTTTTCTCCATTGTATATTCTTGCCTCCTTTATCAAAAATAAGGTGACCATAGGTGTGTGTGGGTTTATCTCTGGGCTTTCTATCCTGTTCCATTGATCTATATTTCTGTTTTTGTGCCAGTACCATACTGTCTTGATTACTGTAGCTTTGTAGTATAGTCTGAAGTCCAGGAGTCTGATTCCTCCAGCTCCATTTTTCTTTCTCAAGATCACTTTGGCTATTCGGGGTCTTTTGTGTTTCCATTCAAATTGTGCAATTTTTGTTCTACTTCTGTGAAAAATGCCGTTGATAGTTTGATAGGGATTGCAATGAATGTGTAGATTGCTTTGGGTAGTATAGGCATTTTCACAATGTTGATTCTTCCAATCCAAGAACATGGTATATCTCTCTATCTGTTTCTATCATCTTTAATTTCTTTCATCAGTGTCTTACAGTTTTCTGCATGCAAGTCTTTTGTCTCCTTAGGTAGGTTTATTGCTAGGTATTTTATTCTTTTTGTTGCAATGGTAAATGGGAGTGTTTCCTTAATTTCTCTTTCAGATTTTTCATCATTAGTGTATAGGAATGCAAGACATTTCTGTGCATTAATTTTGTATCCTGCAACTTTACCAGATTCATTGATTACCTCTAGTAGTTTTCTGGTGGCATCTTTAGGATTCTCTATGTATAGTATCATGTCATCTGCAAACAGTGACAGTTTCACTTCTTCTTTTCTGATTTGGATTCCTTTTATTTCTTTTTCTTCTCTGATTGCTGTGGCTAAAACTTCCAAAACTATGTTGAATAACAGTGCTGAGAGTGGGCAACCTTGTCTTGTTCCTGATCTTAGTGGAAATGGTTTCAGTTTTGCACCATTGAGAACGATGTTGGCTGTGGGTTTGTCATATATGGTCTTTATTATGTTGAGGTAAGTTCCCTCTATGCCTACTTTCTGGGGGGGTTTTATCATAAATGGGTGTTGAATTTTATCGAAAGCTTTTTCTTCACCTATTGAGATGATCATATGGTTTTAATCC
The DNA here is from genome assembly GCF_009873245.2 of Balaenoptera musculus. Lineage (NCBI taxonomy): Eukaryota > Metazoa > Chordata > Mammalia > Artiodactyla > Balaenopteridae > Balaenoptera > Balaenoptera musculus. The sequence goes on along the minus strand of NC_045802.1, from coordinate 8,874,058 downwards.
TTTAATTTGTTACTCTGCTGTATCACATTGACTGATTTGTGTATATTGAAGAATCCTTGCATTCCTGGGAAAAATCCCACTTGATCATAGTGTATGATCCTTTTAATGTGCTGATGGATTCTGTTTGCTAGTATTTTGTTAAAGATTTTTGCATCTATGTTCATCAGTGATATTGGCCTGTAATTTTCTTTCTTTAGGACATCTTTGTCTGGTTTTGGTATCAGGGTGGTGGTGGCCTCATAGAATGAGTTTGGGAGTGTTCCTCCCTCTGCTATATTTTGGAAGAGTTTGAGAAGGATAGGTGTTAGCTCTTCTGTAAATGTTTGATAGAATTCGCCTGTGAAGCCATCTGGTCCTGGGCTTTTGTTTGTTGGAAGATTTTTAATCACAGTTTCAATTTCAGTGCTTGTGATTGGTATGTTCTTTTTTCTATTTCTTCCTGGTTCAGTCTCAGAAGGTTGTGCTTTTCTAAGAATTTGTCCATTTCTTCCAGGCTGTCCATTTTATTGGCATATAGTTGCTTGTAGTAATCTCTCATGATCCTTTCTTTGTATTTCTGCAGTGTCAGTTGCTACTTCTCCTTTTTCATTTCTAATTCTATTGATTTGAGTCTTCTCCCTTTTTTTCTTGATGAGTCTGGCTAATGGTTTATCAGTTTTGTTTACCTTCTCGAAGAACCAGCTTTTAGTTTTTTTGATCTTAGCTATCCTTTCCTTCTTTTCTTTTTCATTTGTTTCTGTTCTGATCTTTATGATTTCTTTCCTTCTGCTAATTTTGAGGTTTTTTTGTTCTTTCTCTAATTGCTTTAGGTGTAAGGTTAGGTTATTTGAGATGTTTCTTTTTTCTTGAGGTACGATTGTATTGCTATAAAGTTCCCTCTTAAAACTGCTTTTGCTGCATCCCATAGGTTTTGGGTCATTGTGTTTTCATTGCCATTTGTTTCTAGGTATGTTTTGATTTCCTCAGTGATCTCTTGGTTATTTAGTAGTGTACTGTTTAGGCTCCATGTGTTTGTATTTTTTACAGATTTTTTTCTGTAATTGATATCTAGTCTCATAGCGTTGTTGTCAGAAAAGATACTTGACATGGTTTCCATTTTCTTAAATTTACCAAGGTTTGATTTGTGACCCAAGATATGATATATCCTGGAGAATGGTCCATGAGCACTTGAGAAGAAAGTGGATTCTGTTGTTTTTTTGGACAGAATGTCCTATAAATATCAATTAAGTCCATCTTGTTTAATGTATCATTTAAAGCTTGTGTTTCCTTATTTATTTTCAGTTTGGATGATCTGTCCATTGGTGAAAGTGGGGTGTTAAAGTCCCCTATTATGATTCTGTTACTGTCGATTTCCCCTTTTATGGCTGTTAGCATTTGCCTTATGTATTGAGGTGCTCCTATGTTGGGTGCATAAATATTTACAATTGTTATATCCCCTTCTTGGATTGACCCCTTGATCATTATGTAGTGTCCTTCTTTGTCTCTTGTAATAGTCTTTATTTTAAGGTCTATTTTGTCTGATATGAGAATTGCTACTCCAGCTTTCTTTTGACTTCCATTTGCATGGAATATCTTTTTCCATCCCCTCACTTTCAGTCTGTATGTGTCCCTAGGTCTGAAGTGGGTCTCTTGTAGACAGCATATATATGGGTCTTGTTTTTGTATCCATTCAGCCAGTCTATGTCTTTTGGTTTGAGCATTTAATCCATTTACATTTAAGGTATTTATCGATATGTATGTTCTTATTACCATTTTCTTAATTGTTTTGGGTTTGTTATTGTAGGTCTTTTCCTTCTCGTGTGTTTCCTGCCTAGAGAAGTTCCTTTAGCATTTGTTGTAAAGATGGTTTGGTGGCACTGAATTCTCTTAGCTTTTGCTTGTCTGTAAACGTTTTTATTTCTCCATCGAATCTGAATGAGATTTTCAGATTTTTCTGAAATCTGAAAATTTTTTCAGGTTTTTCCCTCTCTTCATGTTAAATATGTCCTACCACTCCCTTCTGGCTTGCAGAGTTTCTGCTGAAAGATCAGCTGTTAACCTTATGGGGATTCCCTTGTATGTTATTTGTTGTTTTTCCCTTGCTGCTTTTAATATTTTTTCTTTGTACTTAATTTTTGATAGTTTGATTAATATGTGTCTTGGCGTGTTTCTCCTTGGATTTATCCTGTATGGGACTCTCTGCATTTCCTGGACTTGACTGACTATTTCCTTTCCCATGGTACGGAAGTTTTCGCCTATAATCTCTTCAAATATTTTCTCAGCCCCTTTCTTTTCCTCTTCTTCTTCTGGGACCCCTATAATTTGAATGTTGGTGCATTTAATATTGTCCCAGAGGTCTCAAAGACTGTTCTCAATTCTTTGCATTCTTTTGTCTTTATTCTGCTCTGCAGTAGTTATTTCCACTATTTTATCTTCCAGGTCACTTATTCGTTCTTCTGCCTCAGTTATTCTGCTATTGATCCCTTCTAGAGAATTTTTAATTTCATTTATTGTGTTGTTAATCATTGTTTCTTTGCTCTTTAGTTCTTCTAGGTCTTTGTTACACGTTTCTTTTATTTTCTCCATTCTAGTTCCAAGATTTTGGATCATCTTTACTATCATTACTCTGAATTCTTTTCCAGGCAGACTGACTATTTCCTCTTCATTTGTTTGGTCTGGTGAGTTTTTACCTTGCTCGTTCATCTGCTGTGTGTTTCTCTGTCTTCTTATTTTGCTTCACTTACTGTGTTTGGGGTCTCCTTTTCGCAGGCTGCAGGTTTGTAGTTCCCAACGTTTTTGGTGTCTGCCCCCAGTGGGTAATGTTGGTTCAGTGGGTTGTGTAGGCTTCCTGGTGGAAGGGACTGGTGCCTGTGTTCTGGTGGATGAGGCTGGATCTTGTCTTTCTGGTGGGCAGGACCGCATCCAGTGGTGTGTTTTGGAGTGTCTGTGACCTTATTATGATTTTAGGCAGCCTCTCTGCTAATGGGTGGGGTTGGTTCCTGTCTTGCTAGTTGTTTGGCATAGGGTGTCCAGCACTGTATCTTGCTGGTCGTTGAGTGGAGCTGGGTCTTAGCGTTGAGATGGAGTTCTCTGGGAGAGTATTTGCTGTTTGATGTTACGTGGAGCCGGGAGGTCTCTGGTGGACCAATCTCCTGAACTCGGCTCTCCCACCTCTGAGGCACCTCTGACACCCTGACAGAGCACTGAGACCCTGTCAGCCACATGGCTCAGAAGAAAAGGGAGACAAAAAAGAAAGAAAGAAAGAAAGAAAAATATAAAATAAAATAAAGTTATTAAAATAAAAAAATCAAAAATAATTAAACATTAAAAAGTAATAAAAAAAAGAAAAAAAGAAAGAATAGAGCAAGCAAACCAAAAAACAAATCCACCAATGATAACAAGCGCTTAAAACTGTACTAAAAAAAAATGACAGACAGAACCCTAGGACAAATGGTAAAAGGAAAGCTATACAAACAAAATCACACAAAGAAGCATACACATACACACTCACAAAAAGAGAACAAGGAAAAAATATATATATATCTGTATATAAAAAAAAAGGGAAGAGTGCAACCAAATCAATAAACAAATATACCAATGATAATAAACTCTAAATACTAAACTAAGGTAAACATAAAACCAGAAACAAATTAGATGCAGAAAGCAAACCCCAAGTCTGCAGTTGCTCCAAAAGTCCACCACCTCAATATTGGGATGATTCGTTGTCTACTTAGGTATTCCACAGATGCAGGGTACATCAAGTTGATTGTGGAGATTTAATCCACTGCTCCTGAGGCTGCTGGGAGAGATTTTCCTTTCTCTTCTTTGTTCGCACAGCTCCTGGGGTTCAGCTTGGATTTGGACCCACCTCTGTGTATAGGTTGCCTGAGGGCATCTGTTCCCCGCTCAGACAGGATGGGGTTAAAGGAGCGCTGATTAGGGGGCTCTGGCTCACTCAGGCCGGGGGGAGGGAGGGGTACGGATGTGGGGCAAGCCTGCGGCAGCAGAGGCCAACGTGATGTTGTACCAGCCTGAGGCGCATTGTGCGTTCTCCCGCGGAAGTTGTCCCTGGATCACGGGACCCTGGCAGTGGCGGGCTGCACAGGCTCCTGGGAGGGGAGGTGTGGAGAGTGCCCTGTGCTCGCACACAGGCTTCTTGGTGGCAGCAGCAGCCTTAGCGTCTCATGCCCGTCTCTGGGGTCTGTGCTGACAGCCACGGCTCGCGCCTGTCTCTGGAGCTCATTTAGGCGGTGCTCTGAATCCCCTCTCCTCGCGCACCCCAAAACAATGGTCTCTTGCCTCTTCGGTAGGTCCAGACTTTTTCCCGGACTCCCTCCCGATTAGCTGTGGCTCACTAGCCCCCTTCAGGCTGTGCTCACACAGCCAACCCCAGTCCTCTCCCTGGGGTCTGACCTCTGAAGTCCGAGCCTTAGCTCCCAGACCCCGCCCGCCCTGGTAGGTGAGCAGACAAGCCTCTCGGGCTGGTGAGTGCTGGTCGGCACTGATCCTCTGTGCAGGAATCTCTCCGCTTTGCCCTCTGCATCCTTGTTGCTGCGCTCTCCTCTGTGGCTCCGAAGCCTCCCCCCCGCCCATCCCCCATCTCTATCAGTGAAGGGGCTTCCTAGTGTGTGGAAACCTTTCCTCCTTCACAGCTCCCTCCCAGAGGTGCAGGTCCCATCCCTATTCTTTTGTCTCTGTTTTTTCTTTTTTCTTTTGCTCTACCCAGGTACGTGGGGAGTTTCTTGCCTTTTGGGAAGTCTGAGGTCTTCTGCCAGCGTTCAGTAGGTGCTCTGTAGGAGTTGTTCACCGTGTAGATGTATTTCTGATGTATTTGTGGGGAGGAAGGTGATCTCCACGTCTTACTCCTCTGCCATCTTGAAGGTCTCCCTATCTCTTTGTTTTTTAGAAATGTAGCCATAAGCCATTTTCCACTCAGGGATCTGCTTTAAAGTCTAGCATGAAAACTATTTCTAGCCCTATTTGGGGTGGGGCGTCTTAAGACGGTTGAATAGGAAAAAGTAAAGAATCACCTTAGAAAAAGTTTAAGGTATTGTGAAAATACAAATGAAATGTTAACATTTACATTTAAACCTGTACCTTTTATGGTTTTAAATGTATTGTTTTGGTCCTGACCCTGTCTTATGATCTCTGGATTATAAACATAGTTTTCCTTTCAAGGTCTTTCATTTCCTTACTATTTTAGAGGAAAGAACTATATGGCAGAAGTTTTCAAAGCATTTCTTACATCTTCTACATTGTAAATTGAAAATTGCTTTAATATATTCAGAGAGTATGCAGTAAGGAGGTTAAAGGTTTATGGACAATCTGGCAATTTGTGAGGTAAGTACCAGAACTGTAGACAAGATATTTAATGTTATTAACTTTGGTCAATTTCAATTCTGCTATCATTTTGGTTGAAAAATCTAAAGCAACATGCTCTCCATGTCATTTAAATAAGTGACTGGCAAGCTGCAGGACAATATACACTGTATGACTCCATTTTTGTAAAAAAGAAAATGTATATATGCATTTGTGCTGACATTGGGAAAGGTCTGGAAGAAATCACACTGAACCAAGGAAAGGATGCAGATTTCAAGTGGAGCTCTGTGGAGGAGGCTTTCATTTTAACTTGCCATACTGCTAAATATGTATTTAAAATAATTCTGTATTTTAAACTTTTTTATCATGTTGTGTTTCACTGTAGTTTGTTTTTGACATACTACCATTGTAATGAAAATACACACCCATAATATGAACTTCCCTATATAGGTAACAACCTTCCAACTAACTGTGATATTTGGAATTGGACACACTGAGTAACAAAGAAAATTTTCCTAATTATATGTTTAGAAATGTATGCCACAGGTGCCAAATATAATTTAATTCATAGTTCAACAACAAAGTCCAAACTGTCTTAAAACAGTCATAACCTAACCTGCGTTCCTGCCATAATTAATTACAAGTAGCAAATACAACTTGTGTGAGTTTCTAATGAGGAGCTCTAATTACAAATCTAGATCTTGGATTTTGGGTAAGAACATCTGATTTCTACATTCTAAGCTACAAATGCATTCTTAAAATCCAGTATTTCTATGACACAGTTACATAGAGAATATTAAGCAGGTTTAACTCTCACTGTTCAGGAACGCTCACTAGAAACAAGTAAACTTGAGATTCATAAAGATGGAATGTCTCTAAACTGGTGATGACGCTATATCACGTGGGCTTGAGAGCAAAACATTACTTCTGAAAAATGTGGACCAGTAAAAGTGCCTTGAGCCCATTTTCTAACTTACTGTCCTAATGATACTTGAAATATTATCAAAACAGATCAATCTCAGGTTTGACTTTATTTTTACAGTTAGTCAAATATTATCAAACGATGTTTTTACTATCCCTAACACTTCTTAGAACTCGGACTCTAATAACATGAGAACAAAATACAGAATAAAGGGGAAGAACCTCTGCTGGTGTCTTTTGGTTCATTAACCCTTCACTGAAAACTTAGTCCTCACTATACTCACGTGATCATGTCTTCGGGTTCTTTGTTTAACATCTGGACGTTAGTCAGCATCATACATCTTCCTACTTCTTTATCAAGGTGCCTTAAAATGTTGTCCACAGCTTTTCGTACTTGAGAGTAATATAATGACATGCCTGAAAAATATGCATTACAGTTACATCTTTGACTAAATCTATCAAAGAGTGAAATCCCATTTTATTCATCCTCTGTGATATATTTTTACTGAAGACCTTCTGTGGGTCAGTGAATTCTCTGAGCAGAGTCTAATTTAATCTCTTATCTGCAGGACTCTTAGCATAGTGCCCACGTGTAGTGGGTATTCCCGAAAGAATCATTTAAATTTAACACATAGGAATTCTAATACTTCAAAGGGAAATATTTTCCAGAAGAGTAAAAATAAACAAGGAAACAGAAAGTTCCACACTAGAATTTTTATGTTTCTGGTTAGTATAAAAAAATTCACTATAATGAGTGGTTATGTGAATAAAAGATAATTCTCATTTGGGGTTAGAATTTTAATAACTTTATATTATTCTCTGAAATATATGTGTGGGTTTTTTTAGTAAAGGCAACAAATGACTTCACATCATAAATTTTTAAATGAAGGAAAATTTACCTCAGGTATATTATTTTTACCGCTCTCAGTGGAAGAAAATGTGTACAGTATATGTATTTCATATATGTATATGCATTTTATATATTTATGTATATAATACAAATGTAAATTGCTTTGTGTTTAAAATTTGTACTTTAATGAAATAATTATTAATAGTTATTTGTCATGTATTAAATATTGATATTTTTGAACTCATTTAAGCATTGCATAACTAAAGATAAATATTTTAAAGGAAAAATTTTCCTCATATGTTTCCTCTAGGTCTTTGGAATCCAGGAACTAACTTAACAAGTTTGCAGTAGGTTTCTAAATTCAGGAACTCAGTAAAAGAGAAACAAATGCAAAAAATCATCTCTTTGGGTTAAGACAGTTAAATTAAAAAGAAAATAATCTCACGTAGGCTAAACCCACAATATACCCTGGCATGTATGGGACTTGGCATGTTTAAAACACAGGTTAAACTAATTTTACTGAAAAAAAAATGAAGAAAAGGAACTATAAAAATGAATGAGGGAATGAATAAATGAATGAATATATTTATATGTTTGCTTTATAAACAGGACTATCTACCAAAGCACACAGATGTCTTAGAAATTTACTGTAAACTGCAAATAATCAATATTAGAAGTTTGAAAAGACCACAGATAAAAATCTAACATTTAAATGGCAAAATGTTTACCAGGAAGTTCCAAAGAGTTTAAAGGGCAGTAAAACAAACCACAGCATGAATCAAAACAATTAATGTTGAAATGTCTCATCAGCTACTTTTATGAAGATTTTTAAAATATATCTCACTAAGGGTAAGTGTCTATTGGTCATTTTAAAGGCTTAATAAGGCCCAGTGCAAACACATCTTTGAAACCCACCTATCATTTTGGCTTCCTCTTCAGTTAGTGTTTTACTCAGATATGTCTTCTTCACCCTCAGTGTGTTTCCTGAAGGGAGAACGGCTCCAGTAACCGGCATGGGAGGTTCCCCATCTTTCTGCTGCAAGCTATCAGCTATGACCAAGAATGCCCGTAGACCAATGTTCATCCTCTGTAAGAGACAATATGTTCATGATAAAGCGAAAGACCCAATTATTGTTGTGAAATTAAGCCATCAGTCTTTCAAAGAAGTTAAGCATGGTTTGCCTTCTAGATTAGTGTGGGAAAATCATTTAAAAGGGTTTAGGCCAAACCTAAGAAAATGAAATTAAGTTTCTGACACTCTTTGTTGCTGCATCACAAGAAAACAACTGGGAAGATTTTCACCAAACTTGGAGGGTATGTTTGAGATGGTCAGACTCATTCTGTTTGGGGGGATCCTGGGTGCACCTCCAAGGGATAGGCAGTCACCCTCTGGAGCAGCTGCAACTAAGGTAAACCGAGGTCAGCAAAAATCTCTTTGTCTCCTGGGAGGAGACATGTGTTAACTCACAAAGACTGAATGAAAACAAACGGGAGTTCCAAATGTGAATCATAAAAATGTAAGTCGTCTGCTCTGAATTGCAGGTTGTTGACTTTTGATTCACAAAGACTGGCAAGTTTGAAAATAAATTTAAAGAATTCGAAGCCACAGAACCTGTTACTGATAAAAACACATAAACTCGTAAGAAGAAATGTCATTCTGGGCCAGACCATTTTCTTCCCCAGGCTCAGATAAGGCATAATATTGGCTCTGAAAGATGACTCAGTAGGATAGTTGCTCCCAGCAGCAATAATCTTAAAAGTCAGAAGGTAGTAAAACATCTGTACTTCCTTAAGCAGCCATGTGTAAACATTTACACTCATATTTTCAAACCACATCAAGTAATAAGTTCCCTAAGTAGACCGCTACCTAATACAGAAAATAATTACCATTACTAACAATGATAATCTAATTACAATTTATTGAGTTCTTAAAATATATCCAGAACTGCTCATTAACTCTCATCTTTAAAATAGCCATGCAAGGAAGGTATGATTATTCCTATTTTTCAGGTGAGGAAACCGAGGGCCACATAACTAGTAGGTGGGAAGCTATACATTCAAGTTGGGTTTGCCCGAATCATCTATTCTGTAGTACATGATGATATCTTAAAACATGAAGTAATATCGACTTCTAAACTATATATTCAAGCTTCAAGGAGTAGGGGTATTTCAACCAGGGTGTGGTAAACATTTCTCTGGCCCATTCATACCCAATCCAATGTGTATTTTATGATTTTATGGTCTTCAGTAATATTCTTTCTCTATTTTCTAAAATGAAAGAGTATTCATTTTAAAAAGTTGAAATGTATATTAAAGTCCATTAGTTTCCTCATTTATTTTAGTAGTTCTTTCATGAAATGTTTTCTAGATTCGTGGATATTTTTCAAGACACAGCACTGTTTCGGGTGAGGAAATACAGTGTTCAATTCTGGAGATGCAGTATCAATAGGATGACTGTGAATTGACTTAAGTGATCAAGCTTCAATTATTTTCAAGTGGATTATCCAATTTATGAGCCATCCTTGCCAGTTCTCTTAGTTTTCCTTTTCTCTGAATAATTCTAAGGGCAGAAGTAAGTTGGGATAGTTTGGGAAATATATTTTTAACTTAATTTCAAAAACAATTTCTTCTTATGTTTTATATAGCTCTGCATCATACCTCTCCTTCTATTACCTGTCTGGTCTTGAGAAATTACTTAACTTTTCCAAGTCCAATTCTCAGCTTCCTTTCTGTAGAATGAGAATAATAACACCTATTGATCATATAAGGCTACGGTGAGGATTAATACCTGAAAAGTTCCCGCTGGCAAATATATATTGTAGGCTAGAATCTCCACTGTTTTCTACTGAAGTCAAGTTTATTGAGATATAATTCACATGTAGTAAAATACACTCCTTTTAGTTGTACAGTTCTTTGAATTTTGAGAAACATATATAGTCAGGTAACTATCATCACAGTCAAGATATAAAATATTTCCATCATCCCCAAAGTTCCTTTGTGCCTCTTTACAGTCAGTCAGTCCTCTCCTCCAACCTCAGCACCTGACAATCAGTGTCTAATTTCTGCCTATAATTTTGCCTTTTCCAGAATGTGATGTAAAGGGAAGCAAACAGACACAACCTTTTGTGTCTTGCTTCTTTCACTCAGCTTAATGCTTCTGAGGTGTTGTTGTAGTATCAGGAGTCTGCTCCTTTTCATGGCTGAATAGTATTCCATTGTGTTGATGATCCTCAAGTTGTTTCGACATTCACCAGCTGTTTGAACATGAGTTGCTTTCCTGTTTTTAGTGATCATGAATAAAGGTGCTATAAATGTTGATACAAATCTTTGTGGACAAATGTTTTAATTTCTCTTGGATAAACACCTTGGGGTAGAACTGCTGGATCATATGCCAAGTGTATGTTTAACCTTATAAGAAATTTCCAAACTTTTTTCTAAAGTGGTTGTACCATTTTGCATTCTCACTAAAATATCAATAGTATAAAGTTCCAATTGCTCTGTATCCTTCTCAGCACATCTCACTGTGGTTTTAACTTGCATTTCCCTAATGACTAAGGATGTTGAACATCTTTTCATAGGTTTATTGGCCATTTGTATCTCTTCTTTGGTAAAGAGGCTCTTCATTTTGTCCATTTAAAAAATTGGGTTATTGAGTTGGGAGTTCTTTATATATTCTGGATAGAAGAGTTTCTCAATACGTGTTTTGCAAATATTTTCTCCCAGTCTGTGGCTCTACACTTTATTAACATTAACTTTTAAAGCGCATACTTTTGTATTTTATTTTATCAACTTTTTCTTTTGTAATTTATGCTTTTTGTATCTTATCTAAGAAATTTTTGCCTACCCAAAGGTCACAAAGATTTTTATCTTCTGTTTTCTTCTGGAAGATTTATGATGTCGGATTTCACATTTAGGCTTATGATTCATTTTGAGTTAATTTTTCCTGACAGGGCAAATTATGGGTTGAAGTTGATTATTTTGCAAGTGGATGTCCAACTGTTTAGTACCATTTACTAGAAAAACTATCCTGGGAATTCCCTAGCGGTGCAGTGGTTAGGACTCTGTGCTTTCACTGCCAGGGGCCAGGGTTCAATCCCAGGTCGGGGAACTAAGATCCCATAAGTCACATGGCACAGACAAAAAAAAAAGAAAAAAAAAGACTATCCTTCATCCATTGAAAAGCATGGAACCACTGTTCTCAAGCAAGAGAAGACTCTTTAGTACTTGGGCCATGGGCCTCCTTCCAGCCAAAATGCCCTGAATTTGCACTGGCTTTGTCCCCCTCCCATTGGCCCACTGACCCTGGCTGCAGCCATTCCAGAAGCCTGTGATGTCATTAAACACCAGACAGAAACTCCCATTTTTGGGCTTGTTGGGCTGTCCCTACACACATGGCAACCTTAGCGCCAAGAAGAGAATTCAGGGTGTGGTGGGAGGAAGCATGAGGAGGCAGGGAGACCTGGGTTCCCCTTGCTGCTAACCAGCTGCCTATTCTGAGCCTCTGGGCTCTGGGTCTCCTTCCTCACTGACAGAATGAAGGAGCCAGACAATATCATAGTGACGACAGGAACAACGTTTAAAAATTTTTTTCTGGTGTTCAATTTCTTTCTGTTTTTGCTTATGAATTTGTAATATCACGATGATTCTGTGAGGTGATCTAGAAAAGTAGTTTGTCCCTTTTACTAGTAAAAAAGCTGAAGCTCAGAGAGGTCAATGTCTTATAGCTAGTGGTTAGGACTCTGCACTTTGTTGGTGGGAATTCCCACCAACAGTCTTTTTAGAAGTTTAAAATTGCATGTGCTTTTCATTTGCCTAAGCCGGCCCCCTCCCCCACCATGAGGTACATCATACCCATTATACACTCATTTCCATGATCTGCCTGGTCCTTGAATTGTGATGCTGTCACAGAATCAAAGATGCATACATTACTTATTTAATTTCACTAGATTTTAGTATTTTATCATTGCATCTATTTATTCTTCTCTGTTTCATCACTTTCAGTACTCCTCAACTTGCTAATCTGCATCAAAATAGTTACAAGTATTGACTTTTCTATAATAAACAACCAGACATACAGAGACAGATTACCTTTCGGGGCAAGGTTTACTCCCTTCTACAAGAACAGAATGTGGTAGGACATCAACTTTTCATCATTCTAAGTCTATTCACCCCAAAATCTTACTTCTCTACTATTTTAGTCAAATAACATGGAGAGAAACAAACAGAAGACTTTTTTGGAGAAGATGGCCTTCACCCCATCCCCCAAGGTTGCAAAGCAAAGGTAGGCTTCTGTCGATAAATGCAAAAGGGTCATTCTTACCTCTGGATTGAGACTGAAAGCTTTTGCTGGTTTTCCCACACAAAGAAAATCAAAAATGATTTCTTTCATTGCAAAATCTAAACGTTCCTATAGTGAAAAAGGGAAATCAAAACAAAGCGTTAATTCAACATGAAAATGTCTGTTTTTGTCATATGCACCAAACAGGTGGCTTCTGAAAGAAGAGGGGTATCGCTTAGTTCGATGCGTCACAGAGAATCCCTGAAGGAAAACCATGTCCATCCGAACCTTCGGTGGAGCTGCTCCTATTTCCATGTGGCATGTGGAGATGCTTTATATAATATATGTAATTAAGCCCTAAAGCACAGAATGACTAATAACTAAAAACCAAAAAATGAAAAACCAAAACACTCTGAGTATCTGGGCTTCTACACAGTATAAACTCTTCCTGCTTGTCCTGCAAATGCTGACACCTTCTTGAAACTCAGTTTAAAATATATTTTTAAAAATACCACTGCAAAATGACCATTTTCTTCTATTCTCTAACATTTCCAATCCCTTGGCTCATATTACAACAGACAGTCCTGCAAGTGAAATGAATAATCAACAAATAAGAACTATTAAGGTTACTTAAATGAGAACGTTTAAGCCAGATTCTAATAATTTGAGACGGTGACTACTAAGATATGTCACGTTCATTTTATACAATATATTCCAGAATAATCAAAGCCCATTCTCAGCCACATGATAACTACACATAGAAAAGTTCTGCTAATTCATCCACCTGCAAAGCAAGCACTGTCCTTTCCCTAAGTATAAATATTAGAGAGACACTTCCTTGCATTAAACACACAGAGAGATATTATATATTAAATGGTCTGTGAAGTAGCCATTGAACCTTATGTCTTTATAGCAATATCAATTACACTTCAACAGTACTTTCATGCCTATTATTTCCCTTTATCCACACAACGTTCTGAGGGATACTGGGTAAGCACTTTCATCCACATTTTATAGATAAAGACACTGAGAATAAAGATGTTCTATGACTTCTTTAGGGTATGGAGCTGGCTCACGGCAGAGGCTGGATTGGAATAACCGGCTTTTCATGCTTCTCTCTAAATCACAAGGAAGCCAAAGTTGGGATAAAAACCATTTATACACAAAGTGTTTTAAAAATTAAAAGTCTTGGGTCTAAATAGTAAACACTAAATGTTTAATATCACTGGACCCAGTTCTTAAGTAAAATAGTATGTATGAAGTGCTTAGAACGGTTCTTGGCAAAGAATAAGTGCTTGATAAAAGCTAATATTCCCGTTACATTCTTCTTTTTCACAGGGTGAAAGAGCATTATGATTTATTTACTCCTCCAGGTTCACTAAATTATCGTCTTCTTATTTCCTCCAAACATCAGACTCAATTTCCTCCTGACTTGAAGAATCTAGAGCGGAGAAGCAGGAAAAAACAGGGACTAGGAGTCAAGCAACCCTCTTACAAATAGGCTCTGTTGACCTCAGATCAGTCACTTAAACCCCGCCTCTCAGTTCTTTCATTTGTCAAATGCTGAAAACACTTGGCACACCGTGTCACAATTTGTTTTGAAGCAAAAAAAAAAAAAAAAAAGCTATGCGTGCAAACACTTGCAAAACCATCCTGAAAAGCCTACACACGTGAGATTATTTTAGACTCTTCATCCGTTAGCACTTCATAAGAAGGAGGTGGCTACTTAAAGGCAATTAGAAGACTCTCACTGCCAGAAGCACCTCCATTACCTGGGCAATGAACTGGATGATTTTCACAAAGATGTTCAGAGGCATGTCCCTCGGCACCACACCACGGGACCCTTTGGGGAAAAGTGTTGTGATGATGGTTATAAGACGGCTGAAAGATAAGGGAGAAAAAGAGAAAACAAGCAAGATTGGCTGAGCTCCTGTATATTAAGGGAAAATGGCAGATGCTTCATCTTATCTAAGTATCAGAGAGAATTCAGAGAAAAAAAACAAACCACTTCATCTCTTTTCCATTAGCATAATTACCCTCTGAAAAGGTTTTCTGGAAAACTAAGGGCAGTTGGAAAATTATAGCCATTTCCTTTGTTAAAGTGGTGAATGTAGTCCTGACACAGAACTTGGCAATCCTGGTAGAGGTTGGAGTTTCTGTAATGGCTGTTGAAGCCAATGTCTAAGGAAAGCCTGAAAATGTCCAGAGGACTTAGAGCTTTTACAAACTGTCAGCTTTAAACAGCTTCTAGTTTGGTTAGCGTAGGTGGCAATGAAACAAAACACCCTTTTCATTGGCTGAGTGACGTGGTTACCGGTAACTCAATGATGGGGTTACAATTAACCCAGGCCAGCTCCTTACCTCTGAGTGGCTGTGTTGCTTTCACATTTAATTCGAATCATGTAAACCCAAAGTAATCTGTACAGAGATTCCAGTGCAACTCGAGCCATCTTGGGGTCCTTATTCTACAACAGAAACCAAGATAAAAGACTGCAGATTAAATGGTACTGTACACAGGTTATTCTTTTCTGAATGCCTGGTAATGGAGGGCCACAGGTGGGTGGCAGGGTGCCTATGAGGTACACTGCACCACCTGGGACTTATGGGGTATTTGCCTCCTGGTGCCCATTGGGTAAATAATCTATGATGATGGATCCAAATAGCCAAGAGGGCAGGACTGAGTAGTTCTGGGGGAAGTCATGTCTTTCTCTCCTTTCTAAGGTGAATACTGGCGATTGCCTTCTTCCTCCAGGTCCTAGGGAACCGCATCCCCTGGCACCAAGAGGAGAATCAATCCGTCCTACTGTTGATTATGCCCTTGTAAACACCACCCACCTTCACCTCCCATCTCTTTACCCTCCGACATCTATGGAGACTAATATATAATAAGCACTGGGACATAGAGATAAAAGTGTATCCTTTTTCCCTAAGATGTTCACAGTCTATGGGGGGGGGGTGGTGGCAGCTGGGAGACAAATAATACACAGTCAACTCAAAGACACAGTGAAAAACTGGCGGGGACAGGAGCTAGAGGATGGGAAGAAGGGCAACCTATGGCAAACACAAGGACTGGGGTCAGGAAAGGTTTCCAGGGGCAGACGAAAACTCAGACGAACTTAAATCCATTCACTCATTTGTTCATTAAGCAAACATTCGAGTGGCTACACTGGGCCAGGTACTATGCTTGACACTAGAAACCAAGATGATGCGGAGTGAAGAGCGTTTTACGGAGAGGCAACAGCACAAAGCAGCTAAGAGAGCAGGTGAAGAGGGGTCATGTTTCGGAAACTGGGGATGGTTTGTACAGCAGGACATAGGGCCAGGTGAAGAAGCAGCGGCTGACGAGGCTTGAGAGGAAGGCAGGGGTCACACGAAGAACCCTACGTGCCATGCTAAATAACGGGACCAGGGTTCTCATGATGGTGACAGGAAGCCATGAAGCTCAAGGAGACCATGTGAGAAGTCTGCAGCGTGGGGCATGGAGCAGGGGCAGGGAGGCCAGCCAGAGCGCAGCTGCCAGCTTCCAGGGTCTAACAAATAGGCCAGGGGGAGGGAATGGTTCGTCACTGAATGGACATCACCTTCATTCCTCCCTTTCTGACTCTCACTCCACCCTTTCAACTGATTTTATAGGTTTTATCTACAAAATATGTTTTGAATTTGGCATCTTCTCCATTCCCACTTCCTCTGTTACAGTTCAGGCTTCCAGCACCTTCTCCTGGGATGCTGCAGTAACCTCCTAAACAGTCTCTCTAAATTGATTCCCTCACTGCTGTCCTATTTTACACTGATTATAATCCTTTCTATTTAAAAATCACAGATTGGGTGGTTTTCCTGATGCCTATGGGATCAAGTTAACATTTCTGGCACGGCATACCTGACCAGACAGTATCTGGCTCTAACCTACCAGTGAAGGATGCCACCCATCCTGTTTTTCTCCCACAAGCTCCCCAAACTCTAGCGAGGCCACGTTCATTCCATCTCTGCATCAGGAGTGGGTCTCCTACCCTCGCCTGCGTCCTTCTTTTCTACCAGGTGAACCCCACTCTTTCACAGCCTACCTGAAAGTTCCCAACTCCGTGCAGGCTTTCCCTGTTCCTCCTCAATATCCTGAATCCCACCCCATTAAAACGAATTATTCCCTCCTGAGTGTCCCCTGACCCTCATACAAACACGTAACATAGCCTTTCAGCTCTTTACTTGTGGTCTTGCATAGACATCAGCTCCCACGTGAAGGTGGGTTCTCTGAAAGTGAGGGGCATTATTTACCCAACATCTATTAGAATTCCTGCCACTCTGCAGGGCATCAATACATGTTTGCTAAACAGTCTTCAAACGTCACTCAACTTTCCTATAGGTCTTTTGCTTTTACATTACGTCTCTTCCCTACTCATTTATTAATCTCGTCACAACCGTTTCTGCTGTTCTATTCTTAGTGTAGATAATTCGGGTCCTGATTTGTTAAGAATTCTTAACGGTTTAGATATAATCTAGGATAAGTTTACCTTTAAGCTACTTGCTGAATAAAGATGAGTCACATAAATAAATTCTATGGAAAAGATTGTAGGGAGTAGTTTTTTAGATTTAGGAAAGATTTCTTATGTCTAAACAGTTTTAAAATAACTTCTTGGCGTGATCATTATTATAAAGTTCTAAATTTCTACATGCATTTTGGTCTCATTCTGGATTTTTTTCTTCTATTAATCTAAATAAGTAAATAAATAAAATGATAAAACACATCATTTTAATTTTTGAGGCTTTATGATGTGTTTTCCTATCTGGTATGGCCTACCTTCCACCATCCACTGCTCTTTTTCTTTTCTTTCTATTTTTAGGGTTTCCCCAGATATTCCTGTATACTTATTCTTCCAAATAAACTTTATAACTACTTTTCTAGCTCCAGGAAAAAAAAAAAGCCCCAACTTTTTAGAAGCATACATTTATACATAAAAGATTTTTTTTTTGTCTGTTAGTAAAACAAGTGATACACCTTATAACTTGTTGAATGTCTTGGTTACATATAGGAATTTTAATAAACTACTAAAATAGTAAAGTTGCATTTAAAATATTCCATCATTTAAAAATTTCAGGAATTCTAATTATCTGTCCTCTAATCACTCCAGATCAGCAAATGTCTATGATGTTAACACAGTGGTTAAAAGCAGACTCTAGACACACACTGCCTGGGTTTAAACCCATCCTTGCTCTGCAATTCATTAGCTGTGTGGCCAACCTCAGGGAACCTCTGTAATCTCTCCGGGCCTGATTTTCCCTGACTGTGAAACGCAGATGCTAATCCTCCCTCCCTCCTAGGAGTGTTAGGAGAACTGAGAGTTAGCGCATAGAGGGAATTTAGCACTGTTCCTGCCCATAGTAACTATTACTACGTACAAGGTGCAGATTCAGCAGCAAACAAAGGAGATTAGTCTCTGACTTCAGGGAGCTTCCTTTCTAGGGAGAATGTCTCCTCCTTTGTGAATTTCCCTTTATTGGTGTATATATAAGTATTTTATATTCATATTTGCATAGTGTGTCATTCAAAATTCTCTCTTGTGCCTTATCTCACACTGTGAATCATGGCCAGGTAGGGCAAGTAACATCTAACTTTCATTTAGGAGCTTAACTAAGATCTCTAGTTTAAATGATTCATATTACTGTCTTCTGTTTATCTTCAACTTCTTTTACACTTTTTTCCTGTCCTCCTACCCACAATTATCTTTTGGGGGCATGTTGTTGTGACTGATGTGCTTTTACTCTTAAGAATATGTTTGAGATTGTCTATTTTTGCTCCCATAGAGACTGAAGAGCAAAGTGGCTGACTTAAGTTTTTATTTTGTTTTAACCGTGGATCCTGTACCGGGTAATTGCTTTGTAGCATTTCAAGGTGATATCACTGATCACTGCAATTCTCTTCTAAAATGATTTCCCTTGTTTCTCTTCCATTCTCGCCATTATCATATGATATTCTTAAACTGCAACTAGGATTGTTTACTTCCCTGTATTTAAAGCACTTAAGTGGCTTCTAATCACCTCCTGGACGACGTCCAAATTCCATGATGTGGTGCATGAGGGGCCTTTGGTGACCTGGCTCCCACATCACCACCCTCCGCCTCCACCCCCACTGTGCTCTGTGCCATAACATCCCTTCTGCAATTCATCGAATGCCTGGAACGCCTTCCTACCCTTGTTTTACTTGGAAAATTCCTACTCCCCAGCAAGATTCATTAGGTGTCACTCCTCTGTTACGTTCCCCTGCCCCTCCACTCCTTCCGCCATCCCAGAGAGATTACCAAGTGTTCCTGTTCTCTGTCTTCTAGAATGTTGTTCTATGCCTTTACTTGTATTGATATGTTTCCTACCAGACTGTGAGCTCCAGGAATTTTGGGTTGTTCATCTCTGTGCCCTCAGTGACTGCCATACAGCAGGTTATCAGTAAATATCAAATTTTTTTTAAAAAAGCAAACTGTGAGTAGTAGCTGAACAACGTGATGCATAAGCAAAATGTCTTTATATAGAAACTGTACAAAAGGCAACCCTTAGTATGTAGCTGAAGCTAATGGACATGATATTACTACACATCTTACACTTGTACAGCATTTGGATATTTCAAAAGTACTTTCATAGACCATGACATCAATTGGGGGATTCTGTCATTGACAGAAGCCAAATCACTGGCTCAAGTCTTCAAGCCAGTAAATAACAGGTGGGATAGGAACTGACTTCTGGTCCAGTAAGGACTGTTTTCTCAGAAACTGGAATGTGTATATTACAGGATGCTTACTATATCAGGCATTTTAATCAAAGTTGTCCACATATTAACTCTTTTTAATTCTCAGAACCATAAAGTTGATACTCTTATTGTATCCTTTCACAGATGAGGAAATCAAGGCCCAGAGGGGCTAAAAAGTGGCAGAGCCAGCATCTGAACCTAAGCAATCTGGCCCCGGTGTCTTCCAAACATGAATTTTCCCACTTCAGTGGAAGTATTATATGGAGGCTGATCAAATACGCTGCTGGCACCTACTAGACTGTACTCTACTTGAAAACAGGACTTTTTCCTCATTGTCTTTGTATGTCAACGGCAGCTAACATAACAAGGCCTTGATATACAGTTTCAGGATTTTGATACTTTTAACCTATGTCTCAAACCACCGACTTCTGTGTCAAAAGTCTCCACTCCAAGATGGAAAGACTATTCTATTCTTCCACTGGAATACGCTTCTCAATTAATTAATTAACCAACAACTTATTTATACCAGCTCTGAGGTTACAGTGATAAAACTGTTCAAGAATCTAGGAGGTTTCAGAGTGGATCTTCCCTGGTCTCCTGGCATCTAATCTCAGTGCTGGTCACAGACAGACTTCATGTGACATGTCAACCTGCCCAACACCATGCCCACCTTCTTTAAATTGTGCTTTTGAGTTAGTTAAAGCAATTCAGTGTTAACAGTAACAAGTAGGGAGCACTGAATTCACTGATAACTTGGCTAGTGACAGGGTCATTGGACAGACCCATGTTTCCCATGATCCATCAGCTGACCACTTGCACCCAGTCACCCAGGCTGCTCATGAATATGCAAATTCCTCAGCGGCACCCAGACATTCTAAACCAGAATCTCCGGAGGTAGGTTTCAACAAGTTGCATTTATAACAGGCTTCCTTAGAGATCCTTATGCACACAGAGGTAAAGATCCATTGATTACAGATCAATAAATAATTTTAGTCTTTTGATCTTGTTATACTCAAAACTCCTCTAGATTTCTTTTCCATTGCAACTAAAGCAATTGAAGTAAACCTATTTCTTTCTCATATTTCCTTGCATATCACAGTCAACACCTTCCTTCCTTTTGATACCTGAATCAATCTACCCTGATCACAATTCAATCTTTTTGATGATTGTATTATCCAAATAATATACATGCTATAGTTTAGGATAATCTCTAAAATTCCTGTACCAAAAATTTACAGAGATTACTTTTCTATTCATTGGCTGAATAAATAAGGCATTCACAGAAAGTAACACACCTGTCATCTGATCACTAATTTTCGGACTCAATTTGTGTGCACTATTAGAATTTATAAATTCCACTTTGAAATGTGCCTTTGACAGATCTGAAACATAGATAAGAGATTTTCTCAAATTTATAGAAATAAAGTTAATATTAAAGCAGTATAACTATTTCTTGAAAATTAATATTTAAATAGCTAATACTGCATCGCCTACATTTGATATTTGCAAAGAGGATAGTAGTTGTTTTAAATGGTACCATACATTTTAATGCATTCAGGCAATGACTGTGGAATCCTTAATATATTACTCAATCCTTCCCCTCATAAAATAAAGATATCATTAATACCCTTACTTTTATGTGAAAAGTTAAGAAAAAGCACTCCTTTAACTTCATAGTGATTATTACACACAAAGATATATTAAGTGCCAAACACAAGTTTCATCAAAAAAATTTATGGCAACGAAACTTTGAGACTCTTAGTGGAAAGCAAAAGACCTTCCTTGTCCCCTCCTCCTCCCTGCCCCTCCTGAATCTGTAATTCTCTATCATCATATCCTATTTGATTTTCTTCATAGCAGTTATCACTATCTGAAGTTTTTTTCCTCATCTATTTGTTTACTTGTTTCCTGTCTGTTTCCTCCACTAAATTACAAGGTCTAAGAGACCAGAGTGTTACTATCTCATTCATCACTTATTCCCAGCACCTGGAACAGTGCCTGGTACATTGCTAGTGAAGAATTGTTGACCAATTGACTAAGCGAATGCATTCAAGTCCCAGTGCAAATAGTGACTGAGACAAAAGAAGAATCCTTTTTAATTCTGTACTTTGGTTTCTAGTACTATGAAGCTAAGCTGACTAATGTCTAACCTTCAGATGATATACCTTCAATATTGCTATCTGAGCAAAATTTTTAGAAAAACATAACTAATATCATGAAAGCACAGGGGGAGGTCAATGCAGCCTGTGACATTGTCATGATAATCCATGACATGTATGTAAAGGCCCTACTGCTGGCCTGGCTCATAACAGATCTCCAATTAATGAGACCTATTGTTGTTATTAATTATACAGTAAATAGATTTCTTAACTTTTGAGGTTTCTTTTTTTGTTTGTTTCTGTGATCAAGATCTCACTGGTATATTACATTCATTATTGTAAGAAAAAGGAAATTTAAAGATTCTCCCAATTATATTATCCATTTTCGAGGATAAGAAACTTGTACATAGTTATTATGAGCACAATAATTATGACATTTTAAAAGAACTATTAATAAATGGGGATTCGTGACCAAAAAAAGTACTATTAAGTCAATTTTTCAAAACATATTTCCCTTTTTCAGAATGAGATATATTATGGCAGATGTGAAGGGAATGTAACATTTAAAAATAGCTCAATATGTTCAGATTCTGACATAAAACACACAGAAGAAAAAAGTATTGGTCACTACTTACCAGGGGTTCCTGAAAGATGTCAAGGTCGTGGTGAGAAGGTGTTGTAAACTTCTCGCCACTTTACAAGGGTCTATTGCTAATACGTGGTTGACCGAGTTAACAAGTGTAAATAAAGACTTCACGTTTGTGTTACCAAAGCAGCCTGCTTCTGACAGACTGATGCTGAGGATAAACCAGGGCACTGACGTTAAATGAGTATTGAATCTGAGAGCTTGTTTACTTTGAAAGCAGATTTTTCACACTCACACACATTTCTATTCTGCTCTATGTCATGCTGCCACCTTGATGGTTCTCCCCTGCAGAACACATCAAAGGTGGCTACCAAGTTCAACATGTAAGGTTCAAACACTGGGTTCATTATACTTGAGTACATATAGGGGATGGGGAGACAAGTAGGGGAGGGGGTGCAGGGAAAAAGGGATGGTGACCAGAGGAAAGAGCTGGATTGGTGGTCCTTTCTGAAATGATATGTTTGGCTCTAAGTCCCACAAAATACTGAAGCCATTCAAGACGAAGTGTACTCCTAAAGCCATGTTAGTCTTTCCTCAGGTATTTCTTCCCTGTTGAGGACATTTGAGGAGGTTTGGAGGGTTTTCTATATATTTTTAAATGGTCCCATTTAATCCCTACTGGGTTTAGTTCTAAATACGTGTGATACAATTTTATTCCGATTGTAATTCATCAAGAATCTTTCTGTATCTTTTACCCTTGAGGAGGTGAATTCCAACAATTTATTACCCATGAAGTGAAATATCATTGCCTTTCCGTTGCCTAATAACTACCTCTTTCATGCTTCATGGATTACCAGACCTCCAGAAATGGCACAGGTAACTCCCTACTCCCAACTTTTACATCCCTCCTTGTCTGCATCACGCATTTTGAAACTTCATTACATATCCCCCAATGAAATGCCAAGTTCCTTGAGAACAGGGACCCTAGATCTAATTTTTATATAACTGACATCCCTATCTTTCCCATTTCCGGCACCTTCCCTAGCACCTCTACTCTTTCTGATCCTATTGCCTTTCCCTTTAAGAAATCCTGATGCTTGAAATGTTTGCACAGGGAAACACCATCAGCGTGCAGCCCTTCTCTGTAGGGCTGTGTGTAACCCTGTTATTAAGTCTTTTTGGTGGGCTTCGACCAGACCTTCAAACATTTTAACTTTAAAGCAATTAAGTTCAAAGTAAGATTATGCTGCTGTATTTCAAAAGCAACTCCGAACACCAAGAATTTTGGTCTTTTTGGCCACAACAGTAAATTGTCAGGCAAAACACTATTTTGATTCTAACTAAAATTCATCACAAACACATTTAGCATAATATATACAGAAAAATGAACATTCTTAATCATTTCTCTTTTTGTTTCGTTTTGAACAAAATGAACTTTTCCTCTTTGTGTAAAATGTAGAAGAAAAAATATTTAAATGGAATAGCTGAATAACTTAAAAATGGACCAATATAACAAAAAAATGACATTGGGTTATGTGTTGGAGGCGTTTGACAGATGGATAAATCCCTGAATCAAACATCTGAAAGTGGCCATTATATAATAGCTGATACCCTGAAAAACACTGTGTTTTCTAGAATTCTTAAAAGCTAATTCTATATCCACTGCTATTATATTTCCCTGCCAATTTGAAGAAAATAAACGATTCTAATCTTGGATTTCACAATCAGCTTTTAGAGCCAGTACATAGCTGGTGCTTAAAACAGCCCCAATGCAGACTATTGTGTCATTATATGGTAAATGCCAAAATAATATAATTAATCTTGACCATTTCACCAAATTAAAGGGTCTTAGAACAAAAAAGACAAGGCAATATGTATAAGCACATACAGCATTTTATAACTAAGTGCATTTCCAAAATTCTAAAGAAGCAAGTATTAACCTTGTAAAAGGAATTCAACTCTTTGGATACAACTGAGAACTGTGAAAAATATGTGCTATTTGCACATATTAGAAACAGTGTTCATTTAGTTGTCTTTTATCAATAGGTCACTAAAACTTAAAATATGTTCACAACATTAAAAGTTATAAAGCCAATTTTAAAGCTAACCATTGCAGTTGTTTTAACTGTAGGTTCCTCGGTTTCAGGCACCATGACGTGGTTCCTCACGTCACCCAGCATCTGAACAGCTGTTGTTCAGTGAATGCTTAGGACTGACTGGCACGTGGCTTTAACAGAACATCTTCAATCACAAATAACAGGGACAGGAAATAAGTGTTCTCTGCTACTAGGTCAATCCTCCCACAGAATGGAACGTTTTCCCCCCCAGATATTTCCCTAGCCTGGAGGAGGTTAGAGAAAGGCTGCAGGAGGTTTAGGTGAGCTTCTGCCAGTGAAGTGTGGCCTCCCTTTTTTTAATCATTTAGAATGAGTGTGACCATAGATGCATATAGAGGGGCATTTAATTCTACCTTTAAAATGATCCTTCTTAAGGACCTCCCTGGCGGTCCAGTGGCTAAGACTCCACACTCCCAATGCAGGGGGCCCGGGTTCACTCCCTGATCAGGGAACTAGATCCCACGTGCTGCAACTAAGACCCGGTACAGCCAAATAAATATTTAAAAAAAAAAAAAAAAAAAAAAAAAGCTTCTAAAGTGATCCTTCTTAGACGAGATTTTACAACTTTGTAAATTGACTATACTTCAATAAGAAAATTAAAATTTAAAAAAAATTTTAAAAGCAAAGATTTTCCCCCCCAATTTGACATGATTTCTCTTAACCCCAGTCACCTTCTAAAACTGACTACATTTAATAAGGAAAACTCGGGGCTTCCCTGGTGGCGCAGTGGTTGAGAATCTGCCTGCCAATGCAGGGGACACGGGTTCGAGCCCTGGTCTGGGAAGATCCCACATGCCGCGGAGCAACTAGGCCCGTGAGCCACAATTACTGAGCCTGCGTGTCTGGAGCCTGTGCTCCACAACAAGAGAGGCCGCGATAGTGAGCGGCCCGCGCACCGCGATGAAGGGTGGCCCCCACTTGCCACAACTAGAGAAAGCCCTCGCACAGAAACGAAGACCCAACACAGCCAAAAATAAATAAATAAAAAATAAAGAATTATTTAAAAAAAAAAAATAAGGAAAACTCTTCTTAATATTTTTTTCATTATTCCAAAATAGTACAGGATCATTTCCCCTGCAGACATCAGGAGTCACTCTCAGAAACACACATACCAGCCTTGGACTCATACATGTTTTTATAAAAGACTTTTCTGAGCCGACAAATACTAACTTTAAGGTTGGATAAGCAGTTGTTGAGGAAAATGTGCCACCTGTTCAGGAATAGCTGCTTCTGGCTGACGCAGAGCAGACAGGTCACCAGCGGGTACAAGGCCTGAGGAGAAAGAAGATGAGGTCACAGGATGATGTCTATTTCAACCAACCAGGTAACACACGCTCTCTGGAACCACCACCCATACATCTCCCCCTGTGTGCTGTGTGGGCCAGAATAAACAGGACACTTTGTAACACACCCAGGCCCAACAAGTGCCCTGCAGAGGTGGATATTTTGCAAATGCTTTCTGAGGACGATGGGGATGGAATACTCTAGAGTTATGTAGAGGGTAGAGAGTGAGTTTCATGGATCATAAGTGGAAATCTGATTCACTGATTTAGTCTTCACTCATAAATTTTAAAAACAAACTATCGTAGATCACTCTCAATCCTCAGGAAAAAAAGCAGAAAGGCACACTGATCTTGAAAATGTTACTGGCTTTTTTGCTCATAAACATCTACCAGTTTGTCCCTGTCTTAGAGGTAGGTGTATGTGTTTTCCTTTGCATGCAATCTTCCTGTAATTAAGGAAGATTCCTAAAAGAAATGTTACTGCATTGGTAAACTCCACCCAGACAAATTTAACCGCAGGAGGAATCTGCTTACGAGCGAATAAACAGAGGTGCTACTGTGCTTTTCCTGCCTAACTGGGCAGGTTTCCCGCAGCAACTGGAGAAGTCAGAAAAGCTTGTGGGTGGCCACCCAAACAATATACACGCAGAACCCACCACCATTTTGCCGAACCAGATTATGGCGCTCCCCAAAATCAGGGCTAGTGAAGATTTAAACAAAAATATAACTCGCTCATCCATTAACTTGAATTAGCAAAAATCTATTGCCACGATGAGATTCAGTGCTTAACAATCCATACACTTATTTTGTTGTTGTTGTTGTTGTTGTTAACTTAGTTTTAAACTGACTTTGAACTATTACTGCCATTGAGTGCAACTCTAATTCCAGCCAGTAATTTAAAAACAAAAATACAAGCAGTCACAACGACCACAGAATGCAGACAAATGAGCAAATCTGTCACCACTGCCCGCAAAGCAACTGAGTATTTGCTCAAATAATGGTGGTAATGTTCATACTTTAAAGATTAGCATAAACAATGCCAGAAACCAGCTACCTAAGCAACCTGCTTCCTCCATACTATCACAATTACAGCTGGTCTACCACCTGCTGATTCATAAACCAGAGCTTTATTTACCATGGAGGAAAAAAGTTGTGGTAATTTAAAAGACTTTTCTATGCTGCTCTTCAGTACAAAAGCATTCCCCAAAACTGTTTTCTCAGCCTTCAGAGAATCTTTCCAATGGCCAACTATCTGTGTCCCAACTCCCTTTCCTGCCTGGTTCCATTTTGATTCTGAATATCAGGATGGGAATTACCCAGTGAAGATTCCTGGGGATTGAGAAGAGAAACTGTTGTTATAAACTTTAGCCTTCAGATTGAAAAAATACTCAGAAATTAAAATAAAAATTAAGTTAAACCCATCTTGAAAATAAACAGCAGAATCTTTAGGACTAGAAGGGTCCTTGAGGTGACATGGTCTAATCCCCTTATGTTACCATGATTCAGTCATGGTCAATAATAGGTGGAAGTTCCAAAATTTGAAATGCTACCTCTCTTTGAGGAAGCTGTAGGTAATTCTCCCATCTGTGGAACCCTTATGACTTCTCAAATAGATTTCAGCCTAGGAATTTTAGTCTCTGCAGTTTTGTCTTTTGAATTTTCTCAGAGTTACTAACCAAGGAATGCTTCTTTCGAGAAGAAAGTTCCAGCGTGGTATCATATAGGCTTTCAACAAAGTTTCTGAGGCAGGGAACATTTACTTCATTTTTAACAGCCTGAAATAGAGATGCATGTTTATATTATATTAATGAAATTGTTGCTTCTCTAATCCAATTTGAAGAAGTTCTTAAAAATGAAAATGTAACTCACAGCAGCAACTGGGACAAGAATTTCAACAAAAAGCCCAGCCAAGGCATGCTTGATATCTTTGTCTTTGACCTCGAGGAAGTAATGTGCACATTCCTAAGAAGTAGAAACAGAGTAAAGGGAGGGAGAAAGATTGAAATGTGCACAGAAAATGTATGTAAGCAAATTTAAGCAAACAGATCTTAATTTAATCACACCCAATAACACAGCATATTCCATAATCTATTAAAAAAATCACTTAATTCAAGCATTTATATTTAAGTTCACAATATCTTACAATGACATTTTACAAGGCTGGTCTTCTCACTCTCCCCCTAACTTCTATCCCCAAATCACTGAAAATCACTTTGTCCTTTGCTGAAAGGACAAAGCATCTATAACCAGCAAGCAGACATTCATCCACTGACTTACTGGTTGGTTCATTCAGTGACTCATTTGCAAGAAGTTTCTATTGACTACCTACTGTGTGGGGGGCCCTGGGGCCTTGATTAACCCACAAGCACAGATCCCCAGAGAAGGTAACCACGGGAAGAGAGGCAGAAGACATTAACCTTATTTTAGGCCCTGACAGCCCCGGGCACAGAGCCGTTTACTTGTTGGGCCCTGACATTTTAGGCATTTATTATTCAGATAGTTTCATGAGCAAGTCTGGAATGCTTCCCTTCCCCACCTCAGACAAGAAACCTTTGGAATAGTTTCTTAAGCAAGGATGTCTCTGCTTGTGGACTCCTGTCTACAAAAGGGTATTTTTGGTTGCCCAGGGAATAATATATTAGAAGAGTTGGCCTGTCCAGAATTCTGCCAGCCCCTTTCCCCTTCCTGGCCTTTTGGGTAGTAACTTACTGTGGTCTTTTTTAGATGTTGTTTTCATGGAAAGGTCCAAGGCTGCATGTATTTGTGATGACACTTTGATATCTGTATCAGCTATTACCTCTTATTTTCAGTCCACATTGGGACTGTCACCAACAACAGCTGCTCAGGTTCCCAGTACATCAATATCATACTAAGACATCAGTCCAAGACAGGCACTGCCAGCATGGGAAGTCTTTGAGAGTTTCCCAGTACAGAATGGAGCTTTATGGTCCCCAGAATTGTGGCCCTTTTCCTACATTATTTTGCATACATATGTAAATACTGTCTCAAATCTTAATTCAAGTACATAGATACACAAATCATTAGCATGAGAGAGAGATAAAAATAGTTAGTATTTAGGGAGTCCTTTACCACGTGCCAAGAATGCTCAGAACCACCTTCCAAAGTTAGTGTCATTATTACCACTCTGCAGACAAGGTAAGTGAAGCTGGGAGGGGTTAAGTGTGACTTGTCCAAGGTCACAGAGCTGGTAAGTGCTGAAGCTTGAATTCAAACCCAAGAAATTTGATACAGGGCCTATATTCTTTTTTTTTTTTTAAACTGCTTTTTTGAGATACAGTTCACATACCCTGCAATTCACCCTTATAAAGTATACAACTTGATAGCTTTTAGTATATTCACAATTGTACATCTTTCACCACAATCAAATTTAGAACCTTTTCATTATCCCAGAAAGAAACTTTGTACCTGTTAGCAGGCATCCCTAACCTCTGTATCCACAGCTCCTCCTCCAGCCCTACACAACTAATCTACTTTCTGTCTCTACAGATTTGCCTATCCTGGACATTTGCTATTATGAATAATGCTCCTATGAACGTTTGCATTCACGTTATTGTGTGGACATATATTTTCATTTCTCTTGGCTATATACCTAGAATTGGAATTACTGGATTATATAGTAATTCTAGATTTAAACATTTGAGGAACTGCCAAAGTGTTTCAGAAGCTGCTGTGCTATTTTACATTCCCACCAGCAGTGTATGAGGGTTCCAATTTCTCTGCATCCGCACCAACAGATAACTTGCTGTTGTCTGTCTTTTTGCTCACAGCCATCTTAGTGGGTATGAAGTGGTACAACCTACACTCATAACCCCTCTATCTAAACTCTTTATTAAGATCCTCACTAAATCTAATTCACAGCAGCATTAGAAAAAAAATCCCTTCCGATACTAAAGTTTTATAAGATCTAATAGAGCTGTGCGGACTTCCTTGGCATTCCAGTGGTTAAGACTCTGCGCTTCCAATACAGGGGGTGCAAGTTGGATGCCTGGTCGGGGAACTAAGATCCCACATGCCTGCCTCGTGGCCAAAAAAACAAAACAAGACAAAGCAAAACACACACACACAAACACACACAGAAAAACTAATAGAGCTGTGTATTCTGGGAAATCCTCATTAGCAATAATTCTCTTTTTTAGTACATAATGGTGAACACTGTGTCACAGACACCTAAACCTGTGTGGTTTAGTTGAGATTTTAAAAATGGATTCCTTTTTATAGTATGAATAAAAAAGATATCATTACTTAAAGTTCTGATGCCTGGAAATGTTAACATCGCCAACTCAATGCTATCGATCTCAAAAAGTAAAAAATCAGCTATATTTTATTGACAGAACAATATGCAGCCAATGGGTAAAAACGAGGAAAAAAAAAAGTCTACAAATAAGATTCCACTGTACACCCTACTCCAAAGGTGACATGAGTTTAAAAATGAAATTAAGTGCCTGAAACTCTATTACTTGGTTACGAAGCCCTTTATGAATTATTGAGGAAAATGTGTAGGATTTTTTCCATATGGGCGAGTGAATGGGTTCTCAGAGTCCAGGTCAGTCACTCTGAGGAAGGCAGACGCTTCAAGCTGACAGCCCCTTAGTTCTCCTGCCCAAGACAGTACCTGCATAAACTGGAGAGAGGCCTCGAAGTCCTCCACCGGATACATCTTAATTCGAAAGAACTTCATCCCCATTATCAAGCTGATAATGCTTTGAACAACATATGGGCTCTGCTCTTTGTGCCGTAATTCTTTGAGCTCTGCCATAAATTTCTTCTTTACAGCAGGGAATCTAAGAAGAGAACGTGAGTGATTTATCAAATGATGGGTAGGAAAGTAACTGTAATGCGGGTCCCCAGCATCTAAGAGTGACAGGGCACAGTGGCGGGGACCTTCGAATCAGCTGAATTACAATGGCTGTCATCTTGTAAAGGTTTTGATATTGAGGATTTAGTAAAGAGTCCCATCTTCTCCTTTCTTCTCTTATTCTATCAGATGCTCAACGTCTCCTTCAGGCTAGGGAGAAGATCCAAGGTTATTTAGAGCCTCTCAGAATGGTTCAGCTCTTAAACTGAGCATGATGAAAAGCTCCATTTCCTCAGGCTTAGCAGTTTCCCAGATACTTACAGATCCCAAGGGCCTGAAGTATCCAACTGTGAGAAGACGAGCAATAACGTAGGAGGCCAGGTATTTCTGACAATGACAGCAAATAACGCCAAGTAATATTCCTACATCCATTTCCACAGTTTTCTGTTGTTGCTTCTTTTATAGTTTTAGGTT
This sequence comes from Balaenoptera musculus, assembly GCF_009873245.2. NCBI lineage: Eukaryota > Metazoa > Chordata > Mammalia > Artiodactyla > Balaenopteridae > Balaenoptera > Balaenoptera musculus. The sequence goes on along the minus strand of NC_045802.1, from coordinate 8,843,606 downwards.
AATGATTATTGAAAAAAATATTTTCAGGTTGAAGGAAAATCTAGTAATGGGAAAATTCAAATCATCTCTAGAAGATGAATAAGCTCTCTAACCATGTATGGGATTTTACAAATAAAAAGACACAGTCCCCAAGGAACTTAAGGTATTTGTATTGTTTGAAAGTAAAATAATATTAATAATTAATAACATTAATTACAACAACAACATTATCATAAAAAGTTTAAAAAGAGAATAGATCCTAAGAGGATGGAAAGTAGCAGATTGTCAAAGTGCCTAAGGGTAAAGGAACACATACAAACAAGTTATCCAAACTATTTCTGAGATGGCTGGTTTGACTATTGGTTAAAAAAAGGAAAAACAAGGAAAGCATTCTAAGACTCATTGTATTTTGTTTCCTGAAACTATCAGCCTGAGTTTCTGCAAAGGATCAATTAGGAGCAAGGCATGATCACAGAGGGTAATTACGACTATAAAAGTTAAAGGCCAATTAATAGAATCCCAGAAGTTTGGAATCGCAACTCTTGACACCTCAAAGCAGAAATTTTAGGACATATAAGGGAGGTGGTAAACATACAGATATGGTGTCACCAAAAGGCAGTGCAACAGGTGTATGATTGGCAAGTTGGCTGTTTACGGGCTTCATGAGAGCTGGCAATTTTCTCGTTCTCGGCTGGAATGCAGGAGGTTACATGGTGTTCATTTGGTAACAATTTGTTAAAATTGTTTGTATTTTCTAAACAACTTATGGATTTTTCTTTACGTTTGCTGCATACAAAAAAAAAGATTTTAAGAAGGCAATGGAGCAGAAAATAGGTAGTGAATGTGTTTCCATTTTATGAATGAAGAAACAGATTGGAAGGTCAAAGTGAAAAAGATGAGACTGTGATCTTCTGATGTGAATTCCAGGAATTTCCACTATTTTGTAGCTGCCTTAGACAGTCATGACCTGTGAAATGCAGTCCCTGTCTATTTAGAACAGTATACAGTTTAACTGGAAAGATAAGACAATGTAGCACTGACCATGAGCCATGTGAATAATAGTAATAATTTTAATAATAACCAGTATTATTATTTATGAGGTATGTTAGCATGGGCCTGGGGCTTTGCCTGGATCTCTCTGGTCCTTCAGGGAGGTTAAATGCCCCAGGCCAGATCACTTTCTCATATTTCACACTGTCCTTTATGTGAATAATACACCTGAAGAGGCTCCGGGGGCACTGGAGAATGAAGGGGCTCTTTCCAGCTGGATAATCAAAGATTTCAGAGGTGATTTATGTTAGGGTAAAGGGTGAACAGAGGTTTTAGGCAGAGACAGATGAAGGACGGGAAGCAGAAGTGGTATAGCAAAGTGACGGAAGTGACACTTTCAATCAAGATTATAAAAATTTATAAAATCTATAAAAACTAGATTTTTTAAAATTATATTTTATTTCAAATTATTTCCAAACACTAAAAAAAAAAATCTATCGTTTTAATTTTGAAATGTGAGACTTTAAAAGAAAAAAGTAACTTTACAGGTTAGAGTTATATTGTTTTAAAGATCACATGATACTTAGAAAGTGTGTTTTCCTTTTCTAATCCGTGACTAAAACAAGGAGAGGGAGGAAAAGGCAGGGTATTTGTACACCTCACCATTTCAGTATTCTCACAAGTTAGTGGCTAAAAGTCCATTTATTTCTCATTTAAAAATAAATATAGCTATCTTTTACTTTAAAAAGTCCCACATGACATAAACATGTTATTTTAAAATAAAAATAATCCAAAAATCTATTTGCACTTAAAATCTATTTTCTCTTAAAATAATTTTAGGGAAAAATAAATTTCTTTTCAATGAGCACGCCTAGAGTGTTTAGTATTCTTTAGTAAATACAGTAACTAAACGATTACTCAGTCTTCTGCTTTAAAATGTATAGTATATATTATTAAAGTGAGAGTATAAGAATATATATATTGAAATTATATCACATAAAGAGAGAGCAGTTTTGGAATGAATCTTATAAGCAATCATCACTATTTAAATGAATATGTCAGATTTTAATCCAAAAAACTTACCTTAAAAAATCTAATTTTAACTTAATTGACTTTGAAAAAGTCAAGACCCTGGGTGAATATCACTTAATAGCAAAAAAAAAAAAAAAATTTCCCTTAATGACAGGAATTGAGCACATTATCACTAGTAAGATTAAAAATAGTGATTCTGCTAAAACTTAAAGACCAAACTAAATATTAATATCTAAAGTCATAATGAAGAAGATATTTTATGTGCATTACCACTGTGATCTAGATATAAAATCTAAAATTAGAATTGTTACATTACTCAAGTTTATTTTTAAAAAAAGATAACCATCCTATACCAAATAGGCATACATCCTTTTTTTCCCCCACTGAGAACAAAGGAAGCAATAATTTTCTAAGGCGACAATAAAGTAATGGTCCTGGTGTACTTATGAGAAGAATGTAATGTGATAATTTGTAGTATGATACCAGTTTAAGACTGTACTGTCTATCAATAAAGGTTAACTCTATACTGGCTGGTTAAGAATTTATCAATGGGATTACTATATATTACTGCAATTACTGCAAGAAGCCACTGGTGAAAGCGTTTTCTTGTGACTAAAAAGTAATAGAGCATTATCCAAATTGAGGCATTTGTTATAGCCTACTATTGCAGAATTGAGACAAATACTGACATGAAAATTTAAAAAAGTCCCTGTTGGCAAGAAAACACTGGCTCAGTGGATCATCAATCAGACCTAATACGGAAATTCTTACAACCTTAGAATGTTGCTTTAATTATGACGTTGTCTCGCAATTCATTCTCAACCAACTGAAAATCGGTGTAGCTAAGGCAAGTCATTCTATAGTAACCGATATTGTTATGTACATTTCACAAAACTAAGAAAAACACAAGAAGTCATTTCTGGCATATTAAACTTTCCAAATGATTGTATAACAGAGTTAGGCTGGGGTAATTACAAAGGAATATGATGAGATTTCCAGGGTTTGACAAAGCAGCCAAAATACATATTAACAACTCATTTTTCTGATCTTTTCTAGGAATGAGGTAGAGACACATGAGTTAATTTGCCAGATAACTGCAGCTTATTCCTTCAAAAAGCCAATACTCTTATTATTTAATTGCAATGGAAATCTCTCCAAAACGCATTACACTTTTTTTTTCATGAACTACAATTATTACAATGGGCTATAATAAAAGTACAATATATATTTTCATGCAAAATGGTCCAGGTAACTCTAATGTTTAGTTCTCATGTATGCTTTGGCCAGTTTCTCTTTCCTCTCTGTTGCTGTCAGTTTTTGAGCTTGATATTTCTCAGGGCGTCAGTGTATCTAAGTCTCTTTCATCTAGTACTGATGTTTTATGTGTTAGAAAAAAAATAGGTAGTCAAGATGAATAGACAAACAGGGTTAGATTAAATAAGTCACCTCAAGGAGTTTTTGGGGTCTGTTTCCTGAGTTCTTGACTATGTTTTGGCTAGCTAAAGGTGCTGAGTAAGTACTTTTTAAAAATTTTGTTTTGTGATAAATTGAGTGTTTCCACACTGCTAAGTTAGGAAATTCCATCTCTTGAAGATACAAATCTCTCTGAGGGTTGCAATTTCACAAAGATCAGGGCATCACTGTTGCTCCAAGCTGGCCTCTTGGCTTGGATTCACATTATGTCTCTGGCTCACTTTGCCTAACCTAGAAATTCAGGATCTTGCCCGATTTGCCTCAGGGTTGAATAAGATGAAGATGGGTGAATAGGGTGTGACATCACTTTTGGAAGAAGTATATTATTGCTAATAGTCTAATACCACTTTGTTCTAGCCTGCTAAGTAGTGTTATGGGGCCAGATATATTTAGCAATGAGAATTTTCTGACTTGTTTCCATGACAGTGTCTTGGACATTTTTAGCTCAGCTGAATTAAGTAAGGTCTATAGTAAAGGGACAGTCTAGAATGGAATTTTCCCACTCATGGATGCTATATCATAACCACCCACTCATGGAATATAGAAAACAAAACTTTTAAAACTGATAAACTTCTTTGGAAAATTAAGCAGGAAGAAAAGTACTTTGGTTAGTTCATTTCTTTCTCGGATGCAATAGTCTGAAACTCATGGACCCTTGGTAGGATCTGGATCAATTGCCAAGTGAAAAAGCTAAAGGAGAAAACAAATTGGAAAAAGACTTGGTACTTGCCCTGGGGAGCTTCTTGTGAGGTTCAGAGACAGGGCACACACAGCATAAATAAACCCTAGTTTCTGGTAAGCTCACACCCTCCCCCTTCCTGAGAGTAGGGCTGGGTTGGCACAGAAGAGGCACTCATGTTCTTATGGTGAAGGATTCTGAGGTTCACTTACTTAGCTTGTGCCAACACTCCAATGACTTCTGCATACAGGTCTGCCACAATGTGCATATTGGCAGTGTTAGGACCAAGGTACCTAAATAACATACAATTAGACAAGTTAGGAATACCCCCAGGTCATCTGAAAAGAGCAAACTTGATTTAGTTTTAAGTACCCAACTTCTTCAAGTTCGAAGATGACAAATTACTTTACCCTTCTTTGTACTTAAAGTGCTTGAAAGCCAAGTTAATAACATCATGTATTAAACTGTCTATTACAGGATGAAGTGGAATCTGGAAAAAAAAAAAAAGATGGCTCTTAACTTGGAAGGGAATATTAAAGATCAAATTAGTAAGAGTACTTACAATGAACTATATATGGTCTTTAACAATCAATAAATATAATTCATATGACATAGTATTTGAAATTCAAGAACAATTTAATAAACTTGACCTTAAAAACATAAGTAGTTTTTAGATAAATAAATCTTATCTAAAGTAACATTAAATTAATGACATACCTGTTTCAAAACTTCTATTAATACTAAAGAAAAAATAAAATCAATGGCGAGGTCCCGTCTTTCCATTAAATAATCTCGCTGCTGTTCATCACTGTAAAATTTAAAATATTCACATTAAATGGGCACTGAAAATATCCTCAGAGTGATGTAATTCACCCAAAAATCTAGGACTCATCCCCAGTGGACTGCAAACCAATTTTGTTATGAAGAAACTGCAGTGGTAAATACACACTGAAGTTATTCCTATGATCAGTCTGATGCAGTGGACAAACACCGGATTTGAATATTTGACTTCAGGTTTTAAATATCCAACCATGTCAACTTGGGTAGCTATCTGTGAGTCTACAATTTCATCTTGTGGACTTTTCTAAGGTACCTTTCAGCACAGGAATTCTATCATCTGTAAAATGGAAACAAACATGATACAGGGCCCCGGTGCCAGAGGTAGACCCTGAGAGGATCTTGTGAAAAGAGTTAAACAACAGAAAGAAATAATATGATTACCTATGGAATCAGGACTGCAGTGGGAGGAGAAAGGATCAGCATTACGTTTCGTTTCTTTCCCCCCGTCCCTTTCCTCTTGACCTTTTGCCACTTGAGATTTATGAGAGGAAGAAAGAAGATGTGAGGGGGTGGTGGAAGAGAGAAAGATTAAAAAGCAGATGGAAGAAGAGGTAGGAGGGACAAAGTGGAGCCATTTGAACTCATTCCAAAGTGAGGGAGCAGAATTATCACCGTCAGGAGGACAGAAATGTGAGTTCATACCCCCTTCCCTTCATATTTCCTGCTTCTCTAATGTACTAAGGACTAATTTGGAATTGAGCAACTGAGGTGACTGCAAAGTTCCTTAGCACAGAATAGTGGTTAAGAGTGTTGGTTTTGGGGTGGCGGTGTGATGAATTGGGCGATTGGGATTGACATGTATACACTGGTGTGTATAAAATTGATGACTAATAAGAACCTGCTGTATAAAAAAATAAATTAAAAAAAAAAAGAGTGTTGGTTTTGGTGTAGAACAGTCCTGGGTGAAAATTACGCCTCTTCTACTTACCAGTAATTTTTCCATCTACAAAATGGAAATAATAATAGTAATTATAGTAAGGTTTGCTTGAGTATTAAGAGAAAAACGTGTATTTAGTAGAGTCTCCCAAACATACAACTGCTCAGTACTTGCATATTAAATAAAAGCAATGAGAAAGGATGACAGAATTTGGATTTGTCAGGCAAATATTTTCAAAATAAATCAAGACTATTTTAAATATGGAATGCTTTTCTCTTCAGTCAAGAGAGAATGAGAGGAAAGCATATAAAAGATATAAAAAAGAACTCTGGAGGAGCTCTGCCTCCTTGAGCAAGTCCAGTTAAGCCTGATAGGTGACAGAGCAGGTCAACAAGGGAAGCTGCGGCTTTAACTTTCAAGGGGAAATGTATGGACCGGGCAGGAACTCATTCATTCAGGATCATTTACAAACAGTCCTGCCAGGAGAAAGAGCAATGGACCAAACCATCCATCTGGAGCCCTTCAAGACCCACTAGAACTAGAAAGTGCTGCTGCCAGATGAAGGGAGGAGAGGAAAACATATGGAGCTGCATTAAAAAGAGGGCGTCCACAAGTCTGACCCAGAAATTACATCATGGAGAAGAGAAACAGGAAGTCTGAAGACCACAGGGAGGGAAAACTCTCAAAGATGGCCAGCAGCAGTAGAGAGAAGAGGGCTATAGTAAGGGGTCTCCAAAAGGGGCCAGAGGAACTTGAATTCAAGTAGCAAAAAAATCTTGGTAGAAACAAAATTTTAAACCCTGATTCTGTTTTATTTAATAAGCCAATTTATGCTTTCAAATAAAAGGAAGACATATATCTTTCCAATAATGAATTCAACTTTATTGCTAGTTTGAGGTCCAACTGCCAGGAGCCAGAGGCATCTGACAAATTTATTTGGCAGTCAAAATGTTGATACTATACTAATCTTAGAAATCATAACCCAAATACACATCCATCACATTTGACTGTTTTCAGTTGCTTATGCTTCTTCCTTAAGTTCCTCTTTTCTTGTTTCTATTAAGAGAAACCCCTATTATTAGCTACATCATGCTCTAGAGACCCTCATTCTTTTGGCTTTGTCCCAAACACACATTCTCTCTCTCTTATTTTAAACTTTCAAGTGCTAACTAAAATGCAATTGAGTTGAATTTCATTGTCCCGATTCTCTGTTTGATCTCGGCAATGACTGATCTCCTGGAAATAATCAGTAATACAACCTAAAGAGCTATTCTTTTCAATCCATAAAGAAATCAATTCATGAAAAATCTAGTTTTAGTAACTAAATTCTGACAAAACAGGACAAAACTAAAACTCACTTAATTCAACTCACTAAAACTGCCCCACTCTCCACCCCTAGAAAGTTTTAGTATCTATTCATAAGCTAACATGAAATAGGGGGAAATACTAAAATGACACCATTAATTTATTAATCATACAGGCTGAACCATTTTCAGACACAGGATTGAAATTTTACCTTTAAATTTGATACATTAAAAATATTTATGAGAGATTGCCAATTGGTACGGGGTTTCTTTTTGGGGCGATAAAAATATTCTTGAATTAGGCAGTGGCGATGGCTGCACAACCTTGTGAATATACTAAAAACACTGAATTACATACTTTAAGAGGACGCAGTTTATGGTATGTGAATTATACCTCCATTTAAAAAAATTCTTCTTCAACTAAAATAATTATTCAATATGCAAAAGTTATTAATTTCTCCCCCAAACAAAATGATAAGTAAATGAATCTTGAATAAACTCAAGCATATTACAAAATGAAATTACAAGTTCAGATGAAATGTAATTTGGTAAAATAACAGGTCTTCAATTTCAAGAGAAGTTTACATATTTTTTACTAGGAGTGTCAAGAAAAATGAGAGGGATAAATCACTCACAAGTAGTAGTTAATATCTGATTTTCTGAGTGATTAATTTCAGTTATATTGTCTTTAAAAGCATTAAAAAATGTATAACCCATGTGGAGAAATCTAAGTGCTTTGAAAAATCTCTTGTTTTTTTTAAAGAAAGGTAAATGTATTAAACTTTCTTATATTTGCTACCTTGCTATAATAGGTTGATTTCAAACATATGAAATTATACATATTTACCTAAAATTCTGGGGGACTTACATTCATTGGACAGAACGAGAATCTTAAGTTTTATGGCTGAAGAACTCATGTAGCAGCAAGTTCCACTTTTCAAATCCAATAAACAAAATTCTCAGCTAGAAGGGAAGTTAGAGATGGGGTGATCTGACTTCCCCCTTTGCTCACGAAAAGGCTGGGAGCTGGGGAGCTGTTGGGGAGCTGGCCAAAGTCACACGGCTAATTAGTGGCAGCTCCATGACTACCTCTAAGGTCCAACCCAGTGTCCTTTGCACTACAGTACCCTGGGCACTCAAGGTTACGAACGCAGATCCAAATATCTACGCAATGTCGGGCAGGGCCTGCTGCAGGCTTTCTGCCTTCAGGTGCAGACTGGAGGAGAGAGGGCCCAGGAGAGAAGCAGGCAAGAGGGTTACCTAGGGTCCTTGACACCCTGCCCCCACCACTGTCAAAATAAGGCCATGTAAGAATTTTCAACCTGTGACAGCTGGCAGTGACAAATACTCCAAATGTGCCACCTGCTAGACAAGGTGGTGCTCATGTGTAAAGAGGCAGGAAGATCTAGAAGCCACCCAACTCCCACTTTGATTTGTTTCAAGAAAGAAAAGAAAAGAGAAGAAAAGAAAGAAAGAGAAAGGAAAGAAAGAGAAAGAAAGGAAAGAAAGAGAAAGAAAGAGAAAGAAAGAAAAAGAAAGTAAAAGAAAGAAAAAAAGGAAAGAAAAGAGAAAGAAAGGAAAGAAAGAAAAAGAAAGAAAGAGAAAGAAAGACAGAAAAAACTATAATCCTCATAATCCTTACATAGAGAAGCGTACCTTTTGGATTTATTGCTGGTTCTTGGTCTGTATTCATGTGATTCATCCTCAATGCCATTTTGCCTTTTATACCAGTCAAATAATGTACGTAGAATGGAAGGCAGGCAGTACTCAGAAAGGGAGCTCATTGAACTGATGACCTACAGAGAAAAGCAGGCGATTAAAAAGCTTTGGTGGCACTGCCAATTACTGAGAAACTTTTTATTTCACAAATAACTCCAAACCATAGTCATTACAAAATTTTCTTATTTATCACGGTCCTCTCCTTAATAATCTTTAGTAGTACATTCCCAAGAACCCGTTTCTTACTGTTGACAGATGTTCCTAATATAATAACTTTGTGGTTTAAGAAAGATAATTACTTTGACTCCCTTTCATTCTAGAAATCAGATGTTAATTGCATACAGGTTATTCATGAACTGCAAAGAAATTATTTTCCCACAGCATCTAAGAAGTACAGTGACTGGTACTTCTTAGGTCCTCAAAAATGCTTGTTATATAAATAAATACATTAATTAATATGATTACCTTAATGGCTTAGGTGAAATAAGCAATTCTATCCCCCAAACAAATAACCTAAGTGGTAATGCAATGTATGGTTTTCTGCCAATAATCATTCATAAACTAATCTGAGGTGTGCCCCAAATTAGACTCAATGAATCAGTAGCAGTAATTTACTCTTTATTACATCAAAGGCAAACATCTCCCCTCTTTAAACAACAAACATACCTTTGATAGATGAGTTATTCTACTTTCCTTATTTTGGAAAGATTCCTGATCTTTTATTAAGTATCACTCCTCAACTGAACTTCAGTCAATATCTCATATTATAATACATGCAAAAATGAACTCAGAATGGGTCATAGACCTAAGTATAACACCTAAAACTATAAAACTTCTGAAGAAAACATAGGGGAAAATCCTTGTGACTTTGGGGTAGGTGAGGATTTCTTAGGGATCAAACCAAAAGCAAATTCCATGAAAATTCGATATTTTGAAAATCATCAAAATTAAAAGTTTAAGCTTTTAGAAGGATGCTGTTAAGTGATGAAAGGACCAGCCACAGACTGGGAGAAAATATTTGCAGAACACGTCTCTGATAAAGGTCTTATAACCAGAATGTGTCAAAGTACAGTGAGATAGGTTTTAATTATTTAATTAACAAACAGTATAGGCAAATCATAACACCCAGCACTGATGAGACAGGAATTTATCTCAAGTACATAATTAGAGATGAGTAAGAATGTTCAGGACAGCATTACTTATTATAGCAAAAAAATGGAAACAAATGTCCTGCTATAGGTAAATGCCTGAATCCAATGTGGAATTTGATGTAGATTATCTATGAAACCATTAAAAATCTCATTTCAAAAATATTTAATGCTATGAAAATGTTCATGATATGTTAAGCGAAAAAAGAGTGAAAAATCATTTAATTGGTATGATCCCAATTTGATAGAGACCCATATAAGTATGCATATATAGAAAATAAGACCAGGAGGAAATATACCAACATATTAAGAGTACATATTACAATCAGGAGAGATGTCAGGAGAGAGATCACCAGAGGGAGAGGGTAAGTGGGAGTTTTAAAAAAATGAAGGTAGGATTTTACCTGGGCCTTTTTAAAAGAAAGGGTAGAAGTTTGAAATGAGAGTCAAGAAAGAAACTAAGTAAGGAGCCTAAGCAGGAAATCCTACCATCATGAAGCTGTAAAATAACTGTTTGTTGATAATGATTATGTGATTAATGAAGGTTTTGAAGGAACTGAAAGAAGAAATATCTGACTGATGTAGGGACTTTGGTTCACCAGAGTGGAGGGAAATAATGTTGAAAATTTTAAGTTGGAACTAAATCATAAAAGGTACTTAATGACGGTCTAAACAATTTCAGTTTTCTTCTCTAGAAAATGAGAAGCCCCTAAAGATTTCTGAGTAGGATACTCAGTCCATAAAAATGATGTTTGGGGAGGTTTAATCTAGCAGTGACGTGTAGGCTGGACCGAAGTGGTTTGCAAACAGAGGCAGTTAAGAGAATACACAACACATGCTTCAATCTAATGAGGTTATTACTGCAACAGTTCCAGGAGTGCAGGGCTCAGAGCCTGAGCTGGGGAGGTGGCAGAAGAAACGGAAAACGTTAGTTAACTTAAAATATTTCTGTAGTTAAGCAGCCTAGGCTTAACTTCCTTTTACAAAAGCAGGAAACTAGAGCAATGAAAGCGCAAGTGCTTCATGTCAACAGGACTTTCCACTGTCACCTTTAAAACAAGCCCTAAGATTGAGCAAAGCAATGATTGCTTTCTTTCTCAGATTCTATTTCTTGATAGTTTATTTCATGCTCTCTCTCTTATAATTATGGTTTTAGGTACATAATACAAAATTGTGCATTATCTTTAGTTATGGGTTAAGTTAAAAAAAAATAAACAGGCTATTGCATTTAGCCTGCCTGGTGAACCTAGTCACCGTTATAGGGTTCTGTAATTTTAAAATATCTAATTATTTTCTTTAAAAAAAGAGCCCTCCCCGCCAGGCTGTAACATCCACAGGCACAACAAATTTTCCTGCTCTTCCTTTGGCTATAACAGCAGTAAATTTTTGGAGGAAAGCCGACTATGGTGTGCCAAGGGGGTAATTTCCTAGTTCTCTCTAAAGTTACCCCAGCACCAGAAAGGATATTTCTTCAAGTTGTCATCATCTAGAATATTTTGAATTGGGAAACAAAGAGGGTTCCTCCCACATGGGAAAGGGGATCAGAATTCAGAGTCCCTGACCAAGGGTTAATTCTGTCTTAATTACTGAATAGGTAATACAATCCCAAAGCCACTACGATTATATTTCAGCAATTTAAAAATACTTGTGCAAGTCTGGATGAGACTTAAGGAGACATGATGACTAAATGTACTGTGGCATCCTCAATGGTATCCTGGAACGGAAGACAGATATCAGGGAAAAACAAATGAAATACAAATGAAGTATAGAATTTAGTTCATAATAATGCACTGATATTGGTTTCTTAGTTATGACAAATGTACCCTGGTAATGTAAGATGTTAATAGGAAAAACTGGGTATGGGGTATATGATAACTGTCTGTACTATCTTTGCAACTTTTCCGTAAATCCAAAACTATTCTAAAATAAAATGTTTATTTAAAAAACATTACAGAATATTGAGTAGAGTTCCCAATATTCTATAATAACCTAAATGGGAAAAGAATTTGAAAAATATTTGAATAGATACATGCATATGTATAACTGAATTACTTTGCTGTACACCTGAAACTAATACATTGTTAATCAACTATACTCCAATATAAAATAAAAATTAAAAAAAATTTCTGTGTGACATTTACAAGCTCCTTTATTTACTTCAGACCCATAAAGGTGATATAAACCTGTGTTTGACTCCTATAAACCTCTCTGGGTAGAGCATTCTCTAACAGAGCATTCAGCTACTTCACTTAGGTGTAACCCACATTCTCCATAGAGAACGTCAGGAGTGTTCTTCAAACCTCAGCTGTAATCATTTTTTTCTACCCGTTAAAAAGTCATCCTGAAGCCATTCTTGGTATTATATCTATTGGGCATGCTTTCCATGGCAAATACACTGAGACCATCTTAGAAGAGATGAAAGGTCAGCAGGGGGTGGATGTGTGTGTTTTTTCCATCTCTCTGTTACTGCCCTTTTGAGTTCAGACTTTCAGGAAGGAAGGGTGGAATTTGCAAAGACCTGGCCCTCAAAGCTCAGGAAGGGAGGAAGGTCTAGCTGGCTTCTTGGTTACTCAGCTCCTTCATTTATGGGAAGCAGAGCCAATGGTGAGATGAATTCTAGCTCTGTGCTGCTGTGCAAGGAGAGGCCCATTTACAAAGATGTTCTTGTTGCATTTAAATGATCATATTCTTCCATCACAGATGAGCTAGGTACTGTGCAGCTTGAGGAGACGAAGTGCACAGAATCACAGAACTATTTCATGCTGGTGTTTTCTTTTGGAGGGGTGACAGAGGGGAATACTAAATGTACTTTGCAAATGTTTTCTTAACGTTTATTTTGGCGTTTTATATATAAATAGGCTAAAAGAAACTGTCCATTATGCTGTATCTAAGACATTAATTTTTCATAAGCATTTTATTATACTGGCTGAATGCAAAGAAGGAAACTTCACACATAAATATTTGAATAATTACTCAGTGGAGTCGTTCCATATTTTACAGTAATAAGGCTGACTTGTCATGAGTGGTGCATTTAACGAAAAATTTTAAAGTAACTTCACTGATGGCTTAATTTCTCAAACTAGTTCAGGTGGCCAGGCACCTGGGGGCAGGGTACTTCTCTGTGTACCTGATCTATTATAGCAATTCAGAGGCAATTTTTTTTTTTACTCGATCACATTTCATACTATTGCTAGCTTACAGTATTCGATGAGTGATGATAGACACTGCAGGCTTAAGAATAATTTATTATAAAAACCTATATGTTAAATATGTTTTTCTTGCAAATTAGGAAAAGATCTTCATTATTTGATTTTACCATCTTGGTCCATTTTATGGAACTCACTGTTCCACTGGAGAATAAGAAACACTGAATAACACTAATGTGAATCCAATGCTACCTAATTTGTTTTTACTCTCTTAATTGCTTATATTTTTCACTTATATATTTTAAATAGATTTTCATTGAATTGAAGCATTAGAATCAATGTTAAAGCATTAGAATTTCACCTGCCTCCTTTTGTAGGAAAATATTACTACCCAAGATGATAAAAAGTTATTTTAGTTCTATTATAGATTTATAATAGATTTATTTTACCATGTGTTTCCTGTTTATAGATAGCATTTTTAACACATTAAGAAACTAAGGTGCCACAAAAGGACATAAACATATACCATCTAGAAGAAAATCCCAAAAGAAGTTACTTAGAATGTATAAGCAAATTATCTGGAATTTAGAGTAAAGTAAAGAATAGGTCACACTGAATTGCAAATAGCTGCAACTTAATGTTCTCAGAACAACATATCTGAAGCCTGATCTCCAAAAGCCACATTTTCATAATTTCATCAGCATACTGGGAAGATCCGGCGGGTTTGGGGTTCAAGTTACAACTCTGCCCTTTATTGGCTGTATGAGCTTGGCCATGCTGCTGTTTCTTTGAAGCTCTGTTTTCAGCTGTAAAACAGGACTTAAGAATACTTCCCTCACTGGGCTTTTATGGAGACTAAAGGAGAAACTCTGAAGTGTGGGACATATAACAGACCTTCAAAAGTGTCTGTTTCTTTTTTCCCTCTTCCATTTCCAAATATTGAAACTGAAGCACAGACACAAAATATTTTGACTTTGATAAGATCACAGGCTAAGTTAATGACGGAACGAATGACAGAAGTTGATGACAGATGTTATCAGAGCTGATAAATGTTGCTTTTAGGTACAGAGTCAGCCCTCTGTATCCGCAGATTCAACCGATCACAAATCAAAAATATTCAGAAAATTAAAATGCCACAAGTTCCAAAAAGAAAAACTTGAATTTGCCGCTCTCCGGCAATGACTTACACACCATTACATTGTATCTGTAACTATTTACATATCATTTACATTGTAATAGGTATTATAGGTAGTCTAGAGATGATTTAAAGTATATGGGAGGATGTGTGTGGGTTATATGCAAATGCTACACCGTTTTATAGGAGGGACTTGAGCATCTGTGGATTTTGGCATCCATGTAGGTCAGAGGCCCTGGAAACAATGCCCCGTGGATACCCTGGACAACCGTAGTGGGAAAAAATTAAGACCCACCTATCTCTTATCCAAGCACAAACTACCAAGGCCTCCATTAGAACCTTTCTGCTTAGTCTGTATTCCCAAAATAAGCCAACTTTTCTGGCCCCAGCAGATGTAAACACAGTGCCTTCCAGATGCTTACTGTAGAGACCTCTGAGCAATGCCTGTCCTACATCAGCTCCTTAAGAGAAAGGCAGCAGCACTGGGCTCCCCGAGTTTGCTGCATGCACACCTGGCTCTAAAGCAAATGGGAAAGGACACCGAGAAAGTAACTATTCTGGAACCACAATCAATCTGTTGAAGAAAAACCAATAACTGTAAGTCCTGACTCATCTACAAGTCTGACTCTCAGGAAACTCCAGCATCCTGAAAAAGGTGTTGAGCCCAAATGTAAGTGAAGAACGAACACACACACACACACACAAATAAATGAGCAAACCAAACCAAACAAAAATGAACACATAGATACTGAAGAGGCAACGGGGAGGGTGAAATGGGTACAGGGAGTTAGCTGTATGGTGACAGATGGAAACTAAACTTTGGTGGTGAGCATGGTGTAGTGAATACAGAAGTCGAATTATAATATTGAACACAGGAAACATATACTGTTATAAGCCAGTTTATTAAAAAAAAAGAAGAATGGATACAACCCTTGGCAGAAAGGCACGGCATTAAGCTCTCGTATTTCATGCAGCTCTCGGATTTCTCGCATTTCAGTAAACGCACCCAGCCCTCTTTGACTCCGCTCTCCCCTCTCTGACCCACTGACGGGTCCCTCTTCTGGCCGACTGCTCAATCAGCCATGGACTGGTGATGCTTCCTCCTCCTGCCACACTTCTTCATTC
Organism: Balaenoptera musculus; assembly: GCF_009873245.2. Taxonomy (NCBI): domain Eukaryota; kingdom Metazoa; phylum Chordata; class Mammalia; order Artiodactyla; family Balaenopteridae; genus Balaenoptera; species Balaenoptera musculus. The sequence continues at coordinate 8,828,159 of NC_045802.1, read as the reverse complement.
CTGAGACCTGATTTCTACTCTTGCTACAGTACCGACACTTTTCTATGGAAGATCAGAAAGGACAAACCCACGACCAGCCAATGGCCTTTCTGCAATCATTTCCCTTGAAGTCTCCTGAGCACATGACAACATTTATCAGATTCTGCCGGAAACACTTTCCTCCTCGGGATTCTGCGACGCTGCCAGGCAGTCACTAGACTGCACTTTCTGCCATCTCCCGTATGGTTATTTAAACACCACCAAAGCACAGAAAGACAACGCACCTGTGAAAAGAAGGGGCTGGATTCTAATCCTGGTTGTTCGGCACAAGCCCCTTTGGGGAGTAATCATACTTTCCTAAGCAAAGAGGAAGTAACTTCCACTTATTCTATGAGACTGTTTTAAGAAACAAAGTTGGAGCAATACTTCAAATAGAAGCACATCGTGCAGTGTACAATTGTATCATTTAATTTACTGCATGTTTATGCCACCATTAGATATAAGCAAAGGTCTAAAAGCCAAGGGGCAGAGAAAATAGGCAAGAAGCATATGTAGCTGGAAGGTATGTGAAATAATAAAGATTCAGTTGTTACTTTACTCAAGCAAGACTTTTCATCTGTCTGTAAATGTATCTAGTGACTGTCATTAGTACATACTGTACCAGGTAAGGGTTACGTACTCCCTCAGGTGAGGGTTATTTTGGAGAGGTGTTTTTCACTTTTTAAAATGGGTTAACTTGATATGTGAGCTGTATTTGATCACCATCTACTCAGGTCCACACACATCACAGGTTAGTTGTTTCATTGGAAAATCCAAAATAAAATGCCTTGGCCTTTATATTTTAAAAGACTATCTGTAAACTTTGATAACAGAGGAAAGTCACTTGGAGTTAAAATGGGGAGCTCACCATGCCCTTCACTCTCAGGGTGCTCTGCACAGATCACAGATAGGGAACTCATCACTGGTACCATGACCGTGTCCTGGTATAATGCTTCTTAATTTAAACGTTGCCAATCATGACCAGCCACTATAACTTGGCTGTGAAAGTAAGTCTCTTAAACTATTGAACATTAATCCAGCAGTATGAAAATGTATTCTACATGGCAATGAATAGCCACTGCAGCAAAAGGCTTTCTCAAAGCGGGCTTCCCATGCGCTCCTAACTGCTAACCTCTCATTCTTCCGTCAGGGTCCCTGCACAGCTGCCATCTTGGGCCACCCCTGCCCTGGGAAGATGCATCTTCTTAGGCTTCTCTCACTTTTTTGGGCACTCCTTTTCTGGGCTTTCTTTTGTGGATCCCACTTTCTGGTCCTAAACGAACTATGTTTCCCTATGATATGCCTCACCCACTTTCTCTACCCTAATCTTTCAGTGTTTGTTGGGTGACCATATAAATGAACGAGCCCCGGTTATTTCTCCCGAGGTATTTTACCCGCACTGAAAATTCAGTACATGTAAAACTAATTTATCCCCTCTCCCCAAGCACAGCATTCCTCTGAAGAACTCCTTATCCATAGAAAACAGTCCAGACTCCTCAGTATGGCTCCCATGGTCACGGGAGCAATGGGCTCCGGTCGGCCTTCCCAGCTTCCTCCCGGCCACTCCCCAGAACTCTGCTCTTCTCTCCTTCAACTCCTTTGTCCACTCGGCTCTACCTGTCTGGATAGCAGATATCTTTAGTATGTCACTGCCCCTTAACTGCTTCCTATGACATCCCCCCCCCCCCCCACCTTTCTAGCATCCTTAACTACTCCCTTACCTGAGATCCCACAGCACTTGAACTGGACCTTCTTATTATATTTACATCACAGTACTATTTGTTTAGGTATCTGTCTTCCTCCTGGGACTGAGAATTTCTGGAGAGAAGAAACTCTTTCCTACTGCTTTGTAACCCCAGCACCTTGCACAGACCTTGGCATGATTCAGGTGCTCAATGTTTGTTAAATTGAATGGAAATGGCTCCAAATCATGGCTGAAAACTGAAGTTACCTTTTGTTTCTCCTTCTCTCAACCAATATTGATTCTTCTCATATAATGTTGCTTATAGTCATTCTTTCTTTGTAGTTCCACCGTCTCCATTTTAGCCTCAAATCTTTATCGATGCCCCAACTCCCAAAATGCCTCCAAACTTTAAGGATCTCTCCAGTCCGCGTTTAACATCAAGGCTGCACTTTGATCTCTTTGATACTGGCATGTAGAGGATAAGGCCCCACCCGCTGGCATCAAGGTCTTCCACAGTCTGACCCTTCCTACCTGGAATGCAGGGACCACATTCTTACATCTCTTTGTCCCACACAGGGCTTTGTTGTATATGTACACACACACACACACATACACACACGCTCTCACTCACCTAATCAATGTTTGCTAAAATAACTTGATTACCAGGACAATTTTTCATTTATTTTGCTTTCTAAGCGCTGAGGGTTAATTTAGGCATTTAAAATAAATTAGTGGCAGTGTACATTTTCAAAATGCTGTTGGAAATCTCATCACCTTTATTACTTCTCGTTACCGTATGACTTTCTCACCAGCAGGAAATGGGAGCCCTCCCTGACTCCCTAGTATAGGGCAAAGCTTGCTCTCGGGTTCATACCACGCCTGCCTCTTCCACTGCGAGCTTCCTTACTAGACTGAGGTTATAATTTATCTGATGTACATCTTTCTTCTTTGTCTCTCACACTAGACTGGGGGCCTCTCCAGGGCAGGCACTATGTTTCCTTCCTGTTTATTTCCACAAGCTGGCATAATGTTTGGCACATGGCTGCCACAAGGTAGGTACTGTGTAAGAACGGGTCAAGTTCACATTCATAACATTTGTAAAAGTGAAATTCTGGGAATTAGGGTACAAATTCCTAGCTCTCCAATATACAAAGTAGTCACTGGTACAGTTCTTCTCCCACTAATAGTGAGCTTCAAAAAATTAATCTTGTTTAGACAACTTGTCATTTATGAAACAATAGGGCTTTTTTTTTTTTTAACCAAGTCTATCCTATACATGTTTAGATTGTAATTAGGTTAAATAAGAGATATTAAACCAATAGTTAATTAAATAGAAAAGCAACAGAAAAGAAAACTTAAGGAAACACAAAGCTTTAACCTCTAAATATACATTTTAAAATTCAAACTGGAGGGCTTCCCTGGTGGTGCAGTGGGTGAGAGTCTGCCTGCCAATGCAGGGGACACGGGTTCAAGTCCCGGTCTGGGAAGATCCCACATGCCACGGAGCAACTGGGCCCGTGAGCCACAACTACTGAGCCTGCGTGTATGGAGCTTGTGCTCCGCCACAAGAGAGGCCACGACAGTGAGAGGCCTGTGCACTGTGATGAAGAGTGGCCCCCACAACTAGAGGAAGCCCTCTCATAGAAAATGAAGACCCAACACAGCCATAAATAAATAAATAATAATGAAAAAAAATTCAAACTGGAAAGCTGACAAATTCTCGGAGATTTCCACGGTGAAAAAAAAAAGAGGTAGAGAATTGTACATAATACTCTTTACTGGGAATTTTGACAAAAAATAGGCTATATAATATCTAGTAGAGACAGGTAATACCCAATATCCACTCTTCTCTTCTTCCTTAGTTATAAAATACCTCATTTTTAGATGGACACATGGTTGCCCAAAATAAAATTTCCTAATCTTTCTTATAGGTATACGTGGCTGTGTGATTAAGATCTGGTCAACTGGACATAAGCAGAAGTAGGGTGTGCAGTGTAAGGATGTTCTGTTTTTTATTTGTTTTTTTTTTTCTGTGATTCTTTTTCCATTTCACCTTCCTGCTGCCTGGAGCACAGATGTAACGGCTGAGCTCCAGAAGCCAAAGTGGACCATGAGATGACCTTGGGAATGTAAGCCATACACAGGAGAACAAAAATACAAAGAGACGGGACTGATTTTCTTTGTACTTCTTCAATGTGAGAGAGAAATAAACTTTTATCTTGTTTAAGCCACTGTTATTTTATGTGCCATTTGCCACCAAACCTAATCTTAACTGATATGGGATCTTAGATCCATTACCTGTTGAAAACTCCCCTCTATATTCTCACCAACTTAGTTTTTAAAAATATAACCTAAGCATGTTACAGAGTAAAAAGCACAGGCTTTATAGTTAGAACATATGGATTCCAGTCTCGGTCCCTTCAGGCTTTAGTCATATAATATAGGGCAACCTCTCCAGGACTCATTTCCATTAGCTGTAACATAGAGATGACGATGAGACCTTCTTCTTGGGCTTGTTGGAAGGGTTGAGTAATGTCAGGTGACACGATACGTGAGAAGGGGTTTGGTAAGACACTTCCCTGGCGGTCCAGTGGTTAAGACTCTGCGCTTCCACTGCAGGGGGCACAGGTTCGATCCCTGCTCAGGGAACTAAGATCCCGCATGCCGCACAGTGTGACCAAAATAATAAAAATAATAATATAAAAAAATTTAGAAGAGGCTTGGTAAATTATAAAGTATTACATGATTCTTGTTATTTTGTTTTTGCTTCTGTTTCTAACAGGAGAAAAATGAATCCTGGGCTTGGCAAGTGGAGGATTAAACAGGGCCACCCAGCATCAGGCACTGAAAGTGCAGAAGCCCAGCTCTCTTTAGCCTATCACTCATGCCAGGGACATTTAAAAGGGAGAAATTGATAAAAATATTCTCCAAACAGGGACCAGTTGTCCGTTGTCCAAAGGATGCACTTAGCATATCGCCTCCCCTATGGTAAGTACTAAATAAATGTCACTTCTGTGGGTACCACTGCTCCCGGGAGTATAGCAATGGAGTCTATAGCTCCAAGGAGGTGTCACCAGCGTGTTCTTCTCCCGTAGGTGGACCTGTGTGACTCCAGACTAACATCCTCCTGCTTGGAATCAGAATAAGGGGAATTACAGAAATTGGACCTTTGATATCAAAACCCTAAGAGAGCTTGATACATTCACGGCCTTGCCAATAGAACCACAATTCTTATAATTTGCTGTTGAAACAGTGGACGGGCACTTTCAAAGGTGACTTGGCTGACTTTCTTTTTCATTGAATCCACAGAGGGACCAACTTCAATCACATTTCCTTCTGGCCTGGGGATCTTGCTATCTCTTTAAAATGAGACCAACTTCGTAGGTTGTCTTCTCTCATGGTTCATGTGTAAATTTATGATTTTACAATCAGAGGATAATTTCATGTGCCTTATTTGAAAGTCCTCAGTGACCACCTCACTACTGGTTCACCCCTAAAGTGTCTTTAATACACAGAGATGTGTTACAAGCAGTGGTTGTCAAGCATCAGTGTGGGTGGGGGTCACCTGGAGATCTCGTTAAGCTGCAGAATCTGACTCAGTAGATCAGGGCAGGGCAGTGATTCTGCATTTCAACATTTTGAGCAGCAAGGTTAAAAGTATTATAGCTAATTAAGTGGCAAAGTTGGGATTTAAACCCCAAAGTCTATCTCTTTCCCACAATGCTGAAATGCAGAAATAGAGTGCTGAATAATAAATGAGACATTGTGTCTAAGCCAAATTATTTGGGATAACTATTACATGTAATGTTAAAATGCTAAAGTACTATTCTCCCAGAGGAAAAAGAAAGAAGTACACTAAACTGGAGAAAAAGAAAACACAATTTTTTTGAGGAAAGGACAGTGATAATCTAAGAGGATAGAGACAAAGAAAATAAGAGTGAAAAATTATGGAAGACAGATAATAGTTACGTTCTTAAGGAGAAAAGAAAGAGCCACACTTGCCACATTTCGAAAATAATGACCCCAAACATTCACCCCAGGTCCCTGACCTCCCAAGCAGGACCAGGTGACAGCAACTAAGGATAATATGAGGAGAGAAGACAGCTCCATGGCACAGAGAGACGAAGCCCATACTCCATTCCACCAGCATTCCAGAGAACAGCCAGCTCTGCCAGCAACAGAGCGCAAAGCCAGGGCCGCACCAGCCTTCCAAGACCCGCCGTGACTGCAAACTTGTGAGGTCTCCCTCAGCCAACAGTTTATAAAATAGAGAATGGAGGATTCTGTCTCTATAGTCAGGCCTTAACATTTTTGGATAGAACAAGTCTGAACTTTAACAGCCAAAGCATTTCCTCTTGATTCCACATTAAAGGCAATTTCAAAGCACTGCAGAAAGCGTACTCTCTGTGTGTTCTCCATAAGACAATATAAAAATCCCACTGTATTAGATCAGGCCATGGTGCATCCAGCAGGATTTTGCCTCTGCTACTGGCACCAAATGAGGTTTATAAAGAAGAACATGCTGTCCTCTTTGTCATTAAATGCAGGCATTTAGGAAACACCACAAACACATTTCCGACCTCCTCTGATGTCCTGTTATCCATCATTCTAAACACACCTAAAGCCCTCCTGAAGTGACTCAACCAGGATTGATAAGATCCTAGTTTCCTATGTTTATTACCTGCTGTTTAGAGTTGGAAGTCCTTTTACTAGTCCTGATCTATTTTCAAAGGACCTTTTTTGTATTTATTCTGTCTTAAACTGTTTTGTTCATGCATCACTTTATTAGAATCTAAGTTACTATACTGTTTTATAATTATTGCTTAGGTGGTCTCTCTCTCTCACAGGATTGCTAAAATTTGTCCTAGATTTTGTATCACCAGAGCCTAGTGCTGTGTCAAGCATATAGCTGGCATTCTACAAAACGCTGGATAAAATATAAGAAAGCTCTAGGGCAGAGATCTGATCGTCATATGGTACCATTTATTCAGAAGAATCTCAATAAGTTTTTGAATGGAAATTCCTTTATCTTTTCTGGTAACCAAAGACTGATGACCTCCTCATATTAATTGATGACGTCCTCATATTATTTCAACACTTCAGTTCTTTCCAATTCAAACCAATAGACATTTACTAAACATCTACTACAAGCCGTCACTGTAAAAGCTGCAGGATACAGTTCCTAAGATCACACTCCTGTATCCTCTTTGAGGAAGTTCATCAATACACCATAGTGAGCATTGAGCCCTTGCCTTTGTACATCTTCAAACAAATAAAAACCAGTATATAACATATATTACATACTTGATCAAACTGCGGGTCTTCTCCACGTTGTAGAGATTTTGTCAATGGCTTTTCCTAGAAAGAAACATAGGCAAGAAAAATTACTAGAGGCTTTTAAATATTACAAAAGAAATGTCATTATTATTAAAATTTTTCTCATCTATTTCTCCCTTTATGGGATGAAGAGACACCGGTTTTCAAATATGTGAGAAACTCTTCCTTACTATTCAAACCTTAAAGTATAATGTTTGATCATCACCACCAGGATTTTTACTATTCATCTTCACACATTTGACGAAGACATTCAAATCTGATGCTATAAGTGGTCCTGTGTTTTCAATGGAAACCACATAAGAAAAACTAGGGAATTCGTTTGAAATTTTATTACCTATCTTGGGACTTGACAGATAATAAAAAGTTGAAAGTGATACACTATTCCAGGTCCTAAGATTTAAAAACAAAATAAGGTATAATTATTAGTCTGAAGGATGGACAGCCTATCAATCACACACTTACTAGGCGTAATCGGTGATTTTTGAGCATGATATTTTGACTTGCGACATCCAAATCACTGCAAAACTAATCTGGGAAGTGACAAAGATCTACAGAAATAAATTTTCCTAATGATTATTTCTTCATTTACATTAGGAAGCCTTAACTGACCTTTCAGGAGGGCATTTTATAACTATTTAGCCTTACCTGTATCTTTCTCTTTTTTTGGAAGTTAATATTGACCCAAATTTGATTTAGGCTTAGAAACCATGCAAAAAGTTATACATCAAAAAATAGTGTTTTGGACCTGCGCGGAAGGGGAGAGGAAGCACGTCCAGAGAAGGGCCTCTGGAGTGTGGAGTTCCGGAGTTTGGAGCCGTGTGGCTGACAGGGTCTTGGTGCTCTGGCTGGGTGTCAGGCCAAGTTAAGGACATCGGTCCACCAGAGACCTCCTGGCCCCACATAATATCAAATGGTGAAAACTCTCCCAGAGATGTCCATCTCAACGCTAAGACCCAGTTCCACGCAACGACCAGAAAGCTATAGTGCCAGACACCCCATGCCAAATAATTAGCAAGACAGGAACACAACCCCACACATTAGCACAGAGGCTGCCTAAAACCATAATAAGTTCACAGACACCCCAAAACATACCATCGGATGCCGTCCTGCCCACCAGAAAGAAAAGTTCCAGTCTCATCCACCAGAACACAGGCACCAGTCCCCTCCAGCAGGAAGCCTACACAACACACTGAAACAACCTTAGCCACTGGGGGCAGACACCAAAAACAACGGGAACTACAAACCTGCAGCCTGCAAAAGGGAGACCCCAAATGCAATAAGTTAAGCAAAATGAGAAGACAGAGAAATACACAGAAGATGAAGGAGCAAGGGAAAAACCCACCAGACCAAACAAATGAATAGGAAATAGGCAGTCTACTTGAAAAAGAATTCAGAGTAATGATAATAAAGATGATCCAAAACCTTGGAAATAGAATGGAGAAAATACGAGAAACGTTTAACAAGGACCTAGAAGAACTAAAGAGCAAACAAACAATGATGAACAACACAATAAATGAAATTAAAAATTCTCTAGAATGAATCAATAGCAGAATAACTGAGGCTGAAGAATGGATAAGTGATCTGGAAGATAACAGTGGAAATAACTACTGCAGAGCAGAAAAAAAAAAAAAAAGAATTAAAAGAATTGAGGACAGTCTCAGAGACCTCTGGGACAACATTAAACGCATCAACATTCGAATTATAGGGGCCCCAGAAGAAGAGAAAAAGAAAGGGACTGAGAAAATATTTGAAGAGATTATAGTTGAAAACTTCCCTAATATGGGAAAGGAAATAGTCTATCAAGTCCAGGAAGCGCAAAGAGTCCCATACAGGATAAATCCAAGGAGAAACATGCCAAGACACATATTAATCAAGCTATCAAAAATTAGATACAAAGAAAAAATATTAAAAGCAGCAAGGGAAAAGCAACAAATAACATACAAGGGAATCCCCATAAGGTTAACAGCTGATCTTTCAGCAGAAACTCTGCAAGCCAGAAGGGAGTGGCAGGACATATTTAAAGTGATGAAAGGGAAAAAACCTACAACCAAGATTACTCTACCCAGCAAGGATCTCATTCAGATTCGACAGAGAAATTAAAACCTTTACAGACAAGCAAAAGCTAAGAGAATTCAGCACCACCAAACCAGCTTTACAACAAATGCTAAAGGAATTTCTCTAGGCAGGAAACACAAAAGAAGGAAAAGACCTACAATATCAAACCCCCCCAAATTAAGACAATGGTAATAGGAATATACATATCGATAATTACCTTAAATGTAAATGGATTAAATGCCCCAACCAAAATACATAGACTGGCTGAATGGATACAAAAACAAGACCCATATATATGCTATCTACAAGAGACCCACTTCAGACCTAGGGACACATACAGACTGAAAGTGAGGGGATGGGAAAAGATATTCCATGCAAATGGAAATCAAAAGAAAGCTGGAGTAGCAATTCTCATATCAGACAAAATAGACTTTAAAATAAAGACTATTACAAGAGACAAAGAAGGACACTACATAATGATCACGGGATCAATCCAAGAAGAAGATATGACAACTGTAAATATTTATGCACCCAACATAAGAGCACCTCAATACATAAGGCAAATGCTAACAGCCATAAGAGGGGAAATCGACTGTAACACAATCATAGTAGGGGGCTTTAACACCCTACTTTCACCAATGGACAGATCATCCAAAATGAAAATAAATAAGGAAACACAAGCTTTAAACGATACATTAAACAAGATGGACTTAATTGATATTTATAGGACATTTATAGGACATTCCATCCCAAAACAACAGAATACACTTTCTTCTCAAGTGCTCATGGAACATTCTCCAGGACAGATCATATCTTGGGTCACAAATCAAGCCTTGGTAAATTTAAGAAAACTGAAATCATATCAACTATCTTTTCTGACCACAGTGCTATGAGATTAGATATCAATTATACGAAAAAATCTGTAAAAAATACAAACACATGGAGGCTAAACAATATGCTACTAAGTAACCAAGAGATCACTGAAGAAATCAAAGAGGAAATCAAAAAACACCTAGAAACAAATGACAATGAAAACACAGCAAACCAAAACCTATGGGATGCAGCAAGAGCAGTTCTAAGAGGGAAGTTTAAAGCAATAAAATCCTACCTCAAGAAACAAGAAACAATTCAAATAAACAACCTAACCTTACACCTAAAGCAATTAGAGAAAGAAGAACAAAAAAACCCCCAAAGTTAGCAGAAGGAAAGAAATCATAAAGATCAGATTAGAAATAAATGAAAAAGAAATGAAGGAAACGATAGCAAAGATCAATAAAACTAAAAGCTGGTTCTTTGAGAAGATAAACAAAATTGATAAACCATTAGCCAGACTCATCAAGAAAAAAAGGGAGAAGACTCAAATCAATAGAATTAGACATGAAAAAAGGAGACGTAACAACTGACACTGCAGAAATACAAAGAAAGGATCATGAGAGATTACTACAAGCAATTATATGCCAATAAAATGGACAACCTGGAAGAAATGGACAAATTCTTAGAAAAGCACAACCTTCTAAGACTGAACAAGGAAGAAATAGAAAATATAAACAGACCAATCACAAGCACTGAAATTGAAACTGTGATTAAAAATCTTCCAGCAAACAAAAGCCCAGGACCAGATGGCTTCACAGGTGAATTCTATCGAACATTCACAGAAGAGCTAACACCTATCCTTCTCAAACTCTTCCAAAATACAGCAGAGGGAGGAACACTCCCAAACTCATTCTAAGAGGCCACCATCACCCTGATACCAAAACCAGACAAAGATGTCACAAAGAAAGAAAACTACAGGCCAATATCACTGATGAACATAGATGCAAAAATCGTCAACAAAATACTAGCAAACAGAATCTAACAGCACATTAAAAGGATCGTACACCATGATCAAGTGGGGTTTACCCCAGGAATGCAAGGATTCTTCAGTATACGCAAATCAATCAATGTGATAAACTATATTAACAAGTTGAAGGAGAAAAATCATACGATCATCTCAATAGATGCAGAAAAAGCTTTTGACAAAATTCAACACTCATTTATGATAAAAACCCTCCAGAAAGTGGGCATAGAGGGAACTTACCTCAACATAATAGTCCATATATGACAAACCCACAGCCAACATCATTCTCAACGGTGAAAACTGAAACCATTTCCACTAAGATCAGGAAAAGACAAGGTTGCCCACTCTCACCACTATTATTCAACATAGTTTTGGAGGTTTTAGCCCCAGCAACCAGGGAAGAAGAAGAAATAAAAGGAATCCAAATCGGAAAAGAGGTAAAACTGTCACTGTTTGTTGATGACATGATACTATACATAGGGAATCCTAAAGATGCTACCAGAAAACTACTAGGGCTAATCAATGAATTTGGTAAAGTAGAAGGATACAAAATTAATGCACAGAAATCTCTAGCATTCCTATACACTAATGATGAAAAATATGAAAGAGAAATTAAGGAAACACTCTTATTTATCACTGCAACAAAAAGAATAAAATACCTAGGAATAAACCTACCTAAGGAGACAAAAGACCTGTATGCAGAAAACTATAAGACACTGATGAAAGAAATTAAAAATGATACAAACAGATGGAGAGATATACCATGTTCTTGGATTGGAAGAATCAACATTGTGAAAATGACTATACTACCCAAAGCAATTTACAGATTCAATGCAATCCCTATCAAACTACCAATGGCATTTTTCACAGAAGTACAACACAAAAGTTCACAATGTGTATGGAAACACAAAAGACCCTGATTAGCCAAAGCAATCTTGAGAAAGAAAAACGGAGCTGGAGGATTCAGGCTCCCAGACTTCAGACTATACTACAAAGCTACAGTAATCAAGACAGTATGGTACTGGCACAAAAACAAAAATATAGATCAATGGAATAGGATAGAAAGCCCAGAGATAAACCATGCACATATGGTCACCTTATCTTTGATAAAGGAGGCAAGAATATACAATGGAGAAAAGACAGTCTCTTCAGTAAGTGGTGCTGGGAAAACTGGACAGCTACATGTAAAAGAATGAAATTAGAACACTCCCTAACACCATACACAATAATAAACTCAAAATTAATTAAAGACCTAAATGTAAGGCCAGACACTATCAAACTCTTAGAGGAAAACATAGGCAGAACACTCTATGACATACATCACAGCAACATCCTTTTTGACCCACCTCCTAGAGAAATGGAAATAAAAACAAAAATAAACAAATGGGACCTAATGAAACTTAAAAGCTTTTGCACAGCAAAGGAAACCATAAACAAGACCAAAAGACAACCCTCAGAATGGGAGAAAATATTTGCAAATGAAGCAACTGACAAAGGATTAATCTCCAAAATATACAGGCAGCTCAGGCAGCTCAATATCAAAAAAACAAACAACCCAATCCCAAAATGGGCAGAAGACCTAAATAGACATTTCTGCCAAGAAGATATACAGATTGCCAAGAAACACATGAAAGGATGCTCAACATCACTAATCATTAGAGAAATGCAAATCAGAACTACAATGAGGTATCCCCTCCCACCAGTCAGAATGGCCATCATCAAAAAATCTACCAACAATAAATGCTGTAGAGGGTGTGGAGAAAAGGGAACCCTCTTGCACTGTTGGTGGGAATGTAAATTAATACAGCTACTATGGAGAACAGTATGGAGGTTCCTTAAAAAACTAAAAAATAGAACTAGCATGCAACCCAGCAATACCACTACTGGGCATATACCCTGAGAAAACCATAATTCAAAAAGAGACATGTACCACTATGTTCATTGCAGCACTATTTACAATAGCCAGGTCATGGAGGCAACCTAAGTGTCCACTGACAGATGAATGGGTAAAGAAGATGTGGCACATATGTACAACGGAATATTACTCAGCCATAAAAAGAAATGAAATTGAGTTATTTGTAGTGAGGTGGATGGACCTAGAAACTGTCATACAGAATGATGTAAGTCAGAAAGAGAAAAACAAATACCGTATGCTAACACATATATATGGAATGTAAAAAAAAAAAAAAGGTTCTGATGAACCTAGGGGCAGGACAGGAATAAAGACGCAGACATAGAGAATGGACTTGAGGACACGGGGAGGGGGAAGGGTAAGCTGAGACGAAGTGAGAGAGTGTCATGGACATATATACACTACCAAATGTAAAATAGATAGCTAGTGGGAAGCAGCCGCATAGCACAGGGAGATCAGCTCGGTGCTTTGTGACCACCTAGAGGGGTGGGATAGGGATGCTGGGAGGGAGATGCAAGAGGGAGGGGATATCAGGATATATGTATACATATAGCTGATTCACTTTGTTATACAGCAGAAACTAACACAACATTGTAAAGCAATTATACTCCAATAAAGTTGTTTAAAAAAAAATAGTGTTTTACTTTAGCTAATGATGATGTCCCAGAAAGATTCCATTTACATTTTGCTGATCGCATAGACCGTTCCCTGCCTCGGTTTTCCATTCTCCTCCACTGAAAAGGTGACATATACCCTCAGGTGGATGCGAGCCCCACCCCACCCCATAGAGTCTCTGTTCTTGAAGAGATTGGCTCAGTCTGGGTATCTAAAGCTTTACCAGGAACCATATGAATTAACTGCTCTGTCTCATTTGCAAAATACACAGCTTCAAAATGCATATTCACCTAAAATAAAAAGAATGCAGCCTTCTTCAGGGCTAATAAACATTGCCTCTTCAAAGTATATTATACTTTTCCTTTTATAGCACTTACCAAGAGTGATGAGCTGACTGACACCCCCGGTAGACTATAAGCTGCAGAACGCAGTCCCCTCTATTTCTCCCCGGCACTTAAAGTTACAGGACAGGGCTCTGCTTGGTAACGGTTAAACATTTGCCAAATTAATCAAAGCTGTAGGCTAATGATATCCAGTTTCTTCAACTATGAGATCCTCTTATTGGCATGTGTGTGTTTTGCTGTAAGTTAAAGGAATTTTTTAATATACTTTTTCATTGTGGCAAAATACATATGATGCAAGATTTACCATTTTTACGATTTTTATGTGTACAATTCTGCGACACTAAGTGCATTTACAATGTTGTCTAACCTTCACCACTCTATTATGAGGACCCCTTTTAATGTCAAAAATTTTCAAGGAATTCTCAACCACCAAGCATAGCCTTATACCCCAAACATACAAGATAGTAATTCTATCTTCTTGTTTAAGACCATACATAATGACAGAGCTAATACTATGATTTCAATGATACTTTTAAATGGTTTTGTGCTATCTTGCAACAATACTTATTTTATATACATCAGGAAAGTGGGGATACATCTACATGGGAAACTGTAACGTACTCAGTCAAACGCTAATGGCTGGGACTTCCCTGGAGGTCCAGTGGTTAAGACTCTGTGCTCCCAATGCAGGGGGCATGGGTTTGATCCCTGGTCAGGGAACTAAGATCCCACATGCTGCATGGTGTGGGCTTATAAACAAACAAACAAACAAACAAACAACCCTAAGTGGCTGATACACATGTGCATCTGTAGACCCCTGCAATAACTCAGCAGTCCATACCTTGGGAGTCTGCCATCCTTTCATCCTAAAAGATGAGATCCTATCACAGTGGGGGATGGAAGGTGACTCTGTCCACCCACATCCTGGAACGTCCCATGCCTAAAAGTCATTTTTTCCCACTACTATCTGGGTGGGAATGGTGATAAACATGATATTTTATGCTCCCATGTTTGCATACATATGAAGGAAATAGCCTATGGCAAGTCTTACTATGTCTAGCAAGCAAAGTTAATATGGTAAGTTGTTGCTATACTCAAAAGTCAAGTCCATTAGCCAATTACTTGAATTCCATGTCCCAGTAAAACAATATACTTTTACACTAAGTTCTCCTGAACGGTTCTTACACAAATATGCTGTCTTAATCATATTCCTTGAAGACTTAGTTTAAACGTCACTTCCAAGATTAAGCCATTCCCCACTATTCCCAGGCAGAGTCATCTGTTCCTTGTCACACGGCACTTTGCATCTATTCTTGTCAGCATTTCCACTGTGCTGTAACTTGACTGTCTCCCTACACTCCTAGTACAGAGTTGAAACTTATTATTAGGGTTTATTAAATGAATATATCCCTATGCATTTGGAAAGATAGCTTTGGGCACAGAGAATCAAGTTCACATTTTAACATTCCCAAGATTTTCTGTGCATCAACATAGATTTTATCAGTGTCAAGAGGTTAAAAACTAGACCTGGGGAAGACAGTATCACGCTGGCTAAAAAGTAAAGAGAAAAGGAAGAAGGAAGGAAGGAAGAGAGGAAGGAAGGAAGGGAAGAATGGAAAAGAGGAGAGAAGCAAACTTGCTCAAGCTCAGGAGAGAGGCATCTGAAAACAAGGCGGAGCAATAAGGCTCATGCCCACTTGAGAAGAGAGATCTGAAGAGGCCCGGTTCTGCTTGAGTTTCTCCTGCAGGAGATCAGCCCACCGAATCTAAGGTCTGCAGGAATCCAAGGTCTGCACATTCAAGACGTCATGGGTCTCAAAGAGCATTAAATAAGTAGTAAAATGAAATTAACACAGAGTAAACAATGGATAATTAAAGAACAAGTAGAAACAGACTATGACAGAGGAGGCTCAAAATAATGGCCTCACTTGTCCAATAAGAACAGTGTGCGTTGTATGCTTTTAAAATTTGTCTTTGTTCTGTATTTTAGTACAGATTTACTTATTTACTAAAGGTTATTGAATGATATGTTTGTTTTTCAAAAATCATTCTAAAAAAACAAAACTTTGGGGTCATGGATCCCTGAAAATTCTTAGTGGTCCAAAGCTAGAAGATCTCAGTGTGTGACTCGACCTTGCCCAGAAGCCCCGGCTCACCGGGTGACAGTGAACAGAAGAGATGGGCGAACCAAAAACATCCTGAGACTTGGCATTGAACATCAGGGGCTGCTAACAGCACAAAGAGAACAAAATAGACATTAAGCCCCTCCTGATGGAAGCAAACACTATGAAATCGTTTTGACAAAAACAAACAGAAAAAAAAAAATACCCTGAAACTAACCAAGCCTTTAGATATCATTTCCAATTTTCAGGAAATACAAGAGTTAGGAAGCAGTAAGAGAAATATGTTACACTAAGCCACAGGGATGCAATCAGCAAGACTCAGACTGAAGGAAACTGAAGTAAAAAAAGATATTTTTTCAATAAAAAGTTGCAAAGAGTAAGAAAAAAAGAAATGGAGGTGGAGCCTATTGATTTTCTTTTTAAAGGCTATTGCACTATGTGAATCAGATCTGGGGCCGGATTCAAATAATCTGTTAAGAGAAAGTATGGCATTCATGAAACCATTGGTGATTTGAACACATTAGATATTTGATGATGTTACGGGATTATTTTAATTTTTTAGGTGTGATAATGGTCTTTGTTTAAAAAAGAATGTTTATCTTTTGGAGATACATGCTGAAATACTTACAGATTAAATGATATGGTTTCTAGCATTTGCTTCAAATACTACTGGGGAGAGGAGCTGGGAGTGTAACAAATTAGCCATGAGTTGATAACTGCTGCTGATGGTCACTGTGTTCATTACACCGTCTTCCCACTTTAGCACATGTTTGAAATTCTCCATAAAAAAACAAACAAACAACAACTAAAAACAGGGGAACATGATGTATCACTTCTGTCACCATGAAAAAATTTTTTTATAATGTCTCACTTTCCAAGGTGGCCTAAGTCACTTAAAACTGATTTCTATAGTACTTACACAACTCTTTATCTTTTCCTGCTGGAGCTGCAGAAGGAACCCCACCCCACCCCATTTGTTCATATTTCCAGGCAGGATCTGGGTGGCGAGCATCTCGCCTGCTGTGTGAGGAGCAAGCTGCCCTTCTCAGTCTGCACTGTGCGCTTTTCTTCGAGTTTGCTTCCCCTGAATCAAAGAGCACTGCTGTCCCAACCCATCCAAGAGGAATTTTCTCCTGTCACGAAGAAACCTGTAGGGGTTTCAAGCATTTCCACAGGAAAAGAGAAAGGTCCCTGTTTGTGCTTCTCAAACCTTGGGACGTTCCAACCTCTCCCTCCCTTAAGAAAACACAAACTCTAAAAGCTCTTTGTGCCCATACCTACCTAAAAAGGCCATTGACTTCTACCTCAATTTTCGAACACTTTCAGTGCCTACTAGCTACATTTTCACTTTATAATTGTTTCACACTGGGTTTCTCTGTAATCTGTAAGAGAAAAGATGGCCATAGCACGGCAGGACCTGGCAGTGAGACAAGTCTAGAGAGACTCTTCTGTATCAAAAGGTGTTTTATTTGGGGAATACAAGGGCCTTATTTAATAAATCATTTTCTACCTCCGAAGTTTGAGTGGCCTAAAAAAATCCACAATGTGCCCCACACAGGTAGGACTTCACTAATCTCAAATGATCCCAGTATTTTTGTCCTCAGAGATATTTCAATAAACACGTCACCCAGCAATGTCACTAGAGTTAATATGAGCTTATTCAATTTGTTAACTATGTCACCAGCCTTGCTTATGAGGTACTATTTTAACATCTTTTAATTATTATATAGCAGTTCAGTGCATGGACTTTGGAACCTGAGAGATTTGACTTTGACCCCTAGGTCCCTTACTGGATCTTACTTAACCTCTCTAAGCTTCAGTTAACTTTTAGGTAACATAAGGATACATAATGCCAACCTATCTCATAGAACTAGAAGATGAATGACACAGAGTACTCAATAATTGAGAGTCATTACTACTATTAAAATTCTTTTTAATACCATTATTATTGGAACTAGAAACATTAAAATGTGTAACCTCTTTCATAATGTTCAGGAGCTGAAACTAAGTTCCACCTCTTTTCCTGGGGCAACGCATACTCCCACTAACGTTAATTAAAGCTTTAATTTTACCTTCCTGGAAGCTTCCAAGTGTAACTAGAAAGCTGTATTACAGAAAGTAGGAAAGAAACATTATAAAGGGTAATTGTCCCTCTCTCTTAAAAAAAAATCTAACATGACTACAGTGACTTTAATTCTTAATATGTAATTTAGAGGAAACCTTTTAATTTAATGGTGGGATGCTACAAAAGCAACCAAGTTAAAAAAAAAAAAAACACCAAACTTCTCAAGTCTTGAAA
This sequence comes from Balaenoptera musculus, assembly GCF_009873245.2. Classification (NCBI taxonomy): domain Eukaryota; kingdom Metazoa; phylum Chordata; class Mammalia; order Artiodactyla; family Balaenopteridae; genus Balaenoptera; species Balaenoptera musculus. Next base: position 8,809,935 of record NC_045802.1, on the reverse strand, counting down.
CTAGTGTTTTTGATTATAAGAACTTGTTTATGCATCACTGACTCAGGATTTTGATACCATCAGCAGTGAAATTTTATAATACACATGTCTGTTCTGAGTAGTCAACAAAAAAATTTCAGATCTGAGCTTCCGCAACTGGGATCCCTCTTCTTCACCAGAACACAGGGAGGATGTGTAGTGAGCTGCCCCCTTCAGAGCAGCCGTGGGCTCGACTGTTGAGATGCCGCTAAGGCATTTCATCCAGAACAATCAGCACACAGCGGCCGGCACCTTTCTCAGGCTGAACCAAAGAAAAATGAGGTTCAAAGTATCTTCATGTCTGACACATATTTTTTTTCTTCAGATCTTATTTGTGCCAACTGTGATTCAACCTTGGAAACAGATCTAAAGAATAAGCCTGAGAATTCACAGTTCTGAATACTGACCATTTCTCCCCAAAAGTCTCTCCCTACATGACGAGGGTCAATCAGGGACCTGGGGGTTGGAATCATCTTGAAGATACACTCCGGTCATTTTGTTTGCCTGCAGGGATCACTGAACTTCTGGCGGAAGACTCAGCCTCCTTGATGGTGCCTCAGTTTGTCCACAGGTAAAAATGAGCATCACTTCACACTGACCTGGCTAGGTTTCTAGCAAGAATTCACGAGCACTAGTTAAAACCACTGGAGATCTATGGAAGAAGGGGGCTAATAGAAATGGATGAAACTGTGTTTCCCTTTTATTCTCTTCAGTTACAAACGGATTTCTTTAAACAAGACAATATATGCTGATTCTTACCCAGAATATTGGGGAAAAATCCCCAGATCAAGAGAATGAGAGTATCTCCAATCAGTTCAGGTATTAGCAAGTAAGATGCTGCCTGTTACCCTGTGATATGAAATGAGAAGGCAGATTCAAATCTGGAGGAATATTTTGGCACTTTTTCTAAGAACTAAAAACTCTTGAGAGAACCTGTCCTATTTGCAGCTGGCTTTGCACATTTCAGAGAAGCCAATTCTCTGCCAAATCTAACAGTCCCAAGGACAAATCCATTATTTGAACATTGGAGGGGAAACTTCAATTAAATTTGGATACAAAGTTAATCTTCATTTTAATTGAACAAAAGAGCATCTCCCACAGGCATTTCTGTAAAAACTACAGCAGCTACTGAGAAATGCAAGATGCCACCTTCACTCATCTGTTTCTGGCTTTGTTTGTATTTTGGATTTTTTTGTCCCAGTATATACGCCAGTTGTGCACGTTACGTCCACTGAGTGGACATTTACACGTGGATGGATCTTTCCCTGCCTCCTCTGGGACTCTGCACAGTCACCCAGCTCCCCACTCCCCAGATGCAAGCCTCCCCCACACTCCTGGCTCTTTTTCTCAGCTATCAACATGCTTAGAGCTTTTCATCTTAGCATCTGCCTTCACCACACTTCCACCTCTGGCTACTGTTTTCTTTCCACCCCCTTCTCATCCTTAGTTCGCCAATGAGCGGTCTACACTTCCTGTCTTCCCTTCCTCCCCTACTCCTTCTCATCCTTAGTTCGCCAATGAGCAGTCTACACTTCCTGTCTTCCCTTCCTCCCCTACTCCTTCTCATTCTTAGTTCGCCAATGAGCGGTCTACATTTCCTGTCTTCCCTTCCTCCCCTACTCCTTTTTCAACCACCTGCAATCTGACTTTTCTGTCACCACTAAAAATAGTCCCCCTAGAAGCCCCAGTGACTTTCCAAACAATAAATCTGGTGGACATCTTTCAGTACTTTTCTTTCTGGTCTTTCAGCTGCAATGAAACACTATCGATGATTCCCTTCTTTCCACTTGACTCATGCCATCCCCCACTTTTTCTCCTCCTACTTCTTTAGACATCCCTTTTCTGTGTCCTTCATAGGCTGGTCTTTCTCCTCAAATGTTTACATTCCCCAGGGATGTTCTTGGGGACTTGAAATCAATCATGTTCTGATTTATCTTCTGGCACCACTAACACACACACACACACACACTCACTCACACTCACACTCACACTCTTCTCAGACCCAACCAAACCACCTCTCATCAAAAAATCGTACTTGTCCCTTAAGGTTCATTCACTCCACCACACTTTCCCTGGTCACTCCTACAAGAAGTGACAGAGATTTCACTCTTAGTAGCTCTTTTGGTATTCTCTAGTTCTTGTGTACCTAACCAAAGTCATCCTGGTTATTCACATACACATCCTTTCCCGAGTAGATTAGAGCTTGGACTTTGGAGTCAATCAAACCAGGATTTGAATCAGGACATTAACCCTAGCTCCACCACCTTTGGTAAGGTTTTATTAAATCTCCCAGGTTCAGCATCTCCGACTAAACATGAAGGGGGCCACGAGTGTAGTGGTTAAGAGCAAGGATCCAGGAGATGGGTGGTCTACACTGAATGCCAGCCCCACCACTTACTAACTGTGTGACTTTTGACAAGTTTTTTCCTTGTCTGTGAAGTGGGGTATAAGAGTACATATCTCATGATGTTGATGTGAAAAATTAGGTGAGTTGATGTTATTCAAGTATTAAGAACAGTGCCTGGCACTCAGTAGGCACTAGAGAAACATGAACTATTATTATTATTATTACCTATCTGCTAGGGTTAATGTGAAAATTAGTACATGTGAAACATGACAGGTAAGCCAAAAAATGGCAGTTGTTCTTATAAAAATCTGTCTTATTCCTCTTTGTATAATGCATAACCTCAAGTACAATCACACTTGGAAGTTACTATAGAAAGTAGTATCTATCTACCTACCTACCTATCTATAAGCTACTATCAAAAATAACTTAAATATATGTATAACTGAGTCACTTTGCCGTACAGAAGAAATGAACACAATATTGTAAATCAACTATACTTCAATAAAACTTAAAAACACACCTTATAAAATATACATTGTTATAATTATTAGCATGATCTATGGAAATCAAGACTTGTGCTGGCTAATCAAAGACACAGAAAGTAAACTTATGGTTACCAAAGGGGGAAGGGGGTGGGGAGGGATAATAAGAGTTTGGGATTAGCAGATACAAACTACTATATATATAAGAGATAAACAACAAGGACCTACTGTATAGCACAGGGAACTGTATTCAATACCTTATAATAACCTATAACGGAAAAGAATCTGAAAAAGAATAGGAAAAAAAAAGACTTGTGCTGGTTAAAACTGTACTCAAACACTGTTTTTTGACCCAAAGGCCATTCAAAGGTAACTAAAGAAACACATTGTGGTATATACATTAAATGGAATTCTACTCAGCAATAAAGATGAATGAATTACTGATAAATTATAAATGGAAGCGCCTCAAATACATTACGGTGAATGAAACAAACTAGAGCTTCCATTTATACAAAATTCTAGAAAATGGGAATTAATCTATATATAGATCAATAGTTGCCTGAGGGCCTGGGTGGTGGTCTGGGCTGTCTGCACAGGGGCACAGGAAACTCCTGGGGATGACGGAAATGTTCTGTATCTGGACTGAGGTGATGCTGACACCAGGGTACAAATTTATCAAAATTCATCAAATCATAGATTTTAAACCCCTGTAGCTTATTGTATTGTATACTTTAAGAATACTGATTAAAGTAAAAATTTTCACGGAATGTATGGGAAGAAGAATCCCTAATCTGTCTGAAAGGCATTTTATTTTCTTGGACACCAAAGGGAGGAGGGGAGGCAATTCTGATAGTAACGACCTACCTTTAGGAGGGGGAACCACTGTCTCGTTCCCAATCTCCATCCTGAGCATAAGCATGATAGTTTTTGCCTTCGAGAAGTTCACAATTTATTATGCTACCCACTGGGAATCCCAGAAAACCTTGGGAAGTGGGTATGCATGAAGCCACAGAGCTGATATTTATGGGGTAAGACATTGATCCCAATGTGATGGCTGGAAATCTCTGGAATTAGAACATCCTGACTGACCAATCTGGTACGTACGGGGCATTGTTTAGATGGAAAGGAATGTGACACACACTCTACAAGCCTTTCCAGCCAAGTGCCTCTCAGAGTGTTACTGACAGGTCAGTAGCCAACACGAGAGAATGGAAACCACTTCACTCAGCACCACAGAGAAGCCTCTTTTCAGGTGGGATTTGGTGACACAGTGCCGTTATCTGAACCAACAGCTAGAAAGCGAGTGAAGGGGGAATGCCGCCCTTGCTGCCATTTCTGAATTGGAATTTGGCTTGACTCACGGGTGAGCATTTTCATTCCTGTTGAAGTTCCACAGCCCCTAAGTATCTTGAATGTTTGTTTTACACATGAGATAAAAAAGGCAATTTCAAAGGCAGCATCCTCTTCATGATAAGCATCATATAGTATTCATTACGTACCCAAATTCATGCAGCCAATCAAAATATCCCAGTTAAAACTGAAATGACCCAATTACTTTAACTAAGAAAAAAAAGGTTTGGTTTTCTGGTAAAAATAAAAGGAAAACTCCAGGGGGTAAAGAGTTGAAAAAAAAAAATAGATGAAAATCTACTTACCTACTCTCTCTTTTGAAGTGTTATTAAAAGGCAACATTCTGGAATTAGTGGTACAGCTTTGTGAATACTCACTGAATTGCACAATTTTAAAGGATGAATTTCATGGTATGTGAACATACCTCAATTAAAAAAAAGCAATACCGGGGCTTCCCTGGTGGCGCAGTGGTTGAGAATCCACCTGCTAATGCAGGGGACACGGGTTCGAGCCCTGGTCTGGGAGGATCCCACATGCCGCGGAGCAACTGGGCCCGTGAGCCACTACTACTGAGCCTGCGCGTCTGGAGCTGGTGCTCCGCAACAAGAGAGGCCGCGATAGTGAGAGGCCCGCGCACCGCTATGAAGAGTGGTCCCTGCTTGCCGCAGCTAGAGAAAGCCCTCGCACAGAAATGAAGACCCAACACAGCCAAAAATAAATAAATTAATTAATTAAAAAAAAAAAAAAAAAGCAATACCTACATTTTAGGTCAATCAAAAATATTTTAAGATTATAGTACCTAACCTCGACCAAACTTCTGTGATTACAACTTATGAATTGAGTAGAAACCCCTAAAGGCATCAGGAAATACCATCATATGGAATGCTGAATTTTAAGAATCATTTAAGTCGGAAATACTAGATATATACGTAAGTGACAATTAAAATTACCTAATAAAATATGTCTTCTTATTGTTAGCATGACCTGTGGAATTTTAACCAGTTAAAATGACTACAGTGCTAAAGATTGCTGCTGCCTAAAACTGTATCGATGACTTTCAGGAAAGTCAAAATGCAAAATGCTGTGTGGAAATATAGTGATATTATATCATAGTGATTGTAGGAATGGGCCTTCCATGCTTATTATGTCATATTAATGAACTTACTTTTTAATGTGGACCATTTTTTTTTAGTCTTTATTGAATTTGTTACAATATTGCTTCTGTTTTATGTCTTTTGGTTTTTTGGCCACGAGGCATGTGGGATCTTAGCTTCCTGGCATCGAACCAGGCAGGTCCTGATCGACCAGGCATCGAACCTGCACCCCCTGCATTGGAAGGTGAAGTCTTAACCACTGGACCACGAGGGAAGTCCCTGAACTTACTTTTATTGGTATTTTCTGTGACTTAAAAAATGATGATGTATTTTCAAATGATCTTTTGTGTTAAAAATGATGTCTCTATAAATAGTAAGAAGAAGCATATAATCAGAAAAGGCTAGACTGAAAATAACTTGAGGAATAATCTTCACCTGATTTTGTACTCTCAAAAAGAAGAAACTTTGATAATCTTCTCATAGTCACTGGACATAAAAATTATGGCCTCACCCATGGATGAATTGAATTGGATACTATTAAGTTGAAGTAAAAACCCCTTTGGGTTTTTTTTTTTTTTTTTTTTGTATTACTTCATGATACTTTCCATATGGTTTATTTGCTATAAGGTTCAGTGAAACTTTTACTCTCACGGTGCATTAAATTTCATTTCATGGCCAAAAAAGTTCCATTTAACAGTCACAAAAGAACAACTTTTCATCTGTGTGAATCCAAGAATATTCATAACAAGGAAAACAAACTTCAAGTTGAACAGTACACAGAAAAAAGTGAGTCTGTGAGCTCATTGGAAAGATCACCTCATTCGGCGGCTAAATGCAACCTTTCAACAATTATGTCTGGTTTTAGCTATTAATACTATTTTCTTTCTGGGTTAGGGTGAGTTTTCAGATTTCTGGTGAAAGTCTTACTAGATTAAGTAAGGGGTGCCAGGCTGAGCTGCTCTGCTAAGAAATAGCTATTTTTAAAGTTATTTTTTTATTTATAATTTGGAAAATAAGCTAGTACTTTGTTAAGTGTAACATAAATATTCCTTATCTGACCTGAACTGTTTCTGAGTCTCCTTTAAGGACAGCATTACTTTGATTGTATCACTATACTTAGGCAGCTAAATCTAGAAATTATTTTTATTCTCTTTATATTTCCCTTACTAGGTTTGTTGAAGTAAGAGGAGCCTCTATTTAAAGAGAAGTTTGGCTAAAAACACTAGCTGGTTGTCCTTTTGGGAAGCTGACTTGAATCCATAGTGCAGAGAGATATTAAAGCTGCTGTTTCTGCTATTTACATCCTTAGATGACAGACATGTAACAGTTGGGTGGTATAGGAAGACTTGCATATACAACAGTACAAAAAACCCACCAACGTGCAAATCTCAGTATGATGAAATACTATCTTGAAATATCAACACTGAGGTTAGTGAATGGCTATCAGGCTATAAGCATGACTAATTATAACAGTTTTCATGAAATTCACCATATAAAGATTCAAATTTAATTAGAGGTAGTAATTCTGCCTTTCAATTAGTGCAGCAGGATTCCCTAATTCACAAATTCCTTAAATATTAAAAAAGTTCCTGATTAAAGAATCTGATAGTTTCTGGTATCTAGACATCAGCAGACTATTCAGGTACCTGCAGAGGTGAAACACAAGACTACAGCAGAATGTTCAATCTGTATATGGGCCAGAGGCAAAAAAAAAAAAAAAAAGAGCTCTTTTATAACTACAAGTAGACTGTATCCCAACCATAGTCTCTTAACCTCTCATTAGATCTGGTCTAAAATCCTAAGAGGAGGCTGGAGTGAGCATGTATTTCACTTACTAAAGGCTTGGCTTACTTAGAGCCACAGTCAGATTCATTAAAACAACTAGAACCACTCACCATACATATTTTGTTGGTGGTGGATCACCTGTGTCATTATTATAGCACAATGTCCAGCTTAAGTTTGGGGTTAACTGGAGTGCTGTCCTGATGCCAGCCCTGCGACATCAGGTGGAGGAGGAGCTGAAAGCCTGAGACGCAGGGCCAAGAAACAAGTGTTCGTCAACAGGCAGTAGTACTTCGTGAACCTAGAACCACATTAGCTTGTGGTTAATGTGGCCATGAGCTAATTGCTCAGCCTTTCCATGTTTGTGCCAGCTGGCCGTGACCGCTGTCCCTACAGGCTTGGTCTCAAGGCATGACACGTTCACTACAGGTTGGTGGTGTGAGTGCAACAGACATTGGCATCCTGGATTCTTTAAACATGTGCACACCAAGAAACTATTTTGTGTTACTTCTAGTTTATTTTTAGTCTTATATTAAAGCAGAAATTCCCTGACTTGTGTCTCTTATGTCAGCAAACCAGCTAGATCATGTTACATGACTGTTAAGGCTCCATCCCAGCATCCCCCAGTTAGCATCTCTATGAGTGAGTATCTGTCACCCCTCCCTCACCTCTGCTCCAAGCTCAACACAGGGATAATACCTGAAAGCTCCTGCCTGTATCTCATCCATTAGCTATTTTGTGAGCAGAGGCTATCAAGGCTCAAGCAATCCCAATAATAAAATCTTCCCACTGTCACATCACCTTTCATCCTAAATATGTTTTTAAATGCGGGAACATTTACAGGAAGGCGAGCTCTGCTCTCCTGCTCAGTCACAGGCTCTGCTAAAGGACAAGATGAAAGGTGTGTGTTCTTCTTTTGAGGTTATGCAGATCTTTTCCTCTCTCCAGGTTTCAATTAAAGTAGAGAATACATTACTTGCTTTCTAAGTGTTAGGTGAGTTAGAATTTCTTCTTCTTCCTGTTGACATTTTATGCTGTTAGGCTGCAGATCCAGATGAAACCCCTGGTCCAGTATGCAGATTAGCTTCACTGCAGCTCCTCGCAAGGACAATGGAAGCTTTAACCTGGGTGGATTCAGTGGGATGTGACTTATTTACTCAGAGACGTGGAGAGTTAATGCTTATATTTCATTTGTTATACACATTAGAGCTAAAACTGGGCTTGACTGTGAACATTTCATAGAAGAAAAAACAATGATGGATCACACGTAAGTGACTTTGTTGGAAGCAGAGGCTAGTAGCAGGGCTGTGATGAAAAACCAAGTTTTTTGTGTGTTGGTCAAATTATAGGAAGGAGGGTGGACAAAACAGGCAGCCTGAGTAGTGTGGTTGAAAATTCTTGAAGGTACACACTTCCAGTTATTACAAACATAAGTTCTGAGAATGTAACATATAGCATGGTGACAACAGCTGACAATACCATGTTGTATATTTGAAAGTTGCTAAGATCGTAGATCTTAAAAGTTCTCATCACAAGAAGAAAAATTTGTAACCATGTGTGGTGATGGATGTTAACTAAACTTATTGCGGGGATCACTTCACAATACATCAAATCATTATGTTGTATGCCTGAAACTAATACAATGTTACACGTCAGTTATAGCTCAATAAAACAGGAAAAAAGGAAAAATCAGTTTGATTTGATGACTAACTTTAAGAAAATTAGGTATTTCTCCCTCTGACGTTTTCAATAAATTTAAACATATGCATGAGAAAAAAGAAAGTTCTGAAATTTTCTGAACTTGCTTTACTTAGTTGAATAATCCAGCTTCTCACATTTTGGGCCATTGGCTTCCCAGCACGACCCAGCACGACAATGTTCCTACTTGTCTCCGAGACCCCGATCCTCAGGGTCCTGTGAAATTTCCTCTTGGAAAGCCTTGGAAAACCATTCTATGTGGACTCGCCTCAAATCCCTGGTTTCACTTCCTAGGTCCTCACAACTTATACCCGCATAAGTATTTTGCGGGAGATAACAGTGAGCCAGTGGGGCTGCTGCCTTCTCTTGTAGACTTTTGTTTGCCTCTGTCACCTCCCAGAGCGTAAATCCCTAAAGGATCCAGACCAGGTCTGCTTAAACCAGCTTTGGCTGTACCTTTCTCATTGCCAAGGCAGAGATCAGAACAACCATCTGACAATAACAGGGCATGGCAACAGCAGGCATCCAACCACCCTGTTCAAGCTTCCACTCCTTCTGAATGAGCACAAAGAGAGGAAGCACCAGGCTGACCACCAGAGAAACATACCAGAAGATGAGGTTATTGATACCAATTCCTCGATGACAATGAGGATGATGATGGTGGTGAAAACTGAGCACCTAGAACGTGCTAAGAATTGCGCCACAGCTCCACACATTACCTCGAATTCTCTCACCCACCCCATGAGCGAGGCTCTTGCAAATGAGAAACAAGGGAGACTGACTGGCTGACCCAAGGCCTCACAACACTAAAGAGGCACAATCAGGATTCAGATCCAGATCAAGCTGAATGAAAAGTTGTTCATCTTTTCTTTTCCATTAAATCTGCAAAGTCAAGATTATGCGAGCTCTTGAATTTCGAAAAGCTGGAGAGCCTTGTTTTTTGGAAGAGAGTTTATTGAGAAGGTAATTGCCTGTGACTCCAGTGACAGATGGTATATAACCGGAGAGACTCAGATAATGAGAGCGTATATTCTGAGGCTGAGTCCGACCGCTAAGAGTCAGCCTGACTCTCCTCTTCACACACTGCTCCGGTGAAATGGGAGCAGGTGACCGTATCAATGAATAATGAGGTATCCTTAGATGCCCCAAGGCAGAAGCCTGAGAATTAACGTCCCTTGTACTCTGCAGATCGTAGGGCATTCATCTGCCGAAGGGTACAAAGGACAGAACAAAATCCATTATTATCTGTTTAGAGGTTGGCAAGACGACCCTCAGAAACACACAGGATCCTACATTCCTTTTAAGCTACTATATTAATATTTTTTTTATAGTTTTTTTTCTTTTTTGGCTGCATTGGGTCTTCATTACTGTGCGCAGGCTTTCTCTAGTTACGGCGAGCAGGGGCTACTCTTCGTTGCAATGTGCAGCCTTCTCATTGCGGTGGCTTCTCTTGTTGTGGAGCACAGGCTCTAGGCATGCGGGCTTCAGTAGTTGCAGCACGTGGGCTCAGTAGTTGTGGCTCATGGGCTTAGATGCTCTGCAGCATGTGGGATCTTCCTGGACCAGGGCTTGAACCCGTGTCCCCTGCATTAGCAGGCGGATTCTTAACCACTGCGCCACCAGGGAAGTCCCTATTAGTATTTTTTTCATCCATTCATTCATCTATCCATTCATTCATTCATATACTCATTCATTCAAAAAACAGTCTACTGTATATAAAGGAGATTTTTCTAGACACAGGGACGTGTGTGTGTGTGTGTGTGTGTGTGTGTGTGTGTGTAGATAAGACACAGTTAATGCCTGTAGGAACTTAAAGACTAGTAACATGCTTCTTTAACTTACAAAAAGTCTGTATCCTCCACCCCTAAAATATAAATTTTATACCATAAAAATATAAATTTTATACCAAGGTCTGATATATATACACACAACTGAAAGTTCCATAAAACAACATCTACCCTTAAAATCTATAATGTTCTCTGATATTTTCTCTTCTAGTCTACTCTAATACTCTTATTTAATGAAGGCAGTTTGCTTGAGATAATGATATGGCGGTTCAGATAAAGTAGAGATTTACAAGTGTGTATATCCACAACTGCATAATTGTGTGGAGTCAGCAGGGAAGAAATCAAGTAAACCTTTTCAAAGGTGTTTGAGTTGGGCCTTGAAAGATAGGCAGGATGGAGAGATGAGGGGGATTCCAGGAAGAGGGGACAGTGTGCTATACACACGTTGGCAGGCAAGCACAGAATTGAAACATGGCTCATAAAAATCCATGGAGGAAGAAAGGTAGGCTGGAGTTAAATCAAGGAGCAGACGGGTGTGATATGAAGGATCTGAATAAGAGAGTGAAAGGGACAGGTTGTATTTAGGGGAAACTCATCACTCAGGATCAGAAGAGGAAGACCTGGTGACAATCCCCTCACTCTCCCTTTTATGCATCTTGGGGACACCCCCACCTCGCCATGGGAACGTCTGCTTGCACAGGAACCTCACCGTGCAAAGACCCACCCTGCCCTTATCTGCATGAAAAGCAAACCAAGAGCTCTGCAGAGGGCTTTGGCAGGATAATGGACAAAGATAATGCAAAAACTCACATGCTACAGACACTTGGAAATGTTGAATGGAGTATAAGATTTTTTTTTTAAGGCAGAAATGAGTTCACAAGAAAGGAAAAGGGAAACGAAAGGCAGAAAGATACGAGGTGACGTAGTGGCTACACAGGGAGAGGACTACTGGTCTCGTTATGCTGGAGGCTTTTTGTTGTTGTCTACTTGGGGACAGGAAACAAAGCTGTGAGCCTTGAGAGGTGGGACACTGGAAATAAGACACCTATATAAACCCTGGTCCTAAACAATGAAACAGTGGACTAGGGACAAATCTATGCACTGGCACAGGAAGATGAAAAGATATTCCAACGATCCCTGCCTGGGTTCTAGGTAAAAACAACAACAACAAAATCCTCCCCAAGAATTCGAAACCACAGTCTCAAGTCTTACAAGAGTTTGGAGCTTACATTTATATCACCTTCTAGGTGCAGAAACTTGCAAACCAAGAAATTAATGTAATATTTGGCCCAGATGGTGAAGACTCTGGGGCTAACCTAAAAGAGGACACACACAAAAATGTAGGTTTAAGGTGATCAAAGACAGAAAAAAGAAATGCTAAACATAAGGAAAAAACCCCTAAAAAACCTAAAAAAATAAAACCCACCTAAATAGATTTTAAAACAGTACTTCTAGAAATAAAAAATTCTATCACCAAAATTATAATTCTCACTGGGCACATTAAACAACAGATTAGACATAGCCCAAGATAAGATTAATAAATTGAAGATAGACCTGAGAAAATTACTCAGGATGCAGTAGCCAGAGACAGTGAGGTAGAAATAATTAAAGAAGGGTAAAAAGATATGTAATATATCCCAAGAAGGTCCAATGTACATCTAATATGAATGTCAGAAAAAGAGAAGAGGAAAAGTGGAGAAATGGCAATATTCAAATAATTAATGGCTAAGAATTTTCCAGAACTGATGAAAGATATGAACCCTCAATTCAAGAAACATGAGTCTCAAACAAGAAAATAAAAATAAATCCAGGGGCTTCCCTGGTGGTGCAGTGGTTAAGAATCCGCCTGCCAATGCAGGGGACATGGGTTCGAGCCCTGGTCCGGGAAGATCTCACATGCCGCGGAGCAACTAAGCCTGTGTGCCACAACGACTGAGCCCGTGCGCCTAGAGCCTGTGCTCTGCAACAAGAGAAGCCACTGCAATGAGAAGCCTGCTCATTGCAACAAAGGGTAGCCCCGACTCGCCTCAACTAGAGAAAAGCCTGCGTGCAGCCAAAAATAAAATTAAAAAAAAATAAAATTAAAAAAAAATAAAATTAAAAAAAAATAAATCCACATCTAAACACACAATGTAGTGAAACTGCAGAACACTATACACAAAGCAAAAAACCATAAAAGCAAACAGAGAAAAAAGTAAATAATCCACAAACAAACAGCAAATCAACCACAGACTCTTCAACAGCAATGCTTGAGGCAACATGGTGAAATATATTGTCAAAAGTCTAGAAGGAGAATAAATGTCAAACTAGAATTCTATTCCTAGCTGAACTATCACTGATAATTGAGGGGAAAATATGGGCATCCAAGATAAACAAGACAGTGATTTACCACCCACTGACTGTTACTTAAAGAACTACAAAAAGATATACTTTGGGAAAAAGAAAATTTAAACCAGAAGAAAGGAGCAGGAGGCAAGAGGGAAACCATCTGTTACATTGTTTTCTGTACTTCTTCTGTTTTGAAATAAAAATATTAAAAAGATACAGATGACCCAATTTACCTTGTTTAGAACACTTCGCTTGGGAAAGGTGAAATAATGGTAAGACTAGCCAAGAGCAAATGCTATCAAATGACCCCATGAAGCAACAAAAATAGAATAAAATTATCGACTTATCCATAAATATTAATGAATATGATCTGAGCATCTTTTGGATACAAAGAACAATACTGCTGAACCAGTGAAAGATGTTTAACAAGAAAAATATCTAATATTTTATTTTGGTAGAACATTTTTGTTTCCTGTCCTTTCTTCCCCATTTAAGTTACCTATTTGGATACTGGTAATTCGTAAATACAACTTTAATTTAGTATTGTATATAATTGATCCCACACAGTCTAACTGATGTGGAATTCCGAAGGACTAAGTTTTCTAAATAAAACTGAAAAATACAGATTCCTGAGTAGCCCCATAGATAATAAATCTATACTTCAAAATTTTAAAAAATTACCTTTGCTATTCCATACAAGTTTTAATTATATTAGAGATAACAGAATACAACTTTGTGAAATGATACAAGCCCACATAAATCCAGGTTTTTAAAGGACTCAACTTCTTTCTAAATAAAGCCAACCTCAGCAAAAGAAATAGTAGGGCACATTTACTTGGAGTTCGCTTTAAATGTACTACACATACATCAAAAATAACACTTCTTCTTGCTATGGCTACAGAACAAAATGCCAAATGCACATTTACATTAGAATCAGGTAACAAGCCACAGAATCTACTCACATTTATTGTCCCATAAGTAAGCAAATACAAGGGCAAAAATTACTAAGCACTTTTCAGCAGACAAGAAATGGAAATGGCACAGAAGCTTACATCTCTGCCAAAAAACACAAGGGGAGTAAATAGTCACTTTTTATAAAAAGCAACGATATGAAAATTGATTGAATACATTTCTTCAGCTAAAAACACAATGTCCATCTACTTGGCCATCAGCATCTCATAAACTCTCTCACCCTGGGCACACAATGAAAATTTGCTGATGAAGAGGACTTGCACTTTTTCTTTTCCATTTTTCTTGTTTGGGGACCTTTAAGTTGTCTCATAGGAAGGAACAAAAATGGCTACCTCTAATTAAAAGAATGCTGTGGTACATGTTACTTTTTCAGACATAATGTTTACTCCAGGAAGAAAAATGTCATGCAGACACATGCCAAACTGAGTAAACTAAAGATGAAAAAGTTACACCCAAACTATTTTACTTCATAAATTCTTAAGTAACAGTATCTAAACAATTATTTTGGAAACAGGGATGGCTCAGGATCTAGCCTTCTAAGCACCTCTTTCAACTACTGTACAACTTCCCAGTTTCTTGGGAAAATCCAACATGATACACAATTTCAGAGAGCCCTGGCCTGCTACTTTGGCACTGTTCCACTGTCAAGGAGTGAAACGATTCTTTTCTGTGCCTTCCCACTCTCTCCTCCTTAACTCCCCCATGATCTCTGGAACCCAGGTGGCAGGGGGAGGGGGCCTGGGCTGCCTCAGCACCTCTCAAGGAGCTCAGAGGGTTCCAGGGATCAGCACCGTTTGGAGCAATGGGAATGTGGGCACATGATCTTTGGACTCAAGTTATGGGGAGCCCTGTATTGGCTTGTTCAAAAAAGTGAAAGAAGGTATCTTTACGTGACAATGACTGGCAGTAGAGTGTAGAATGGTTCAGAGGTGGGCTCTGAAGAGAACGAGCTTGAATTCAAATCAATGCTGTGTGACCTTGGGCAATTACTTTCCCTTCTCTGTGCCAGCTTTTCCCATCTATAAACAGGGATATAAATACTACCTACCTAAAGTCATTGTGAAGATTAAAGGACATAATACATTAAGCACAGTGCTTGGCACATAGTAAGTGCTCCAGAAATATTAGCTATTATTAGTAGTAAGAGTACTAAAAACACAAAAACATGGGTGAATGGGGAAAAGGTACAGTACTAAGGTTTCATTTATTATAAATGATTTAAACTGTAAAACCAAGAAAACATTTTCCTTAATAGGAAGTTAGAATTCACTGCTCTAATAACGTTAAAATGCAAAGTTTGTAACTTTTGGGCAACCATACACTTAAATATTCTTGAATTTTGATTCCCAAACCTTAAATTGTGATTCTCATAAAGGTTATTTTTTAACAGATGATGTTGAATATCATCCGTTACGTATTTTTTTGAGACTTGGGCAGTGGGCTCAATATTACATTTAATTATTTTAAGCTATGATGCCTTAAAGCAGCAGTCCCCAACCTTTTTGGCACCAGGGACTGGTTTCATAGAAGACAGGTTTTCCATGGTAAGGGGGGGCAGGGGATGGTTCAGGCGGTAATGCGAGCGATGGGGAGCGGTGGGGAGCGATGGGAACGATGAGGAGCGGTGGGGAGCGATGGGGAATGATGGGGAGCGACGGGGAGCGATGGGGGGGATGGGGAGCGACGGGGAGCGGTGGGGAGGGACGGGGAGGGACGGGGAGGGATGGGGAGCGACGGGGAGGGACGGGGAGCGGTGGGGAGCGGTGGGGAGCGGTGGGGAGTGAGCGGCAGATGAAGCTTCACTGGCTCACCTGCTGCTCACCCCCTGCTGTGCGGCCTTGTTTCTAACAAGACAGCTCAGCGGCCTGGGGGTTGGGGACCCCTGCCTTAAAGCCAACCCCAGACCTCTTCTCCTGTTCCAGTCTCCTCACAGGAGGTACAAAGCCAAGCTTCATACAAAGAGCTGCGTCACTCTGAATTCCTTTCCTTTCTCTTATTGTGTGTGGCCTACCAAGGTCAGAAAACATGTAATCTGAATCTTCCATTTGGACTTTCTTCCTTTCTGACTGTCCTTTGGAGATTTAGCACACTGTCCTTAGAGCCCTTGCTGAAGTAATGAACATAAGGCTGAAGCCACAAGCCTTATTTTGCAGCAGAATCATTTGCAAAGAAAGATACTGACTACTGACGTTGAAGGGCATTATCTATCTAAGAAAGGACCTAAAGGTAACTGAGTCAAGAATTTCCGGTCTTCCAATTTTCAGATAACAGAGTGGTATTTCTGAACGACTCACCAAAAAATTTCCTCGGATAAGATGTCACTGAGACCATATGTTCTCAAACTAGGAGCTCAGGCCAGCCCTTGAAGAATGATGTTTTTTTTTTCTTTTACTTTAAAAATAGGACAAAAGATTTTTGACTAAAGTATATGACACAGCAGAGGCTATGAACACAATTTTTCTATGATTAATAACGTTAAATTATGCTTAACGTTAAATTATGCTTTTTTGTCCTGAAATGCAGTGGTGAAGCGTGCTGCTGAACTGTATTGGCTAAGGATTGTTTTGAAGTCCTGGATCCACAATTTTTTTCTTAAATCAGCAAACTGAACTATTATCTTTTAAAAATTACCTATGGTATCAAACATTTGGAAACTAGGGGGAAAGCCATCCATCCTTTCTTAGAGCTGTAAAATCTATATTCAGTGTCAAGATGAATGTAAAAAGACGCGAGTCTCCTGTGCATACTCACCAGGGGTTCTGCCATAATGATTCGAATCTTGCGCTCAGCCTGAGTGGTGAAGTTGACAAATAAACTCTTGAGGACATATTCTCCAGGTTTGCTGTCTGGGTCCACACTGATGGGTAACATGGTTGGTGGCCCCTTCTCCTTTTGTGTGCCAGATACAGGTGGAACTGGAGGCTTGATATAACCGTTGCCAACTGGAGAAGCTGAAAAAAGAGAATGGATATTCTTACTGGCTGAAAATAACATCATCAATATTCAGATTGGCTGTGTTAAACCATAAATATAAGGATATGAATCACATGAAGAATGCTGTACTCAATATCATAGCCTGGCCTTATGGTGTTAGGATTTAACTATTTTGATTAGGTAAGTGTGTGTGATGCCATATTTATCTTGAAATACTTCTGGTTACCACATTGCTTTAGGTAAATCGTGTTGCAAAGACATAATACAGCTGATAAATCCTAAAACATTTAGGATGTTTTTAGCTTCTTTTTTATGTTCCAGGGAAATGGACTAAGAAAATGCATAGGGGAAAACAAGTGATTCCTTGTCCTGGTTTTCCTGATAACCAGGAGCATTCTGTCTTCTGTGATTCATTCTAATAATGGAAAAGACTCTGGGGTCGTCCCTTCCAGAAGTTTCCAAGCAGCAATTTTCAGAAGCCCAGCTGGCTCTTGCTCCTGAAAGGGATGCCCCTCTTGAAAGATAAAAGGCTCAAGCAGTGCCATCTATGCCATCCAAGGTGTGGGTTCTTTTCCCTCTCACCTTCCTTTGGTTCAAGTTGGGATGCCCCTCCTCATCATTTATAAAATGTGCAGATTCCCTACTTGGATTAGATCTTGAACAGAGGCCATTATCAGAATCTCCAGTGAGTGGCCTCCTTTCAGGATGCAACAGACAGACCACTGCTTTAATTTGACAGTTACAGAAAAAAATTTTTTATTCATAAATGAAAATTTCATGTCTCTCTACTTTTGACTATCCTTTGACATGTTGAATTCTAACAAGGACTAGCCCCTTCCATCTAAGTACCTGTAAGATGGTCAGTTATCAATATTCAATGGAAGAAATATGAGAGTAGGTGAGCTTAGGTGACAGACATTAGGTATACTGAGGAGAGGACGATGATAAAGTAGACTTTTAGAAGGAAAACTAGATAGTTTGGGTGACTGGATACAGAGATTAAGGAGAGGAGTCAAGAAAAACAAAAGCAGATTTCCAGTTTGGACACCGGTTTGGCTGTCAAGAGAATGGGGGTATGTCATCGATAATAAAGGAGGGGAAAAGTTCTCCATGAAAGCTGAACACTCTTTTCTCAAAACTACAAATAAATTCAAGGCTTCTCTTAAACTTCTTTCTATCTCAAGCCAAATTCTGAGGAAGCCAGGCAAAAATTTTATTAATTTTATGGAATTACCAGCCTGTCCTCACGTCATGTAGATTCTCTGTCATCTTTCTTACTCTTTCCTAACGTCCCCTCCTCTCCACTTCATTTAACCTGCCATACAGGTGGGGACTCCCTTACATCTGGAGGGTCTTCCCATATCTCAACTACCACTAAACTTTAAGAATATGGCCGCTCAAGTTATAAAAATAAAATAAAATCGGTTGTATATGATT
This sequence comes from Balaenoptera musculus, assembly GCF_009873245.2. Lineage (NCBI taxonomy): Eukaryota > Metazoa > Chordata > Mammalia > Artiodactyla > Balaenopteridae > Balaenoptera > Balaenoptera musculus. The sequence continues at coordinate 8,791,706 of NC_045802.1, read as the reverse complement.
CCATTTTCTCATTTCTCCATTCTCACTAGCTCCATCCTAGTCTAGGCCTTTGGAAACCTACGGCTAGATTATTATGGCAGCCCCATTGCTGGCTTAACTTCGCTCGTTTCACATACCAAACGAATCTTCCTTCAGCTGAATTCTAACACACTTCTGCTCAAAATGTGCAACGGCTCTCAATTCTCATCATCAAGCCTCAAGCACATGGCCTGGTTCTGAATACACCCCAGTCACGCTGACGGCCCCGGCTGGCCCAGGGGTACACCGCCCTCACCTGCAACTTCCTGCTGTCCCTCAGCTGCTGCTTTCCACTTTCCTCTGCTCATCTAATCCTCCTGGCCTCTCAGAACCACTCTGACTCTCATCTCCATGAAACCTACTCCACCAGGCCAATCCGCACCGGTCAGTTTGTATGACAAGGTTTAAACGTTTAACTCTCGCGCTTTGGCCTTGCACATCCTGCATGACCTAAGGAAGGCTTCAGAGAGAGCTGACAAGTGGAATCATTATCAATCAGTCACGCAGTTCTGCTGAGGGTTGGCTCTGTAACTGAACCATATACTTTTCTGTGTCCCCTCACAAGACTGTAGCCTCCCAGATCTCACACAGAGTTCTTCGCACAGGTAATACTTAATAAATCTCTTTAAATAAATAAATGACACCTAACTTTATTTCTGTATGCCTTGAAGTGATTCATAAGGAGGGTACACTATGAGAAGAATCAGTGGTCACAGTTTTAAAGGAACAGGGTGAAACATTTGCAGTGAAGAGTCATTAGTAAATGGCACTCCTTGCAGCTTACTGAAAGGTACTATTAATTCTAAAGAGCATATTCAAAATCAGGTGATGCAAATGAAGTCCATTCCTCTGCCTTACCTCCTACCCTAAGTGCAAGAACCTGGTGGAAGTAGGAAGCCTCCCAGGTCCAACCTACAGAAGGACGTGGGATCTCCACGAGATATCATTCTAATGTATCAAGGGCACTGTGCCATAGGACTGAGACTGAAACAGAAACTGAAGAAGTCTAAGTGGAGGACTTTTTATTCCCTTTAGTTTTCCACAGGATTTAATCTATTTCTAGAAGACAGCAATAATCAGGTGGATGGGATACAACTGCAAGACCAGATCCATAATCATAAGGCTCTGGGGCTTAAACGTCCTAACTATAGTGAGAGAATTTTCCTAACAGTGACCTGTAGCAGTCCTCCTGCAAAGCTGCATTTTCAACCAGAAGAGCTGAAATGCAGATACCAGAATGTCTCCCAGACAACTCTTCCATTTAAAAGGCCAAAGTACCAATTCACTGCTATCATAAAAAATGGTATCTGCCTATACTTCAAAGCCCAGACATCCCTGTGTGTACAAAAGTCTGTGTGCACAGCCTTAGTGAGCTGGAACTATCCAAGCCCAGCAGAGCCCAGTGTCAGAGCTGAAAGCGACTCAAGGAGAGGGTGCCCATCATTCTGGCTGCAAACAGACCAGCTGGGCAGATGGAGATGCCGTGAGAGTTAATGGGTAAGTGTCCTTGAACTAGATCCACTCCCAAGTTTTAGAAACCCCTCTTCATCCCACCATAATTCATAGCAAATTCTAGCTTTTTGTTAGGATAATTTTCATGGCACCTTTCAGTGACTCAAATTATATATTGTTACCAAATATAGTTGAGAAGCAGAAAATACATGTTCCTGGTACTCGAAATTTAGTCACATAGTTCACACTAAACATTAGACCACTACCATTGGAAAAAAATCGTTATATCCTCCCCTCAGCACTTGCTTGCCCTTAATCTACACATAATTAAGATCAATTGTCTAGTTTCTGAGTTCATAATCGACTGGAAGCTGAAAATTACAAGGGAAAGGTACAACATCTATGGGTAGATGCACCAACAGCAAAACAAGAAAAAAGGCACAACTCTCCAAAGCCGCCAGAACTTTAAAATGCAGTTGCCTGAAGCCATTTAGCACAGGGCCACAGAACATAACACTGGGGGCAAGGATATCTCCATCCTGCAGGTCGTCATGATTAGCGTTCATGATGATAAGCCTGAGTCCCGTGGAAAGGTTAGAACAAGTTCAACATCTAGTCCTGTATTTGAGAAGGTGAGGAAAAAGAACGATATAAATTTGCAAAAAGGTTTCTATTTCAAAAGGAAAACACTAAAAAAGTTTTGGTATATTAAGGGGTAAACTTTGCTCTCAAAAATTACATCTATTTCTTCACAGGTCTGATTTTTAACTAAAACTACTTTTTCATTGAAACATATAAACCAACCACTAATTCAGTAATTGCCACACTAAGGCCCCATTTTCCAGCTCTGCAAATGCAGGCAGTTACAGTCTGCCCTCTGTCTCCTCTGCTTCCGCATTTGTGGATTCAACCAACCCTGGCTGGAAAATGTTAAAAAAAATAAAAATAAAAAAAAAATAAAATTCCAGAAAGTTCCAAAGAGCGAAACTTGAATTTGCCACGGGCTGGCAACTATTTACATAGTATTTACATTGATTGTACTTACAACTACTTACATAGCATTTACATTGTATTAGGTATTATAAGTAATCTAAAGATGAACTAAAATATACGGGAGAGGATGTGCATGGGTTATATGTAAATACTACACCATTTTATATAAGGGACTTGAGCATCCATGGATTTTGGAATCTGCAGGGCTCCTGGAAGCAATCCCCCGTGGACACTGAGGGATGACCCTACAGTTTGAGTCTATTTCTCTCCACTGCTTTCCCTGCTTTCTATCCAGCCGGGCAAGCAAGCCCGTCTACACTTTAGGGTCTGGTCACTACCCTCTCCTCCACTGGCTGGGTCTAGGCCCTGCCCGCCACTGGGCTCTGCCGCAGTCCACCCAGCTTCTCCAGATGGTCAGCATCCTTTTAACATGGGACCTCTGGAAATATGGGACCATCCTCTTAACATGGGACCTACCATCCATTCATTCTTATCCCTTAGGATAAAAGCATCCTGACAGGTCATTATCTCCTCTTCCCCACCTAAATACAAGTGGAAGGAACAATTTAACTTGGAGTAAACACTTTTCTCATTTAAATTTCTTGTATGTGATGGATTTTTAAGCTTCAATTCCATCTGCCTTTATCCTCTCTCCTTTTCTTCTTCATCTCATCTTCCTATATTCACACAACAGCTCAATGTCCCTAGAAAGTCACTGAAACCAGTGTTCCTAGGGGCGGGTGGGGAGCTGAGGCGGGGTTGAAAAGAAGAGCATCACTTTCAGATATTAATCAGGCCTCTAACTACTGAATCTTTGGAAATTTGCTTTGCTTTTATTTTCCCAGTTACATTTTAATCTCGGATGAAACATGTTCTAATTCTTCTTTTGTCTTAAATGGGTTTTGTTGAGGTTATTTTATTACTTTCATTCTAAATTCTGTTTCAGTTGGTTCTGCTGGATGGTTTCAGGAGGTGTTTTCCCCCCTTTACTGGGTGTCTACTTCTATCCAGCAGGCTCCATTCCTTAATCTGTTAGAAGTCTGTTTTAGGTTTTTGCAGCCCATTTGTTACCTCTTTATTAGATCTATTTCTGACCACAAGTGATGATCTTTTGAAGGTGACTCGCTTTTCCCCTCATTTCATCGACTAATACCTTAATTTTTAGCCTGACTGCTCTTAGCTGGCTACGGTCTTCAGTACAATTTCCCTGAGTTACCCACATTTCCACGAATTCCTAACCTCCTAACTGCAACACCAGCACAAACAGCCCCAAAACGCATGGTGCAGCTACATTTTTATTGTGACACTAAGGAAAGGAAAGGCTGTAACGAGTTTCCTCGTGTAAGTGCCCCAGAGGCTAGAAGTGGCGATCTATGTTACAGGAGAGCAACTGGTTTTCTGTTAGGTTTTCAGACACGTTAATACCATCGCTCATTATAGCCTACCATCCATTCACTCTTTCACCCATTCACTTCAACCAATATTTAATGAATGAGGGCTGAGGCTTCAGATTCTGTTCTAGGCACTGGGAAGATAGCAGTGAACAGATGGGTCCTGCCCTCATGGAGTTTACACTTTACTGAGGCAGGGTCATATAATCAGCAATTTCATGTGTGTGTATATACACACACACACACACACACACACACAAAATGTGTTAGATTGCAATACGTTCTAAAAGACAAAGGGAAAATTAAACTGAGGGAGCAAATAGAGGAACCTGCTCTTGTCTATCTGCCCAAAGGTGCTTAGATGTTACAGTCTACAACTGTTGTGGAGAGGGATGAAAGACACGTGCATTCTTGGTGTCCAAAAAACCCAGAGCACTTGGCTCAGGCAGGGTCTGCTTTTCTGATCCATCCCTATGGCCTGCCTGTATCTGTGTCAGTTGGATTGGAAATGAGAATTTTAACCAGCTTGTGAAGGGCATGAATCAAAATGCTGACCAGACACACGGCTTCTTCACCTCCTTCACAAAGTACGGGACTCAGGAAAGGGGCCATCTCTGCCGCCTCTTCAGCAGCTTACAAAGACAGACAAGCAAAGAGCCAGCTTTTCAAAACACTCAATGCTTTTTCTGATGTTTCCATTACTGGAACCATACCCTGAGCATTTGAAAAAGAAAATGGTTTACTTTTTTTTTTTTTTAAGTATCCTGAGATAGTATGTAGTAACTGTTCAAAGTAGGTACTCCTCCTAGAAATGGAGGTCTATTTAAACAACTTTACTTTCTAGAGATCTAAGTAACCTTATCTTTCAAAATAGGAGTAAACTGATTAGATTTTTTTGTTCACAGTTGGATATACGTTATTCTTTCTGCTGGTTCTCGGTGCCTCGTTCATTTTGGAGGTGTGGAGAGCAAACCCCTTTTGTAACCAAGAACTGGGTCCTTCTTTAGGGCCATACGTCCCCCCCTCAATCCCTCCTTTCCTGTAAGAATCATTTTGTTTACTGGGATTACAGGAACATTTCATAAAACATAAACCAAGGATGACGCAGCTACTGTGAGAACGTGTCACACTGTGTATAGACCAATAATAAATTGTCCACTAATGCATTTATGAGGGTGCTTAAGAAATGGCATTTTAAAGGGACTGCAAGTACTCAAAATGACCAGAAACCCTGAGGGTCATGAAAAGTAAATTAGGACGAAAAGAAAAAACCCTCCAACTATGATCAGATGAATTATTTTCCTCTGAAGAGTATTATTAAGAAGTGGAGGGCCTCCCTGGTGGCACAGTGGTTAAGAATCCGCTTGCCAATGCAGGGAACATGGGTTCGAGCCCTGGGCCGGGAAGATCCCACATGCCGCGGAGCAACTAAGCCCGTGCACCACAACTACTGAGCCTGCACTCTACAGCCCGCGAGCCACAACTGCTGAGCCCGTGCGCCACAACTACTGAAGCTCGCGTGCCTAGAGTCTGTGCTCCACAACAAGAGAAGCCACTGCAATGAGAAGCCCGTGCACCACAACGAAGAGTAGCTCCCACTCGCCGCAACTGGAGAAAGCCTGCGCGCAGCAACGAAGACCCAATGCAGCCAAAAATAAACAAATAAATAAATAAATAAAAAGGAGAAGTGGAAGATATTGGGATAAGAAGAAACAATTAGCTTGAGCAACAGAAAAATATTTAAGGGATAGAAGATTCCTAAATAATATTATATATTTCAAAGTAGGTCAAGAAAAGACTACTAGGCAAAAATATTCAGAAATAATTTTTGCCTTGGAAGAGAAATATATTCAATGACATGTTAAGTTCTGCTTAATTAATTTCCATAAAGTTCTAATAATGTGAAATATTCCTCCCATTTTTGTTGATTAAATACATTCCTGCTTTCTCTTACACTATTTAGCTCTCTATTCTATAGTTCTCAAATTGTGTTCCTTCAAGTTTCAGGGTTCACAAGATACCTCTAGGACAATTAATATCTTTAATCCTCAAAAATAATCCTAGAAGGTCAAACAATCTCCCTTTTACAGATAAGACCATGTAGGTTCAGAGAGCTTACATGATTTTCCCAAGGTCACAGAGTGGTTGACTCAGGATCTGAACCCATGTTCACCTGACAGCATATCTTGTGAGCTTCCCGTATCACCCTGTCTTAAAACAAAGCAGTTGCTTGTGATGAAAACTAAATAATATAAGTCCCTTTACCCACCCACAAGGTTTTCCCCCTGGCATTAACTAGTTTGGGGACTTCAAGGGATGACAAGATAAAATATAAATGTTGTAATTTGGAGAATGAGGCTTCTTATGGATTAGTATAGATGATTATTTTCTAGAAAGACTCATACAACCTCCAGCCATGGGTCCCCTGCCAAGTTGTATGTCTTCTTGACCTTGAATGCATCTTTTAGCCATTAGAGGAGGCTGAGAAAGGCTAGGAGTACAAAAAAGAATCAAGAATTGAAGACCCGGGACTTCTCTGGCTGTCCAATGGTTAAGACTTCGCCTTCCAACGCAGGGGGTGCGGGTTCGATCCCTGGTCGGGAAGCTAAGATCTCACGTGCCTCGCGGCCAAAACACCAAAACATAAAACAGAAGCAATATTGTAACAATTCAATAAAGACTTTAAAAAATGGTCCACATCAAAAAAAAATCTTAAAAAAAAAAAAGAATTGAGGACCCATATAAATATATGAAATCTGATTAATGACACACCTTAGAAAGGTCTAGAGACTATTCTTTCCTGATGATATAACCTTTAACTGGTTGTTATCCTAAGAAGAAGCAAGTGAACTTGAAGGCACAGTTCTCTGTGTTTACTTCAATCTGCTGCCTCTCAAAACAGTTTTTGTCTTTGGTCTCCCAAAGACTGAATACCTCGGAGAGAGTGAAAAAGTTCAGTAAAGAGAGAGTAAGCATCAAGTCACTGCCCTGTTTTCTTTCTCTCTTCCTTTACCTTCCAGTATTTTATCTTAGAGAAATGACAGTAACACTTCAGTGATTTCCTTTATAAACGTCTGTCATCTGCTAAGATGCAATTACATGGACTTTCCCCTGATCTTCAAAGTAAGTACTGTCATCAGAGCCTGAAAGAATGTTTGCCAAGATCTGTGAGCTAAGGAAGATGAGGTTACATTGACATTTCAAGGTCCTTTCTCACCAAAAGGAGATAGAATAACCTGCTAGAGGCGGGATAATCCTCAATTTCAACCTCCGTCTTCTCCCGAACAGAACTGACAAGGGGCTCTCATTCATGGGGCCCTCGCTGGCCATCCTCTCCTCCTCTTTCTTGTATTTTCTCCTTTTTATTGTCTTCCTCTTATGGCTCATTTTATGCAGTAAAGTCTCATTAATTTGAAATTCCTTAATTTAAAATTGATGATACATTGGACAAGGCTTTGCATTCTTTTATGTTAGCTTTGAAAAAGATTTGCTGCCTTTTCATGTGAATCAGGGGTGCTCAGAAACTCTGCACATGAGATTCTCCTGGAAGGCTGGGCCCTACCTGATTCAGGGGCTCTGGGGTGGGGCTCGATCATTTGCATTTCTAACCAGTTCCCAGGTTATGCCAATGCTGCTGGCCTGAGGACCATATTCTGAGATCTCTGAGGAAAGCAAAGAGGACCAATTAATCCAGTTGATAGAAGTGTTTGTTTTTTTTTTTTTGGAAAATGCAAGTTTTTATTATCATTACTATTTTTTTTCACTTTGTTTCTACATTGTGTTTTTCATTCCTTTTGCCTATAGCAAAACATATGCTTCATGAACTCCAACTAAGTTAATGGTTTGTAGGCAAAACAGAGGAAGAGCACTGAATGGAGAGTCCAAGGTCTGAGTCCCAGCACAGCTGTGTGTGTCCCTGGGAGAGGAAGCTGCAACAACTGGTCTTTGCTCTCCTTACCTGTCCTTCTTAAAGAGGCCAGGCCTCGTTGTCCTTTCTAGCTCCAGTATTCTATGACTGTATAAAAATATGCACTGACGCCGCATAAAACATCACTTACTCAAACACTTAGTAATCAACACTTGCCTTCCCTGGAATTAATATAAATCAGTGAGATTCCATTGTCTGTCTTCTCTCTAGAGGAAAGCTTGACAAATACTCCTGACCCTTCCAGGTCTACCTCCATTTCTGCTCTGGTTCCCACCCACCCTTCTGAGACTGGCAACTCCCTACACTCCAGGTAGACACAAGAGGAAACCTGACTTCATGCCTAGCGGTAAATTCAGGACTCGTGTCAACATGTTTTCAAAAACATTAGGTGCTGAGAGTCTGCCTTTCACAAATCCCTGTAGTAGACCTAGAAGGACAGAGGCATCAACTCTGTTCCCGGCCACCGATTTGCCAGGCTTTGTGGAATAGATGGCATCTGCCCCAAGGCTTCAAGGACAGGTAGGACCCTGACAGGTAGAGATGAGAAAGGCGCGACCCAGGCGAGGGCTCAGCATGGCAGGTGCCTGGAGGCATCTGCTGAGGGTCTCTTGTCCTCTCCTCCCTCACCCTCCTACCACACATCCCCATCACAGCACACACGCACTCTGTCTTCACCAAGGAACTGAGAAATTCTCAAGAACAGGACCACATCTTGTCTTTATCTCAAGCACTGAGCACAATGCCTGGCGTAATTAATTAAACCATTGTGCTTACTTAATGGAACTACACCCATCTGATTCCACAGTACACAGTCTTTGTGCGAATGAAATCACTGAACAAGTATATATATGAAAAACTTAAACTCCTAAGTCCTATAAAAATGTAGGTTTTTGTCTTTCTCCAAGTCTCCAGTTGGTTTGCAGTGGGAGCTGTTCCACATGTAGATGTATTGTTGATGAGATCACTGAGGGAGGTGAGTTCCTCGACCTCCTACTCCACCATCTTGACCTCCTCCTGTGCATAATTTTTTTTTAATTAATTTATTTTATTTATTTTTGGCTGCGTTGGGTCTTCGTTGCTGTGCGCAGGCTTTCTCTAGTTGCGGCGAGCGGGGTCTAGTCTTCGTTGCGGTGCACGGGCTTCTCATTGCGGTGGCTTCTCTTGTTGCGGAGCACGGGCTCCAGGCACACAGGCTTCAGTAGTTGTGGCTCGCGGGCTCTAGAGCGCAGGCTCAGTAGTTGTGGTGCACGGGCTTAGTTGCTCCGTGGCATGTGGGATCTTCCTGGCCCAGGGCTCGAACCCGTGTCCCCTGCATTGGCAGGCAGATTCTTAACCACTGTGCCACCAGGGAAGCCCCTGTGCATAATTTTTTAATGGGGAGGCAATAAGGGGAATTTTCTATCCAAATGACAACTTCCTCTTCCCTAGTCTTTCTCCTTTGCCATTATATCATGTCAATAATAAATATTCAGTGCCTTACCCACTTTTTATATCATTTAAAAGTATTCAGTACTTTAGTTTTTTCATCATCCTAATAAATACCTTTGATTCTTGAAAAAAATGTAGGTTTTTAATTCTTATTATTAGAATTAAGGTCTTGGATGACAAGTCAACGAGTTTGGATTCTATTTGGAGCTAGCAGGTTTCTGGGAGGAATGTTGATCGATATTGTTGTGTAGGATGGGCTAAAAAAGGGCTGTTTGAGGGACAACACAAACTAAAGACCACTGTACCAACTCTGAGAAAAACAATGAAGGTGGGAACCTGTATGGGGCCCATCAGAGCAGAAAGGAAGGTCCTGCATCTTACAGAGATGATCTGAAATCTTGTCACATCACGATTTTCCAATAAGAAAAACATGCAAGATATGTTTCCCTGGTGAGATGTTATAATGATTAAGGCGTTGGAGAAACTTTTTTAGAATACTGACTCTAGAAGCTTTCTCAAAATTCCCCCCCTGTGGCAGGATACTGGTCAGGGTTCTTGTCCCCAAGCACTGAAAACTGTTGGCTAGGTATTCCTGGGAATAGCAGAGGGGTTCCCAGTCTCCTAGCACTAGAACAGAGCAGCAGGGCAGAGAGGGAATTGTATCTTGCCCTATGTCCAAGCTCATCAAGTTTTCAAAACAGCAGAGCTAATATCCATTTACAAGAAACAATGGGGATGTAGGGACAAGTTAAATGTCACCCTAAGGAAGCAAAAGAAATAATCCAGAATTGGGTCCATTTTATAAGAAAAGTGCACTAATGTCTACCAATCAATGGAAGAGATAAAAATAGTATGATTAAAGGAGACTTAGGAGACAGAACAACCGAATATAACGTGCAAATCTTCTTTGAATCGTGACTTGAGCAAACCAACTGTTAGAAGAAATTTTAAAAAATGACAAAGCAATTTGAATATGAACTGGCTATTAGGTAATATCAAAGAATCATGGTTAACTTTGTTAGGAATGATAACAGCATTGTGGGCAGGTTAGAAAATACCTATATTTTCTAGACTGTATACTGATTATATGGAGTTCAATGAAATGATGCCCATATTTGATTCAAAATACTTAAGAGAAAAAAGGTATACATGAAGTAAACATGATTAAATCTTGATAACTGTTAAATCTGAGTGATGGAGATGTGTTGTATATTGTACTATTCTTTCTCCTTTTGTGTTTGTTTGAAAATTTTTCATAATAAAACATTTTTAAAAGATAAGGCTCATTTGTAAAAAGTTTCCATTATTGCCTCATAGCAGGCAATAATGAAGGAATGCTATCTTAGAACCTCAATTCAAAAAATAAATTATTATATAAGAAAACTGAACACCATCTATAATCTAGGTTTGATCACGTAAGTTAGAATGTTCACTAAGATTTCAAGTCCAGCTACATCCTTTCACATTAACTGTGTTGCACCGAATGGTGTGTATCTTGGAGCATTTACACTTACAACACACAGCAAGGGTGAATACAGGTGGGATGTCATTTCCCTAGGTGTCCTTTTTCATACTTATGTTATGATATTTCAGAAATATTTTTGTCTGAAAATACTATGAATGTGATCAGTTAATCAATTTGCTACAAATGAGTCCTTAATATGGATACGGTGCTCTGCAAAGTTCAGTGGAGAATACAAAGATAAATTTAAAGTGACAATTGGAAAGATTTTAAAAATTTAGTACATTCAGTCACAAGGTGCCACAAGGCAGTGTCAGGTTGATGAGCCAATGGACGAGCACATGAATTTAGGAGAGCATTCATTAATTTGTTCATTGATTCGGTCATCAACTATTTATTAAAGGCCCACTCTGCTCCAAGCAGTGTGCCAGCTGCAGGGGGGGAAGGCAGGTATGACTCCTGTCCTCATACAGCTGATGGTACGTGGGGTATGTGGGGGAGATGGGCATTACATAATAAACACACCCAGAAAAAGAATCACAAATCGAAGTGCTATGAGGGCTGCTGAAGAGAAACAGGGGGAAAGACACAGGGGAAAAGACTCAGAGACATAGAAAACAAACTTATGGTTACCAAAGGGGAAAGGGGGCTGGGGGAGGGATAAATTAAAAACTTGGGATTAACAGATACACACTACTGTACGTAAAATAGATAAACAACAAGGACTTACTGTATAGCAAAGGGAACTATATTCAATATCTTGTAATAACCTATAATGGAAAAGACTCTGAAAAAGAACATACATATATATAACGGAATCATTTTGCTGTATACCTGAAACACTGTAAATCAACTATACTCCAATGAAAAAAAATCCTACTAGAGAGACAGACAGACAGGGTGGACATATCTGTGACTATGGGGTCAGGGCAGGACCGTCTGGGGTGGTGACATTGACACTGAGACCTAGAAATTACTGATGATAGATACAGTCAGAGAAGGCTTCAAGGCAGAAGAGAATGAGGGCAAAGTGGGGGAAAAGGACGCCTCACGGTGGCTCTAGCTCACTTCCTTCTGGTTTTATGAGAGGCTCTTCTGGCCAGACACTCCTTGGCACTTCCTTTTGCTGACAGCCTCCCATCCCCTTTACCCAGCTTTGCCCTCCTGCAGAGTGCCGGCCACCTCTTGATATATAGTGATATATTTTGTATTTGTTTTCTATCTGTCTCCTCTACTACACTTAAGTACAACAAGGGCAAAGAATTTGTGTAATTCCTCTTGTATCCTCACTTCCAGCTTAATAGCCAGTACTCAGTAAATATTTTTTGCATTAAGGAGGAAGGAAGCATTAAGATATATAAGGTCACGAACTGTCTCCAGCCTAGCATCTCTATATTCAACCCAAGACTCACATCAAGTCTACTGGGAGAGCTCTTTCTGCCACCTAACAGGACGCTGACAAACAAAGCACCAAGATGCCCAGGAGGAGAGTATTATATCAAGGACGATAGCACGTCATTTCAGTAGAGAAGTTGACTAATGGTGTGTTGAGGATGGCTGGCTTATGAAATCTTTACGGCAGAGTTTGTCAAGCGCTGGTTGTGACCCATTACTCAATCATGAAACCAACCGAGTGGGTGCTGACCAGCATGACTGCAATGAAATAGAATAGAAAACTGTGGAAGAAAAAACAGCAGAGCGAGGACACCCTGCATAGTGAGGCAAAGCACTGCTTCGTGACACTTTTGTTTCCAGTCTCTGTCTGTGCCCACAGATATGTATGTGTGTGTGTGCTCTGGGCCATAATGCAAAATGTGTTTCTCACTGTGGGTCATGGCCAAGAAGGCTCTAGAGGCTGCAGGAACAGCAGTCATTTGTAGGCTGCTGTCTAGGCGTTAGATTCAGGTCCACCCAAAAGGACAGACCCAGCTTCTTGAACTATTTTATTAGAACCATATTTAAGCCAGAATCAAGGGTAAGAGAACAGAAGTTTCTGCAGCTGCATTACTGGGCGCATGACACAGGGACCCAACCTGAAGAGACAATGAAGACAGGGCAGGCTGGATGTGCAGGGACGACCACCAGAAAGCAGGGCCAGGCACTGCCCTTTTTTGACATTAAAGGTCACGAACCAAAGTTTTAGCTGTTCCCCTTCAGGATACCCTTGGAGACTTCATGATGCAGGGTGGGAGGTGAGGGGACTTGAAAAGGAGTCCGATCCTACATATGTCTTTGTTAATATTCCTACATATGTCTTTGTTAATATAATATTTATCCTATAACAATATACATACGGGGGGTGGGATGAATTGGGAGGTTGGGATTGACATACATACACCAATATGTATAAAATAGATAACTAATGAGAACCTGCTATATAGCACAGGGAACTCTACATCACTTTGCTGTACAGTAGTAACTAACACAGCATTGTAAAACAACTATACCCCCAATTAATAAATAAATTAATTAATTAAATTAAATAAAGCATGCTACTGTGCAAAAAAAAATACATACACATCAGTATAATATACATTACAATATGCATTCTACTATAAAATATATACACATATATATGTATGCAATAATCTACATATACATATGTATAATATAGATGTTATGCATATACATTATTAATACATATGATAACACAAGATATGCTTGCAACATCTAGAGTGAGAGAAGGACTTCCAGTGCAGGGTATACAGTAGAAACTCTATAATTTGTCCATGAACTAACTGAATAACTGAAATCCTTTATAGTCTGGTTAGTTTTTGATTTTGTCAAGATCAAAATACTTATTAAATTCCTGGTTCATATGTGCTTATTTATTTAGATGTCAACTCATTTAATAAAAAATATTTTAGGTCTTATTAAATTCTTAAGTAGTTATGGAACTGTACAATGACTGTAAAATTCACTTGATACATGCCTACCATAAGTTTATCATCTAAGGCAATGATAAATCTACCAATTCACAGAAAACATATTAGTTGTTACTGATCTCTTAGCAGTTAAGTTTATATATTGTGAGCAAGAAAGACAATGAGTTAAAGAGAAGTTGAGATGGCTACCAGAGCATGGGAGTGGTCTGTCCAGGGGTAACACAGCAAGGGTCAGTAACATTTCCAAGAGACATCAAACAACAAAAGTATTAAGCATTTCACATAAGTCCTATTACAATGCAGCATTTTTTCCAAATGCATCCATACGTTTTGTCTTTTAACTTGTACGCTTGTTATACATGAAAAAAAATCTCCTGAGAGAAAAAAAGTTTCCTAACATACACTCCACTTTTATAAACTATAAGGGGTAAATTAATGACTAATAGAGATTTTATTCCTAGAAATAGACGGTATTATATGTAAATATCTAATAGTCTCCTTAGAGATAGTGCAGAATAATTGACAAGTAATTGAATCTCCCAAATCATTAATAAACAAAATGTTTCTTCTCTATTAGAGCAGTATGTTGTGCCTTTACCACTTACAAATTAACTTTTCCTCCACCTTCATTAAATAGAAAGTTAAATGGTGGATATCCAAGATGCATGTAATTAACTCTGTGTCATGGAAGTTTCCTCTCATTAAATTTTTGGAACTCTTGTACAATATTGCTTACAAGGTTATGCTAGAGCTAATGTAACCAGGCTATTACTTGCACAAAGAAAAAGCAGCAGCATGCAATTTGGACCCAGTTAATGTTGGTTAACATATGGTATCCTGTTTTTTAGTTCATAAAAAAGAAAAAACATTTTTTAAATGTTGGAGAAGGCTAGGCCAAAAGCAAAGGAAAAACTGCTTTAGGCCCATTTCAATGTTTGAAAGAAAACAAATAAGGATATTTACAACAGTATTTAGAAGAGATCAAGCATAAACCCTACCTCTGCTGTAATATTAAATGTGATGGTATTGACTATTTTCCAAATACATGTTAGCAATTTTTACAGATTAGCAATTTTATAGAACAGATAGTCATATCGAATCTTTTAGTGAAACTTCAGTGCACAGAAAAATTCCATGACATCATGGCTTTGTTGTTCCATAGACTCATGTATAAAACTGACCAAATCTTACCTCAGAAACATTGCAATCCCAAACAGAAACCCGAAAGGGTATCATTCTTGTCTCTGAACAGTGACATTATAAGTAATTCCCTGCATGGAGATGCAGGTGCTCCTCCCACCCCCATCCATGGTAAGCTTTAGGAAAATCCTCCCTACACCCAGCGCTTCATAACCAGTTACCCACTCTGCACAATTCACAGCCTTTCATACCTACCAAGCCCTTTTATGAAGCTGATCACACAGGATCGTCTCCAACAAGCTGTCGTAATCTCCATGAGCCTGAAAAGGAGCCCGAACTCACAGTCTGGAACCGTTAACACAGACTACGTTCCAAAGCAGAAAAAGAGAATGACCAAGTCCATGGTCCTCCTGCTCTCTGCCACCGTAAGTGTCTCGGCCACAAGGTAGGGCTCTTTTATTTCTGGTTCAAGGTGTATTTTTAGTCAGGTGCTAAAGACCTACAGTAGAAGACAAACTAAAACAGGCCTTCTGTCCAGGGCACGCTGTTCATACCAATGGGACAATTTTTAGCTGCACAGTAAGACAGTGACCCGCAACTAGCAAAGTGCCTGTATGTCTATATTTAACCGCAAGAACATACTATGCTGCCAGATTAGTCAAGCCGCTTACAGCACTCCAGGAACATGAGCCTGACCTCCACAGCGCACCACAAACAGTTCACGCATTCCGATTCCACGCACGACCCATGGAGCTGACCCACCGGGCCGCAGGAGTGTTCCTGGGACCAAAGAAATACAAGAGCAAAGATAACACAGGGTGGGTGATAAACCGTTGCTTTGGGAACCAGGATCTCTTGGCCACAAGTGTGAACAGCTTTAAACAGCTTAAGTTCTTACAGACAAAACCAACAGCAGAGAATCCCTATTTGAAGCCAAGAGTCAGTGAGAAACTATACACCCTTAAGGAAAACGAAACACTGAACATCTGTTAACATAACGAGTAAAGGAAAGTGATTGGGTTTAAATCTATAGTTATATTATTTTAAAAGGCACAGCCGAAATCGACTTGTTAAAAACTTAATTTATAACACCAAGAAGGAGCCAACATTGGTGAGCGTTGAATGTTCTATCTTCAAAAGAAAACAGGTTTAGGCCAATGAGGAGATTGGGAAGGAAAATGCAAAGTTACTTAAAAACAAAATAGAAGTGTAACTAACTGATCTTTCAGTGGGCATTATTTCCGGCAGAAGAATTTTATGAGGGTCAGTGAAAATCTATTTCTTCACTAACACAGCTGTGAAGAGCACAAAACCCAAGTCATTTTCTATTTTTGATTTGCTCAGGGTAATTGAAGGTTTGCTCTAGCAATATAGGTTGGAATTACAAAACAGCATGGTATGGGGAATTGACTGATGAACGGAAACATTTCACAGGAAGGAGAAAAATGTCCACATTACCAAAATGAACACTCCAAGTGTTTCAGGCAAGCTAAACGCCAGCAAAGATGCCCCCATGGTACCACTGTGTCTTACACATCCAGGGTTTATAACGCCTTTTTTAAAGAGTTGACTGAGGTGCCTATGTGGCATTTGGTTTATGTTTTGCTAAAAGGGGCCAAAACAATTACAAGTGTGCCTAGGGAGGTATCTGAGTTTTGAGTAATAAGAATTCTTCTTCAATTCTCCTCTTTCTGGATCTAAATTGGAATCAAGACTCAACTGAAAATTTGCACTTTGTCAGCTTCAAGTCTCTAGTGCTATTATTAGATCAACCTTTCAAATGATGTGACTGTCATTCAATTAAAAAAAGTTACTTAAAAGAGCCTCATACCAATAAGAAAAAAAGTATCTATCATTTTATTTTTTCACTCTTTTTACAGATACCAATTACCAAACAGTATTTAAGGGAAGTGCAAGAGAGAAAGAGGTAGAAAAAAGAATTAACATTAGTGAGACATGGAACTGGATTCAGGTACTCTGCCAGGCACTTTTCATGTATTACTTCATTCAGTCCTCACAGCAACCTTATAAGGTAGGCATTACCAACTCCATTTTACAGTTGATGAAAAGGATTAAAAATAAGATTGCTCAAGGTCATTCAAATACAGGGTTGTCAGACTCCAGAGTCACTATACTTATTTTTATTCTAGTACATTCCTTACTATGAATTGGAACTTCTAAACAATGGTAACCTTAGAGTATTTGTTTTTGTATACATTTAGGAGGAGCCCCCAAGTAATCTACTTTTTAATCCAGAAATTTCACATATCCCAAACCCAGCTGAATGCCAGAGAGTCTAGTCTCCTTTGATGCCCTCCATGGTTTGTTCGTGCTTCTGTGGTACCCTGGCCCTTACCAGTTTGGGGAACATCCTTAGGGCATAAACCACATTGTTCTCATCTTTGGATGCCTAGTAGAGTTGAATTAATGAGTAATAGAAGGTGTCTTTTAGAGTCAAAACAGATGACGCAAAGTCCATCCATTAAAGCTCAGAGTCTTTGTTACTAAGAATTCCCACCTCACCTCACCCATCTCCACTCAGAGCTTATTTCTCCTACGGTACACATCATTTTAACCATCTTGCCCTTGCCTCAATCTATGTTAGACTGAAAACATCAGATCATGGATGGGTGAAGGCTCCTATGGCACACTAACAGTTGAGTAAGTGACAGCTGTCAGCTCATGGCTGATATTGATAGAAAAATCAGAAAACAACGACAAAAAGCAGACATAAAACTTGGGAAGGATAGCAGCCTTAGGATATTTTAGTATAACAAGAGAGAGCCCTTAACATTTCAAGAGCCCTAAAGGTAGCCATATATGATGAATCTTTAATAATTAATACATGTGCTGATGATCTGAATTCATTTGGACATGGTTAAATTATGATAGCATACAACAGCACAGATACAGTACAGAGAATAATAAAGTACGCTTTACAAAGAATTCTATTCAAAATTATTAAATTGAAATGTTTTGACACTTCAAGGGTTAAGCTTCATGACTTGGAGAAATTTACTCAGAGATCATTTGTTCCCCGATGATGTTACATAAATGTTAGGCATTTTAAACGATATTAATGTAATCTAAGTTTAATCAATAACATACACTGGACTGCTGGCATGCTTAACTGATAGTTCCATAATAACCCTCAAATATTAATTGAATGATGACTTTAAAAGTTGATGCTTTTTATTACTTTAAAAGTTAATCTAATCATCTCACACCGGTCAGAATGGCCATCATCAAAAAATCTGAAAACAATAAATGCTGAAGAGGGTGTGGAGAAAAGGGAACCCTCTTGCACTGTTGGTAGGAATGTAAATTGATACAGCCACTATGGAAAACAGTATGGAGGTTCCTTAAAAAACTAAAAATAGAACTACCATATGACCCAGCAATCCCACTACTGGGCATATGCCCTGAGAAAACCATAATTCAAAAAAAGTCATGTACCAAAATGTTCACTGCAGCTCTATTTACAATAGCCAGGGCATGGAAGCAACCTAAGTGTCCATCAACAGATGAATGGATAAAGAAGATGAGGCACATATATACAATGGAATATTACTCAGCCATGAAAAGAAACGAAATGGAGTTATTTGTAGTGAGATGGATGGACCTAGAGTCTGTCATACAGAGTGAAGTAAGTCAGAAAGAGAAAAATACCGTATGCTAACACATATATATGGAATCTAAAAAAAAAAAAAAAAAAGGTCACAAAGAACCTAG
Organism: Balaenoptera musculus; assembly: GCF_009873245.2. Taxonomy (NCBI): domain Eukaryota; kingdom Metazoa; phylum Chordata; class Mammalia; order Artiodactyla; family Balaenopteridae; genus Balaenoptera; species Balaenoptera musculus. The sequence goes on along the minus strand of NC_045802.1, from coordinate 8,773,277 downwards.
GGGCAAGACAGGAATAAAGACACAGACCTACTAGAGAATGGACTTGAGGATATGGGGAGGGGGAAGGGTAAGCTGGGACAAAGTGAGACAGTGGCATGGACATATATACACTACCAAATGTAAAATAGATAGCTAGTGGGAAGCAGCCGCATAGCACAGGGAGATCAGCTCAGTGCTTTGTGACCACCTAGAGGGGTGGCATAGGGAGGGTGGGAGGGAGGGAGACGCAAGAGGGAAGAGATATAGGGACATATGTATATGTATAACTGATTCACTTTGTTATAAAGCAGAAACTAACACACCATTGTAAAGCAATTATACTCCAATAAAGATGTTAAAAAAAAGTTAATCTAATATTCATAAAAATTTCCTTTCTGTTTCTGTGTGGCATGGTGGCTTGACTGCAAATATTTTTAAGGGCAAGTGAAAGTCCAAACTGGTTGCTTCTATCTTCACAAGCTTACAAGTTGCAAGGACGTTCCTCAGTGTGTCTAGTTAACCTTATTGCTTTGGCAGACTGTTTCTAGGCTACTGACCGACTGATACTACTTCATGCTACTTTACTGGCATGAAGGTTAGATTATATAACCACTCTCATCAAATGTAGCCTATTAGACTGTATTCACCTTCCTTAATGTACAATCTAGTCTATTATATTATGGGAAGCAAAAAATATCCTTCAGACACCAACTCAAGAAATTTTTCCAGCTTGAAGAAAAAGTCAGCATTTAAAATGGTGACACTGAACACAACCTATATCAATCAAAACCCTAAAGTCATAAGAAACTCAAGCTGATAATTCTTTTTTTTCCCCATCATTGGTCTTAAAAACTCAACATTTCTCACTGAGGCTTTAGAACCAATTTGGGATATATTTAATGAAATATTTCAGTAATGAGATGTTACATTTTATTTGCATAATCACGTGCACACTAGTCTTTCTAGAAATTTAGTAAATGCAAGTGTTAAAATATTACCACAGAAATGTGGCCGTTAATGATAGATGCCAGTGTCAAGAGGATCATTTCTTTTCACTATTTTTCCATGAGATAACATAGCACAGAATATATTCATTCACTTGGATTAACAAATCTTTCAGAGACAAAGAACCTCTGAGGCTGTCATAGGGTAGGAACCAAATTAAGTACAACATAAGCAAACATCACGTGCAACCTTGCCCCTTCCCTGTGGAAACCGTAAGGGCAGAGAACCTTTAAAAGACAATGTGTCATTATGCTTGGAGGTAATGGCTATCAAACAGGCTTCTAGTTGTAGGTAAACACTGCCAAGCATGTCATTACCTGAAGACATATGCAGCAAACAAATGCAATCCCAAAATGTTTTCCAGGAAGGACTCTAGGAAAATACTGGTTTGTTTTGGCACAGGGAGCCTCTGGAACCCAGCCACTGTTAAAGCAGTATTCTACCAGCAGGTGTGCAATACTTATTATATACAGATTGTCTGAACCTATACAGGGGCTCTCTTTAAACCTGTGTATCACCCATGCTTTTGTAAATTACCAGGTGCACTTAAGCCCAACCTTAGAGAGGAAAATCAGAAGGGGTTCTATGCTACTGAGAAGGGAAAGAACTTAACGTGTGTTAGCAATACTCTAAATGCTTTCTCTCCAGAAACTTTTCTCTGATGATGAATCAGCTTAGTGACATTCCCCAGTCCCACAGCTATTAAGTGCAATCCCTAACTGGATCTTTCCCTGGCCTACAGTCTTTTTATTACTCTATATTGGAGGAACATTGCATTGATCCTGTTTCTTGCATTTAACTCATTTATTTTGGGGGGAGGGGCCTGACAAAAGCCCATTTACCCAAAGCTGGGGAGCTCTTAAAAAGTACAAATTCCAGTACAAATTTCACCGACTTCTGGTGAGGCTGGAATCTGTCTTTTTTAAAGGCTCCACAAGTGATTCTGATGTACAGCCAGGTTTGGAAGCTACTGGTGGCCTCTGGGAATATTTAATAATAAATGATAATTGAGTATCCTGTAAACTGTCTCCCCAGGCAGGGGAATGCATAGGAGAGTTTAAAATAGTTACCATCTTGAACAGAGCTATCAAGTTGGTAGCCTCATACTTACAACTCAAAACATAATGAAGAATCAGGAAGTAACCCCCCAAAACTTGGGGTTTACTTACCTTGTCCTGAACGTGATTTTCATCTTAAAACAGCCTCACAGCTTCTTTGCCCAAATAGATGTCACAAAATCCAAGTACTTTATACAGAGTCTAATGCAAGTTCCTACTCCAAGTCTAACTTTTGTTTACACACAAATCAAGCAGGTTTTTGTTCAGTTTTTAAACCCTCAGCAAACTGGATGCAGAAAATCAAAAGGTAAGATGTGTAACAAATGATCGCTTCACAGCTGCAAAAATTCTTAAAAGCATTCGCACAATTAATGACAATGCCAAAGGCAGGGCAATACCTGCCTTTAGTTCAGAGTAAGCCTCCTGGAAACCCTTAATAGTCTGTAAGGACATTTCTGACTAGCGGCCCAGAACAGAAAAGGGGGCGTCTTCACGATGTACTAGTGTGTCAATAGTAGAGGGTGAAAACTTCGAGGATTTTCATATTTTTATCCAAAACATCTAAATACTTAATACAATAAACTTGACAATAGGAGCTCAGATAGGTACATTTAAAACGAGAGTAAACAACTACTTGCATCTAAGAAAGCATCATTTAAACAAAGATTTCTGAACTTGAAGTTTTGGCCAGTCCTGAAAACATTAACCTTTTCTATAAAGTATGTAAATTCTGGTGAAATAGTTAATGGCAGGAGCTCAAGGAATTAGCTCATATCCCTTTTGACTATTCATTAAGAAAGCATATAGGAGCCAACAGTGTCTAAAAACCAGTCACATTGAACGTTGAGGAATCATTCAGCTAAGTATCCCATATCCATTTCCACCCAATGCTTATGAATCATCTTTACTGGTTTTATTTAGCAGCAAAAAAGAGACATTTCCAAAAGAGAACTTTATACAACAGAAACGTACATAGTAAGAGCACCACTATTTTGAGGACTGTAATGGTTATTTTTCTATTAAGTTAAACTTTGCCTTTACACGTCAGTGAAGGAGCAGGAAGAAGGCACTTAGCCGCATACATTCTTACTACTAAGGAAGCCTCTTTCTCCACGACCTTCATCTCGACAACCTTGCTCTGCCCAAGGATTCTTTGAGACAATTCAGTCTACAATATGGTCTCCACACTCCACTTTGGATTTGGGGTTGATGATATTTTTGAGAATCAAAAAATATGGCCTGAGAAAGGGTCCTCCTTCAGGTAAGATGTTAAGTGTCCAAAGCAAGGGCATCAGGGATCCACCTGCACCTAAATGAGGCAAAATAAGGAGCAGCAAGGACCCGTAAGTCCAAGTTTAAGGGATACCTGCCCCACAACTAGCCATGGGATCTTGGGCAAGTCAAGCAGCTTGAGACCCAGACTATTCATCTGCAAAGATAATGGATTCAGATGCTTACTATGAAAAAACACCGATCTTTCTGCAGCATTTTAAAAGCAACTAAACATTCCTTAGGCTAATCTAGAGAGCTTCATTCAAAGGAGATGTCATAAATCTAGCAGGCAGAACAAGCTGAGTGCCAGAAGTCACCACTAAGCATAGTCAGTATAAGGTAACTCCCAAAATGAAATCCAGGTTTAGAACATCTTTATTTTTTTATGAAATGATTCTGCTGCCTAAAAGTCTGGGGACCTACTGAAAAATAATTCAAGATAATTTTACCTGTGCTGTTCACTACCAGCCAAATATAGCTATTAAGCACTTGAAATGTGGTGAGTGCAACTGAGTTACTGAATTTTAATCAGTTTAAAATTGAAAACCTGATGCTTGATTCAGTTACTGGAAAAATTTTAGGTACATTTGTAAATAATTTGCATACGTAAAACTATTTTTTTTTTAAACTGTAAGTTTTATGAACTCTAAATAGAGATCAAGTATCTTTGACCAATTTGGTATTCAAATTTAGATGTGCTGGTGGTACGAGATAAATACACACTGAATTATTCCCCCAAAAGAGAATATAACATATTTCATTAATAATTTTTATGCTGATTACATGTCAAAGTGATAATATTTTAGATATACTGGACTAGGTAAAATACTAAAATTAATTTCAGATGCTTCTAAACTCTGTTTAATGTGGCCTCAAGAAAACTTTAAATTGCATAAAGCCTTCGCATTGTATTTCTATTGTACATGCTGTTCTCTAGACCAATTACCACTTGATAAAACTTAAAACATATTGGAAACAATTTTTGTGAATAAACACGGAAAGCCATTAAGAAAAGCCAGTGTTGCATATCTATGAATTAGTAAATATCTGTAGTCATAAATATTCACAAATAGGTGATAAAAATATTGATTTATTGACTCAATAAGCAAACATTTATTAATCACTTGAAAATCTGTCAGGCTAGGGGGACTTCCCTGGCGGTCCAGTGGTTAAGACTCCGAGCTTTTACTACAGGGGGCGCGGGTTCGATCCCTGGTTGGGGAACTAAGGTCTCACATGCCGCCTGGTGTGGCCAAAAAAAGAAAGAACAAAAAAAATACAAAACAAAACAAAACAAAAAACCCAAAAAACCATCAGGCCGGGTAAGACTGGGAACTTGGTTTCAGGACTGAGGGGTGGTTACTTTTATCCCCGCTGAGAAAATTAAAGTAACTTGTCCAAGATCGCACACTCAATTGATGCCAGAAAAAAAGGAGTCAAATACAGCTCTCCTGACTCAGAAGTCTGTACTCTTCCCGCTCTACCAGATTGCCTCCTAGATGCTGAGACGCAAAAACACCATAAAAGATATCTCGGATATTAAATGCTTCCACGTGGCAGCCAAATCCATATAAAACCAAAAACATAAAACTGACTAGGAAACTGATTTTTAAACATCTTAATACTCCCTTAGCCCTGTCTCACTATATTGCCCACATTACAGTTGAGTACACACGGATTTGTGATAGCCACTGTATTACCACCATCATTCTTACTAAATATACATTTCCACCTTGCCTGCCTCTTTGGGGTCAGCACCTCACACTTCTTTGCAATTCACCTGGCTCCTACTGCAGTGTTTTGCACACAGTGTATTCTCAACGAATATTTTATTCATTTGTTTATGTCTTTAATTTTTAAGCCACATCAACGTGGGAAGAAAAACTGGTAAAACGGTCTGACTATATGTCAATTCCTCATGCAGACTTGCATTAGCAATACAGGCACACCACAATCTCGATTCACACTGTTCCCACAGCAGAATCATTTCATCAGTTAATCCCCACCTGAAACCTCGGAAGTACTTTGAGTGCTGGGGAAAATGGGATCCTATTCAAGCAGAAAGCTAAACTGGCAAATGTGCATCTGAAGCTTTGGTGGGCTTCTATTTCATTCCAGGAGGTAGTTCTGGAATTCCCTTCAGCTGCTCTGGCCAGCCACCCCACCACTCCTCTCCTTTGCTTCTTCACTCCAACTACACACTTTTTGCTTGACATACCTTTTCCTCCCAATCCTGCCAACACATCTTCTCTTTCAAAGACGTTTTACAAATCCGACTTGTACCACAAAACCTCCCTTAACCAAATAAAAGGGAAACAGTTCTTTTCCTCACCCAGTTACATCCTGGGATGCAATAACTTTGAGCTCTCAGACTGGAAAGGGATGGAAATATTTAAATATGTATCTATATGAGTGGAGTTTTGTTACTGTATAACTTCTCCATTTAAAGTATCGATATTATTTCTGTCCCAACTTTATTGCTATAGGTTCATCTACTTAAATAATCCTCATTATTAAGGAGCTTTTCAAGAGCTTGTTCACATGCTGATGCGTCTTCCTGAATACTGTATGTGGTGGATACACAATTATAACTTTAAGTTATAATTCAGAGAATTGAGTGTGCAAGACAGTTATAGGCGTAAGGTTTACAGTATTGTTTTATGACAAATTAGGTGCATGTCTGCCTTACTTTCTTATGTGATGACGAACCACCTGCCATGACTTATTAATTGTTACAGAGCACTCTGCGGCATTCTGAAGTAGTGACTGCCATGCCTGGCAGACCACAAAAGTTAATACAACTTCCAGAAGTTTCCTCATGTAAGGGCACGGAGGAGGCATTGGGAGAATCTGATTCAACTAGCCTAGTTTGAACTGGCACAAAAACACAGAAAGATATGTCATCATCAAGTTGCCTAAGACTAGGAGAGATTTTCTCCTAGAGCAATTTATAGAAGTACACATGGGCCTGGAAAGCACACTGCTCTTCCTAGAAGGTAGAAAGGAAAGTGAGAGCAGGTCCTGTCTATCTGAGCAGGACCAAACCATGTATGGCTACGCATGCAACAAAAAGCAGCTAACAGAGATCATCTTGAACCTTGTTTCTTAAGAACTGTTCTGTTTGGGACTGTTCCTGATGCATGGCCTTCCTGTGAAAATTACACTACACTTTCCCGGGAGACTTCCACATACAAAATTTGGTTAGACAATTTAGATGAATTGATACCCTCAAACCATCCCAGTGTATTCCAGTGGGCTATGCGGCATTCGTTAGAGCCCTATTTGTACATTTAAATGATTCAACGTCACTTGCTCATCTAAACTTTACATTTTATTGAAAAATAAAACAAAATAAAACCTCTGTCAATCTATAACCTGGGAATAACCATGAAGCAAATTCAACAGAGGCTATATACATTAGCAGCAAAATGCCTGTTATTCTGGTGCAGTAAATCAAATGAGTTTTGTCAAGAGCTAACTCCACCATCACCTTTTAGCTTCAACACAAATACTCTACTTTAAGAGCACAACTTCTGTTCCACGTATAATTCCAAAACACTGTTCCTCAGGTAACTGCTTCCGTCTCTTGCTCTCTCTTTTAAGCAGCTTGCATGAGCTACATCATCGTACATGTTCATATCGTGCATTAAAATCAAGCACAGGCTAGATTTAGGGAGGACACCAAGCCCTGGCAACTCTATCCCAGGCAAGTGGCTTGAAACCGTTCCCTCCCCTCCAACACCTCTCCTTCTACCTGGCTTTGAGTCTTTGTCATCTCTTTCCTGGGTTTTCCTCACAGAGATCCTCTCTACCTCCATTTTCAGCCAAGACTCCCAGAATTAGCTGGGATCTGACCATGTTGCTCCTGGCTTTACAAAGCTGTGGGGCTCGCCCGATGCTTTCAGGGTAAAGCCCAGACCCTTCAGCAGCTCATGAATGCTCCTTATGATCTGACCCCGTTTGCCTATGGCTACCATCTATCACTCTCCTTCTGGGACCCTGTGATCCAGCTGTCGCTCCCTGAACCCACGAATTTCATACCTCCCAGCATCTGATCGTGATCTTCCCTCTGCCCTCTCCCTTCTTTTCTGTGGCATTCTTCAAGTTCAAATGTCACAGGCTCTGCCTTCTTCCACATAAAAAGATGAATCACTTTATCCTCTGGATGATTATTTATGTCAGTATCCCTGAGTCCAAGCAAAAGGCCTGGCACAGATAGAACATTTATCTAATCAGCATTTTTGTTCTCTGTGACTTCCTTATATCTCTCCTTTCATCAAAGCCAGCTGTCTTTGACTGTAAAGCCCATAGAAGGCAGGAGGTAGGCCTTCCGAGTGAGCTCTATCCAGCCCGGTGCCCTACTCAAGTAGGCATCTAATAATTTATAAGAAGAGAAGGGGGGCTTCCCTGGTGGCGCAGTGGTTGAGAATCTGCCTGCCAATGCAGGGGACACGGGTTCGAGCCCTGGTCTGGGAAGGTCCCACATGCCGCGGAGCAACTAGGCCCGTGAGCCACAACTGCTGAGCCTGCGCGTCTGGAGCCTGTGCCCCGCAACGGGAGGGGCCGCGATAGTGAGAGGCCCGCGCACCGCGATGAAGAGTGGCCCCCGCTCGCCGCAACTAGAGAAAGCCCTCGCAAGAAACGAAGACCCAACACAGCTAAAAATAAATAAATAAATAAATAAATAAATAAAGTAGCTAGTAATTTAAAAAAAAAAAAAAAAGAAGAAGAGAAGGGGAAGACTGTTGATTCACTTGCAGGTACTTCCTGAAGCCCATTCAGGCATGACCAATTGGGGCGATGCTCCAAGTACATCCACCATAAGCATCATGATGAAATCTTTGGGTTCAGAACTTTTTCTCTACTAAGGCAATCAATTTCTCCAAATGTGAAACAGCGACATCCCTCTCATGGAAAAAGACCCTGATCAGTAAAGAATTAAATTAGCTCAGTAATTTCACTGAGAATGTTTTTCTTCCAATTTGGCAAAAGTGGCTGGAAGGTTTAAAAGTAAAGTTAAATTCGACGAATGTAGGAATAAGTTAATACTTTTTTATAGAGAACAATCTTTGACAGTGTTCACTGATTTAAAACAAAAACAAAAAACTCCACCACAGAAATATTCTCTGAAGTTGGCTGATTACTACATAATTATTTCACTGTCACTTCATTATGAGTTTCATGGACACATCGGCCCTGAGTTCTGTGACCACAAAGGTGCAATTTAACAGGTTAAATCCACTCCAAGAAAACAGGTGAGGGTCACAGAAGGAAAGAGACTTTATAGCTGAGAGTGGATGATGAGTTACTGCTTGGAGTAAAAGAAAGAACCTCCAAATACAAAACATTGTTACTGCTTGCTGGGGGTTGATCCAAGATGGGATAAATGCTTAGTTAAGTTTGGCCATAAGCCTCCCACACCCATTCAGGTAATTTTATTCACTCTGTCAACATTTGACAGTTTATTAACAAGAGCCAGTGTGCCCCGAAAGGTCTGGGGAATATAATGATGAACAGACAGAGGATTCTTATCCCAGGAGGGACCTAGACCACAAAGCATGCTTACACAACAATGTGACCATTGCTACAATGGGGGTATGTAGAAAGGGCAGGGGAAGTGGGGCAATCAAAGAAGACTTCACCCTGAAGGTGACAACTGAACTCACACTTGGGAGAGGACTTTGGCTCAGGTCCAAAAAAACATGTGCTTAGGGTTTAATTCATGTGACACTTACAGGAAAGGCTGCAACTGTAGCACATAGTAATACCTTGCTGTATTAGCAGTCACTCCACACAATTCTGAATTTGAAAGGAAGGTATTTCAACTTGGACCTCTTCAGATGGTTTATTTTCTGACGTTCCACAAACATACTTCTTTACCAAAATGTCTGCTATAGGGAGTGGTAAAGACCAGATATCCAAGCCAAGAAGATGGCACAAAGAGACTCCAGGACTCTTGGGTCCCTGTCCTATTGTCTTGGCAATGAGCAAACATGATAAAACCATTAACTCACAGAGGAATTTAGACAAGCATTCATTAGATAAATTCATAATAATAATGGCTACCATTTATCAAGCAATTACAATAGTGAGGCTGTATACTAAACATTTCATAAACATTAACTCATTTAATTAGGAAGGCTTTATGGTAGGCATATTAAATATACATGTATACCTTTTATTTATGAAGATATATATGATGTATATTAAAACCTTTCTACAGAATCAGAGTTGAAGCACCTTAGGCTCAAGGTCACAAAGCAAGTTAGGGGCTGAGGCAAAGCACATGTTCATAATTATCCCAAATCATACAGAAAAAGTAAATCAAACAAGCTTAAATCAATTCTTTCCATACTTTGTATTACAATCAAAATTAATGAATCCAATGGGAAAAGGCAGAAGAATAAAAAGGAGACAAAAATGAAGTAAAACATGGTTCCTCCGTGTAGAAAAAGGATCCACGTTTAAGAATCCCAGTTCTGGGCTTCCCTGGTGGCGCAGTGGTTGAGAATCTGCCTGCCAATGCAGGGGACACGCGTTCGAGCCCTGGTCTGGGAAGATCCCACATGCCACGGAGCAACTGGGCCCGTGAGCCACAATTACTGAGCCTGCGCGTCTGGAGCCTGTGCTCCGCAACAAGAGAGGCCGTGATGGTGAGAGGCCCGCGCACCGCGATGAAGAGTGGTCCCCACTTGCCGCAACTAGAGAAAGCCCTCGCACAGAAACAAAGACTCAACACAGTCATAAATAAATAAATAAATAAATAAATAAAAGAACATGAATTTCTTTAAAAAAAAAAAAGCAAACTGGGCTATTCATTTCAGTAACAGTCAAGTGGTCTTAGTTTGCATTCAATTTCCAATCAGTTTCTCAATCTATAAAAAAATAAAAAAAAAAAAAAAAGAATCCCAGTTCTATGTTGCTTCCCTGCGTGGGGATTGAACCTCTCCTTACACGAGAACACAATGAAGAACTAGGTTTGCATAATGGGCCTTTTTCCTTTGTGCCACGTGACCAGCATTGCATCATTTCCTTCGGCAGCAGGGCTCCGTGAAGAGTGTGATTCACTTCTGTTTTTAGCAAGAAAAAAATAAAAGCAAATAAAATGGGATGACACTCCTGGCTGACTCTTCTGGATGTGGCTTACTTTCCACTTACAAGGAAGGAGATGGAGGCTTGGACTCAAGCTCTGAGCACGCATGACTTTGCCAGCCCAGCACCATCAAGCCTGGGTTGTTCTTTGGCGTTAGTTGAACCCTGTCCAGAAAGAACATTCTAACCTCCTCTCCATTGTGTGGGTCTATAGCAGAAACTTCATGGAAACACTGCTGAATAAATCAGCCGAGTAGTCATCTTTCAATATAACACACAGTCCAGTCAGACAGACTGAGATGGGAGGGATGGCCTAGGAACAGTATCCTCTATCCACAACTTCTCTCTATCTTTTTCCCAGAGCCTGAAGAGTACTTTCATTCTCCTGGCCCAAGAAGTGACAGTCTCTGAGTCAATCCCTAAAACAAGAGCCTTATCTGGCAGAACAATATGATATTTAATGAGCTCATTGGGCCAGTTTGATGACTGTTATTTTGTGTATAAGGGACACTTGAGAATTGTTGAGTGGGCCTTCCATCATCGGAGTGTGGACACTCCATGAGTAGTTAGATACTCTGCCTTAGTTCATTTATTTTATTAGCAGATAATTACACTTAGATCGTGGTCTTTTACTTAACTTTAGGCCAGCTTTTCCTTAATTTCTGCATCATGCCCGTCAAATCCAGACTCTTCAAATCTCAGCAGCATGAAAATGCACAGAGTAGTAGTATGTGTTACTCCTTTTACCTTAAAGTGCAGTCCCAGCACTACAATAACCCTCCATCCCACCCCTGGGCCATGACTGGGATTACAGAGTGTGGGTCAGAGATGGAGTCCATTTCTGCATTCTACAGAACTCTTAAACCTACCAAAACAAACGCTTTGGATATACATGGTCAAGACAATGAATTCAGATGATGACTTTGAGCTCATAATGACACTTTAATTATTCGGGGCGCTTGCTACCATAGACATCGTGCCAACCCTGCCTGTGGAAACCTCACCCTCAGTGCCGGCACACAGTTAAAAGAACAAAGGTGAAGGTCATCACTTAAGAATGTGGCAAGGACCAGAGCGTCCTGGAAAGGCAGCCAGGTGGTGGCAGCAGAAAGTCTGGAGAGGAAGAGTTTTGATGCTCCAGATGGGAGGTGATGAAGACCTGGAACAAGGCTGTGGCAGAGGTGATGGTGACAGAGATCCAGATGTGGAAAGGGAAGCACAAGAAGTTTCAGCCATGTTTTGAACGAACGACAAAGAAGGGTTGAAAAGGACTCAGTTTCTTGCCTGGTCCTGACCAGTAGAGAAATTGCAGCATCTGTGATGAGGAAAATGAGCACAGTGAGGGACCTGGAGGAGAGAGATGGAGTCACAGCTTCTCCAGGCTGCTGAGAAAAGATTCAGCTTTGGAGATGACTATCAGCAAAGCAGGGAAATAACAGAGAAAAGCTGGCCTTTGGGGTCAGGGGGCTATATTTATGTACAAACTATAGTCACTCTTACTCAGAGATGCATTTCATCTTTCACGGGGTTGGTTCCTGGTCATATCTGATTGTAATTATTGATTTATGTAGGTCTCCTTCACTAGACAATCCTCTCCTTAAGAGCGGGAACTTGATCCATGTCCAGCTTAAAGTCATCTCTGGGTATTAGAATTTAGTAGGGTTTTGTTGGGTTTTTTTTCTGCTGTCTACACAGATTGTGTCCAAAGGCTGGATGCAACAGGTCAATCAGAGTGGCAAAGAATGAATTTTTCCTATTTTCAGGAAGAAACATGCATTCCAGAAGTTCCCCCAGCAACTGAATCACAGTTGCAAGCTTGCACCGAGGGCTGAACAAGCGAGGACCTGCCTCTTTCAAACATTCTGGTGGGAAATCATCACAGGAGAAGGGGGCTGGGCATGACTCCTGCCGGGCTGTCAACAGGAATAGAGGCTCGAGAGCCAGAAGCAAATCGAATCCAGGTGCCAGTACTTATTCACGCACTTCCCTTGGGCAAGTCTCTATGTGTGTATGTGTGTATGATTTATTTAGTTATTTGCTTTAGGTTTCTTCATCTATGAGATGAGATTTGCCTCAGTAGGATTTGATTTAAGTTTAAATGAGATAGTGCTTAGCACATTGGCTGAAACACAGCCAATTCTTCTTATTGGACCATTGCAAGATTATCTTATGGGGGCCGTGGATAGGTGAAGTGAGTCAAGCTAAGGCCCTTTCAAATTAGTAGCTGAATCTGAACAATGAGATTGAAATCTAAACCTCATTGGAAAATACTGACATTTCTACATAAGTGGAAATATCTGAAAACAGGAAAACATTTTGTCATTCTTGGGTAATGACAAGATTAAGGGTATTTCATCCACTACTGTCGGATGGCCCTCAAATTAATACTGTATTTGTTCATTTTAATCTAACAACAGATTTTAATAAACCTATTACATTCCTTTGGTTTTTTTCTCTTTCAGCTGAGAACTGGGTACAATCTTCAAGGGCTCAAGTTTCTGATCTAGTAATATTCTTCCTTACAATTTGCTTTAAAAAAAAAAAAGAAAAGCAGACGCAAGTTCTTATTGAATGGGCATAAGAAAGAAAACATCAGAAAATTCTCCTCTTCCTGAAACTGGAGGCAAAGAGATAGAGAATTTTTATTCTGAGTGCTCTCGAACTCTTTGCCACTGCTTCTTGACAAATACCACTGAGGTAACTTATTAAGACTTACATGTCAATATACTTCTGCTCCTACCTGAGGTTCATCAATTTCACCTACTGTTAATCCATATCTTTATCTTACAAATAATGATGAGAGGTAGCATAATTTAGTGTTTATCCTAGAGTCTAGGTTTGATTCCCGGCTCTGTCACTTACAAATGGTATACGCCAAGTTGGGTCACGGTGAAGATTCGAGGAAATGATGCAGGTAAAGCATTTAATACAGCGCTGATACGTCATAAGGGCTTATAAATATCAGCTACTATTATTGCGTTTAATGCGATGTTATATAACAACAGGTGGTGATTAATAGTCATCTACCATTGTACAGTTTATATTTTATGGGGGTTGTTATTGGTTGCTACCCTTTTCTCTTGGTAAAAGAGTATTCTGTTCAGGTACCAGGTAGAAGTCTTGTCTAACAGAAGGTGGACCCACCCCAGTGCAGGGAATGCATCATGATTTGTCGAAGCCAACATGGTAATTCCATTCAACTTTGCCAGTAATTGGCATGTGACCCAATTCCAGTCAGGACTGCAAGAGGAAGTTTGCCGGGGTTTTCAGCAAAATCTTCTCCTTCCTGCCAGAAGACAGACCTAAACTGGGCCTCATTCCTTCCTCTTAAGTAAAGCAAAGATATTTGGAACTAAGGTGGCCATTTTGTAATCATGCAGTGACAAGTCTAAAGACTGAATGGTCTGGGTCCTCCAGCTTCTAAAGCCATTCAGAACCTCCCAGCTCCATCCAGGCTGTGGTTAGGCAAGCTAATTAAGTCTTTATTCTTTCAGCCATTATAAAGTTATCCTATTACGTATAGCAAAAGCATCCTAAAATGACACATTTCAAATTACTAGATGGCAAAGTTAGTTCTATGACTAACCATACCATTATGGCAGGTATGTTACTGTATTTTGAGTTGTGACAAGAAGGATTTAGGATTTAGAAATGAAAGTCACTGATCTTCAGAATCCTACTCAGTAGTCTCCAATTTATATATATATATTTTCCTTTTTTCTTAAATAAGTAAAGCGGTTGACTAATTACAATGATAATAATTTGAATTTCAACTCCTTTGCCCCCCTAAGAAAATGGTACTAATCATTGAAATGGCAAATAGAACAGTTAACAAGAGAAAGAAAAGAAGCTAAGGTAAAACAGATTTTTGGATATTTAAACTGTGATAGAATCTTCATTCTCATTCATAATTGTGACCTTTCTTAAAGTTCAAACATTTAAACTGTTAGTTAAAAAAATAGTTTTTCTCAGTTGAAAATGGGCCACGTTTTAAAACACCTTCAAAACCTGATACCTCAGTTGGCATAAACTAGGATTAACTTTCCCATAATGATAAGGACTGGGGGTTTGTTTAGTAAATGGAATGCACAATGAGAAGACTAAAATGTCTCATTTTCCTATTTGCTTGCAACTGTATTCAGTCAAGTAAAACAGAAAGAGGACAGGTTGTCTTAGAAAAAAAGACGAGGGCAGGCCTCAGGGCCACTTTCACATCATGAGGGAAGGGAGACCAAACACCCAGTGTGGCCCAACAGGGGGTGGGCTTCTCTATAAACTCCTCAAGGAAGCTACGATTCTCATTAGAAAAACAGAAGCTCAATATAGAGGTAGGGGATGAAGAGGTACAAACTATTATGCATAAAAAAAGCTACAAGGATATATTGTATAACCCAGAGAATATAGTCAATTCTTTACAATAACTACAAATGGAGTATAGCCTTTAAAAACTGTGAATCGCTATATTATACACCTGCAACATATAATATTGTACATCAACTATACTTCAATTAAAAAAAAAGAAAAGTAAAAGATTAATTCTGGGGCGCTGAAATAGTACAAGTGATACTAAGGCTAAGTTCATGTTGTCATTCAACTGCAAGGCCTCATTTTTAGTGAAGATTTGTTTAAAATGTGGTTTTCAAAAACTAAAAGTTGAAAAGCAGGTGTTTTTTTTTTTTTAAGAAAAAGCAGGTGTCTTTTTTTTTTTATCTTCTCATTGGTGCTCCAACCTGCAAACTTTAAACTAACTGCTCATAATTTGCTAAAGTCATAGGCAGTATGCTTATCTTGAGCAACTTTTCTAGTTTTAACAATTCTTTAAAGCTGTCACAGAGCTTTCTACCTAGCTGCAGGCATTAAGTAAAGGTGAACAGTATAATAAACCAAACGATGTTTCAGACAGATTTTTTAATAGCATCTTGCATCCTTACGAACTACTTTATTTCAACATAGCTTAACTGAAACACGATATCTACCAAAACCTAGGAGCGTATCCTCTGGCTGTACGATCCTATGTTATAAAACCTCCAGAATGCCAGCAGTCTCCAAAAACACCATATCTTACTGTGCAGAAAGAAATGCCCGTCTCTGGATCAAGAATGCCACACTTCAGATTGGAGGCAACCCTGTTCAAATTCACTGAGTTAGACACACAGTCACTTTGCTGTAAAAATAACAATAGAAAGAACCCGATAGGCTGTGTAGTGTGACAACTTTTTCTTATTCGGAATACTGAAGAGCGAGCTAGTCCAAGAAACTGACCAAGCTTAGAAAGTCAGAGACTGGTCTCTACTTATCAGTCAAGTTCAAGAATGTACAGCTCACCCTCCTTTGGTCTGGCTTTAATGGGGCAGGAGAAATAACCGACAAGTATTACAATGTTTACAGAAACCTCTTTTTTCAGTGGAGGCATTCAAAACCCTTCATACAAAACAGCTAGAGACAGTGTCAGCTTTGCTCCTTTCACACAAGGAAGTAAGGGAAGGAGACGATCAAGGTCACACACAGAAAATTAACAAAAACAGGGAAGGAAAACCTAATCTTGTATTTGCACAATTGAAGCATTTTATTGATTTGACGGTTACATAATAAATCATTTTACTGATTTGCTGAATCCTTCCTACATAAATATAGCATTCAAATGGAATTTTACTAAAGTATTGCCCTAGTTAATCTAATACCCTCTCCTTTTCATGGCTGCCAAAATATATATTTACCTGTTTAAATCCAGACTCAAAGAAGTCAGCCTAGTGTTTCTTAAGCTTAGGACAAAAAAATTTAATGGAGATTTAATTGTATAGTTCCATAATGTTATGCTTGTGGCATTAGTGAGAAATACTAGACATTTCAAAGCTGTCTTCCACTGCTAAACTACTTTGCACTTTGCAATTGATTTAGAACAGCAGAGGCAGTTAGAGTTGTATATCAAATTAGAGTTGTATATCAAATTAGAGTTGATAAAAGCCCTTAATGTAGATTTGAATGTCTTCTTGAAAAAGATTTCAACTCCCTTTAATTGACATGACAACAAGTCCTTACAGTAGCATAAAAAGTACTGGCTGAAATATTATGGCTTTGGCTTAAATTTCCATCTGCAGCTCATCAAATGACTAAACAGTAGAAAGGAATTAAACCAAAATCAGACTCATTACAGAGCCTGATATGCTGGCAGAATATAAACTTTCACTACTTAGCATCTGGAGTTTTGGATGACTAACATTTAAATGCTTGTGCTTGTATGTTCTGTAAAAAGAAGTGTTTGTAAGAACATAGGTGAGATATATGATCATTAAACAACGTATAGAAATATATAATTCACATATACACATACATACACAGTCCTTCTCTCTAATCCCCCAAATATGCTGAAGAGTGAGAGGACCACTCCAAATGAAGTATAATGGCTTTAAATTAGTCCCACGCCAAAATTCTGATAAACATCGTAACTCTTCTTCACATTTTTCTAAGGTAAAGAATGCCTATCTGAAACCCTTGCTCTCCCAAATACTGACATCTGGTCAAGCGTTCCTGAGTAAATAATTTACATTTCCTTTTCTCCTTCAGCCATCCTGCTAGGAGGAATATTGGAAAATGTCCTCACAGGACTCTGCCTGCAAACACCAGGCTTCCAATAGTTCTCTGATGCAGTGAAAGTACAAATCCAGAAAGTTAAAGTCAACAGAATCTATCAAACACATCCTCCCAAATAAAATTCTCCGGGGCATACAGTGTCTCTGAAATATCACTGGATCCTCTCCTAGTCCTGGGAACTTCTGCACTAATAGTCCTGAATTCTGACTCTAATAAGGAAGGAAGAAGGGAAGCTCTGAGACCCTTGATGGTGGGATCCAGGTCTGATTCAGCTACGAAGCTCTCAAAGCAGAGTGTCTAGTGCACAGAAGATGCTCAAGAAAGAAGTAATGCATAGCATTTGTGTTGCGTCTTTGACACTGTCAAGCAGCAAGACATTTTGGAGTAATAACCAAGAAAAGCTGATGCTAAGATAGTAAGTTTTTGAGTATAAGGCAGCATTGAAAAGTAAGTAAAGATGTTCTAATGGAAAAGGCTATTCCCACTGCTCCTCCAAAACTGGGAGATACATTTCAGCTCAAAGAAAGAGGATTCTTTTATTCATATAGCCAACAGTTCTACAATGGAACAATACTGAAATGAATATGATGAATGGGATCTATCAAATGAGAGAGATTAGTAAGAAAAAAAAAAGAGATAAAGCTGTGTACTATCTTTTCCATAAATGCCACTCTCCAGGAAGTCGGTGCCTGCTAAACCTTCCGCACTGGGGTCATCTGCAAATAGTGGGTGATTCCCAAAAGGCACCATGTTGCGAAAAAGTAGAAATGTTTAAGTGTTTAAAAAAAAGAGGACTAAGAAATGCTAGGGTACAAATAAATTTGGGAATTTTTAATACATATGTTTTTTGGACAGACTCACCTCTGTATATCTTATGAGATAAATGCCAAGGTATACTGCACTTAAAAAGTCCCATTCAAAGGTCAAGACCATGGACTAACATCATTATTTGTTCATTTGATCTGAAACCTCACAAAATATACCTATGTGATGCTGTATGGGTATCTCATACCACAGAAGCTGAACTTTGGGAGAATTAAGCCTTTTCATCCCAAACCAGGAACATTTAAGAAGAAGCTAGTTTATTCAGAATCAATGCATCTCATTCATCAAATGAGGTAATGTGGTGTCTGAAGGCGCTGAGCAAACTACAAGGCACTAAATACATTTAAGGTTTAGTACTAACAAAGAACCTGCACAAAAGGCTTATATTCAGGGCTGTCAATCTATAGAACACCTCCAACACAAGGAAAATGTCATTTCTCATCAGCCCAAACTTACTTCTGAGCCCGGCACATTCTGAATATCTCACCGGGCTCAAAAATATAGATGTAACTAATAAGATGATCAGGACACATGGAATCTATTCAATTCCTTGAACTGTACCCAAAAGTGAACTAATGAGTCATGGGTACTAAACTGTTTTGAAACAGATGTCTTTTAAATAAAGGGCATATTTGCATGTTATATCAGTTGAAACATCTAAATACTGGCAACTTTCTCAAATATCCTGGGCTGTTCCCGCATTGTAAAAATATCCAGGTCATTTCTCCTTCTTGCCTACTGCTGTTTGCCTTTCTGACTACTTCGGTTCTTGTTGGCAACTTCTGCAAGCAGCATGCAAAAGTAGGCAAAGAAGTTGAAACTGAATCATTTTGTGTGGCCAGTCTCGTGGGGGGTTTTATGGTGGTGGAAACCAGAGCTATCAGGTAAAATGAGATACCCGAATTATAGACAGATTTCCAGCATCCCTGGAAATAGTCTCCCTGTTCTCACTGCTGAAGATAATTAGGGGTTTGCTACTGCTTCCCAAAAAGAACACAACAGAGCAGAGAAACCCCAACAAGATAAGCAAAGGACAATTCTAAAAGAAGACCATTAATATATTCTTATTTATTTGAGCTATTTAATTAAGTATTTACATGTACTTTTAAAAATGGGGGTAATCAACATAAAATATTCTACCAGAAGAAATGTACCTTTTTACTATAATCCTTTGTGTGTGTGTGTGTGTGTGTGTGTGAAATCAAATGACCATAGGGCACAGAACTGGCTGCGTATTATATTTAATAATGAGAGTAAAGAGCTGTTAATACTTAGGGCTTTCAGACAGGTCTGTGCTAAGGGGATGGTATTCTCCAGCACTGCGTCTTGAGAGAGATGGCGGGGCAGGGGGCGGTTTCAGAGGTAGACAGGGAAGGAGGAGGCAAAGAATTGGGAGTGTCATCAGCCAACAAGAATGAAAGTACCTGTAAAGCACTAAAGTCCCCAAAGTGTTCTTGACCCTTTGCTCATTCTATGGGTAATTTTTAAAAAATGAGATTATCAACTGGATTGGGGGAGGGGTTTATGGCACTTACTACCATCCTGGCTTTGAGCAAACCACTTATTCAACTCTCATTTTTTCATTTTTCTCATTTTCATCTGTAAGATGTAGATAATACGTAACCTTGCAGGGTTACTGGAAAGAGTAAAGATAATAAACAGAGTGGTCATATGGCCTCCTTTGCCCAGGGCAGTCCCCGTTTATGCCTAGTGTCCCAGCATAATTATTAACTTTCACTCTTAAAGGTGTCTCAGTTTGGACAAATAGTGATGTGGTTTGCCCTACATATAATTTACCAAGCATAACATTTGACACAGGGTGGGCCCTCAGGCACTGTGGCAGCTACTGCTCTTCTAGATTCTAGGATTGTTCATGCATTTCAACCAAAAAAAAAAAGCCAAAACAAAACCCCAAAAAAACCCCAAAAAACAAAAGCAAATAAAAACCTCATATTTTCCTCCATCATAAACCCAGGATACATCAACTTTTTCTACTTAGAGAGAGCGGGTATTGATCTGGGGTTCCGTTTCTCACAACTTCAGCAGAGGTGACCATGGCTACAGGAACACGGGAGTAACTCTCCTCTAAGTGCCTGGGACAGTGCTGGGTGCTCCCCACTGTTAGAAGAATGAGGTGCGTGTGCTTGCACTTGAGCTGTACTGCTCTGCTGGACTTAGGCAACTTGGTTAACCTCTTTAGTTTTCTACTTCTTTAAACCAACTCTACAAAACTAACTGAGCTAACATCTTGAGATTTTTCTTAAGGCTTTCTCATAGCATCTTTGCAGTATCCTGGTGACATAAATAGGGATCAATGAGTAGTGTTCTGCAGTGAATCGGACATGTTTTCAATCCTTACTTGAACGTGGTTTCTCTTCGTCCCCAGAGCTTACCATATACTAACCAGCATTTCTATGTTGGACAGAATTACTGTCCTTACCACCATGACTTACCTCACTACAGCGTATCTGAAAAATGCCACACTCAATTCTTCCACTAAAGCAAGTTTTTCTACAGCACCATGAGTCATTTTATAATGTACAGCAGTCCCTTCCAAAACAGGCCAGGGGCTTGTTCAGTTCCCCAGAGCAGTTTGTCAATGGAATTCTCATTCCCTGGAAGCGTTAACAGGCATTCAAAGATTTCTCTCTATGGGGTAGCAAGGTTTGTCAGCATCGTAGGAAAGATACAAACTATCCTGCCCTGGAAAGATGGAGATGTTGAATGGACCCCGAATGCCCCTTCATCCACTGGGCCCCGTGTTCACTGGTCATTATGGGGTGGATAGAAACCCAAGGAACGCCGGTTAGAAGTTTCAGATCAGCAGGAGAGCCTACCCAGCAGCTCTGTGCATCAATACAAAGCAAGCCCTCCTCTCCCATGAAATAGCTTGGAACTATCTGCTCTAAACATTTTCTGTAGTAAACCTGAAAGGCCAAGGTGACTTTCTGCCACCAAGAATACTCCCAGGCCATCTCCCACACTGCTGGAAGGTATGTACTTAGGGAAGGTAGGCATAGTCCACTAGAAGCTGAGGTGGAAAAAGGGGTAAAGATAAAAAGTAAATCTAGAAAAAAGAATGGCCCAAAGCAGGGGCTGTAGTGAATGCTGACTATTCATGGAATACTCCAGAGAGGCTGTCAATGCTAAGGTGAAAAATGGTCGAAGTTTGGTTTTAAGTGGGTTTAGAAGAAAGGGAAGCACTGGAATACATTAATATTATTTTAAAATTTATTGAGATTCACCATGTGCCAGATATTGTGCTAAGTACTTGACATCTTAATGCCTCATTTACTCCTGTGAGGTATTCATTATTGTTGCCTCCATTTTACAGATGAGAAAATTGAGGCAGAGAGTAGTTAATTGATTTTCCAAGGCCTCACAAATGCAGGAATCAGAGATCTGAACCAGGCCTATTTGGTTCTGCAGCTTGTGTGTTCTAGGTGAGGGCGTGCCAGGTTAGGGGGCTGACATGTGTACAGGCACAGACTGGAGAGCAAGTTAGTGAAATGCAGAGGGGGAAGCAGATTAACTATGGCTGGAACAGAGAAACATGAGAGAATACGAACAAGGAATTCAAAGAGGGTCCTGTATGGTGGTCCCCGACACTTGGGGGCAGAGGAGGCTGTGATACAGTCTTTGAAAAGCTGGCAGAAGCCTCTCCAGGCTGCTCTATGTCAGGTGAACCATGAGGAGACCACTGCAATATTCCAGGTTAAATTGAAGAGGGCCCATGGTGGCCATGGCCATGAACATCAAGGGGGTGCAGCTGTGAGAATCACTGACCAGCTGGGGAAGGCCTGGATAAGAGTGGGGAAGAAGCAACAGGACAGGTGTCCAAGCGGATAAGGAAAGCAGTGAAGTCTACAAAGGACATTTTATTTCCAGACATCAAGGCCATTTGAATTCCCAACTCCATTAAAATGAAAGGGCAGCCTGACAGAGAGGGCAGGCCAGGGAAGAAGGGAGTGTCAAAATGAACAGTGAGCGAAAAGCTAATACATCTCACCAGGCAATAACTGATATAATTGACCTGTTAATTCTTCAGAGGAGACAAATATATACAAAATTACAATGTGCCATTTAAAAAAAAAAGATAGAAATCTTAACCTGGAAATACTCACAGAATCATCTTTCCTCTTACTACCACCTTGCAAAGCAGTCAGCCATGGTTATAGAGTTTGTTTTATTGCTTTTTAATTGTTGTACTTTTATAAATAAGCACCACTACATAATCAGAGGCCTGATTCTCCATTCGGGTATGTGGCAGAGGGGGGCTTCCTCACCTGTCAAACTTGTGATGCTGGGCCCACAAGCTGCCGACCCCATGGTGCATCCTCTCAGCCCTGGTGCCCTGCGTAGGCTGAGCGTCCTAAGGCTCCTGTTTTTTACTTTGTCTTCCACACAGACAAATTCCTTTCTCTTTTTTGCCACTGAAAATATGTAAAACTGAGAGCTATGCTAGTGTTGCAACAAGCTTAAGGAAGCCTAAGCATAAGGTGTATTTCCTCTTCCTCTTTTAAGAAAGGACTGAAAAACATTCTGACCCCCAAAGGCATGCTAGAGAATCACCAAGTTCACTCTTCTGCGATAAAGAAATTAAGATAGAGGGCAGGTGCTGTGTCTTAGTCACCTTTGTAGCTCCACAGCCTGGCATGTAGTAGGTGTGGAATAAATATTTGCTGAATGAATTGAAAGAATTCAAAATTGTGTCCCAGACACTCTCAAAGTAGAAATGAACAGTCATTTTGAACCATCTCCTGATGTGAAGGGGGCTTTGGGGGGGGGGCATGGAGAGTTTAGGAAGGGTGGAGAGAATATAGACTTTGTCTAGAGTAATTTGAAAATAGACAAAAGGGGAGAAAGATTTTAAAAGAAATCCCATTGGCCTCAGGATTGTCACAACATAATTTTCTATCTAATGAGGCAATGACAGAAATGGATGGAAGAAAATAATCTGGCCTTAAAGTACTCAAAATAATAATTCAAAACCACACACTGATGTCCAACAGTTAAGTCTCTCCAGATATCGGAAAACTGCTCCATAAAGAACCTTGTATGTCAAATTCTTTTCATTAATCAAAGGATAAACAGACAAAGGAATATTCACCCTCTGAGTGTGAAGTATTACACAAGTAATGAATCCAAGATAAATGAATTATGACTATAACAAAGGAATGCTGTGTTAGGGTGACAGTATTACTCCCAAATGGCTTCCCACTTGTAGAAAAACAGCTTCAGACAAGCCCCATAGTGTATACAGTGGTGCAAAATGATCTGGAAAAGAAGGTTTCTATGGATAGCATTTAGAGATGAATATCCCTGAATACCTTCAGGCTGAAGGTACTTTGGCTCTTTTCTCAAAGCAATTATGGCACAGGTTCTCCTGCCCGGGTTGTTTACATAAGAACAATCTTGGCCACAGGTCATTTGTGTAGGAGATAATTAATCACCAGCTCTTTGAGCTCAGGTAGGTTCATTAGTATGCACAGAATACAACATAAATTTTTTTCTTGGAAAATTTTTAAAAATTTCAAACAATTAGGGATCTGTAACACCAGCCGGTCTTTTATCCAAAACAAGTACAAAGGCTGGTTGGTGAAATAAAGAAGACTTTGTTTTTAAACTGTTCAGAAAATACAAGGCATCACTGATCACCTGAAGGCCTCATTTTAATTTGATTCCAGATCCATGATGCCTTAGAGGTTGTCTTTTGGAAATATCTGACTGCAAAAACCTTTAAGTAGGTCAGAAATGGAACTTCAGAAGCCATAACATTCTGATATCCTAATAAATGATTCTATGGTCAGCACCTCACTTGTTTATGTTTCAGAAAAGCACATTATTGGGACGATCACAAACGTCAGGATTTTTCAAAAAGTCAAATACTGTAATAGCATTCTGAACAACATCCACATGGACAGGGAGAGATCAAATAAATCTGCAAATGCCTCTACAGTCAAAAAAAAAGATGAGTCAGGTTTTGGACTATTAAGTACTTTTTTTTCTTTAGACAATACCCTAATAAAACAATTATGAAGTACTCTGAAACCCTGCCACACCCCTTTGATTAAACCACACTTCACAAAATATTTCGATAAAACCTGAACACATTAAACAAACACCAAGGCAGGAGATGCAGCCTGGAATGCCCCATCCTGCGCTGGCCAGAGTCTGAAGGGCCATCTCACTTGAAAATTTAATCAAACCAAAGCTACTGTCATTCCACCGCAGCCTTTGCACTTCAGGAAAGCTAGTTCAGTCTCTGACATTTTGATTTTCATAGCAGATGGAAGCAAAAAAAACCCCAAAAAAACAAAAAAAATAACTTCCTCGGCTCACAAGCCTATGCGTCCAGTTGAGATTTCATTTCTCGGACCTTAGGCAACATCCAGCAAACAAACAAACAAACAAACAAAAGGTTATTTTCTATTACTCACTATTACTCCAGGATTTCAGTAAATATTTGATACTGATCTCAAAGAAGCCGGAATCCTGCTGGCTGGCCATGTCGGCGGCGTACAAAGAGGCTGCTCCTCGGACTGGACCGGAGCCGCCGGGGGAGCAGGTACCGGGCGTGGAGATGCGCTTGTCACAGGTTAGTGATGTAAGCGGGGTCAGCAGCCGGGAGGGAGGCTCTGCAGATCTACCTCCAGCGCCGGCAGCGAGTCCTCATTTAAAGGACACGGAGCAGCCGGGGAGAAAGAGATGCTCGGCCGCTCCTCCTCCTTCGGGTCCAGAACTGGCTCCTTATTTGCTGGGGGCTGATCCCGAGCCCTGAGAGGCGGCGGCGGCGGCCACTGCTTTCATTTCTGAGCTGCTATAACCAGCCACGCCCGCTGCCTGCCGCCCACAGGTTCGGCCCGGCAGGTACGGGACCCACCGAGGAAGTCCCCCACCTGCCCCGGGAGGGAGGGTCTCTCGGCCGGCCTGCCGGACGCGGCGCAGACAGGCTCCGGCTCCCACGGCTCCTCCGGGCCGCCGCAGGGCTGAGGGATGGGCTGGGAGGGCAGCCTCCGCCCCCCGGGCTCAACCTGAGCCACTCCTCAGCCCCGGCTCGGCTGCGGGAGGGACCTCCCGGCTTCAGAACGGCCGCCGGTGAGCCGCCCGCGGCTGCATCGCCGCGGCTCCCCCGGCGTCCGCCCCCCGAAATCCACACACCCGCGTCGCCGCAGGAAGCCGAGCGGCACCCCTGGATCTGGTTTGCAGCGACGTTTTCTGAAAAGCCCCCTCCGCCCGCCCCGCTGCAGCAGGAAAGCTTGATAACAGGATATCGGCCTGGGCTTTTTCCTCCCCTCCTTTCACGGGCGCAGTGGAAGCTGCACTTTGTGCTGCTCGCTCCCAGAAATGCTGTCATTTTGAGGGGCACCCGCTCCCCCGCCCCCACGTGTGCGTCCGAAGGGGACGGTACGAACCGCTCAGGCTTGTTTACCGAATGCCAGGCTCCACAATGGACCTTCAAGCCTGTCTTTTCTACGAGCCACCGAGCCCAGGAAAGCTTATTTTTATTTGTTATCAAAAGATAAGAAGCAAAGCGTTATATTCCTTGCGGCACAATGGCTTTTTACTCCATGAAATCTTGATATCAGGTGTCCTGATTTCAGTTAGCTTTGTTTCATGTTATTATTTAGCTGGACTAGAAGATTAAACTAGAACTTCAATCTTGACAGGCTACGTTTGAGTAGGTGGGATTTGGCTAAGCATCTCATCAACCATGAGTCCTTCCCCCTCCCCAGTACATTTACGACTAACATTTTCCAAAGGCGTTAATAAACTATATTAATAATTATTTCACCAAAAAAGTGAGCACCCCTCCCCCACTCAAAATCAACACACAAATAGGACTTTCCAGACTAACAGTTCATTTGAGAAATAGTAGGGAAAGAGTACACTTTTTCTAAGACTAAGAATTTTTAAAAATTCAACACTAAAGAGAACTTTTAGGACTATGTCCTGAAATGCCCTAAGACCCTATCAATACAATGAGCTTTTCAGACTCCTTATAGAAAAGGTAAGCACTCCACCACCAAGATTTCCAACTCCACTCACAGCACTTGCTTCTCATGAAGTCTCCTCAGATTGACTTCTGTTTCACGAGCTAATTTAGTTCTATCACCTGTACTTTGAATATATGGATTCCAGGTGAAACAGGACCCAAAGGATTTACCAAAATGGCTGTTACATCTGAAAACAAAAATATCCACGCCCACCTTTCTGGTGCCTCCCTCACTGTGGTTGGCAATGAATGAACAGGGAGGCTGCAGGGTGCCTTGGAGTTAATGAGCACAAAGCCTCTCAAAACTCATTAGAATTTCCTAGCTTTGAGACCTAGGGCAAGCTATTAACCTTGCTAAGCCTTAGTTTGCTCATCTGTAAAATGGGGATCCATAGTGGTACTGACCTCATTGAGTTGTTGGAAAGTTTAAATGACATTCTGAATGAAAGTGTTCAGCATACTGTCTTGCGTACAGTAAATGCTTAATTAAATTTTAGCTATCTTGATATTTATTATGAACCCTTAGGGACTCTAGAACTTTTAAATTTAGGTTAAATACATTTTTGTACCATTTAAGCTCTATCACCTTTGAACACCAGTGGTAACTATGGGGACTACAAGGTGGAGACATTTAAAACAGCTCAATAACCAAATGCTATTGTATACTGTTACTCAAGCAGACAGAATTTTCTCTGTTGATTTTATAAAAGAGATCTTAACTGGCTTTTAAAAGTTTTCAATCCTACTATAAACATATTAATTTGCTGAGAATGTCACTCATATATGTTATTTCAAGAGGACGCTCTCATAAAATTTTAAATGCTATTTAGAAAAGAACGTGTTTAATGGCATCTAGTTTTCCCTGTGAAGAGTGAATCAGCAACTAAGCCCAGTTTCTGTCTGTTAGAAGCCGAAATCTTGTCCAGTGTAGGCTTTTTTTTTTTTCTCTTCTCATTCGAGTACCTTTAAAGAGAGCATATATTGTAAAAGGACAGAAAAGGCCTTTTGTTTTGTTGAAAGCCCTGCAAACCAAATAGCATGACACCTGCTGCAAGCTGGGATAAGACATATTTACCCTTTGGTTTCCTCTCTCTCTAGGTGGGTGTGGGAGGCTTATGAAAAATGTAGTCAGAATGGGCACCTGGACGGAGGTATTTAAAATACAAAATAAAATCTGAATTCGTCCCTGGCTTGTTATGAGACTTCAGTTGTCATTTAAGATGAACTAAAACTATTTCAGCTTTCATATCTGTAAAAAAGAGGGACCCTTCCTTAAGAATCTTAGGAGAACATGAATCTTTAGGCAAGGGATTAGGCAGAGATGTTGGAGGCTGAGAGAAAAGTAGCAGTAATACAGAAAAAGTGGGAGGCCTCAGGAAATGGTATCAAGGTAGGGGTGGGCGGGAGTTGGAAAGTGACCTGAGACAGTGATAACAATTAATGACACCATCTACATTTGTTGAAAAGTAATATCGTCCTGAAAATCCCTACTTTATCACATTTAAAGGTGCCCATTCTTACCCCAACCCTATGAAGTACTATTAATAGCCCCATTTTACAGATGAGAAAATGGAGGTTTAAAGAGGCATAAAGTAAGACCAAAGGTCAAAGTCATATGGCTGGTAAAATTGAGGTCCAGCAGATTTTAGAGCCTGAGTCATTTATTCTAAATTTTATTTATTTACTTTAACCACAAGCAAGGCCAGAATCATGCTTACCAACCTCTTTAGCGAAAGTCCAGGAAGAGGTGCTAAAACCCTTGTTATCACTAAAAGGAGTGCTGCAGGCCCCACTGGCTCTCCAGGACTACTCACTGCCTTCCTGTCTGGCTTTAGTCTGGAGGAGGAATTGTCCCCTGAGGGGCTGTAGCCCTACCTAAAAGGAACCCAGAGAAGAATGCCATGATTTTTCACATTAATTTGATTCATCCCACAGGTTGTGTTCTGTATAAGGGACGCCTGACCTGGGGTGGGAGTGGGGCGATTAAGGGTGGACATCTAGTCCGAACTCCACTCTCCAAGCTGTCAACGGGTGGTGATGGGCTGTGTCCACCCTGGTGTGGGACTGCATCTACCCAATACTCAACCCACAGGAAGGGGTGCCTATTTGTGATCAAGATACCTAATGGGCTGGGGATAGCCTGGGTGGTGCAGCAGGAACTAAGAAAACAAGAGTGTTTCAGGAAGGCAGAGGCCAAGTGGTCACCCAGGTCCCAGGTTGCTGAATGGCAGTGGGATGAGGGTGGTAAAGGGCTCATGGATTGTATCTTACAATCCATGGCATTTACCCACATCCTACCTGGATTCCTATTATAACCATCTGTCCCATGTCCCCCCAGAAGAGCTGTGTGTCACTCTGTTGTGTATCTCCCCCCACCTCTTAGCACATGGTAAGACCTCATGCAAAATACACACACTGAGTGAGTGAGTGAATGAACTGACTTGTCATGCGTGCCTAGTGCTGGCTGTTGCCTGTGACAAAAACGTGCAACAGAAGTGCAATCAGTTTGTGCTCTAATTCATATTCAATTTTCCCTTTCTTAGCATTTTTGACAATTTTTTTGGAGACCGTAATGTGTGGTATTAAAAACAAATGTGAAAACAAAGCGAGGCAAACTATCTGGTTGCTTGCCAACATGGAGAGCCATTATCTAATGATTTTAAAGCATCTGAGTGAGTTGATTGGGTTAGGACTGGAATCCGCCCCCTTTCCCTGTGGATGGCTGCACGTGGCTACACACATGTAATTATTGTCACAGAGTGACATGTACATTCATGCACAGAATGTATGAGGCAGAGGAGAAATGTTTTACCAGCATCCTGAGGAAACAAAGGAAAATTGCTTAATGTAAGAAAAAAATTCCTGTATCAATTTTTGATCTGAACTTTCAAATTCCAAAACAGCACTAAATATATTATATCCCTACTAGTATATATTGTTTCTTAATAAGAACAGTTCCAAGTCAAATTAAGTATCGCCTGGATTGAGTTAGAAAGACAGCAGTTGAGATCAATGGAGACAATTGTGGAGAAAGGGTTTTGTTTTTCTTTAAGCAGTAGAATAAGAGGCCTTTTAGAGATAACCTAAAGAACAAATGATTGACATAAATTACAAGCTGCTATTTTGGTCTATGCATAATTTGGGCTGATCTATCCTATGCTAAGAAATTAGAGAAAAAAATAGGAAGTGACGGCACACAACGTTCATTTCATAAACACGGAATGCAATCATCATTCCCTTAAAAAAATCCAACCCACGTATACAAATCTTCACAAAAATAGATTCCGCAAGTTTTGAAAACATTTACTCCATTACTATCCAGTACAAATAATTCTTTGAAATGAATTGAAAGACATTTAAATTTTTTGAATGTGACAGAACTTCATTAAAGCACAGCTTGTTGCTGCACAGATTCAGACATAAACAAGGAAAATCATGTCTCCTAAAATTGTTTTCATTAAAAAACAGCAGCAGAACCCATTTTTCTTCCCCACTCATCTCTCCTGGCCATGACAAAGGAACTGAACGTTGGTCTAGGGCAATGGGAAGCCCTAAAAGATTTAAGCAGGAGAAGAGGAGAGGACAAGCCTGAAGTCCGTCCCCTTGCCGCTCTCACAGGGAAGGCCTCCTTCCCTCATGAGCTCGTGTCACCCAGGGTGTTTGACAAGTTCAGAGTCAAGTAGAAGGATGGACACTTACTGAGCCCTCGATGTAAATGCGCTGTAACTAGAGGACCTGTACGGACAAAGCTGAACAAAGGGGTAGGTCTGCTGGTCACCTGTGGGGTGCCTTTCTGCAACGGGCACTGAGACACCAGGACAAGGAATTGGGACTAAAGTGTCCCTTAACTCAGGTCTCCACCCCAGCACCTTCCTAACTGGCGAACTGAAAACTGGGCTTCTCCCTCAACACTGTTCCAGACAAATGAATGGAGACTTTGAGAGCAAATATTCAAGGGATGTTAATTAGAAGGGAAGCAATATAGGAGACCAGAGTCTTGAACACCTCGTGGTCTCAGTTTCCTTGTCTGAAAAATAGCGCTTATCTCACAGGTTCTTTTATAAGAATTAAATGAACGCACAGGAAGAAGACAACTGTTCAGTAGCAGATATACAGCTAGCAATGAACCCAGAATACCCAGCGCAAAATGCTCCCTTCACTCCAGGGCCAGATTAGGGAAAGGGGGAGAGAGGAACCCTGCTCATCACAGAGGGTCCTCCCGGTCCAGCCACCCACCCCAGCTGGCTACCAGGGGAAGGCTGAAGTTTGCAAAGATAAAAACCTAAACGTGCACGTACAAAAAAAAAAAGTATTATTTAATATTTTAGTGCTTCTAACTTCTGGTGCCCAGGGTAAAGTTAGCAGGGTTCTGGTTGGCTTAGTATCAGCTCAATATTTACCTAATTTATTCTTCCCATTAACCTCTCAAGGCAGGGCCTGCATGTTTGGATATTATTAACCTAGAGCCCAACCCAGGAGATGCTGTGGCTCATATATATTTTGCACGTATAAATATAAAGATTTGACCTCAATTTCTGCAGAGTAAATGCAAGGCACACGTAGTATTTAATACTGTTCTGACAGACGTGCATGTAAAGAGAAAATGTGGAAAGGTTTCTTCCACTTACCTTTATCACAAAGGTACTACTTTCCTACCCTATTTTCATATACCACCAGCAACCTGAAAAATTGTTTACACTGACATACAAACAGCTCCAATATAACTAGCTACAACAGCTAACAATTAATATATGATTATAAAATATTAAGTCCTTTCTGAAGAAGTAAAAAATGGCATTTGCTTCGCATATTATTTACCAAAAATGCACAGATAATACTTAAAGTAAAAAACAATTCTATTTATCTTAATCATCACTCTTCCCCAAACACTATTTGCCATCTAAATGAGAACTAAGAAAATGTTGGTTCTTCTCCATAGGAATGATAATTTAACAAGCCCAAAAGGAGCGTTTTCATAGTTACATTAAAATTTTTGAGATGTGGTAGGCTATTTCCATTATTGAGTGATAAAAATTAAGTACTTTTTAGGGCTAGCGCTAATATTCCCACTAATGGTCCTAATTTCATGCATAAAAATAAACATGAGAGTTTAAGTCATAAGGGTCAGATCAACTTTTGCTCAAAGGTACCATTTAATGTGTATAGTTATTGAAATCTATAAAATCAATGAAACTGGACAAAATTAGAAGTTTTGATTCGTTTTTTATATACTTACTAGTTAAATTTTACATACACTAAAATTTTTTTCCTTCTTCTAGGTATGATCACATGTTTATAGTTACCTACGAACAAAAGTTGAAGGACTGGGAATCAGGAAACTATTGTGCTCCTAATTTTGACCTTGATACTATGACCCTGGACAAGTTACTTTTCTACTGAACGAAGGATGCTGCTTCTTATCACCAAACTGCCTCATCTCTTGGGCAGGCCAGCCTTGGATTCTTCATACTATTGGGAGGAACCATGGAATGATGAAAGCAGAACACTGGGCAATAAATTATTTTATGTAAGTCTTTGGCATTTATTATTTGAATTTTTTGGCAACAGAGTCACCTTCTCAATTATGTTTTGATAAAGCTAGTATCGAAGATATCCAATATAAAGCACACACTGGCTGACTAGTAGGAGAAGTTGACACAGGACCAAAAGATAATTGGGAATTAGAAAGAGATAAATTGATATGAAAATAATGGGAGTTGTCTACTGGGAAATTAATGAGCCAACGTCAAAGTGCTTTACTAAGGTTAGAGGACAACTAGGAACTGTACAACTATACAATTGTATAGGAACTATACAACTGGACGCATCCTGTAAACCAGGGATAAACCATAGCTGAAGCCAGATCATCACCACTGAGATTAAGAATAAGTTGAGCTAAGGAATTAAAGCCATATTGAATATCCCTTTGTTCGGAAATAATGCTTTAAAAACAAGTGTCTGCCTCACTGGGCATCACTGACTAAACCTTCAAAATCTTCAAAGTGACCATCTGTTCTTGGGGTCGTGTGGTTCGGACCCTCTGATTCCTACCTTTAGAAGACTGTGGTCTGAGCCCAGCAACAGTGAATCAGAGAAACACCTACATCGTATGCTTCTTCCAACAGACACAGTTCAAATGTAGTAGAAAATGTAACTGTGAAGGGGCAAGTATATTTTAGAGGATAGAGAAAATCTTTTGCAAGGCATGTTTTCAGAAAGGGTGGGGAAATCACCACCCTGCTTCGACCAGACAGGCAGTGCTTTGTGTAGGAGGGTGCGGCTGTTAGAAACCGGCTGAATGATGGAAGGGAGCAGCTTAACAGGCTGGTGGGGAGAGCAGCTCCAATGCTTAGGAGCCAGAAGGGAGAACAATGATCTCTGCAGACGGTTGGGGTGGGTGAGGTCACTCTGAGAAGCCTAGGGAAACAGAGGTGGAAGGTCATGCTTCTGACCCTCGTGGTGTTACCTATGGAGAAACCCAAGCTCAGTCAGCCCCTCTCCCACCAGGTACTGCCACAGTGATCCACATCTGTGCTTGAGCTATTCCCTTCTCATCCATAAGATGCACGCGATACGCTACTATCTGCTGTCTACAGAAAGTTATTTCATGATCTCAGAGGAGATTCTGTAGATGAAAGGGCTTTGGATTCCCAGGGCACTAGTGTTAAGATGCTCAGGGCTCCATCAGTTTAAGGATCAGACAAACAAAAGGGTGGGATGTCCCTCCTCAGCCCTTTCCTCTTAAAGAAACACACTGTCACCTTCCCAGCTATTGAACGTAGCCTGCTGGACTTTTAGTTTAGGAACACACCAGGGTTGTCCCGCTATTTGAGCGGCCATTTCCAAACTCCAGGCATCTGCTGGTGGTTTGCTTGGGTCTTATCCAAATGCCACTTGAGTCTCTCTGGATAAATACAGCATGAGTGAGTGGCATCTGTAGTCTGCCTAGGACTCCACCCGACCTCAAAACTTATTTCCATCTTCTTCACTCTCCAAGGGACTATCCCTTGGAATTTCTTTTTCTCTTATTCTTTAAATTAAAAAAAGTTCACTTTGTCTATGAATTCTTATATCCTCACCTTTGTATATCACTCTCACGTATATAATTAAATTTTTTTGTTCATTAAGACAACAAGTAGCAGAAGAATAAGGAAAAGGGATATGGTTGTGGGGCTTCTGCTGGACTTCTGGGTAAGATACGGTGGCAGGGCATTTCTGAGAGTAAGAAATGTATTAGGAAGAAGGCTCAGTCTGGAATGAACATAGCAATACTCTTCCTCCGCTCTCTATCTACCCTTAGAGATGAGGAAACGGCAATTGATGGGGATCTGACAGCTAGGACATGGTGGAATAATGATAATAACAACAATGAAGATAATTGCTGGTTATGTGGTCAACCCAGGATTGGAGCTCAGGTCTGACACTAGGCCAGTGATGTCCACATATGCAATTTAAAATTTTCTAGTACCTACATTTATAATAACTAAAAATAAACAGGTTAGATTCAATTTAATATCTTTTATTTAACCCAATATACCCCCAATATTACCATTTCAACATGCAATAAGTATAAATTAGTGGAATTTTTTTTGCACTAAATATTTGAGACGTGTTGTGTATTTTACAGTGCGTCTCAGTTTGGACCAGCCACGACAGTCCACGCGCTCAGGAGCTGCATGCGGCCACTGGCTCTTACTGGGAGGACAGCTCTAGGGGCTTCTTAACTATTTCAGGGCATGAACCCCTTTGGCAAAGCCAATGGCTCCTTCTCAGAATGTGTTTACATGACTGAGACCAAAGACGTGGGATTATAAGGGAACCAGTTATTTTGAATTAGTGTTTCCATTTTTTCTAAATATATACCCAGGAGTGGAATTGATTGATCATATGGTAGCTCTATTTTTAATT
Source organism: Balaenoptera musculus (assembly GCF_009873245.2). Taxonomy (NCBI): domain Eukaryota; kingdom Metazoa; phylum Chordata; class Mammalia; order Artiodactyla; family Balaenopteridae; genus Balaenoptera; species Balaenoptera musculus. The sequence continues at coordinate 8,739,551 of NC_045802.1, read as the reverse complement.
TTTTAAGGAACTTCCATACTGTTTTCCACAGTGGCTGTATCAATTTACATTCCCACCAGCAGTGTATGAGGAGGGGGAACCAGTTATTCTGAAATACAGTTATCAAATTATTTTAAAAATCAGATTAAAAAAATCTAATTATTTTAAATTATGGTATTGTATGTATGCATTTCTTTAACAATGCACTAAACATAATCTAGAGACAAGCCTAAGAGTTATAATTTTTAAATGAAATAATGAACATAAACAATATTGAAATCTACCTAAAGTAACTGTAATGGGATGAAACTTATCTCTGATTTCAATTAGTAGTGAAGTCGTAGGTATTGCTAATACTAGGTTTTTTGCCTATATTCATAAATGAAGAAAATACAAAATTTCAGTTAGAGGTTAATGAGAAGTAAAATGTAATTTTTTCCCCATCTGCCCAAGGAGTGGACCTGTTTGTATCAGTCCTTCATTCTTTCTAAAAGAATTTCCTCTAACCCCTAGTCTCTACTGCTCCCAAACACCTCGCCTTCCAGGAAAGCTCACAGTTTCAGGTTCTCGAAGATGGTCATAAATTATCACTGCAGATTTGAGAAGCTTCTAATGCTTTTCTCCCAATTCTTTTTTTTTTTTCTAATACTTTTTTGGTCACACCACACAGCATGTGGGATCTTAGTTCCCCCACCAGGGATGGAACCCATGCCCCTTGCATTGGAAGCACAGAGTCTTAACCACTGGACTGCCAGGGAAGTCCCTCTTCCAATTCTCTTGATTCTATTTCTTTCTCTTCTTTTACCACTTGCTCTTTGTCATCCCATGGCACGCTGCAGTATCTTACTCTACTATGAAATATTCAAGTGATATATAAAGAACTGAACCATTCAATAAATGAAAATAACATGTACCACAGGACTTTCCCTAGAAACCATAGGTACAATACCCACCCAAAAATTCATTGCTTGACTATAGAATAACATCTAATTACAATCCTCACATTGTCAAGTACATGCAGTACAACTTATATTTGTATATGATCTAAATTGTCCATGTTTGAGAATATACTATATTAAAATGTCATTTTCATAAGGTAAATAAGCTCCCCCCCAAATCTGTGCATTGCTAAACTGATGAATGATAGCCTAAATTCTTTGACTATCCAAATGGAAAGGAGATATGTTATTACTTACATTTAGAATAGTACTCTTATCTTAACAGCTAAGATTTCATTTTGCTTTGAGTTGTGGAACTAATTTGGTGGATCAAAACCAGCCTATTTTTCTATTAAAATAGAATAGGAAGGACACATCAGAGTGCATCATGTAGTAATAAGGGTGAGCCCTATTTCATAAAACTTCTGTTTTTATATATATATGTATGACATATAAATATGTATGATATATACATATGTTATATAAATACATACACACATGTGAATGCTGGGTTGCAATGTAAAATATATTTCTCATCGTGCGTCTTAGTCAAAAAAGTTTAAAAAATTTTATACACTGCTGGCGAGAATGCAAAATGGTTCAGCTGCTGTGGAAAAGTTTAGGAGTTCCTCAGAAAGTTAAACGTAGAATTACCAAATGACCCCACAATTCCATTCTTGGTATATATCTCAAAGAATTGAAAACAGGGACCCAAACAAATAGTACACCCATGTTCATAGAAACACTATTCACAATTGCCAAAAGGGGGAAACAGCCCAAATGTCCATCAATGGATGAATGAATAAACAAATTGTCGTATATCCATATAATGGAATATTATTCAGCCATAAAAAGGAACGAAGTACTGACACATGCTACGTGGATAAGCCTTGAGAACATTATGCTAAGAGAACGAGGCCAGACACAAAAGGTCACATATCGTATGATTCTATTTATTAAAAACACCCAGAATAGGTAAATCCATAAAGACAGAATGCAGATTGGCTGTTGCCAAGGGAGCAGAGATGGGGGAATTGGGGAGAATCTGCTTAATGGTTAAGGGGTTTTGCTTTGGAGCCATAGATAGAGGCAGTGGTTGCACACCATTGTGAATGTACTAAATGCCACTGAACTGTCACTTCAAAATGGTTAGTTTTATGTCAGGAAATTATTTAAAGAGGAAAAAAAAAGTTCGAATGCCCTAGCCCTAGAAGGCTTGTCCCCAGGTCTACTTTTCCATTTGCCTGGGGACCACTTGCGGTGCTGCTACATCTCCACCTAGTGGTGAAGGAGATTCCTGTCTGGACTCGAGGGCTGAAGACTCCTGATTGCCAGGCAAGCCACCCTCACATCAGAGGGAGTGCAGTGTCTGAAGCAAGTCAAGGTCCTTACCCGGGCCTCTCCTTCATAAGTGTCCAGAGGATGTACAGTGATAACCTCCGGTCCCCTTGAGCTTCAGGCAGGGAAGAAGGACAGTTTCCAGTCCTGGCCCTGAAATATTTCTCAAGAAGTCAGGAATGTCTCTGGGATTTGTTTATCTGTCTATAAACTGGGGCCCACATTCCCTACAGCAGGATTACCATAAGGGTTCATACAGCATAAGGAATGCACCTAGCAGGTAAATGCTCACCAAGTGTTAGTTCCCTTCCTCATCCGTCATTATTTCTAAAGCTACTTGGTATGGACTTGTGAACCCCAAACAAGAGCACTCATACCTCCAAGGGGGCTCCCCTGCTTCAGACTGTCATCCAGAAGAAAAACAGAGACTCTGGGTGCTTGGAGCAAAGAGACAGGGATCTGGAGAGTGCAAGCACAGGACACAGAGTGGAAACAACAAATACAAAGCCCAGAGGTGAAAGCAGCAGGGCCTGGTGAGTGCCAGGTGGCTAACAGAAATGGGAAGAGGGAAGGAAAGGAAAGATCTAGCAGACATTCTAGTTATTGCCATAAATGTTGCCTGAAAGTTCCTCATCATAAGAGAGAGGGGGTGTCGGGGGAGAGAAAGGCCAAAAAATACACAAGGCAAAGTATTTGAATATTTTTGCAAGTGGGCTTGCATGAAAGATTCCAACTTCATAACGTGTTCTATAAAAATGGGATGGAAGGCAGACTGAACTGTGAGATGTAGTTACAAAAAACAACCAGAAAAGACAGACACAAAATCATGTGCTTTTCAGATTACAAGGCCAAAGGGTATAAGCAACTTAAAGGGTAAAAGCAAGAACATGGAGGGGGGAGGATCATGAAATTAATTAGAAATAAAACAGGGAAGAAAAATTACCAGAGCAAAATGCACTGCTCCCATGGGAGAATATTCTGGATTCATAAGGAAATTACATAAAGTGGTGTAATTTGGCATTGGAAAACCACAGGAAACAAACTCAAAACACCTTCCTCATACACTTCTAAGAACGCTGACAGGATCAGTGGGACAGATGGTGAGGAGAAAAGAGCCCTGCCAGCAGGTACAGGGGACCAGGCTGCCCCGCCAGGGGTCGTGGGGTAAGCAGGGCCCCCTCCTCTGCGGCTGTCATGTCTTGCATTTTCCCCTCCTGCCATCCCATTCGCAGGGACGACTTTGCCTCACAGGTGGCATCGGATGTGAAGGCCCCCATTTTTCTGCCACCAAATCCCCAAAAGCACCGTCCCGCGTCTCCTGTTAGGATGGAGGAAACGCAGCTTCTGACCCGTCTCTGCCGCCTTGCTGGGACCTCACTCCTTCAGTCTCTTGTATCTTAACCTTCCTCTTTCTATGAGATCTCTCCTGTCTTTATGAAAACGCTGAATAAACCTCTCATCTGAAAAGCCAGCAACAGACAATACAAAACCCTTCCTTTTATTCCACATTTCCTTCCAATTTCTACCTTCTCTTCCCGACTTCCCCATCATAGCTTAGTGTCTTAGCGCGGCTGCTTTTACACCTGTCCCCCCATTTCCTCTTCAGTCTCCTGTGGCCACACTCCCGCTAAGGTAACCAGTAGCCTCCAGTGAGCCAGCAGACATTGCTCAGTCTTTAACTGAAGTGGCATCTCAGCAGCATTTGCTGCCCTGACCTCCACTCTTCTTCTCAAACTTTCCTGGTTTTGCAGCTCCTGCCCGGTTGGCCACACCTGTGTCTCCCGTCGCCCCTTCTCTCCCACCCCCGACTCTCTGGCCACCTCAGGGTCTAAGCAGCGCTGCTCCGCTGCCTACATGCTTTCTCTGTTCTCTTTGTTTGGCTAAATCCTGTTTGTCTTTCTGTCTAAGCATCATTTCTTCAGAGAAGCCTTCCCTTGACATACTGGTCTAAATCCAGACCTACTTTTAAAATTCCTCATTGCTACTTTTACTTTTTTTTTTTTAATAGCCCTTGTCACAATTTGTAGTTATGCTTTTATTGTGTAACTTTTTCCAATATTCTTTCCTCCCTCTTTGGACTATTAACTCCACTAGGGTAGATTCCATGTTCATTGTGTTCACCTTTTCAGGCCGGCACCCTGGGACCCCAGGTGAGCCCAATAAACAGCACACAGGAGGCCCTCGGTAAGTAATCACTGAATGAACAGCTACTGGGGTAAATGAATGATTAGAATTAACCAATGGCAGGGGGTCAAAGCACATTAGTGACTTTATCCTGGCGGCTCTAGGCCTTGAATCTCCCCCATGGAGAAGCTGTCCATAATTTTTCAGGCTCCCAGATATCTGTTTGAACAAACTCCCATTTTGGCCAAGAGGAGGAGTAAGGTGGCAGCCCAAAGAGGCGAAAAGCCAAGGAGAAAGTAAGCTGGAAGAAAGTAGTCTCAATTTTCTTGGTGTTTGATTTCTCATTTCCCTGCCACAATTTCCAACCGTGTCAGTTGTAGATGGGGCTCTTTCCTAGCAGTGTATTGTAAACCGAAAACTGCAGAAACCATCATGTAGAAGAAGCAAAGCATGGGAGGGATGGGGAAGGGAAAACAAACAGAAACTCTGACGACAGAATCAAAGTCTGGTGAACCTGGAGGAGTGGGTCTTGTAAGTCATATAGTCAAATCCACTTATTATATGGAGGGAAAACCCAAGCCTAAGCTGGAAGGGACTCACCCCAGGTCTCCAGTGGTGGAAGAACTGAAATCCAGTGCTCTTTTACAAACCACCAAGTGCCTGTTAAGGTAGGAGGCCAGGTGTTCCTTCTGACATGATAAGGAGAGATTTCTCTGTGGAGCTGTCCCACACCCATCCTATTCAAAGCATCAAGACCAGAACATCTCTAATGAGATTTTGAAACTCTTTTTCTACTCAGGAATAGCAGGAGGTGTTAGAAAGTCCCAGACAGTTGTCTGACCTTGATTGACTTTTAATGTAACAACTTCAACCCTTATCCTCTCAAACAGTGCTGCGAGAAACCTGTTGATTTGATGATGATAGAGAATGCCCTGACGCGTGGCCAGTTAGGCTGGGAAAAGTCAATTTTATGGATTCAGCAGCACCTGATGAAACAACGCACCACCCTCTCCTCCTTACAGCCGAGTTTCTTAAACACACACACCCTTTCTGAATACCCTTCCTAATCCCTCTCGCTCTCCAATTTACATTTCCTGAATTATTTCTACGCTTCTGATCTTCCGCTGAGGTCTCCATCCATGTGTACCTTTTTACATTTTGTTGTCTGTCTCCACCTAGATACCATGCAAGTGCCTGAAATTCAACAGCTTTAAATCTGAACTCACCACTTCCCTTCCCCAGTTCCCACTGTCTCCTTTACTGCCTGAATGGCACCGCCATTTACTAAGTCACTCAAGTTAGAAAGCCAAGAACTCCATTCTTTCTCATCCCTCACATCCAAAGACTCAGCAAGCCCTGTCAATTCTCCCTCTTAAATATCTCTTGTATCTGTCTTCCCATCTTCATTACCACCACCATTGTCTTAACTCAGGTCCTGATGATTCCTTGCCGGGCTCAATGCCAACAGTCTTCTCATTGGTCTTGTAGTCCTGCCTACAGCTGCAGATTGTTCAATGGTCCTCTATCACTTTGGGGATAAAGCTCAACCTTTGGTTGTCATCCTAGACCCTTTCCTACTTCTCTAACTTCATGCAACCCTGTGCTTCAGCCAAAGGGAACTGTCCACAGCTCCTCCAAACATCACTTCACCATACGGCTATGCTCTGCACTGTATATTCTCCTCTTTCCCTCTTTCTCAACTCTAACCCTCCCCCATGCTCCTCATTGGGCTCCAGTTGCACTTGTTACACAGTCTTGAGATTATTAGTTTATTTGTCTGCCTCCCACTAAACTGAGAGCTCCTTCAAAGAAGTGGAAGATCGTGCCCCTCATCTCTGAATTACCAGCCTCTAGCATGGTGCCTGGAACATCACAGATTCTATAAAACGCTTGCTGAAGTTTATTTGTGTGGGTGAGCCCACAAGCAACGGCTATAACATCCCTCTCAATACATTAAATATACAAAATGTACTCTTCGGTTGTGCATCTGTCAAGTGGTTTTCTGTAAAAATCCACAGACACAATAAAACGGAGAACAACTAATTGTTTCATACAAACCAAAGACTAAAAATCACATGCCTGTTTTTACTAAAATATCCAAGCAGAGAGATGTAATTCTAGAGATTAATTCTGATATATTCTGCCATTACCACAAAATTTCTTTAAGTGCATTTGTTCAGCCCTTAGAAACAACCAGGCTGATACAGGATGTGATCCATGAAATCTTATAATGCTCTGAAAACACTTGTCAAGGACAAGACTTAATTTTACTGGGACACACTTACCCAGCCGGTCATTCACAGAGAAGCAGCTCCAACCAAGAAGGACCACCACGGCTCACTGTGACGTTTTTTTTTCCTGAGAAGATACCAATTAATTAGCGTACCTTCACATCACGTGAAGGTCCACCACATCACTGAATTTCACCAATGGAGAGACTGAAGCATTAAAATATTTAATAAAATATTAAATATTTAAATATTGGTTATGGCCAAAGAATGAGTCCAAACACTGTTCTTAAATTTGCAAACTTTGCTCTCAGGACCAATTGAAGCTACATTGGTGCATTTCAGAGTCTAATTTTGAAGCAGGTAAAGTTTTATTCATTTGCTCTTCTGGTACCTCACGTGTTCTGGCGTCCTCTGAGGTCACAGCCATGGCCCCGTTGGGCTGTCAGAACCACTCCCGCTAGACGAGCTGAGCTAGGCTCACCAGCACAGTATCACCTGCATGCGCTCTGCTCCCAACACAGGTCACCCCTCAGAATCTGACACATGGAAACACTTGGAAGCTTGAGAACTGTTATCTTTGTAACTGAAAAAAACCATTCCCAACATTTCTCAGGATGCATAGTACCCAGAAGCGGGCCAGCAGGAGGTCAGGGAAGGTTGACTGTGCGTGAAAAGAAGACTGGCCTCAGGAAGTAACCTCCCCCCGCCCTCAGGTTTTGCTTATAAAATTGTCTGCACCAATGGGATTGCGCCTCTGGTAGTTTAACACAGGTGTGCGGAATCCTGCCAAGAATCAGAGCTCTTATTTACATTTCTAACTACTTTGGCTCTTACCCAACTCCTGTGCCTTATTTGGAGGATGAAAAGGATAGCACCGGCAGGAGTGATTGCTAAGGGCAGACTGCATCACAGGCCACAAAGGGCTTTTTTAAAAATCAGGTAGATGAGCCTCACTCTCACATTTAAACATAAAAATGTATGTCTCAACTGCTCTCCTAATTTCATTAAACTTGTATATATGTAGATATACAGACATACATGTCTGTACACACACACACACACACACACCCACCTGGGATTACCTACTCAGCCAGTTAATAACATAGACTTAGTAGAACTAAAACACCCTTTTCTCACATACTTTTAGTTAGCAACAAGAACAACAGCAGTAACAAAACAGAGCAAGTCTAGTGAAGAATTGATCTAATTTTCTGTTACACTTTCTGAAACACCAGCAATGAAGAAGCACTAGGTCCACTCCGGCCACAGTGGCCTCCTTGCTGCTCCTCAAACAGGTCAAGCCCAGGGCCTTTGCACTTGCTCTTTCCTCTACCTGAACTCTCTCTATCCAGATGTCCACATGTCTTACTGCTTCTCTTTCTTCAAGTCTCTGCCTATCAGCAAAATCTGCCCTGACCACCACCATCTATAAGGTAAGATTTCATTCCCCCTGTCACTGTATCCTCCTTTCCTTCATTTATTTTATTCAAAGCATGTTTCACTTTCTAAAGAATACATATGTCCACATTCATAGTCTGTCTCCCATCCTCACTAGAATATAAGATCTGTGAGGGCAGGGGTTATGCCTGTTTTATTCCTGGCTGTAATCCTAGTAACCCAGAAGAATACAGGGACAAGATAGGTGCTCAAGGAATACTGAAAGAATGAATAAATGAATGAATGAATTTTGTTGCAATTTAACTTACTCTGTGTATATCGTGGATTATAATGTGCCGATTCAATAAGCAAACTAATGTCAAATAATACCTACGTGAACAAATGCTTATTACCACAGTACCTCTCTGCTCAGGAAGCTTGACAAGCCGTAGTCCATGCTAAATTAAAGGTGAGGTTTGACTGTGTATGAAAACATTTCATTTTTCTCTACTGCTCTCAGTATGCTACCACAGATGTGAAGGCAACATCACCTTGGGGTCGGTAGCCCGGTGATGGTCTAGGTTGACGCACCTGTTGGATGAACTGCTCAGTCCCCAGTTCTCTGAATTTGATTGCACTCTCCCTACCCCAACCAGAAAGAGAGTCAGTCAGTCCAGGGGAGTGGCAGCCGAGCAATCTGGGGTACCTTTTACCCCAATGTTGGGTGTGCTGCCTGAGGACAAAGACAGAGGCTGTGTCTGTGGGGGAAACCAGGATGAACCAGAGCAGCACGTGCAGAACTGGTTGTTAAAATGCCAAGGATGGGCTTCCCTGGTGGCTCAGTGGTTAAGAATCCGCCTGCCAATGCAGGGGACACGGGTTCAAGCCCTGGGCCGGGAAGTTCCCACATGCCGCGGAGCAACGAAGCCCGTGCGCCACAACTACTGAGCCTGCGCTCTAGAGCCCGTGAGCCACAACTACTGAAGCCCGCGCACCTAGAGCCCGTGCTCCGCAACAAGAGAAGCCACTGCAATGAGAAGCCCGTGCACCACAACGAAGAGTAGCCCCCGCTCGCCACAACTAGAGAATGTCCACGCACAGCAATGAAGACCCAACGCAGCCAAAAATAAATAAAATAAGTAAATAAATTTTTTAAAAAATGCCAAGGATGCCCAAGGTAAGAAGAGAGAGGGCACCATGGAGCTGGTCTGGGTGAGGGCTGGCCTTGGACCCACACTGCCTTGGACCCAGATTTCTGGAGTAGCCCCACATGGGCAGGTCAGGTCCATTTGAAAGAAGTTGATGGACATCACCTTTGAGCCTTGATACCATAAACATGGGCATTCTGTTTTGCAAATGGTGTTCTTTCTGTTTAAATTGAAAACAACTTTCATTTCCCCACATTATGAGTGAAACACTTTAAATGGACTTGACCTTTTAAGAATCATCAAACAGACAACTTCAAAGGCCTTCTGGGATAAATGTGACACAACCAGAGGAACATTTAAGGCTCAGGCTAGTGATACAGAAAAGCTAGCAGTGGGCAGCTTGATTCTTGTTAATATTTCTAATTAGAGTCCCACTTTATATATGATGGCTAGACCTTTAGTTACGTATAGCTCATGGATATTACTGTTAGTTCTATGACATTTTCCAGTGGTATTGTTCTGATCTGGGAGACGGGGAGGCACTGTACACAATAAATGACAGCCAGGATCTCTCCTGTAAACGACTGGGACAGGACGGAATATGGGCCAAACCTAAAATATAATATTTTATTTCAAACTCTGTACTTTGGCCACGCCCCCAAAAAACTATCAGAAGTAGGCTGCCTCTCTTATATGTTCATTTGCTTCGTAGCACGTATCAACTTATAATACATATTTGTGTGTTCACTTGTTTACTGAAAGGCTTCACGGACATAATTTAAGCTCCAAAGAAGGCAGGGACATTGCCTGTTTCCCTGCTGCATACACAGTGTGTGCAGTACCTCCAAAGTAGCAGGTGCTCAGGACAGATTCACTGAATGAATAACTGAACGAATGAATAATCTGTGCAAAGGATGGAAGAAGATGTGACTTAAAACCAAGTCATTTAATTACACACTACCAAATGTAAAATAGATAGCTATTGGGAAGCTGCTGCATAGGACAGGGAGATCAGCTCAGTGCTTTGTGACCACCTAGAGGGGTGGGATATGGGGATATATGTACACATATAGCTGATTCACTTTGTTATACAGCAGAAACTAACACAACATTGTAAAGCAATTATACTCTAATAAAGATGTAAAAAAAAAAAAAACCAAGTCATTTAAAGCAGCGGTTCCCAACCTATTTTTTTAAAATAAATTTATTTATTTATTTTTGGCTGCATTGGGTCTTCCCAATGCGTGCGGGCTTTCCCTAGTTGTGCTGAGCGGGAGCTACTCTTCGTTGCGGTGCGCAGACTTCTCATTCCGGTGGCCTCTCTTGTTGTGGAGCACGGGCTCTAGGCACACGGGTTCAGTAGTTGTGGCTCGCAGGCTCTAGAGCACAGGCTCAGTAGTTGTGGTGCACGGGCTTAGTTGCTCTGCGGCGTGTGGGATCTTCCCGGCCCAGGGCTCAAACCCGTGTCCCCTGTATTGGCAGCTGGATTCTTAACCACTGCGCCACCAGGGAAGACCCCCAACATTGTTGGCACCAGGGACCGGTTTCGCGGGAGACAATTTTTCCACAGACGGGGGTGGGGGGAAGGAGGGGGACGGTTTCAAGATGATTCGAGCACATTACATTTATTGTGCACTTTATTATTATTACATTGTAACATATAATGAAATAATTATACAACTCACCATAATGCAGAATGAGTGGGAGCCCTGAGCTTGTTTTCACTTGCCGCTCACTGATAGGGTTTTGATATGAGTCTGCAAGCAATTGTTTATGATGGTCTCTGCGCAGTCACACCTCTCTGCTAATGATAATCTGTATCAGCAGCCGCTCCCCAGCGCTAGCATCCCTGCCTCAGCTCCACCTCAGGTCATCAGGCACTAGATTCTCAGAAGGAGCGCACAACCTAGATCTCTCTCATGAACAGTTCACAGTAGGGTTCGCACTCCTGTGAGAATCTAATGTTGAATGCAAGCGATGGGCAGCAGCTGTAAATACAGATGAACCTTCGTTAGCTTGCCCACCGCTCACCTCCTGCTGTGTGGCCCGGTTCCTAACATGCCACGGACCAGTACCGTGGGTTGGGGACCCCTGATTTAAAGACTTGGCACTTCTTGTTGACTGCAAGTTCAATGTCAGTCAATAGGCTGGGGCTTTCAAAGGTAATCTAGATGTCTAGCACATGGGATGTGACCATCCTGCCTGATTCTCTCTGTGGAGTACTCTGCCTGCTTGTGGGTGTTCCAGTTTAAGAATATATGTTATGAGCTGAATTGTGTCCCCCATTAAATTCATATGTTGAAGTCCTAACCCCCAGGACTACAGAATGTGACTGTAGTTGGAGTAGGGTCTTTAAAGAGGTAATTAGGTTAAAATGAGGTCACTAGTGTCCTAATCCAATCTGACTGGTGTCCTGATAAGAAGAGATTAGGACACAGACATACACAGAGAAAAGATCACGTGAAGACACAGGGAGAAGATGGCCATCTGCAAGCCAAGAAGACAGGCCTTAAAGAAACCAACCCTGCCAACACCTTGATCTTGGACTTCCAGCCTCCAGAACTCTGAGCCAGCTTCTGTTGTTTACCCCACCTAGTCTGTGGTCCTTTGTTATGACTGCTGTAGCAAACTGGTAGGTATTAAGTAGCTGCTTAACCAACTAAGAGTGTATAATTTGAAAATGAGGTGAATTAAGAGGGCAATGAGCACTTTCTTCAAATACCTAAACATCATTATAGGAAAGGAACTATAAGGGAAAACTTTCCAGCAAAAAGAGACATCTGAAAATGGAATGAATGAACACCCTAACATATAATTTACTTAAGTACTGATTTATCATCTATGGCTGACTCCTCTGGCTAGAGATAAGCTCCACAAAGACAGTTACTTAGTAAGTGCTCAGTAAATATGCTGAGTGAATGCATTTCCTCTGGAGATAATGAGTTTCCTGTCACTGGAGGTATGTGAACAGAAGCCAAACATGCTGTCTATGAGAATATTATTGAGAAGCTTCTGTCAGAGGGCACAGGGTTAGGCTACTTCAGGGTCCTTTTTCAAAGTTGAAATTTTATTAATCTGATTCTACTACTGATGAATGAAATACAGGTAAAGGTCCACATTTAAACTGCTGTCTTCATGTGTGGATTTTAGTGAAAGTTTCAGGCCCACACACTTATATTTTGCATTTCTTCAGCCTGAATGTATTATCTCCTAACACAGAGAAAAAAAAATTTTAAGTATAGTTTACTATATATTGTTTGCTTAAAGTCAGCTCTTTTCAGGTTTTTTTTTTTTTTTTTTGAGGAAGATAGACATTTCTGTTTCTTATGTCTGTTTAATTTAATGCACGAGCTCCAACAGTAGAAGACTGTGGTATCTTAATAAATGTCTCATGATGAATAATTAATAATATTAACAATCATCATCTTCTTCTTATACTCCCAAGCGTAGTGGCAGATGGTGAATTCTGGCTGTGCCTAATTCTTGCTGTGCCTGTGGCTGCCCATAGATCTTTCAAGAAGCCAGCATTCATAGAACATAGTGAAACTCACAAGAATCTCATGAATTTTGTTGCTGTTGTTCCAAAGATTCTTCTGGCACAGACTCTGCTCTAGCAGATGAGCCTATATACTTTCAATCACGGCCATTCAGTTAAAAAATAATCACCAGATGACCTTACAGAGATTTTGAAAAGTAGGTCTGTCCTTGAATACAAAAGAGTAAGGGGGACGGGCCACCCTCCTTCTTCCATCCCATGGAAGATGCTGAGTCCCAATGTCACGATTTCAGGCCCTTCGCATAGCTCAGAAATACTGAGCATTACAATGTTCAGGTAATTGAAAATCACCAACATTTTCAATAAAGAAAATTTTTGTTTCATAATTCACTTTGGCAGATGTTTAACACTGGTTGGCTCCCAGAAACTTAATTTCCAATTTGCTGAAATTCTGCCATGTGCCCAGAGCAGCACCACGTATGCAGCCAAGATGGCAACTTCTGCAACCCAACGTATGTCGAGGTCTGTAGTGCCTCCACTTGCAAGTTTCTTTATATTCTAGCTGTACCTCCAAAATATTTATTTTCATAAGGAATATCACCACTCTAGATGGAACCAAAGAAATGATCAACACTGACTGGCAACCAGCTTAAAAAACTCTGCTATGACATAGATGGCGATGAGTCAAACGTGTTTACAACCCCAGGTAGCAGTGCTCAGTACTGCAAGGTAAACTGTGTTGAATTATTCCCAGCAGTCAAATTTCCCACCCAACTCCCAGAGCCCATGACGCCAGCATGAAGGCATTGGGAGACGTGCACTGACGACAAAGAGGAGTTGCCAAGAATAGGGTTATCTGTTCCATCTTTATCTTCATCATTGGAAAAGCAGGGCTTGTACTAGGCAGGACTGGTACTATATATAAAATGTCACTTGAGGCTCTGGGGTCTCAAGAAACATTTGTTATTCTGTCCAGTGGTTTCCAACCTGTCCTATGAATCATTTTTCTCAGTGGGCTTTGAAGGAAAGGGTTATCCTGGCACATTACAATGGCTCGAGGCAGCACAGGCATGATGGAAAACACTCCAGACTTGGAATTGGAAGATCTGTGTTCAAGTCCAACTTCGCCAGTTAACCAATTGGTGACCCTGAGCAGGCCATTTAATTTCCCCATTCTTCAGCTCCTGCCCATATAAAATTAGGAACATTAATAATACATACCATGGGATGTGTTAATTAACCAGATGAGTGGAATATTTTCACAGTGTGTATGTATGTCAAATCACCATAATGTGAAATTTAAATACCTTACAATTTTATATGTCAGTTACACCTCAGTAAAGATGAAATTTAAAAAACACACACCACTTAGGACTGTAATAAAGATAGAGATAGGACATGTACATAGCATATAGTAGGCATCATTGTGATACTAGTAACATAATGGCACCAATGATAACATTTATTAAGAGATTGCTTTGTGCCCATGACTATGCTAAGCATTTTTCATGCATCACCTCACTTAATTCTCAGAATAACTCTCTGAGCTTGGTATATTATCCCTATCTTAAAGATGAGAAAACTGAAGTTCGGAGAATCCAAGGTCACTCAGATAATAAACACTTGCTTAGCTGATGAGATGTAATTTTTATAAGCTTTGCTTGTTCCATGACTGAACACAAATTTCACCTAACCTTAAAGGGGTTAAATATCTTATTTTAATCTGATAAGAGACCTAATATTTATTAAGTGTCTTCTATGTGCCACATAATGGGCTATTTGACAGGTTATTGCACTTAATCCAAAGACCTGTGTGTGTTTATGAATCAAGTATTACCCCCATTTTAAAGATGGGAAAACTGAGGTTCATCAGTGTTAAGTTATTGCCTAAGGTGGCACAGCTTCAAGTGATTTCTGATCCCAAACCCAAGCATAGCTCGGAACACAGCCTTCCTTTAACTTTGTGTGCTCAGCTATTCTAATATTAGTTATCTGAATGAAGGTAATAAAAAAATAATAATCTAAAATAATAATAAAATAAAATAAAAACAAAAGATAACATTTTCTCTTTTCTAATTCTTGTTTTTAACTTGCTTAACGTGATTACTAAGCATTCAATCCAAAATCAGACCATGAACATTGTTTTTTCAATGACACAAAGAAGTAAGATGAAAAAACAAATCTCTAAGAATATTTTTTTTAAATGGAACTTACAGTTAACATCAGGTCTTTTAAAGTAATTCTGGTCAAAAGTATATAATCAGTCTGGTCCCCACTCTGCCAAACAACTTTCTCTACATTTTTCCCATCAGGCAAACTTCTCCTTCTACTAACCATTACCACCACCACGATCTTCTCCCCACTGTCACCTGGACCACTCCCCTGATGCCTCTCTTCCAACCTATCATGTTCGTTGCCACCTCCAAACCTTTGTTACACTCACCTCCCTTTGCCTAGGATGTGGTCCTGTTTACCAGTCCAAATTCTCTCCATCACTTTTGTTGGTGTTCAAGCCCTCCCATTCCAGGGAGGAATGATCATCTCTTCCTAGTCTCTCACTGTATTTAATGACATCCCTATTCCTCATGGCACTTGCTTATTAGCTTTAATGCTTCTAGATGTGTAGCCCATCTCTCCAAATGGATAATAATGTCCTTGCAGATAGACTATCTTTGTTGTTTTTCTCTGCCCTATTGTATTCAAAAAGCTCTTAATTGTTTTATAACAATGGGATAGTATTTTCTTAAGGGAAAACACTGCAGGGTCTGTGGCTGCTAGCATCTTTTTTCTTACATGTTATGTTTAAAAAATTCAACAAAGAAAGAAAGATAACCTTCTCCAGCTAGGCACAGATCAGTGACTATTTTCTAGGTTTGCACAGTCTAGCATTTAATAGCTTAATAGTAATATCTTAACAATGCAGTTTGATAAATGCGGCATGTATTACTTAGGAAAGTTCCTTTGAAAATAGGGTAGATGTTCATGTCTTTATTTTTTGAACGGGTAGCTACTGAGCACCAGTTACTTGCCTGAGACCCTGCTGGACACTCTGCATACAGTAAGATATGGTCTTAACCCTCCATAGGCTTACAGTCTAGTAGCAAGACAAATGGTGATCATTCAATACAATGGTGGCTATAATGTAAGTTTCTATAATAATTATACTCTTTAATAAAATAGAATCAAATTTATTACCAGGCATCCTTAATGTTCGATAGCAGTGGTTCTTAAAGGATGTGAAACCACTCTTTAGGGGGGTTTTTCAAAATGTGTGGAGATGCTTTTGGTCGTACCAGTGATGGGGGAGGGGTTGCTGACATTACATGGGCGGGGGCAGAACTGCTCAATGTTCTGCAATGCCTGGAGCTTTCCTGCCCACAAAGAATTTTCTCCCATCCCACTGACATTCAAACGCTCCCCTTGACATCCTTGTACATGAAAAACTCACTTATAATGATCTAAGTCTGGAAGCTGTTGTACATGTGAACAAAGTGTTTTCGCACAAGTTAAATATCTTCTAAATTTTCAAGGAATGCAACTACTTAACGTAAGTGGAGGAGAGACTGTACTTTATTGTGTTGGAGCTTTAACGAGAATTGGTCATCAATCTGGAAAATCATAACGCCCAAGGCAATGCCATGCCTGGGTCAGTGTGCGTGGAGGGCTGTGCATCCACGGCGGCTCTGGGACAGGTGTGTGCATCTGACTGTTTCAGCATATCTCTCCATGTGACAGTGTCAGAAGACGGAATGTGTTGACGGTCAGGGTAGTTTATCATGAATTACTTTCCTTACCTTTCTCTTTTTATATTACGGATATGAGATACAGATACATATATTTAAATACAGATTTTTTAAAAGAAATTATATGGATAGGTGGGTTGTATTACCTTTCAATTTCATTTCAGGATAGTAAAGGAGATGTGACAAAATATTTGTGATAAAACGGGGAGTGGACCTAATAGGTTGAGAATCACTAGTTCTAGGCTCCTAAAGAAATGTAAAGACAAAGTTCCTAACACTGAGGTCAAATTCCTTTTTTTTTAGTTTTTCCTCTTTTATCTTTGCATGCCATGACAGGGCTTCCTACAGTCTTCTATGTTTCTGCATCATGGGTATTTTTAGCAGGCCCCATTTGATCTCTGTGTTCTTCCTGCAGTGAGTGGCATTGGTGTGGATTTGGGAAAAGAGAAGAAAGGCAGACATATATAAAGAGAAAATTTTTACCATCAGCTGCTGCATTGAACAAGCCATTGCCATCCACCTAAGAGGAATGAAAAAATTCATTCAAAAGAGGAGTCAGGGGGCTTCCCTGGTGGCGCAGTGGTTGAGAATCCGCCTGCCAATGCAGGGGACACGGGTTCAAGCCCTGGTCTGGGAAGATCCCACATGCCGCGGAGCAACTGGGCCCGTGAGCCACAACTACTGAGCCTGCGCGTCTGGAGCCTGTGCTCCGCAACAAGAGAGGCCGTGATAGTGAGAGGCCCGCGCACCGCGATGAAGAGTGGCCCCCGCTCGCCGCAACTAGAGGAAGCCCACGCACAGAAACGAAGACCCAACACAGCCAAAAATAAATAAATAAATAAATAAATTTATAAAAAAAACAAAAGAGGAGTCAGAAAGTAAGAAGATATAATAATTTAAACCATTAAGACCTATTTATTAAAAATGGGAATCCAGAGAAGTGTAAAATAAATCCCTGCCCTCATATGCTTGCAACATAGCTCAACATGCAATACTATGTGCAGTTTCCTTCACACTAGGAGGACCCTGACACTAAGTACCTTGAATTCAATAGAGAAGGGATGCATATTTCACCTAGTTCCCACGGGTGCACCTGCTGGTGGGCTACCAGGAAGATGGCTCGATGAGAGAAGTGACGTAGGCTAAAACTTGGGGATGGAGGGAGAAAAGGACCGTAAACAGCCAAGGGACTGTCTCACCGAGAGGGAAAGGCAAGACGGGGAATATTCACGAGAAGGCTACAACTGAACTGACTGATCTTATATCAATGTCAAAATTAAAGTCATATTTATATATATTCAGTAAATAACTATAATAGAGATTCATTTGGGGCAGTTACACAAGTCTGTTTTTTAAGCAATTTTACCATAAGCATAAATATGATCTTTTAAGCATTCGGAAGAGGAAACTCTGTTTTAAATAAAGGATCTGCATGTTGATTATTTTGAGGTACATGATTTCGGAATTTTGGATTAATAGATGATGGTAGCGTAGGAAAGTTAAAACAGGAATTGAGCCACATTGACAGTCATGGCACTTGTATAAGGCTAAACAAAATCACATTGCTTAGGTTACAACACAATAATTTGAACAAAAAGTTACAGCTCAAAAAATTATTGGGAAGAAAAGGAAAATGCTAATTCACAAAATGGTTCTTTAATATGTCACCAGCTAAACACAAATCTAACCCTGACTGTTTTTGGAGTAGAAGATGATGTCTCATTTTTTGAGAGACTGAAACAATTTCTCCTTTTTTTTTTTTTTTTTTAATAAAGGTTTGACTGAGTTTAAGAAAGGTGATCCATCCTAATTGGTTGTCATTTTTAATCTTTTTATTGCACAAATTTGCTGCTTCTAAGATCGAGAGCATCCTGGCCTGCTGTCCATTTCTGAGGTGACACTTGATTCCTCCCGTGGCTGCTGGGTGGAGTCTCTCAGCTGCTTAATCTATGTAAGGAGGCGACTCTGTCCTGGCCCTGCTGCGACACTCACTAATGTGCAGGAGATGAGATCTGATTTACTATGTTCTTCTGACTCAGCCATGTAACTCACATTCTAGAATATTCTGGGAGAAAAAGTGACCTCCAGGAGACAGCTTTTGTCATGGACAAATAAGGTAATCATTAAGGCCTGGAAGCATACTTCCCCTTGGCCTCTGCTCTTAAAAGAATTCTACATGATTAAGAATTCATCTCAAAATGCTCTCTTACACTAGGCTGAATGAGGATATCAGCACAGCCTTGGGAGGAGAGATGCTCAATTAAATGCGATCTTAGAGACAAGCAAGGAAGCGCTCGAAACTTGCTTTTCAATGGTGTACTCCCCCCACCCCTTTCTTTCCAGAGGAAACACAAAACTCACAAAATATCTGTCAGGAAGCAAAATACAATCTAGATATTTTTGAAAGAATATAAAAGTAATTATCAGAAAGTGGCGTGGTAATTTCAAGTAAAAATATAATTCAGGCCTTATCTATTTATTAAAGCTGAATTATAAGAGATAATTACAATAACATCTGGTATGAGATAATGCATTATAGTTTCATGAGCACAGGACTATACATTATGGAGATTCTTATACCGTATAGATTTTAAGTAGAGAAAGAAATTAAACCCGTTTTACAAATTAGGAGACTGGGGCTCTGAAAAACCAATTCCTCCTTTGAAATGGGTGGTAGAAAGAAGACTCAAAGGTGAAAGCCCACTTCATGTATTTACAGGGTCAGGGACCTCCCTTTAGGACTGCTAGCCTGTGACACGCTCCCGCCACACTGTCTCTGGGGACATGACGGGCTCCAGGCACAGACTCAGGCGAGCATATGCTTCCTGAGAAGCACGGTGGTGAGATGCCCTAGATGAGAGTCTGGGGTCCTCCGGCCCCACTGACAGTCCTCCTCCGTCACACCGTAGCCATGTCACTGGGAAAATTCCTAAACCCTCCCGTGCCTCACTGTTCCATAGAATGAGATACTAATAATAATAATCTCTATCTCTAAGGGTCATTATGAGGATTATATTAGTACACAGTGAAAACTCGAAAATGCCACTCATCACTATTATTCCTTTTGCAAATACTGGAGAGCTCTCTCATCACCAAATACACTTCTAATATAAAAAAATAAACCTACTCAGAACTGTCATGGCAGAGGTGAAACAGGAAACAGGATCTGATTATAAATGATGTTCAAAAAAGTTATGGGCATCTGCACAGATCACAGGGTTTTCTCTACTACATGAATTTATGCTCTAGACATAAGCCAAGACTCACTAGCAAGGAAACAGGTCTTTGACTAAGCAACAGGTCCCTGCCAGCCGAGGGAAGGGCCTGGGGCCCATGGGGTGTTCCCAGATCCCGGTCTCCCCTTAGATTACGGGGACAAGCCTGCATTACCTTTACATCTTCTGCATTCCTTCACTACTTAATTTTTGTATTGCATTATCTGCTTGGGTAAATGTTTTTTTGTAAAAAACACAACTAATTTGTTTTCCTGTAATTTCTTCATATTCTAATGCCCTTTTGAGAAAGTCATAAAAGGTTGCAGACTTCAGCTTCTGGGGATAATTCTCAAGACTGATTTTCTCATAATACATGGTAAGAAAAAAAAGCACTTCACTTATAATTCACTTTCTACATTTTTCTGTGTGTTTTTTTAAATACTGAAGCCTTCCGTATACCACTAAGCTGTTGAAACATCAGTGATCTCTGTACAGAGATGATATGAATTAATAAAATACACTGTTTAACCTGTGAAGTCTGTATTTTCCTCGGTGGCATTGGTTTGTAAAGACACGGGCAGTTACTGCTAGAGGAGTTTGATGATAAGGGTCTAGTGATAAAAAAGCATATATGAACATCACAGCTCGTTCACCACAACAGATAACAACAGACAATCAGCATCGATTTAGAGCTGTTGTCTCTTTTTAAGCCTGCACCCTACATCCTGCAGGAGAAGCTCTTCATGGCAAAAGTTCTCTTTTGCAAGGCAGTTATGTTCTATCAGGCACCTGCAATAGTCCTGGGCTCAAGTCCACAGCGGCTCTGCCCCCTCACGCCAGCTTCCTGACCTAGAAACCTGGGGGCTCCGAGGTGTAGCTAAAGTTCATTTGTTTGACCCAGTAAAGAACAACAGTGAACCTTGTCTGGCCCCGAGAGCCAAGTTTCACAGGGGCCTTTGTAACAAAGAATTCCACCACTCTACCTGGGACCCTGAACGTCGGCACTTTGGTTTTCGTTTTGGCCCATACCATCCACTCCTGTCTCGATGGTGCCAAGCCACGTGCTGAGGCTGGCAGAGCAAAAGGAGACTTCACCTCCCGGCCAAAACCAGCCGGGCCACCGGATCTTGGTGAAGGAGGCCAAAGGCATGACAAATGCATCCCACCCCCTCTCCTCAGCACCCCCCACCCCCTACTGCACTGATGAGAAGCCCCTTCCCAGAGCAAATGTGTGGCTCGCACCTTTGGGAGAGCTGGACTCCTCAAGGTCCCTCCAAGCTTCCGAATCCCCAGGGACCAGGAGCTCGAATTCTGGACTCCACAACAGGGGGGGTAGCACAGATATCCGTCCAAATCAGCCGCGAGACAGAGGAAACAGCCACCAGGAACTGATCTTCTCCCAAGCTGTGTAAGTGACACCTAGTGGCAGCAAGTAATAAAACCCTCAGGAGGAGAGATGTTTGTTGGATGTCACTGACCTGCCTAAGATGATCCGGCTTGTGAGCAGTGGCAGTGGATTTCAATGTCCAAATGGGTGAATCTGTGCTCATTCCAGCTCTTTATATTTACAACACATTTCCTTATTCTGAATACCATGAGTGTCTAGCAATAATCCTGGGAGGTGATGGTGATTTCACAATAAAATTATACCTTCATGAAAAAAAGTCTCCTTAATTATATCACTGTTTTTTCCAAGAGATGACGTAGCAGGCAAAATTTCTATAATAGTCCCGCAAAGCTTCCCTGCTCTAATCTCCAGAACCCATGAATTTGATGGGATATCACTTCCAGGATCATGTTATGTAATGGTATGTCACACAGCAGAAATGACCTTAAAACAGGGAGATTATCCAAGTGGGCCTGATCTGATCACAGGAGCCCTTCAAAGCAGAGAGCTTTCTCGGGCTGGTGGCAGAAGAAGAGAGCAGAAGATTGGAAGCAAACGGGGGTTTCAACATGCCACTGCTGGCTTGAAGATGCAAAGCACCCCAGCTCACAGCCAACAAGGAAACAGGTCTTCAGTTCTACAGTAACAAGGACCTGGGTTCCACCAACAGCCTGAATAAGCCTGAAGAGGGATTCATCCCTCGAGCCTCCAGGTCAGAGCCCAGCTCAGTCAAAACCTTGATTCTGGCCTACGGAGCCTCGAGCAGAGATCAAGGTTTGACCCATGCCTGACTCCTCACCCAAGGAAACTGTGAGATAACAAGTGGGTGTTGTTTTAAATTGCTAAGTTAGTGGCAACTTGCCACTCAATAATAGAAAACTAATACAGATGATTATCAAATTTTTGGATAATACCAAAGCAGAAGCCTCAGAATTAGGACTCCATCCTTTCCCTACACTTACACACACACATACACACACACAGCCTATCCTATCCTGGTACTAAAATGCTACTCTGAGTTAGTTATCATATTTCCCTGCTCCCTCACTATTTCAGTAGTCACTTCATGTTCTCTCATTATCTTTTATCTGGATTCTTACCTGGCTTCCCTCCACCTAGTCTTCCCACCCTTTTCTCTAATCCGAGGTAATGGTGCCTGATTCAGTTTCATAACATCATAGTTCCCAACACTGTTCTCTAGAATAACGGGGACAGGAATGAAGTTTTCAACAGTCCATGGTATCAGTAATAATAATAGGTAGAGGAATAATAAAGGACAATGTGGTGAGTTTTTTTTTCATAAAGCTAAATATTTTACATTTGAGGAACTTTTATTCTAACTTTTTTTGGTAAGATGCTTTTTTTGTATGAAATGATAATTATAATTGTAGTAGACCGCGGCAGAAATGGTCACAATTCTCACCTGTTTGTTCATCCCTTTGCAGTGTGACCGGCAGCTCCTTCCAGAAAGAGGAGGACTGCATCTCTCTAGCCCTCGAATCTGAGCTCGCCATGTGCGTTGTTTTGGGCAGTGGGACTTCCTCTCTTGCTGCTGAGACCCTGTGACCCCATGGGAACAAGCCTGGGCTGGCCTCCTGGGATTACAGGCCAAGTGAAGAAAGGCCCTGTCCATCCATCCAAGCTGCCCACCCTGAGGGCCCAAACATATGGATGAGGGCATCTTGGACTGCTCAGCCCCAGGCCAGCAGGTCCAGACAAGAAAAGCCTCCGAGGCACGATGAGAATAAATGTCGCTGTTTTAAGCCGCTGCATTTGGGGTGGTTTCTTATGCAGCAAATTGATAAAACAGCAGAAACTAGGCTGCAGTTGTTTAAAAATATACATTCATACTTAGAAAACAAAATAGTGAATACTCTTTGTAAGCACTTTTTTTTTTAGGGTCTTTTAAAAAAATTTATTTCTTTAATTAATTTATTTTTGGCTGTGTTGGGTCTTCATTACTGCACACGGGCTTTCACCAGTTGCCGCGAGCGGGGGCTACTCTTCGTTGCGGTGCACGGGCTTCTCATTACCGTGGCTTCTCTTGTTGCGGAGCACGGGCTCTAGGTGCTCGGGCTTCAGTAGTTGTAGCACGCGGGCTCAGCAGTTGTGGCTCGTGGGCTCTAGAGTGCAGGCTCAGTAGTTGTGGCACATGGACTTAGTTCCTCCGCAGCACGTGGGATCTTCCTGGACCAGGGCCCGAACCTGTGTCCCCTGCACTGGCAGGCGGATTCTTAACCACTGGACCACCAGGGAAGCCCAGCACTTTTAATTTTCTAAGTATTTAACTGGTTCAGGAAATTTTTTTTTTAAGAAACCTTAAAACTATTGCCTTAACTCACAGCTCCAAACATGTCTTTGTCTTGCTCAAAAGGCTATGAAAATTGCTCCATAGAGAAAGATTTCGATGCCTACTTATATAGATATTTATCTGCTTAATAAATGACATCAGCCTAAGAATAGCAGAGGGCTGAGGGAGAAAGCTGCCGCCCAAGGGGGTGGAAGTTGTGGTTGGGGGCAGTAGGGTCAAGGTGAAAGGATCTTCTGTCAAGAGCCTAGAGAGCTGCTGAGAAGCTTAGTTAACCCAGATCTAACTTTCTTGTTGTTTTCTGGGGAAAACACCTGCTGGTCTATTAGCCCTTTGCTCTTTGAACTTCTTGGATATGCTCCACTGTATCCCGAAGAGTCTACTTAACACTCCCACCCCTGCCCACTGTCTGCCTGCCCTTCTAGTGTGGACAACTCTCACTCTGATACTCAGCAGTTCTGGACCCTACAAGCCAGAGGCTGAGGGCCCTATATATCTTACGGAGTGACGGTGGCTTGAACAATGTGAGCCTGGATGGATCAGTCTGAGGTTGCCCTCTGGGCGAGGACCGGTGTGATTGCCACCCCTGTTGGACAGTTATCATGTAGTGATTGTAGAGTTAGCTCAGGTGCATAAACACTATAATCTTCTAAAAGGAATAAATGAGTTGATTGCTTAACCATATTTTTCTGATGTTATTGAATCAGTTTTTTTTCCCTACTGGTTGCCAATTTTACCAAATTTGTACCAAATTTGAAACAAAGATGGAATTGGTAAAAATATGGGTAGGGACTTCTGCTTTGAGCAATATGGAGAATAGGTACATGGACTGACCCTCCTTCTGGAAACAGCTTAAATATTCTGCATAAAATATTTAAATTTCTTGGACCTAAAACCTAAGTGAAGGAACTCAGAGTTAAGTGCAGCACTGCAGCTGACTTTCTCTCTCTGAGGGCACTTGCTAAAGTGCATGAACTTTAACTTTGATCTTTAGGACCACATAGGGTGTGGGTAAAAAGTCTAGGGATTGCTCCTAGATTGGGGTGGGGGGTGGTAGTTTGAGTTCCTCTCCAACATAAAGTTGAGACTGCAAAAGGTTACACCCTTAGTGTAAGTGAATGGAAAATGACACCCACTCCGCCACACCCAGGGGAATGCCAAATAAATAGTATATTTTCAAATTTAGGCAATAAGCTGAGAATAATCATTGCTGAAAATTTGGGCTCACAAACCAGTCCTTATGTTACTTTGGCGGTCAAATTCACACTACTTAGGTAGTCCAAAGTATTTCAGGCCAAAAATCTGATTTTGAGTGATCCTTGATGGGTAGTGCCCTCAGGTAGTGTCCTGGTAGAAACAGATTCCAAACCCCTCTGAAGGAATGCATCTCTGCCTTGGATTCAAAGAATTGTCACACATAAAATTCCAAGGAAAATAAGTAGTTCACAGTAAAAAAAATTAACTAGCTAACTAGCTAAATACACAAGGAAATAAGGCACCATTAGAAACAATTAGCAGAAACAACAGACAGCAAAAATAGACCCCCAAGGATTTCAGATAAATAACCATATTTACTATGTTTAAATACGTACAAGACAAGATTGAAGATATGTTCAGGGAACCAGAAATATTAAAGGATATCCAAATGGTTTAGGCAAGAAAACAAACTTCTAGAAATAAAAATATAATAATTGAAGTTAGAAATGGACAGATTTAACAACAAATTCAACACAGCTAGAAGAAAGAATTGTGAATGTATCTGAAGACATTATCTAGAATACAGCACAGACAGAGGAACAGACAGGAAATATGAAAGAGCTTAAGACACCAGTAGAATAGAATGAGAAATTCTAATATACATCTAATTACAGTTCCTGAAGAACAGGATTGACATTTTTTGACTTATTACTTGAGAATTCCCCAACTGTGTCAATTAAATTGAATTATAAGCAGGGGAAATTCATACTATGAAAGAAATGGAAGAAGGAGACTGACTCTCAGTGTGGTAAAAATGGGATTCCAAGATTATTGCTAGGTGCGGTAAGAGAGTACCAAACAGAAATATTGAGTATGGGGGGCTCATGCATGGTTAGATATCTTTGCCAAAGAGAGTTAGTGGTGGGAAAAACGAGAAGAAAGACCAGACAGACATTCAGAACTTGAGGGTTAAAAGAGTTGAAATCTCATGTCAACTCAAAACATTTCCTTAAGAATTGTTCTGAGAAAAAAAATTAAAATAGCTAACATTTATTGAGTGGATTACTGCATGCTTGAACTTTACAAGTATGATCTGATTGAATCTTCACAATCCCAAGAGGTAGGTCAATCATCATTTGGATGTTATGGTCTTAGGGTGTGAGGCTTTGAGAGGTCAAGTACCTTGTCCAGGCCACATGTTTAGTTATTGGTGGGACTGGGATTTAAATTCAGGCCTCCTGATTCCAGAGCCATACTGCTTCAGAGAAACATTAAAAAGTAATAATTTTTAAGGAAAAAATAGAATCAATGCTGGATTTGGAGTCAAAACAATTTGATTTGAACTCAGCTCTGCCATTTATAGGTGTGTTTCTTAGTAAGTTACATAACACTCAGAGTCTCAGTTTTTTCATTTGCAAATTGGGAATAATAGTATTATTTGATTCCTATGATTAGCTTGATAATTAAATATCAGGCTACATACGAATACATAATATGCTCTATAAATAGAAGATGTTATTCCTCACTATGATCTTCTATAACTTGGGCATGTTCCAGTGGTAGATCCATTTAATATAACCAATCATATTCCAAATATTCCAAAAGTAACAGCTGAACCATTCATGTATAAAACAGACACAGAAAATTCAAGGCAAAAACTTTTAGCTAAACAATATAATATGTGGAACACTTTTTTTTTTTTGTCAGAGCTAAACATTCTTCCCCATAAACTCTAGGGGCTGGAAAAATCAGTATGAACAGGCAATAGTTAAGCCACAAACAGAATGTTATGGATGGAGAGAGGGTAATTTACATTCCAGAATGTACTTCATTATTTCAGGTAAGTTTCCACATCATCTATTCACCATTGTCCAAGTAATGTACTTAAAAGAAAGTATTTCCTTCTTGTGACAAGTTTATGAAACATCATTATAGAAGAGAGTAAAACCTGTGGGAAATTAGTTGAAGTCATGTCACAGAAATCATAGAATTTAAATTGATACATTTTGTTATGCCTCTCTTTTTCAAAATAAATATCTATTAAAATACTCCAGCCAAGAGAAGAGTACTCATGTACGACTGGAGATATTAACTTGAGACGCATTCAGCATCTCCCCAGAGATGTTTCTGTCCTTTGGGACAACATCATCTTTGCCCATCCAGATTTAATCTCTTGGGAAAATGAAAATTCTGGCCTTTGTTTTTCTTATATAGTTTTTGTTCTAACTGGATACAGTCCAGTGTATTGTTCTTCCCTCCTTTGGCACCTATGTTGGAAGAGAAAAAACGTCATGTTCACATGCCTACATCTAGGTTTTCTTAAGCTATGACCCATATGCTGTTTAATGCCCTATTTTGGCTAAATTAGCTCTCCCATGACATGCCGTTTCAAGCTTTTCATGCTTCATACTCAAAGATGCAATGGACTGGAAAAAGGGGCTTTGAGAGATCCTGCATCAGAGTATGTGGCCTTTTAGCAATTGTTTTTACTAAAAAAGGTGTGAGGTACCACAATGGATGATAAGGGATTGTTATTAATTGTTTCATATTTTAAGCAAACAAAGATCGTGTCAATGAGGCAAACACAAAAAAGTCTTCAAAACATCTTTCAATCACTTGTACTCTGGAATCCTTCCAAACAGATGTAAAGAAGCATCCATAAAATCAAATAACTTTCACAACTGAAGATGAGCCTTTCTTCTTGGAAAACTAGTTCTCTTAGTTTCTTTCAGAATTACAGGCCTTTTTTGGATCCATGACCTATTCATCTTTGGATTCCTAGGACCGAACATCATACTTGGCATGTTTGGTGAGTATTTGTTGGGTGAACAAATGAATATATCAGATCAAGAAATGACAAGGTATTTAATTGTTTGATTAGATGCAAAACGGAATTTCTTTTTTCTTTTTTCTTTTTTAAATAGAGGAGCAGCAGTTTGTTTTGTTTTGTTTTGTTTTGTTTTAAAAGAGCTCCTGACTTATTTATTTATTTATTTATTTATTTATTTATTTTATTTTTTTGGCTGTGTTGGGTCTTCGTTTCTGTGCGAGGGCTTTCTCTAGTTGTGGCAAGCGGGGGTCACTCTTCATCGCGGTGCGCGGGCCTCTCACTGTCGCAGCCTCTCTTGTTGCGGGGCACAGGCTCCAGACGCGCAGGCTCAGTAATTGTGGCTCACGGGCCTAGCTGCTCCGCGGCATGTGGGATCTTCCCAGACCAGGGCTTGAACCCATGTCCCCTGCATTGGCAGGCGGATTCTCAACCACTGCGCCACCAGGGAAGCCCCTGGAATTTCTTTTTACTGAGATATCAGATATTTATGTGGTTCAGGAAGATACTGGCTCAAGAGGCAGCAAGTGGAGGAGAAATAGGGAGCTAGGAAGGAGAGGGATGGACAGCAGGTCTGCTGGAACTCAAAGAGTCAAAGGCTCTTTAGGTTCTTTAATGGGTCCCCACACATGGAACCCATTAAAAATCCCAAACTGGCATCTGCCCATTGTCACCACAGAGTAAAGGCAGAGAGATAGCCAAGCAAAAATCACATCAGGGAACGGCAATGGAACCAGGGTGTCTGGAAGATGGCAGGAAATGAAACTCCAAGATTTGGAGCTTCACAAAGAGAGCCTGCAATGCCAGAAAAACAGTTATAGATTTTTTTTATTTCTGTGGGCAATGAAAAACCATCGATATTTTTTTATAGGATATTAGGCATTGCTCCACAACACGTGACGGTCAAGTAATACCACACTTTTTAATTTTCTCCAATAAATCAGAGCTGGTACCAGCTCATTCGAGAACTCCTGGTGGCTTTGACAGCTCCAACAAGGTCTGCCAGACTTCTAGTTCTTGAGCTGAGCAGGGTTAAGTCCTCACCACTAAGCCTTATTTTTCTTAAGTGAAGTGAAATTCACATGTATAAAATCAACCGTTTGAAAGTGAACAAGTCGCATTAAGTCCTCTGACCCCATCCCCGTCCCACATGCTGCTTTTGCACTCAGAGCCTCTTTGCTGCCTGAAGCTGCTCCTCCATGTGGAGGTCAAGCCTCATCCGCTCCCCTTTCTGCCCCAAATGGGGTTGAATTTTGAAGTGAAGTGCCCCACAGGAACTCCATTCCCTTTGCCTGAAGCTCACCTCAGATTCCCCCCGCTCAGTCTCCCAAGGTCAAAGCTCCATGGACCCAAAC
Source organism: Balaenoptera musculus (assembly GCF_009873245.2). NCBI lineage: Eukaryota > Metazoa > Chordata > Mammalia > Artiodactyla > Balaenopteridae > Balaenoptera > Balaenoptera musculus. Next base: position 8,710,888 of record NC_045802.1, on the reverse strand, counting down.
CCCACTCCCTCTGAGGTTCTACCTCACAGGATGGATCCAAGCACACGGGCATCCACCTCTCCCAGAACCTGCAACTCTGTCCCCTTCCTGCCCAAGGGGATCAACAGAGCCACTTTCCACTGAGTCCCATCCCACCTTCCACCCAAACCAAAAAATTAATTCCATCCCTTTTTGACAGCTTATCAGGAAGAAGGCCCAGCCTTTAGGACCCCCACCCCTCAAAAAACACCCCATCTTTAGTTCTGAGAAAGAGCAGCCAATTGCTCTTGATAAATCTTAACCTTCCTTGTGAATTAATTCATCGTCCTCAACCCATGAAAAGAGCAGACAGCAAGACTCCTTGTCATATTAGAAACAGACACACAGACATACACAGGAGCCTCCATTGTTCAAGCCTCTGATGAGGCTTTGTTCTATCAGTTTCCTGTAAAAGTTTCAGATCATTTCTTGAGGGCATTTTGGTAGGGATAGGATATGGAGAACACGGGTATTTGTGTGGGATAATGAAAGCTTCATTAGAGAAGGGTACACAGTGGGGAAGATGGTGACCCCAACTAGCCACTTGGTAGGTACCGAGTGTGTGCAACTGGCGGGTCCATGTACATCGAAAGCTGTTGAACGCCTGAGGTAAAAAATGGAGGATGTAGCCCTCAGTGTATTTTATACATTCCATAAATACGAAATAATAAGATCACATGGAAAGGCAAAAGAAACCTCAGTGGTTTATTCCAGGAGGTTATACCAAGCACCTCTTTTTTACATTTCTGATTAGAAAGCTAAGAGAAAACCAAGAATTTAAATAAAGTGTTCAGTTTCTTATTTCACAGATGGCATCTCACATTGTCTTCTAGTTCACCTTGAATTAGCATGCTCCCCGGGGAACCATCAGCCTCAATCTAGAGGCTGACATCAATTTCTCAGTTGTAGGTACACTGAAATGTCTGTGAAGTCTTTCCTTCAAGTGGGATCATTAGGGCAGTTTCAGGGAATACTGGATTCATTCCACCATCAAAAATTACTTGATATAATTATTTAAAACTTAGCACTTTACCAATTAAGCATGTAATTGGAAAAAAAAAAATCAGACTTGGAGCTTTCAAGAGGCACCTCATACAGTCATGGAGAAAATGTTCCCTTCTGAGGGGGATAGATTAGTAGGTACCTGGCAGGGCAGGTAACTTCTGAGTCTGCTCTGGGAACGTAGCCCAGAATAGTCTCGTAGGCATTCTCTAAATTCAATACCTGTTTGTTCAGGTGCCCTCTTTTACCGTGTGTATCCTACCTGGCCTTAATGATCTTTTCTAGTAACTCAAAGAGCAACAGATCAGCCCTTTGTCTTCACTCTCCCTATCCTTCCTCCCTAGCATTCTCCTACGTTTATTATCTTACAACATTTTTTCAGAGTGTTAGAACATTTTGAATGGGTCAAAGGTGGAGCAAGAATCCACATGTTAAAGAACCTCTTGTGTAGATGGCCAAAAACCTGGAAAATGATTCGTGAATTTTATCATTCTTAATTTTTAAATTAGGACCTTTGTTCCTTACCCTGCAGTACAATATCTTTTATCTAAACACTCCATAACCAGGTCTCAGTTTCATTAAAATCGTTTGGCCACCTTGCATAGTGATATTTCTTTTGTTAATTTCTTATTATAGCCTAAATATATTAACACATAGTTCTGTATACTACATACAAAATTCCTTTTATTATCACTGAGGACAGGTAGGTATTTCTTGGACGTGTTGAATTATAAGCAGATTTTAGTATATCTGATAGTCTGTAAGATCTAAATTTTGATATGTCAATGAGAGCTAAAAAATATTAAAAATCGTTTTTCTTTCTTAAACTAATAAATAAACTTGGCTTTGGATGTCAGAAAGCTAAATAACAATTCCTTCTTTCACTTCGTATTTCTGCTGCAACCCTCTCTAAGCACATCCCTTGCACAATAGGGCAGTTTTGAACATAAGGAAATGTAAAAGACAAAAACACCTGAATAAATACTTGTTACACATGCAGGTGATTTGCAGATTGCTCCCTTCCGCTCTTCTACTTCCACATTTATTGAGTATCTACTACATGCCAGGTCCTGGGCTTTGTGCCAGGGACACAAGACCTGGTTTGTGTCCTCACTGAGTTACAGACTAGACCTGTATTATCCAATATGGCACCCAATAGTCCCACGTGGCTACTGAGCACTTGAGATGTGCTGTGTAAAACACACATCAGATATCAAAGACTTAGGAGAAAAAAAGAATGTAAAATATCTCAAGAGTAATTTTTATATTGACCACATGTTCCCATGGTAACATACTGGACATACTGGGTTAAATAGAAAATGTTATTAAAATCAATTTGCCCTCTTCCTTTTCCTTTTTTATTATGACTATTAGAAAGCTGAAAATTGTATATGTGATTTGGATAATGTGGTAAGTGCAGGCATAGAGGCAGCCACTGGGAGCCACGTGGGAGGAGAGGGAGGAGTTCCCATCTCAGCCTGTGTGGGGCAGGGATGCGGTGGGTGGTGTGTTGCTTAATAAACACCCGCTAGAGGGGGTTACACGTGAGCTAAGTCTGGAGGGATGACTAGGAGCTAACTGTGTGAAGGGAATGAGGACAAAGAAGGCCATTCAGTTAGGGCAGTGCATATGATTTCCATGGCTCAGGACTTGGCGTGTAATAGGTTTTCAATCAATGAAAGCTTTTACAGACACGGACAGGAGATGTGACATGGAGAATGAAGGGAACTGAAATCAACTGGAGTCACTGGAATAAAAATGAGGGGGCAAGACGTGGCAAAAGGAGACTGGAGAGGTGGAGGACCCAGACCATAAGTGGCTCTTCACCAAGAGTTAGGGAGTTTAGGTTTCATTCTGTAGGTGGTAGATATATGTGAAGGGTTTAAAGATGGTAAGATTTTCACATCAGGGAACACAGCTCGTGAATGATGGAGTAACGGGGACAAGAAGGTAGACCGGGAGATGAGTTAAAAGACTGTTGCAAAAGATCAGGTAAGGAATGCTGAGGACTTGAACCAGGCCAGTAGTAGTCGGGGTGCAGAGTCGATGAATAGTTACGAGGTAACAGAAAGCCACTGATTAGATTTGGGGTGAGGGAGAGAGATGACTAAGGACTACTCCCTGAGTTCTAGTTTGGGCGATCAGGTGAAGAGTGAGGTCACCAACTGAGAGAGGGTGCCAGGAGATAAACCGGTGTAGATGGGAAGCTGGGTTCAATTTTGAGCTTGTTGCCTTTGAGATGATAAGACTCCGGGAATCTGTGCCTCGCAGGCAATCAGATAAACAGTATTGGGATTGTAAAGACGGCTGTGCTGGGCTCTCCTTTGGGGATTCATCTGTGACATAGAATAGGACAGGAGCAGATGTGACTTGCTTATTATTTACAAGAGAAGAGTAAGAATTCACATACATTATGTTACATCACAACACAATTCTCTACAGAGCCTCTGGATCGGATCTCTTCACAACAGAAGACCTCTTAAGGTCTATCAATAGACCATACCTTGAAAACGGATGCTTCAGGGAAACAGGGGGCCGAGGGAGGGTTTTCTCATTTACTTATTTTAAATAAGGGGAGTGGGAGCACACTCATGGGTGCTGGGAAGAAACAGAAAGCGACATCAGGAGATTCAGAAGAGCAAGAGGATGATGAGAAGCTGAGTCCTGACAGATGTAGGGGAACAAGGTTGAAACCCAGAACATGACAAGGGGCACCTTATGCTCTGAAATTAGGGAAAATTAGGTAAGCAAAGGTGTGCTCCCCACAAAGGGCGTGAAGAAATGTCATAGCTATAGGAATCAGGGAAATTTAAAATTTTTGTTGGTTATAAATGAGTTTATAATAAGCTTTAATAATAAATTAAGCTGGACAATACATCTGCTGGTGAGATTATGGGAAAATAGGTACTCTCATGTTATTGGCGGATCCATGCTACTGACAACTTCAATCCAAATTACAAATACATGTAATTCCACTTTTGGAAATTGGTTCTGCAGATATACTGGCTTATATTTGGAATAATATATATACCAGGTTATTCACTGCAGCACTGTCTGTCATAACAAAATGTTGGAAACAACATACATGTCCATCATAGGGTAGTAGGTAAGTAAACAATAGAACATGTATAGGGACTTCCCTGGTGGCGCAGTGGTTAAGAATCCCCCTGCCAGTGCAGAGGACATGGGTTCAGTCCCTGGTCTGGGAAGATCCCACATGCCATGCCGCGGAGGAACTAAGCCACAACTACTGAAGCCCACAGGCCTAGAGCCCATGCTCCGCAACAAGAGAAGCCACTGCAATGAAAAGCCTGCGCACCGCAACGAAGAGTAGCCCCGCTCGCTACCCGCACGCAGCAACGAAGATCCAATGCAGCCAAAAATAAATAAATTAATAAATTTTTAAAAATAGTACATGTATCAAGGGAATACATGTATCTTTAAGAAAGAGCAAAGACCTTCTCTATTACTGACATGGAAAAATCTCTAAGATATATTAAGTGTAAAAAAGCGAGTTGCAAAACCATTTTTATCATATGCTACCTTTTGCGTAAAAGAGAGGTAATCTATATTCATATTTATTTACATATGGATAAAGAAAACAATAATTGTGGTAACTTGAGGGGGTAGGGGAGGATGGGAAACTGGATGGATAGGGTATAGGGAAAGGAGGAAGGCTTTCACTGTATAGTTTTTACACTTCTTATGTTTTATATCATGTGAATATCTATTATATTAAAAACTATATACTCAAAAAATAACTTAAGCACTAAAAGAAAAAAATCAAGCATATTTAAGATAGGGAGCTACCCTCACAACTCTTGGTCATACATAGGCTAGCTTCAACCTAACGCTGTGCGTAGACCATTGTTTATTCTTTTTTTTTTTTTTTTTTTTTTTTTATTTATTTATTTATTTATTTATTTATTTATGGCTGTGTTGGGTCTTTTATTTCTGTGCGAGGACTTTCTCCAGTTGCGGCAAGTGGGGGCCACTCTTCATCGCGGTGCGCGGGCCTCTCACTATCGCGGCCTCTCTTGTTGCGGAGCACAGGCTCCAGATGCGCAGGCTCAGTAATTGTGGCTCACGGGCCCAGTTGCTCCGCGGCATGTGGGATCTTCCTAGACCAGGGCTCGAACCCGTGTCCCCTGCATTGGCAGGCAGATTCTCAACCACTGCGCCACCAGGGAAGCCCTGTTTATTCTTTTGCACATTAACCTTGTAACGTTCCCCCCACTCCCTAAATTTGCGTAAAGGTGTTCTATAGTCTTTTCTTTTTTTTGCCGCACCACGTGGCTTGTGGGATCTTAGTTCCCTAACCAGGGACTGAACACGGGCCCTCGGCAGTGAAAGCGCCAAGTCCTAACCACTAAACTGCCAGGGAATTCCCTATATTATTTTCTTATCATTTATTACTATTTCAAAGAAAAGATAATTTCTTTTTTTTTTTTTTGGCCAAGAAGTTTAAAAGGAATACAGCTTAAAAAATATTCTGAACCCACATCCCAAATGATACTAATGAAAAATAAAAACAGAGACAGATAAAGATACTCATGTAATTGCAAAGTGACCTCTTTGGGGAGCAAGAATTTCAGAAGCAGATATACAGAAGCAGCTCAAATCTGTGCATTCTATGGTAGGAAGGCTAGAAGCCCAGAATGAATGAAAGTTAAGGGTATAAAGGAACAATGTGTTGAGCTAAAGATGTCTGTTTTCAGATATATCCAAAGCCAGCGTCTGGGTCGCAACTTATGAATATGCACTGAATGAAGGAGGGGTGGATTCAGGACTGGGGTCAGAGTACTGAATTACTCAAGTATTTTGTGTCTATCTTCTTAATCAGTCAGCCTTATTTTTAAATTACATGAGTTAGAGGGAATAAAAGCCTAGTATAAGTAAGAGATAGTAAGAGAGGGCCCAGCCACTCTGAGTTCCAGCCCTCAAACCCAAATAAATCATAAATGAGCATCCTGAAAAAACTGTAGATGTGATCATGAAACTGCTGTTATTAGTCTTGGAAAAATTACAACAAAAGGAAGAAGTGGTAAATTCCAAAGAAAGGGGAGAAGCATAGTCCAGAAACTGCAAAGCTATAACATGGATTTTATGTTCAAATCCAAGAGCAAATTATAACACAAGTAGTTTTTCAGTACTTTGAAAAAAAATCAGTAATCATTACGAACTAATAGTTGTTCATGAAATTAACCTCTTCTCATATTGGTAGATTAAAAGATCACAGAAATGTAGCAAGGAAGTTTGCAAAATCTTTCATTAAACTTTCATAGATAATCCAGAAAAATATAGGCCTGATACCGTACTTAGGGGATTCATAATCATACAAATGAGTGTCTTTTTATGCGCCTCACACATAGAAGATTCTCGGTAAACACTGACTTATTGAATGAATGTATGAATGATTAGTCTTTACTAGTTGCCCCTCCCCAAGGCAGTTCATTCCCTTTCCTATGTTCTTAGAGCACTGAGTTCACAGATATGTCACACGTCATATTGTAATTATTTTTTATGTGTCTGTCACTCCCACTAGCACATCATAAAATCCTCCAGCCAGAATCTTATTCATCTTTTGTCCGCAGGGCCCAGAATTATGCCTGAAATAGCATAATTAGCAAACATAATTAGTGTTTGTAAACAAAACAAAGAAAAAACCTCGAATAGACATACCCAAAGCTCAGAAAGGTTGGGAATGAAAGTACTAAACTCTCTTTATAAACAATAACATGATAGGACTACCCTTCAAAAGGAAATATAATCTTGAGCTGGATGAATAAGGAGCCCATCTGTCATTCCAGCAGCGCTCAGACCACATCAGAGGTGTCGGCACCATATTTTAAAAGGAAACTTGATAAACTGAGGCTCACAATATTGAAAAGTATCAAAACAAGCTCCTATGAAGAATGACTTGAGGGACTTCCCTGGTGGCGCAGTGGTTAAGAGTCTGCCTGCCAGTGCAGGGGACACGGGTTCGAGCCTTGGTCCGGGAGGATCCCACATGCTACGGAGCAACTAAGCCCATGCGCCACAACTGCTGAGCCTGTGCTCTGGAGCCCACGAGCCACAACTACTGAAGCCCGTGCGCCTGGAGCCTGTGCTCTGCAACAAGAGAAGCCGCCGCAATGAGAGGCCCGCACACCGCAATGAAGAGTAGCCCCCGCTTGCTGCAACTAGAGAAAGCCCGCACGCAGCAACGAAGACCCAATGCAGCCAAAGAAAAAAGAATTACTTGAAAACTGGGAGATATTTAGGTTGAGAAGAGAAACTCAAAAGAAACATGACCAGTTTCTTCAAGTATTTACAAAGGAGCTGTCACAACGAAGAAAGACTGGATTTACTTCATGTGTCTTCAGAGCCCAGAACCAGGTAGACGGTACAGGAGGGTGAATTTGGTTATGTCATGAGGACCAGATTCTAGCAATTAGAGTTGTTCATTAATGCAATAGACTGATTTTTTAAAAGTATGAAAATCCTTGTAACTGAAAATTTCCAGAAGACGTCAAAGAACCATTTAACAATCCAACAGGTTGTTAAATATCGGGGGTATTACATGGGGTATTCTCGGGTTGGAAGAAAAAACAGCTGAGGCCTCCGCCCAGCTTCCTTCTAATGCATGATTCTATTATTATCTTCAGTTTATATACCTCACATTTCTGTATAATTTTCATTATAGGCACCGTGTTTTCTATCTTAAAATTCTTTCCCACTTTTACTTTGGTTAAGCTGTTTGAATCTAACTACTTCTATACTGTGGAACTATCAATAAACATGTTAACCATTACTTCCTTTCATCAGTAGATACTGGTTTTCTTAAATGTAAGTGCTCCCCCTTTTTCCAGTTAAACTACATAGGTAAAGTGGTTGTCTTCTTTTCAGAAAAAAATGGTATTTAATTGCCATCTTTCATCACACCTTCATCCAGATTTCTTTTTCTGCTTTTTCTCTTCACAAACTCACATCCTTGATTTCTAGCTACACTCTAAACAAATCTCACATCTCCAGAGTATGCCTCAAAATTAGGCATTCAAATACCTCTAGAGTAAGCCATTAAGAATATAAATAAACATTTGAATAAACCAACTGTAAATATAATTGGTTGACTGTTACATTTTTATCTCTAATTTTTGTTATGTCTTTTCTAGTAAGTACAATGTCTTAGAGAGAACTTTTCTTTGTGGAGCGGTTTCCAAATGTAGCTTACTTCTCAATATTTTCCATACAATGTCCATTTGAGAAAAGAGAAATAAATGTAAGTACCATTTTATGAAGAAACTGGATGGGGGATAGAGAAGTAAGTGACTAGATATACTTCAGTGAATAACTAGAGTACAAAGTAGAAGAAATTGTTCAATAATATGGAAACAAGTAAAGAGTTATGATTGGAATATCATTTACTGGCTGATAGTGTTTGAGGAACATAACAGAGCAAAGAGCTGCCTCCTGTGTGGATCTCATGACACCGTGTTGACCTTTACTGGAGAAGTGTTCACAATACTGTGATCATTACTAAGGAATGCATTCTCCGTCCACTTTGCAACCTCAGTCTGAGCCTTTGTAGGGCTTGGAACATTGGAGATGCTTAATGTTTGTTGAATGAATACATGGATGAATAAATGGACCTAGATGCAGGGCAGTAGCATGGTGGGAAGGTTGAAATATCAGCAATAGATGCCCTGGTAGTTAAACTAGACTAGAGGAGTGAAAAAGTTAATGTCAGCACTGAACAAATGCAAAGACCTGGAGGAATGAATCTCAAGGGAACAGAATGGTTTCCAGGGAACAGTGAGGCAGGCCACTCAATCCTGTGTAAGTCAACGAGGTGAAGAGAGTGCGTCTATGAAATCAAGGCAGCAGATGTGTGCCAGACTTCCACAGCTGGCTCACTGGTACTAAAGGAAACAGTTAAAATCAGCTATATTTGGAAAGGATCTGCTGTGTACATGCTCCTTGGAGATGGAAAAGAACTCCCAAGGTCATCACTCCGACCTCAGCAGAACTCCAGACAGAGGCAACCGTGGACCACGGGGTCTGTGTCTTGCCCTGTATCCTAAGATGGCACTTTGAGGCAGAACTGGGATTGGAATCCAGATTTCCTGTCCCTCGGTCTGGATGTCACTTCAATTCTTTTCCCCATACTCCAAAAGAGAACCCCATTTACAACTCCCGCGTGACAAGGGACCTTAAAGAGCTCACCTTCCCCCCAGGCTCTCAGAACTGATAAGACTTCTACCTCAAGATTTCTTTAAAACTCCCAGAATCATTTGCCAGGGTTCTCCCACCACACTGCCCCTTTAACAGGCCCTTCGTTTTCCATCATAATCAGGTTTCCTAAGCTTATGTTCATCCCTCCAAGTGATATAATATGTATTTCAAACCATTTTATAACGGGGTACTATAACTATCCTGTTACAGCATTAAAAAGGCTTCCAGTCATGGTTTGACACTGAGTGCACATCTTGTGCTGGGAACAGGGAGCTGGCTGAGGTGTGGCCGGTGGTCCTGAAGCTCCATACATGTAAATGGTACCCTATGCAACTCCCGTGCTGGGTGGGATGGGGTGGTATGGAGCTGATGCTGACAGCCTGGGACTGGGCCTCGGTGCGTGGTTCCGGGCAGTGAAGCCCAAGGAATGCGTTATCTCCACCCATCTCACAAGGACACATTTAATCAGGAAGGATATTAAATTACTCAGTGTTAGTTCTCAGCTTGCCTGAGAACCCACTGTGTACCTTAAGTTTACTGGCCTTTAAGAGAACAAATGGAGATTGTAGAAAGCATTAGAGACCTTGGAAAACATAGGTGTTAACTCGGCCTAGGGGAGGGAGTCCTATGCCAGGTTTTCTCAAAGGAAAAATGACTCTGTCGGAACAGAATGTTTCGGGTGAAACTTTACTTAACTGGGATTTCTAGTTTTATCCTTCCAGGAATCAGCCAGGATTCATCTCCTTCAACCTATGAAGTAAGCTACTTTATAATTAAAAACTTGGCGGTGGTCTTGACTAAGGAGTGGATAAGGGCAAAAGAAGCTTTGTTAAAGGAAAAGATTATAAAATACCCATTGTTAAGGAAAAGAATGCAAACTTTTGAGGTAATTTGCTCAAACCAACATATTCATTTATTAAACAAATCATTTCACTTCATGACCATACATGTCTCTTTAAGAAAATATCTATGGTCACTTCTAGAAGGTACTCTTAACAATGGAAATGAAATTTGTTTTTACAATAAAATTGCTATAAAATATTTTATGCCGTATTATGCTGACATTTATTAGTTCATCTTATTGAAAAACAACTTCTGTCAAGTCCTAAATTCTTATCATCTCATGTTACATACAGTTCATAACAATCACAGAATCTTACAGTTAGAAGGTAACTGAGGAAACAGGCCTGGGAGACTCGCTCTTCTAGATGAGGGTTCTAGATAAGGGTCCTAATACACACTGATGCAAAACATGGTACATAATTATTCATAGTCTCGTCAAAATATTAACACGAGACATGAAAGAATTATTACAGAATGACTGGGCCATGAAAATGAAGTTAGAACTTCTGCTTTCTGCAGTGTTGTGGAGAACATCACCAGAAAACACTCCTGTTAAAATCATTCAGATGTGCTTGCTAAAGTACAATATGCAACTGTTAACACGCGTGGCTAAGTCTGTAAGAGAGAAGGGGCAATTTCAGGGTTCCTAAAATGCCCCAGGAACTGACAACCAGTGAGACATGAGGTGACATGACGGTGACCCTGGGACACAGTAGCAGGGAGCAGTGGCTGGTCTTGGGAACCTAGGAGCTTGGTCAGTGTGGAGTCAGGAAATCAGAGTTGGGGCTCATGGCAAGACATAATTTTGAGCAGATATATAAATATATAGTAGCACTACTAAGACATTTCATAGAAATGAAGTTTACCAATGTCAGGAAACAATGGTTATTTCTTTGGAGGGAGAAATGGGGAAGAGACAGAGATGGAGATTTAGCTGTATCTGCAAAGTTTAATTTCTTACATTATCAGCATCTGTTTTATTTTGAGGGTGGGTGCATAGGTATTTGACATTGTATTTTTTTATTCTTTTTTTTTGAAGCACTTCATAATTATTTTTTCAATTTAAAGAAAAAGCTCTAAAGCTATATAAACCACAAATAAAATAAAGGAAAGATATGTTATGAGTTAAAGGAAAAGCACATCCATTCTTGGGAGAGTCAAGGAAGCTGGTGTCCTGATCTGATGATGAAGAGCTTAGGGGTCCACTTGCCAGTCGGCAGGTATTTTCATAATCAACCTTCAGACTTTATAAGGTTGGAGGTGCTCTTTAAATGATGGAGGAGTGCTTGGAAAATCAGAAAGAAATGCTTGGCGGGGTCGGTGCAGACAGCAATCCATGAGTATGAAAGGACAGGAGAATAAGGAGGAGTCTTTGAGCAGATCAGCACAGGAATTGCAGACAGTGTTGTTGTTACTGTTGTTTACTTAGTTTTTTTTTGTTTTTAAGAGTCCTCAACCAGCATCTGCAATATGTAACACTATATTACTGAAGTGTGCGCGTGCACGTGCACACACACACACACACACCTAAATGGAGTACACTATACCTAAAAAAAAGGGACAAATGAGGATTCTGGGCTTCTTACCAAATTGTAATTTCTATTTTATGCCAAATTAGTCTTCTAAAAAGATTTCTAGGAAGCACGCTGGAGGCCAAATAAGAGTTTCAAAATAAACTTCATGTGTTCTAAAAAATGGCAAGATCTACTTAAAGACAATCCTTCAAAATCCCTATATTATAAAATCTGTTTCCTATTTATGTGAGTTATAATTATAACATACTTGGGGTAAAAAAGAAACCAGTATGAAAATAATGAGATTACCCATAGAAGGGGCTAAAATGTCAACAAGTGGGAAATAACTAATCAGTTTTGTAAGGATCAGAAATGCTGATTCTGGGACTTCCCTGGAGGTCCGGTGGTTAAGACTCCCTGCTTCCACAGTAGGGGGCACAGGTGCGATCCCTGGTTGGGAAACTGAGATCCTGTATGCTGTGCGGCGAGGCCTAAATAAATATATAAATGGAAACGCTGGTTCTTTCCCTTTCTATTACATTTCTGGCGAGTTCCTGCCACACATTATACCTATTTTTCTGCAGCTTTCTTACTTTTAGGTGAAGTTATGTTTCCTGCATACTTCTCTCCCACCTATTTACCTCTTACTTGAGACACTGTTCTGCTATAGGCAATCTTTGGATCTCCCCCTCTCCCTGTGGTTACCTCCTGCTTACTATAATCATTACACACCCACGCAGCCATGTAAATCACCAGGCCAGGTAAATCACATTGTCCTCATTTTACATGAGGAAATGGAAGCTCTGAGAGGTTAAGTCACTTGTCCAAGGCCGGTTAGTTCATCAGTGATAGATACAAGTCTCAAACCCCACTCTTTCTGATTCTAAAGCATTTGCTCTCTACCCCACCCATGGCTTCATTTAAACAAATATTTAATTAGCACCTCTTCCGTGCCAAGTATTGTGCTAAATGCTTGATATACGGTGTTGCACACAAACTACAAAAACAGAAATGACCCCTATCTTCATACAGACAACACTCTTCTCTCTGAAATGTTTCAAGAAATCTAGCTCTACAGTGGCTCTGGAGCCACCTGGGCCAGGAGGCCGACATCAGTGACACTAGCTGGCAGGGATTTGTTTTTTGTTTTAAATTTCTGAGATTTTCAGCATAAAGTCCCCAGGGACCACCAAAAAGATGCAGGCATATTTTGCAGTCTGGGCTACCCCTCTCTTCCACACAGACATCTCATGTGTACATGGCCCCTTTTTGACAATTTCCCCCGACCTTCATTTGCAGCCATGATGGATGCCAGTTTTCACCAGATTTTATTCTGTATTGTATCAATAATATGGCACAGACTCTGGGTTCTTCCACAGACTGTACTCTGAGTTGTTGGATCCGGGGCACTTCCCCACCAGGGCAGACTGAGTGTAAAGGGCTCAACAAATCTAAAGTTGAAATCTGTCTGCAGGTGGGATCTTGGTCATTTAACTCTCCTGTGTCTCGATTTTCTCATTCATAGAATGGGGACAATAAGATATGTGACTCATAGAGTTGTTAAAAGGATTAGATGAGAGAATGCCTCTAAAAAGCCCAACACCATGCTGGGCACATAGAAGAAACTTGGTAAGAGTTATTTATAATTCTTGTCAATATTTCATTTACAGACCAGGATGAAATCAATCATTCATTTGTCCACTTATTCATTCAACACATGTTTGTTGAGTCCCCCCAGATGCCAGGCAGTATTCTAGGTATTCTTAATAAAAAGACAAGGTTCATAGTTTTTATCTTCAAGAAGCTCACTATCAAATGGGGAAGAGAAGCAAGTGACTAGAATGTTAAAACCAAGGTTTGCAGAGGGCTCTTGGGAGTGCTTAGAAAGGGACCCAACCTAGCATGGATATTAAGCTTCCCAGAAGGGCTCATGCCCAAGCAGAGTTCTGAAGGAGCCTGGAAATTATAGGGCAAGGAGGGCATTGGTGGAGTCTATTTCAGCCAGTGGGGAGGGACAGCGTGAGGGTGAGGGATGGTGCATGAATGCTGGGTCGGAGGTGCACATGGTGAGGAAAATGGTGTAACTGCTTTGGGTTCAGTGTGCCTGGAGTGCAGAGGTGAGTCTGGAAAGTTGGCAGTTATCCAGATGGGCACCTGCCTCATGACATCAGGCCTTTGTGAGGCAACCTTATCACCTGAGCCAGGCCTTTCAAGAGATAAGGCTTTAAGAGGCAAAACTATTCTCTGTGTCTGTGAGTGTCCATGTATCATCTCTGAGAAATGCAGCCCTATGATCTGCTGGAGTCAAATCTCTGAATAACAATCACATGTGAAAATAGATAAAGACATCACTCACTGAACAATCGTGACTTTCCAGCCATCAGGACTTTGCTAAAGAAAAATATCTCTAAGTGCATAACAATGAGTTATGATAAGAATTCCATCAGTGTTTCATCAGTTTCAGCACCCAAAAAATGTGGTCATTATTTTCTCTATGGGAAGTGACATTTGATGACATATTTGGCTATTTCACTAGATAAGAAATGAGATGCAGGAAATGTACCACAGCTATTGGATGAGCAGAAACGAATTAGCTGCTGCTACTTGATATTTTTATAGCTTTTATTTTTCTTGAAAATACTTCAAAACATATGATTAATAAAATGCAGGATTCTGGAAAATTCCATTTCTTGGTGGTGTGGGAAAGGGGAGTATGACTTAGAGGAAAGAACCCAGGGGTACAGTTGCAATAACTGCTTACATCATTCCCCAGCTAGAAGCCTGGATCATCCCAATTTCTCAGATTTCGTATTTTACAAGCCAATAGATTTTTCTCCTATCAGAATGGGATATCTGGATATATAGTGATCATCTTTTAAAATTTGACACATAGATCTTAACTACAGCATTATTTCCCAAGGGTTAAACACACTATTTTGATTATTCTACAATATTTCAAAAGGAGGTTTTTAAATTGTCCTTTTTTTATCTTTTATAAGCTACTACATTATGATTTGTTAAGCTAGACATAGTCCATACAAAATAATAGTTGCATGAAAACCAACATTCTCTAGTAGTGATAGAACTTTGAATCTTGGCCTATAGAAACATAATTTATAAAAAGGTCAGTACCCTGAGGGGGAAAAAAAGGGCTAGTTGAAATTCCTTTTTCTATTTTCCTTTCATAATCTCTAAACATAACATTTAAACTGTCATCATGAATGCACACATCTATTTACATGGCTGTAAATCTGTCAAACTAGAGCCATTTGGAGAGATTCTCACAGAATTTTTTAAAAGCCTCAGAGTTGATAACAAAGTATTGGCTCAAGAGCCAGGAGACAGAAGTTATTTTTATCACTTTGCTCCAAACTTACTGAAATACCTGGAACCAACAAGTGTGCTAAAAGTGACCTTGCTTCCTGCCTGATTTTACGGGAATATTCTGGGAATCAGAAAATAATTTTAGGACACTTAGGACAGCTTATTTGAGAAAGATAAACATTAATGCAAACATGTCCTTATACAGAATCTGTCTAATGTGTATTACTGCTGAAGAGTAGGAGTTTAAAAAAACCCCAACAAACCCAGAGATTTAAAAGATTGGCTTGCACTTTTCCTATTCTACATTTTAGTTAGCAGCGCCACCATCCACAAAACTGCAAAATCTAGTAATGTTGGTTAGAGGTAGGGGGACGGGAAAAAAAGAAACTAACTCTTATTAGTTGCCTACAATATACTACACTTACATGTGTTATCTCTTCTAATCTTCACAACCATCCTACTTAATACATGAGAAAATGAGCTTAGAATGCCTAAGAAACATGCTTAAAATCAGAATTACTGGGATCTACTTGTCTGTTTCTTGATTCCATATTTCCTCTGTCTTCACATCCCTGGAGCATGCTTCCAATAGGCCACTGAGCCTTAGAACTGTACCTCCTCAATATCTCTTGAACGCATGCCTCTGTCTTAGTTCAGGCTCTTATCATTTCTCACCTAGTCTAATACACAGGTTTCCAATGGTTTCTCTGGCTCTGAAGTTTATTTTCTCTTGTACAAGTATGTGTAATCTTAAGAGTTATTTTTTTCAAGAACACAAATCTGTTTATGTCATTCTTATTGTATGTCTCTCTTTCTCCCTGGATCATGAGTTACTTATTAATAAGGGTGACATCAGCAAGATAACAGAATAGGAAGCTCCAGGCCCTTGTTCTCCCATGGAAATACCAAATGAACAACAACATATGGACCAAAGTAGCTTTGTGGGAACTCTAGAACAAGTTAAGCATCCACGGCAACCAAGTGAATGCCTAACCAAGAAAAAGCCACACTCAAAACAACAGGACATTTGTGACTTTTTTGCTCACTTTTACCCCACCCCCTTCCCAGTGTAGCATGATGTGGTCAGGAGGATGCCATCCAATTTCTGGTCCCTCCTTCAAGACAGAAGGAAAGAGTAGAACTTGCTTGCAACATTCTGGTTTGTCTGGGGAACTGGTTTCTTTCTGGCCTGACTCAGAGCATTGATGGGAATGGTGACATATTCTGTATATCAGGTTGGAGGCTGCTGAAAGCAGTGGTGGGTGAAGTGGCCTGTGACAACTTCAGGTAACTGCAGACCCATGGGCACCTGGGGGCAAGAGATTACAGGCAGAGGAATACAACAGAACATCTAAGGTCCTGAGAATGAGCAGCGATAAGACTCAGAAAAAATTAAGAGATTTAAAAACAGCCATGTATAAGAGAATTGGAGGGGGAAAAAAGCAGGGAAGACATATCCCCAGAAAAAGTCTGAGAGAAACTTAAGCCTTCATTCCAGGCTGATTAGTGAAGATCCTCCTCTGTGCAGAGCCAGTCCACAAAGACTGACTGAGAAAATGGTTTTTCAAATGCCCAATTTTCAACAGAAGATCACAAGACATACAGAGAAAGAGGAAAACATACAGAGAAAGAGGTCCATTCAAAGGAACAAAATAAATCTGCAGAAACCAGCCCTAAAGAAACACAAGTCTCGGACTTGCTTAACGAAGATTTTAAAACAATTTTCTTAAGTGTGCTCAATGAGATAAAGGAGAACACAGAAAGACAATTAAACAAATTTAGGAAAAAAATTCATGAACAAAATGAGACTATCAACAAAGAGATCAAAATTATTAAAAAAGAACCAAACAGAAATTACGGAGATGAAAAGAAAATAGCTTGATTGAAAAATTCACTAGAGGGGTTCAACAATGAATTCAAACAAGCAGAAAAAAAGAATCAGAAAACTTGAAGATGGGTCATTTGAAATTATTGAATCTGAGGAACAAAAAGAAAAAAGAATGAAGAAAAGTGAAGAGAGCCTACAGGACTTACGAGATACCACTAAGCAGATTAATATAGGCATTATGGGAGTGCCAGAAGGAGAAGAGAGAGAGAAAGGGGCAGAGAATTTATTTGAAGAAAAAATGGTGAAAATCTCCCAAATTTGAGGAAGGACATGGATATACACATACAAAAATCTTAATAAACTCTAAGTAGGATAAACCCAAAGAGACCCACACTGAGACATATTATTATCAAACTGTAGAAAGTCAAAGACAAAGAGAGAATCTTGAAAGCAGCAAGAGAAAAGTGGCTTGTCATATACAAGGAATCTTCAATAATATCATCAGTGGATTTCTCAGCAGAAATCTTGCAGGCTAGAAAGGAATGGGGTGATATATTTAAAGTACTGAAAGAAAAACCCATCAACTGAGAATGCTATATCAGGCAAAACTGTTGTTCAAAAAGGAGAGAGAAATTGAGACATTCCCAGGTAAACAAAAGCTGAGGGAGTTAACACTAGACCTGCCCTACAAGAAATGCTAAAGGGAGTCCTTAAAGTTGAGACAAAAGGATTTGATTAATAGACAGTAACTTGAAACCATATGACTGTAAAAGTCCTCTGGTAAAAGTCAATATATAGACAAATATAAAAACTTGAATTCTTGTAATTTTGGTTTGTAACTCCACCATTCATTTTAAAATAGGATTTAAAAGACAAAAGCATAAACAATGATTATAAATCTATGTTAACAGGTACACAATATATAAAGATGTAATTTGTGACATCAATAATGTAAACTAGGGGTGGGGCAGAGATGTAAATGAGTAGAGTTTTTGTATGCAATTGAAGTTAAGTTGTTATCAGTTTAAAATAGATTGTTATAACCCTAGGATGTTTTGTAATCTCATGGTAACCACAAAGAAAATATCTATAGAATATACACAAAAGGAAATGAGAAGGAAATCAAAACATGTCACTGCAAAAAAATCAACTAAACACAAAGGAAGGCAAGGAAGGAAATGAGAGACAAAAAGCTATAAAACTTACAGAAAACAAATAACAAAATGGCAATAGTAAGTCCTTCTCTATAAGTAATTGCTTTAAATGTAAATGGATTAAACTCCCCAAATCAAAAGATGTAGATTGGCTTAATAGATTAAACAAAACAAAACAGGATCCACCTATATGCTTTCTACAAGAGACTTACTTTAGATCTAAGGATTGAAGGACACAAATAGTTGAAAGTGAAAGTATGGAGAAAGAGAATCCATCCTAATATAATCAAAAGAGAGTGGGGGTGGCATAGTAATAACAAGAAATAAACTTTAAGCCAAAAACTGTTACAAGAGACAAAGAACTTTATATAATGATAAAAAGGTCAATTTACCAAGAAGATATAACAATTATGTATGCACCAAACGTCAGAGCTCCCCAAAATATGAAGCAAATTGACAGAATGGAAGGGAGAAATACAGGCATACCTTGCTTTATTGCACTTGACTTTATTGCACTTTGTAGATATTGGCTACTTTACAAACTGAAGGTCTGTGGCAACCCTGCTCAAGCAAGTCTATTAATACCATTTTCCCAACAGCATTTGCTCACTTTGTGTCTCTGTGTCACATTTTGGAAATTCTTGCAATATTTAAAACTTTTTATTATTATTATATTTGTTATGGTGATCTGTGATCAGTGATCTTTGATGTCACTAATATGGGTCACTGAAGGCTCAGCTGAGGTATGCGTACCTCAGATATTGCAGGTTCAGTTCCAGACCACCACAGTAAAGCGAATATCGCAATAAAGCAAGTCCCACAAATTTTTTGGTTTCCCAGTGCATATAAAAGTTATGTTTACACTATACTGTAGTCTGTCATGTGCAACAGCATTATGTTTACATGCTTATCTTCATTAAAAAATACTTTATTGCTAAAAATGCTAAGCTTTGTCTGACAATGCAGGATTGCTACAAACCTTCAATTTGTAAAAACTGCAGTATCCGTGAAGCACAATAAATCGAAGCATGATAAAATGAGGTATACCTGTATAGGACACTTTAATACTTATGAACAAGTTCTAGTGCACTGCCTGGCATGTAGTAGGTACTCAAAAAGAATTTACAGAATGAATGAATGGATGAACTGGTACGTGATTCTTCTATGAATCACAGCTATTGGTAGGGGAATCAATGTGGAAAAATTATCGTAACAATACAAATTACAAGATTTACTAATATAGAAATGAAGATCGGATTAAGCAAGGTGATCCTAGTGTGATGGAGAGGTCAAAAATCAGTATTTGGGGACTTGGAAGAAGTATACTTTTTTTTTTTTAGAAGTATACATTTTTAAAGGCATACAGAGGAATAAATAAGACATAACACACTTAGAAACAGTGTCAGTGGCTTATATGATAATATATCCATGTATTAACTATTAATAGATTATATTAATAATTTAAACTTGAGAGTAACATAGGTGTAAATCATTGTAATGGGAAGCACAATAGTTACTGTTAGGTGTTGGTCACCTGACTGTGAAGATTCAGTGCAATAGACAGAGCTCTCTGTGTTCCTGCAGGAAAACCTACCTGGGGTTCACTTTCCTGAATGATTGTTTAACTCTGTGAAAGTGAAAGTGACTACAGGTAGAAATAATCCTGATGTTGGCCTGGACCAAAGAACTTTTCAGGTTTACCCGAGTCACCCTTGGAAACCTCAGTGTGCACAAACTAAACTTCTGCAGACTGGGAGTTCCCAGATAGGAGAGGAAGACAAGGTGAATAAAACCAAAAGGATTTGCACAGCTTTTTTATGGGGCCTTAACTACTTCACTTTTGGCAAATAAACTTGGGGCTTTGGAGGAAGTTGTTGATGGAACCAAAAGACAGATTAAATCCTTCTGTGGGCTGATTAGTGTTGCTGCACCACCAATAACAAATATCGCTTTGCATGAGCAAAGATGGTAGCTCCAAAGGGAGCCAGACATAAAGGAATTGTGGCAAAAGTCATGAGAGGGATCGGGACAGAAAGTGTGAGGGACGAAGATGAAGACACTAGCACCGTCAGAAAACTCGAAACACCAGCCTTGGAAGTATCTTTTTACAAGAAAGTTTCCAGTTGAAACTCCTATAACTGCCCATAATGGCCCTTTACGTCTTTTTTTTTTTTTTAAATATTTATTTATTTATTTATTTAGGCTGTGCTGGGTCTTAGTTGTGGTGCACAGGATCTTTAGTTGCGGCATGCATGAGGGATCTAATTCCCCGACCAGGGACTGAACCTGGGCCCACTGCACTGGGAGCGTGGAGTCTTACGCACTGTACCACCAGGGAAGTCCCCCTTTACGTCTTTATCTCATTTTACTGATGAAGAAACCAAGGGACAGAGTTCACACGATTAGCAGACTTTTGTCTCCCAGAGCCAGTAGATTTTGTTCTTTCCGATCACTTTAAAGGTGTTATTCTTTTAAAATTCACATAATTAAATAGCTATGGTATTCTATATGTATGTCCTTTGGAATTCCAATCTGTTCCCATAATGATTCTCTTCTTCTATATAGTGAATATTAGGTAAATTCCTCTTAAAGAAAAAAGTCTGACAACAGATGAAATATTTAAGTAGTAGCACATTTCTCACATTCACTAGAAAGACAGACTTAAGAATGAGCTAATTTATGTCTTCTGAGTAAAGAAGCACCAACAGTATATCTGGAAATAGGCAGTACGCTAAAACTTTGGGGCCAGAATCAATATTTGCGATTAGATCTTTTTCAGCTGAGCAAACTGACCTCAGGAGAGGTAAAGTGAGCTCCCCAGAGTCTAGCTGTGAGTTACAGAGCCTGGATGGAGAAGCCCAGGTATTGGTGTAACCTCAACAAAGGTGATTGTTTCAGCTTTAGGAGAAAATATAGCTCACTCTGTAAGTCACTGAACTCTAAAAATGAAGAGATTTTTTTCACAGCTATTTATCTATATTCCAGTCATCCAGAGCACACCCCAAGCCTAGAGAAGATGGGTGGTCCCAGAGAAACCAGCCTAAGAGTGGCACCACACCTCAAAAGATTAATGTGGAAAAATATATTTGATTACGGTCATGACAAGTCAGGAAGGCTTGACCTGCCAGGAATAGGTGTGGGAGGAACTGTTATTAAATATTTATACAGCACTGATACACAATAAGTATAATTGTGCCAAACGTATAAAGTCCTTGCCCGAAGGCTTTTGCTGTCAGCTGTAAAGCTGGTTATTCCTGACATATCTGTTGTGTTGCTTCATCAGGTAAACAATCCATTCCATACATCAAAGAACCATCATTCTGATGAGGTATCTTAGGAATAAGACTTTATATCCGATGATTTAATACAGAAGTTGCAGATACTTGTCACCATATTAATAATTTTAGGAAATTCACTTTGATTCTCTGACAAGCTTACATTTATCTCTTTTCATTGAGTCTCTTTTCCTTCTTTCTACTTAACTCTTCCACACTGTTGCACAAAACACAATTATATTCTCTGCTATTGCAGCATGCATAATGGTACCAGCAAAAGCGAAGTACATTAGAAAGTTTTGTTTTGTAAATCTATGTTAGCCAAAAAGAAATTGTCAAATAATTCTAGCCAATCATGGATGCAGGAGCAAAATAAGTTAATAAAGGGTACTGACTCAAAACATCAGGCAACTTGATGGACACATACAGAGCTGACATCGGTTTTAACCAGGATACAGTAAGTGGGGAAGGGAAGTGGAAAAAATGATGCAGCCTTTGATGGAAAAAGATTTTATGCAGCTCACATGAGGCTCAGAAGATGCTGCATTATACTTCTCACTTACTTAAATCTGCAAAGGATTTGAAGTAACTAATACTATAAGCAAAAAATCTTCTCGAAATGGGATATATTAAGGTAAGAGTAAAATAACAGGAGTCCAGGTGATGAGGGATTTGGAGAGAGGAAAATAAACCACTTTCACTGGAAAACTAATACTAAGGATGACTATCAATTCTTGGGAAATAGTTTAGCTTTGTGCATGTTACTGATCACTAAGACAGACCAGGCAGTTAATACATAGACAGATAGGAAAAGCATCCATTCATTCATTTACTCACTCATTCATTCATGCACGGGATACACAGTATCTGCCTTCAGGTGCAGTGGTTGAGAATCCACCTGCCAATGCAGGGGACATGGGTTCGAGGCCTGGTCTGGGAAGATCCCACATGCCGTGGAGCAACTAAGCCCGTGTGCCACAACTACTGAGCCCGTGTGCCACAACTACTGAAGCTCATGCGCCTAGAGCCCGTGCTCTGCAACAAGAGAAGCCACCGCAATGAGAAGCCCACACACCGCAACAAAGAGTAGCCCCTGCTAGCTGCAACTAGAGAAAGCCTGCGCGCAGCAACGAAGACTCAACACAGCCAAAAATAAATAAATAAATAAATAAATTTATTTTTTAAAAAAAGGCTTGGAACAGAGCGGGTGGTACTAACGATACAAACAGCATTAAACACCATAACAGTGTGTGAAGACGTTTGAAACAAAAGGTAAGATACAACAAAACCATCTGAGGTTGGGAGTGTTAAGGGACAGTTTGAGAGATAAGGTGACATTTGAGCTCAGCCTTGAAAAAGAATATGACAGAGAAAAGCAAGGTGGGCAGATTTACAAGTAAGCCTGTGTGAAGACCCGCCCCAATGAGAGGGGAGCAGGGCCAGAGGGCATCAGTGGTTCCATGTGGCTGGAATGTGTGCAGGAAGGTCAGGGGCAGGGACGAAGCCTTCCATCTGAGCACGGGGTCAGCCTGGGAGGGCTCCTGGGTCTTCAAAGCCATGCTCAAGAGCGTAGGCTTGATCCTGAAAGTAAAGGGGCTAAAACACAATAGAGGCACTATCAGAAAGAAGGTGCGGGGTGTTACAGAATATCTCAGCGTTTAAGGGAATTAAAGCTACCAGTGGATGAGAGAACTACTTCAGGGATGCAGTTCTAGACTCCAGAGGGGTCCTTAAAATAGTAGAGATTTTAGAGATTAGATACTATTTTTATCCCACTTTTCAGGGAATATTCTAGGGTGTACAGGGTGGTTAAATTACGTATCTAGGTCCACACACTGTTACTGGAAGAGGGAAGAGTATGACACAGCTCTGGGTGGGGCGTAAGCATTTTCCTGAACATCCATTGAGGGCAGAAATCATTAGATAAGTGTTTCAGGGACATTAAAAAAATAGAAAATTTAGCTCTTTTAATCAAAGAGCTAAGAATTGAGGTAGAAGGATGACAGAAACTAGACAAAAGACAGTAAATGTATTAGGAAGGATAGGATAGATATGTACGTATTTCTTTACACAACACAGTTGACAGCTTCCTGAAAAGTGCACCACATTTTTGTAAAACAAATTATTTAAAATGCATTATATTAGGTAAGAGAATTTATTAATTCATAGTATGGATAATTTATACACTTTATAATAACCCTCTGATCAGTTTCTGGTTTGTAATTAAATTATCTTTTAAAAGGGACATAGCTATCCTGTAAACTGAGTGGAAAACAAAGCTAATCTCATTGAATAATGCTGCCCAAATCAATGTGAAATTACCACAACTAGTGTGGGTATTAAAAATATAAAATAACGTGAACACCTGCTAACCCAAAATGGTCTTAATTCCTGATCCCTTAAGACTGTCTTCTGTTCTACATCATTGGAAGATGGAAAGCAAAGTTCCCTGGGTTGTCCCAGAGCAAGCTGTGTCCTCTATGTAACTTAGCTACATGGGTCACTGGCCCTGTTCAAGTGAATACAAACATGTTTGACAAGATAAATCCTATTAAGACAGGAAATATGAGTCTTATCCTCTACTAATGAGTCTAACAAAGTTTTAACTGACAGAGCTTCTAAGCAGAGTGATCTTGGGCTTACATCTTACACCATAGGATGGTCGAGCAATAGGATGATAGGGAGATGTTTAACCCCAACCACAGTGGGGTCTTTGCAGGATTTTGTAGGTACACTCTATATGTAAAGGAGGAAAAACCCTGTTATCTAGAATCCAGCTGCCTCCTATAGAGGATGACTCTTATTAGACTACAGAGTTTCTCAAAGAATGAGTGGAAGATCCCTCAATCAGAATCAAATCATGACTATTAATAGTAAGTACTCCCAGGCCAACCCCAAACCAGATGAGCCAGCATCTGAATTTAATTTTAACAAAATTTGAGATGGTTCTTATGTAGCCTTATGATGACCATGGGCTTAAAGGAAGTAATCTCAGATGGCCCTTTGATTTTCATGAGCACCTAGATTGGTTTTGGATGTGCTGTGATAGGCCAAAGGAAGAGCTGGGGGTAGGAGCTGGTAAGATCAGAGTTGCTCTATATGACAGAGGGAGAAGAACATGAAATTCTGGGGATGGTGTGGTAGAAAGGAATTTGAAAGAATCGATGGGAAAAGAAAAGAAGAAAGAAGTCACCAAGATGTCCAGGGGTTAAGAATACTGGTAGAGTAGGCACTGAGAAATCTCAAATGTCAGGGTGGCTGAAAGGGCTTTTCAAGAACAGGGACATCTAATATTAAATCAGCATTGTCTGTGCTGAATGAATATCTAAAACCTACATCCTCTTTGTCTCTCTGGACATCCACAGAATCTGCTATACACACAGGCTTTTATGGTTGAGTTTTTGTTTGTGGAAATCAAGGAAAGACGCTGAACTTCCCTTCTGAATCCACACAGCATAAGAAGATAATGGGAAAATCCATAAATGGCAAAAAAGAACAAACAAACAAAACGTTAGCAGAAGCAGGAACTTAAGCAGAAGGACAGTGTCTCTGAAGTTACAGAGATCTGGGGGCTGGGCCTGGGACTTTCTGTAGGTATTGGCATGGAAGCTTGATCAATCTTTACTTAAATTTTAAGAGCAGATTGCTCCCAGCTGACTTTTAGGTTATGTGAGGTTATATGATCTTCTCCTTCTATTACTTTAAAACTTTAAAACAGAAAAAAAAAAAAAAATCTTCTGTATTTTCAAACCCTAGTGCTTAGAAGAAATTAGCTTTAAAAAAAAAAACCTTTTTTTGCTTTATTTTGAGCTCTTCTAGAATCCTTTTCCCAAAGTAATGATTATTTATTACATACTCCTTCAGAGGTATAGAACCTGCTGTTAGATAATTTTTTAAACTGAGGACCACACAAAACAACAGGGTGACCTATTTCTCAAAGGTTAAATTGAGCCCTGACAACCTTAAAAAGTAATACATTTCCCTCAACTGAGCAAAGTATTTACTTCTCAATGATAGATGCAGGCGCACAGCTGCTCCACAAGCTCAGTCAGGCTAAGTCTCCTGTTCACCTTCGATGCCCCTTTAATCAGGGGTCTTATTAACTGATTTTTAATTAGGGATTTGGTTATACCCTGTGTGGAAAAAAGAGATATATACATTTTTTGTTCAATCACTAAGACACAGGGTTTTAAAGCTGCTTTGGGTTATAACTTTTTGAACATGAGAATGGAATAAACCTCAGAGAATATTTGGTGAAGGAGAACTTGAAACTGAAAAGTTGTGAAATCTTATCTGGTCTCAAATTTGCTCTCCTAACATTGAACAGAGTATTTCCATATGCTTTAGCTTCCCCACTGTGACACGGGAATGGTGATCTTAGTCTGTGAGGACAATGACAATTTAGCAGACCTTTTCACCGTTCAAGAGGAAGATATTCCTACAGCTTTCCCCCCACAAAAGAAATGTTTATATAGGGTCTAGGTTTTCCTCTGGATCACATCGCTGAGGGCAATCATGTTTCCTGTGCATTTCCTTGAACAAAAGTTTCCCAAAACTAAAATTCCCCCTCTCTCGCTTGATTCCTTTCATCAAAGAAACAGACTTTTCATCTCTTAAGGACAGAATGAAAAATAAAGCCAGCTGAGATCTTGATGCCGTGCACGGGACCGGGCTCGCCCTTCAGCTGGGTGTGTCACCACCTGTGACTGACATGTACCTTTTAAAGCTTCAACCTCCCCCTGCCCTGCCTCTCCACTGCAGTGTCCTGTGCAGAAGGGTGGGTGTGTGGAGGCTGGATAAACACAGGCTGGTGCGTGGATTGCTTGCCTCTGGGACCCACAAGGAAAGCTGTGGGCATCATTTTCTCCTCACTTTCTTGTTCACAAAAAATGACCCCAGAGGTTCTTAAAACTAGGTTTTGGTGATGATCTCATAAAGATTATGCTGGGAAGCAGGAGACCCTCAATGTAAGCTGTTTGTGTAGGTCTGCATTTCTTCATCTGTAAAATGAGTGCATTGAATTAGATGCTCTCTAAGATTTCTTTCAGATCCATAATTCAACGATGCTCTGATTTTCCACTGTGCTCCCTGTCAAGTGAGTTATATGCTTGTCTAAGTTCTTCAACAACACAACCACCAAGCACTTTTTGCAGTTTGAGCTCTGAAAAAACAGTAAATCCCAGGACTCAAAGACATATCTATAAGATGAATAATTAGCAAGGAATTAAGAATTCAACTTTTGGAGAAACACCATAAGTCTTCTAAGATGCCCTCTCATTGAATAAAACAATAGCAATGATGACCAAAAAGCTGAATTAGCTCATTAATGCCCAGAATTGGCACGATCGAAGCTTGAAGAATTCCCACGACTTTAAAATGGGTGTCCTTCCAATTTTCCCAATGATGAAATTAAAATATTTTGAAAGTGAGGTATACTTCTCATCTAATCATATTCCTTAAAAACTGATTGGAGGGCTTCCCTGGTGGCGCAGTGGTTGAGAATCTGCCTGCCAACGCAGGGGACACGGGTTCGAGCCCTGGTATGGGAGGATCCCTCATGCCGCGGAGCAACTGGGCCCGTGAGCCACAACTACTGAGCCTGCGCGGTTGGAGCCTGTGCCCCGCAACGAGAGAGGCCGTGACAGTGAAAGGCTCGCGCACCGCGATGAAGAGTGGCCCCCCGCTTGCCACAACTAGAGAAAGCCCTCGCATAGAAACGAAGACCCAACACAGCCAAAAAAATAAAATAAATAAATAAATAAGTCAGGAGCTCTTTAAAAAAATAAATAAATAATAAGAACCTGCTGTATAAAAAAAAATAAAATTCAAAAATAATCTCTTTATTACTAATGTTGAAGTATGGTTTTAAAAAAATTGATTGGAGAAATATTGCCACTTGGGATGAAATTCACAACATTTTATAACTTTTAAAACTTAACATCCTAAACTATGCAATAGTTTCTTATGCTGCTTTTAAACAGATGTTATGAGCCATTCCATGTAGCAATGAGTCGCATACAGCAATGTGGGATGTTAATATGATAACTGTACTGGACAGTAAGCAAGATCCCAGGCTTGTAAACACTCTGGCCCAGAGCAGGGACAGAATTCCAGTTGGCTGATTAACCTGTATTTTGTGTACAACAATTACATATTAATCTATTTTACAGTGTTAATCTCAAATGTCCACACTTTAAAGAAGCAGAACCATATATGTACCCCTGTACTGTAGCCCCTGAAAGAGTGTGGTGGATTTTTGAGTAAATTTTTCATCAACGTCTACGCATGGTATTTTCCAACTTGATGAAAGCAACGTGCAATGCTGGGCTGCTGTCTAAACATCAGCAGCTCATACGTTGGTCATTTCTATCTCTGCTGCGCAAATACGACTGAGCTAGATCCTAACATTGTTTTAAAGCAATAATGTGCAGGCTGAGCTGGGGAGCCTTTCAAGGAGCAGTGTGACAATGAGGAGAAGCCAGTGGACTCTTCCCGGCTGCTCTGTCTCCCTCCCACGGCTTCAGTTTCCTATAAGTCAATCCCCCGAGGCAGCGGTTGGATAGAGATATAGAATCTTTGTTGTCTGGGGGAGAGGATAGAACAGAAACTTTCCACTCTTTCTATCTCACTCTATCCAGTCTTGTGTCCACTCATCGTTATTTTCAAGGTCGGGAAACTTTAAAAGAGCCTTTTAAAGAGAGAACCATTACTTATCAAATAAACAAGGATTACACTCCTGCCACCACCCTCCCTCTTCACCATCTCGGTGACATTCAGGGAGCTTCCCCACTCCGCAGAGGCAAGCACCAAACACATTTTCATTTCTGCAAGTCATTTTGCCCCATCCATAGCAGTAAAATTTTCAAAATAAAAACCACCCCGCAAATTCCCTGCTGTGGGGGACAGATGTAAGTGTAACATTATTTTCTTTTTGCTTGCTTTTTTTCTTCTTAAGTTTCCTCCGCTGAGCATGTTAGATAAATTCCTTCTGGGCTTCACTCTGTACCCCCTTACCCCCAACTATCACCCCATTGATGGAGATTTTGCAGTTTCATTTCAGGTTGTCCATGAAGGATATGATTCTAGACCACTTCCCTGCCTCCTGCCCAACCATGTTTGTGCTTGTGGGAGTGTTTGGTGTGGAAATCAGAAGCTGATTTACCACCAGTAAAATGGCTTCTATCATTATAAATATTCGTCAAGCATGGTTACGCACACAGACTTTAGTCACCTACTTTTTTGCTGAAGGACTGAACAATAGCATGGGTATATTTCAAACAGCAAAGTCCTTTCTAATTCAGCAGAAATTAAGACAAAGTACAAGGTCACAACATCGGGATGTTTACAGTCTTCCAAAACTGCATTGCCTTTTGTTGAAATAATTATGTAGTAATTTGTGGCATCTTTATTAAAAGTAATTACATTTTGGCAATATTTCTTTTGAGAAGTTGCCCAACTGCTATTTATTTTGGATGGATGTGATTCAATAACAAAAGAAAATAAGTCGCTATAGTTTATTTCTGAATAATGCAACTTCTGTGCAGCACTAAGTATCGTGCATGATATTCATCAACTTTCATTCATTGAACATTTCTATATTTTATTATATTACTTGTTTGTTGTATTAAGAGTTTTTCTTCTCTTACGGACTCAATTATTTCTCATTCATCCAATTGGCTTAGTCAGTTCAGGCTGCTATAGCCAATTACCATAGACCGGGTGGCTTTGACAACAAACATTTACATCTCACAGTTCTGGAGGCTGGGAAGTCCACGATCAAGGTGCTGGCTGATTTGGTGTCTAGTGAGAACCCTCTTCCTGACTTCTCGCTGTGTCCTCATATGGCAGACAGAGAGAGAGAAATCGAGAGAGATCATCTCTCTCCTGTCTTTTTTCACAAGGGTACTAGTCTCATTAATGAGGGCTCCACCCACATGATCTAACAGCCTCCCAAAGGCCCCATCTCCAAATGCCATCCCATTGGGGATTATTCAACATATGGATTCTGGGGGGGTACACAAACATTCAGCACATCGTTAACATTCTAAAAATTGATCAAGAGGTGGCAGAAACAGTCCTAGTGTTTTACCCTCTGATGTGAGCAGAGGTTAGAACAAAGACCTAGATGGGTAGTGTGTAAGATTATGAGGGGGAACCAGGAGGAAGCCTGTATATAATGGAACTCAAATCCAGGTACTATTAGGAGAGAAAATACAGGTTCTCTTCCTGCCCAAGAACACACTGACCTTTGAGGGTGGTGATGGCTGGCTGTGTGGGAGAGGGGACTGAATGACAAGGGGCAGGGCCGGGGGCCTGCCATGAATAGATGCCTACTGTTTCCTACATGTGAAGCAGGGGACAGTTTAAGAATGACTTTGATCTTTGAGGATCTTTTCCACTTCCTTTAAGTCTGCAGTTCTCAACTAGGGGAATGGGACAAACGTCCCATGTACCTGTGGATAATTTTCACAAAGCAGTTAGAAGCCCAGCCCCAGCCTAGACTTCCTCAATCAAATCTCCAGGGCTGGTGCCTGTGGATTCTGAAAAACCTTCTCCAGTAATTTGCATTTGCGCAGTTAATTGAAAATGAATGCCCTAAGTTGCTCAGTTAATATTCCCTTAGTTGTACAAGCATTTGAAAATCTCAGAAGACTGGAAACCCTTCCTGAGCTGGGCCCTGGGGAGGAACACTCAACTTATAACTCTTTCCCACTGAGTTTTGTTTTTGTTTTTTTTTTTGGCATCCAGGAGGCTTGATCTTTATTTTGTTTCCAGCCCGGATGAGGGAGATCAGCGGAGTGTGGCCTGAAGGGGAGCACAGAGATGCCAGCAGTGCCCCAGGATCTGCCTGCCCTGCCCAGAGGCCCAGAGCTTAGGGAGGGGTGTGGCTTTCTTCCACCTGTCCTTCCCAGAGTTGGATCTGAACTCAGGCCCTGGTATTCTTTCCTCATTGTCCTCAGGTTCCTGAGCTGAAAAAACTCAAGTCCAGGCGACTGATCAGGCCAGAAGTGTTTTAGAGGGTGCAGAAGAGTCACAATTTACAAAAGGTAAACAATCTCCCAGCAAAGAAACCCTGATGCAGAGGACAATTAAGATCCCCTGGGACTTTCCTGTAGGGCGATGCTTCACTGCCAATTAGGGCTTCTGTGCCGGATGACACGGTATCAGTATTGCCATTAGCTGGTGCAACACAGAGCTTAAACACTTGTGCCAGAGAAGCATGAACACCCAAATTAGTGCACCCTGCTCTCCTAGTAAAAAATTAGAAAGGAGAAAAAATTGCTGTGTATCAATGTCTTACCCATCAACCCGTCCTTCGCAGCATTTTGCATCTAGTAGTCATTCAGCAAGATAGCTTAGATTTTTGTTGAATAGATGTTGCAGTCTTTCTCGTGTGCATATCTTCCATTTATCCTTGGGCACTATTTTGATACTTAAAATTAAAGAATGTTTCTTTGAATTGAATCTCTCTGGCCCATAATTACTCCAAAACGCCATCCAGTATTGATTATCCATCGAGATGACTTAGTCTTTCTTAAGTATCAGGGTAGGAGAGAAGAGCATGATTTGACAGCTGAGGGAGCACCATGGAGAAATCTGATCTACTGACAAAAGTACACACCACCTTTGTGGTTCCTCCATCTCTGTGCTCTGAACTCCCAGGATGTTCAAAGGTAAATCTGATAATCTGTTGTTTGGCACAAAAAAATTAACTCATGCCCCACTTAGGATGGAAAGGTTTGGAAATCATGACCTAAAACACTCTGACCATCTTGTAATGAGAGTTTTTACATGCATGTCATCCAAAAATGACTACCTGTTTAAGTTCCCAGATTTTAAAGAAATGCTAGAGATATTCTAATTAAAATTTGAAGGTAAACATTCTGTACAGAGTCCCAAAGTATTTGAAGCAAAAGAATGTTGGGGTATGGTCATTTCTCTGCATAACTGAGTAACTGGATGGCCATACACCCTGCTAAATATTTGTTAAAAGTACATTATTTATGAAAACAATTAAAATGCTTAAAATTATCACTGAAGTATCTTGAGTAAATATAAAGTTATGTGGATGTAAAAACACAATCTTTTCATAGTCTAGATGTGACTACTAGACCTTAGAGTGTTAGATTTAAAGTGTGTGGGAGCTCTCAAATCTGAAAAGTTATACATTTGCTGTAGATCAGCAAATGGAAATGAACTGCTTTCAGAACAGGAGCATTTAAGCCACTTCTCAATATACTTATATTGTAAGTCCTGTATTCAGAACCGCATATTTGTATTTATTTATTTTTTTATGACAAGGAGAAAAAGCCTGAAGTCAAGCCGTAAATCTAATGCTTTCTGCTTATTCTGTGTCCCTGCATAAAGGTAAAACATATTTCCCTTTGTTTATCACACATGTGACTAGTATTAGCATTTTTGTTTTCCTTAAAAGTAACTGGGTTACCACTAATATCCTCATTAAAAGTTTTTGGTTTTGTTTCTTTTTAGAAAAAAAAACAAAGCAAAACAAGAACAGAAATTTCACCTCCCTGAATAAACCTGTCCAAAAAACAAATACGATTATTTAAGGAAACAGGATACCTCAGTTTTTGTTGCATTAGTATTTTTGAGTAAGAAATGCTATAAATATTTTAAATATTTTAAATCAAAATGTCAAACATTGACTTGCAAAACTTTTGGAAGTCTAAATACTCCTAATATTTAAAAAGATTAATTTCAAGTGGTGAATTCATTTATAATCTTATATATAAGCTATTATATATTATATGTAATTGTGAATGAACTACCATCCTATTCCAACTTTTAGTTCAAAGAAAAGCCTAAGCTGGGACTTCCCTGGTGGTCCAGTCATTAGGGCTCCGTGCTTCCATTGCAGGGAGCACAGGTTAGATCGCTGGTCGGGGAACTAAGATCCCACATGCCACGTGGTGCAACCGAAAAAAAAAAAAAAAAAAAAAAAGCCTAAGCTGAATTTCCAAAAGCAAGGTGTTAGACAAAGTTAGGCAAAATCATTAAACACAAGGCCACAAGTAAGTTTTGAAATCACAGATAGTGTTGTTTCTAATACAGAACAATTTTCAGAGGCCTGACATGACAACACTCTCAAGTTTAATGGGTTCATGTTGAGAAAATATACGGATATTTTTATTATTAAGAAGAGCTTCCATGTTACCCTCTTTTCATGGAAAATTAATAGGTCTTTTAGTGGTGTCTCATATAGAATTTACCTTAGCAGAGGGTTTGATTGATGACTTAGGATAACTTTCCATCCATGAAGATTTGCAAAAGTGTTCCAATTACACTTACCACCCACCCGTGTAAAGTACAAATTATGTGAAACGAAACCTTTGATATCAACAAAGAATAAGCGAACACAGTCAATTCCAGCTGTGTATCATTTCATCCTCAGGTACTATCTCATGTGCATTTCATGTAACCCTGTGACACTGGTGTTTTCACTCCCATTTCACAGATGAAGAAATAAACAGGTTCACAGGGATCAAGTGACTCGTCCAATACACGTTTAGTAAGATGGGGGATCAGAACGTGAACCCAGTTGTGAGGTAGATACTTCCTTGGTGAAATCCTTTGTCTGAAATCCTTTCATGAGAGCACAAGTTCAGACTCGTGCCTTTGAGGCTCCCTTGTCTTAGGCCCTGAGCACAGCCACCTCTGGAAGCAGCCGTGGTAAGAAGTCACACCACCAGATGGACGGGGGTGCAGCTCCGGAGAGGTCGTGACATGGTCCTTCTCACGCGCCTCCACCCTGCCTGCACACCTCACCACCTCCAGGGCACCTCCCACATCAAAGACACCCAGGTGTACGAAACATGGGTCCTGTCATCACCAGGAGGAGCCTCCGAATCCAACTGCACACAATCCCGGGAAGCACTGTTTACAGTGCGACTTTAAGGAGGTCCTCCCCCGTCCTCCTTGTCCCTGGAAGGCCCTGCTCAAACGTCATCAAATCACTACTCAGCAGGGATCCTGAGTGACAGAATTCTTTTTTTTTTTTATTCTTTAAAGATTTTTTTTTTGGGGGGATGTGGACCATTTTTAAAGTCTTTATTGAATTTGTTACAATATTGCTTCTGTTTTATGTTTTGGTTTTTGGCCACGAGGCATGTGGGATCTTAGTTCCCCAACCGGGGATCGAACCGACCCCCCCTGCATTGGAAGGCGAAGCCAGGAAAGTCCCCAGAGTGACAGAATCCTAACATCGAGCACAAAACTGGAGGAGGCGGGTTTAATTACAGAGTGTCTTTCCCTGTGCCTGGGATAAGCAGGCGCCCAGGAGGGAGCCCGAACCCAACTGCCCAGCTGCGCTGTCTCCTTCTGGCCACCCTCAGAGAGGCGAGAACCATCTAGCTGCCAGTGTTCTTACTACTTCCCTGTGTTTCCAATAAACTCCTACATACAGCAAGAAAAAAAAAAAAAAGCAGTTCTACTTTAGAAAATGTTCAAAATCTGTTTTTTTTATTAAAATGATTTTAAATAACTTTTTTTAGAGTGTTTAGGATTTTTTTAAAAAAATCCCTTTGGAACAGAACTGACTGAAAAATGAGAATGGAGGTTAGCTTACGTGCTGGCCTATCTGCCGTGTGAGTCCTGACCAGAGGGCCCTCCTCCTCGAGGTCCCACACTCATCCTCTGACTAAGCAACAAGGAAGTACATGGAACTGCCTGTTTCCTCCAAGCAGATGGTTCCCTGCTTTTCAAACAGATGATCGTAAAATCAGTAGGCTATTTTAAGAATGAGCTGATCAAACACACCAACTTGCCTGCTTACGAGTGCTGAGTGAACAACCCATGACACCTGGCACCTGAGCCCCGCTTTCTCCTAGGTGCAGGATGAGATGCTCATTTCAATCTGACGCGCCTATGGATGGGGTATGTGTAAGGACCACATCTCTCTCCTCCTTTGCTTTCTTTCACAGAGCTGAGCCCTCTGCTCTGGAGCTGCTGGAGTTCTTTCAGGAGGACGAGGAAGCAAGGCTAGCCGCCCGCTAGAGACCTACCTACACTCTTAATGCCTGGTCTGGTGAAGCCGAGATGGAAGAACTTCAACTGAACAACTCAAGCTAGTTCTACGGTTGAGGCTTCTTCAAGGGAAGAAAAACGGTTAGTTTTTGATGTTTTTGTAAAAATCATAAAAATATGATTTTTAAATGTATTGGTTTTGTTTTTTAAGATTCACTGCTGTGAGTATGGTACCCCCTTCACTCCTTTTCTCAAGAGGTATTTATTGGGTTGCACAATATGCAAGGCATCCTGCTAGGAAAATTCTTTCCCATCAGCTACATAAGAAACTGTCTTATTTTCTGCTCTCTTCCCAAGGTCTAGAATAGATCCTGGCATATAGCAGAATCCTAACACATGCTTTAACAAATGAATTACACACTGAGACAAGGGGTACCTGCATTTCCCCCACCAGGAGTTCCTATGGTGATGAAAATCAGTATAAAGACCTTCCCCTTTGATAGTCTCTACTGCCAACTAGTTCTTTCCTGGAGCTAGAATCAGATAGGCCCCACAGGATGGACACAGCCTCACAGCAAATTAGTTAATTCACCACCAGATGTTAACTGACCACCTACTATGTGCAATTCCCTCTCCGATACAATTGGGCCATATAAGATATTGCCCCTGTTTTCAAAGAGTTTCTATACACATAGAAACTTAGTTGCCACAAAGTGACAAAGTGACCACTGAACCCATTCACAAACTAAGACAATTGAACACCATCCCAGGAAGAAAGGGAAGGGCTCTTTATGCAGTATTGAGGCCAAGGAGGTGGGTGGTAGGCATTAAAGGAGAACTCAAAGAGATCAGAAGACTGGGTGATTACAGAAGGCAGAAGTCTTGAATTAGGCCTCGGAGCCCAGGTGGAGAATGGAAGAAAGGGCATAACAGGAACACAGGCGTGTGTGTGTGTGCACCTGTGGGTGTGTTGGGAGGTGAGGGAGGATGCGAAAGTGGAAGAAAGCAGAGCATACAAGGCATGCCAAGAGTTCATTCTGTCCAGCACGATTTGAGTCAACTGAATAAATATTTATTAGTTCATGCTATGTGCCAAGCATTGTGATAGGTACAAAGGACACAATGGTTAACAAGACTGATATGGTCCCTGGCTCACTGGCTAGTGGAAGATACAGACAAGTAAACAGATAATTACAATACAACGTGATAAGTGCTGTGATAGGGCAAAGTCCAGGTGTTATGAGAAGGACGGAGAATGGACCCCACCCAGATGGGAGGGTCAGGAAAACTTCCTAGACATTCCCTACAAAGGCTGTCAAGCTGACACCTGAAGCCAAGGTAGGAATTAGTTGAGTGAAACTACGCAGGTAGCTTGTATAGCACCTACCCTAGAAGAGCAAGCATGATGGACCACAGGGATCTGAAGTTGGCTGAGTTTGCAGGACTGCAAGGGGACGACAGCAAAGAGATGCGCCGGGGACGGAAGCAGTGGCCAGGTAGGCAGTCTCGTGTACTTCACTTTAAAGAGTCTGGACTTTATCCGAAGAGCGAGGGTAGCCACTGAAGAATTGTAAGGGAATGAACCAAACATATTTGCATTTTGGGTAGATAACTATCTGCAGTGTGAGACGGCCCTTAGAGGAGAAACAGGAGATAAGAACACAAGAGTAACATGTAGCTCGGTTCTTCAAGGTCCACCCTAGACCAGCTCAAGAACTAAATGAATATTTCATGAGTGAATGAATGAGCTGATCAACCCATCAGTCAATCATTCAGTGCAGGACTGAAAACAGGAGACTTGAGAGAGAGGATAAAGTTGTCTGTGTGTACATAAGGGTCAGAGTGAATGCACATCGGAACGCTGACATGTCTTCAATCTTGCATCTCATCAGACAAATGAGAACAACAGTTGACAACGCAGCGCAGGGTAATAGAGGGAAACAGCTTCAACACTGGAGTTAAAAGACCCATGTTTGACCCGTAGTTTTGCCAGTTATTAATTTTGAGTTGCGTCTTAATTTCTCTGACGCTCAGGTCCCACATTATATCCGCTCTTTATGTGTAACCACACAGCATATAACAGGAATGGTTATCACAACCTACGTACGTTTCTGTTTTCAGCTGATGTTTAGGAGCTGTGGTGGGATTTGCAGCCTGGTGGCATTTCTAAGTCAACCACTGTAAAAAGAAGTTAGTGAGACCTACATGACAATGAAGTTGTGGTTCATGTGAAAGGGAATTTAGAAAAAAAAGTAGCCACTATTGTTCAAACTTTGGGCAGGCAACTCTCTACCTTGTCAACTGGAGACCCTAGCAGATAGGGAGGATGTTAAGAGTTCATCTCCTGTTGCTGTCCCCAAGGAGGGGAATGGCAGCAGAAATAGGCAGAAAAAATAATGTACCTGAAGGCCACAGGGGTCGGTGAGGTGGCTTGGAGACCATTTAGGGACACAGTCTAGACGAGAATCCATTGAGCTCCCACCTCAATATAAAGACTCAGCTGTGGGACTTCCCTGGTGGTGCAGTGGATAAGACTCTGCGCTCCCAATGCAGGGGGCCCAGGTTCGATCCCTGGTCAGGGAACTAGATCCCACGTGCATGCCGCAACTAAGAGTTCGCATGCCACAACTAAGACCTGGCACAACCAAATAAATAAATAAATAAATATTTTTTAAAAAGACTCAACTGTTAGGGGGGTTCATTTCATTTTCATGATGAAGTAAAGCTTGAATGAATTATTCTTGTTTATTTTCTATCCTCACAGAGTTAGCCCTCAGCAGTTGGGTCTAATCTATCCTCCTTAAAGACTCCAATCAATCAATCACAACAAAGAGGCCACTTTCAGTTTCTCTAGGAAATTCCAATGCAAACAGTATTGAAATAAGTTGACTACATAATTCATCCTCTCCAGTGACCACGCACCCACCAGTGACACCTCAGTGAGAGTTCACAATCACAGGTGTCTTATACAAGCTACACACCTCTAATACCAGGCATGGACATCTAAAGCTGCCATCAGAGTCTCTTTATCGAGATTGAAATCCCTGAGTCTTCTGTGCTCCAATACATTTCACCATCCACATTGTTTAATTGAGCCCTTTACTACAAATGTTTTAGGCTCTGATGCAAGACAGGAATTTGAAGCATGCATTGGAGTATTTAATGGTGTTAATTTCTGGGGCACACAAATATCAGCTTCACTCAACAATCCAATAATCTTGCAAAATAAAGAAAATACACCAGAGAATGAAATGCAGCATGGAATTCTCCAGGACTGCAAGCAAAGCAGTTCCCTGATCCTGCTGCCTGATAATAAAACGGCCGCCTATTTAGACCCTTAAAGATATGAAAATAAAGAAAGAAAAAAGATGGGGGTGTTTTCAGATGAAAGAATCATTCTATATTTTATACTCAAACATGTTTAGTTGGCTGCTTCAAGCTCTCAAACATGTCCCAAGTTAATTTTAAATGTAACACATCTGATCATTACAAACAAAATACAGTCCTTGTTGCTTTTGGTTTGTTTTTTTAACTGGCAGGCATCAACTGAAACAAATCCTACCTGGAAATATGGATGGTCTCTTTTTCGGGCGCCTCAGGTGAATGGGTTCCAAGTTTTTAATGTTTCTTTGAAGTCTTCCTTTAATGTCATTTCCTATGAGTAGTTCAGGTGGCAGGCTACTCCGTCTTGATGATTTACAATCATTTTGAGATGAATTTAGTTTGTTCTTCGTCCTGGAATATAAATTGCCGTCATCAACTGCCATGGTAGGAAATACATTAGATTTTCTCAACAAAATCTGAAAAGCCAAACCCAGCCTCAGCCATCTGCGTCTCCACCCCAGATTCAGATGTTCTCATGCTTTACGCCGCACTTGTTTGGGAAGCTTAGCAAGTTGATAGGCGTGTACTTGAACAGGTGTAGAATTACGAAGGAGCCCCTCCTATCCACAGCTAATAGCACAAGGGAGGAGAGATCCAAAATATCATTAGGTTCAGAAGACTGAAGAATTTGAACAGATGTGGCACACGGGTAATAAAAGTGATGGTTACTGTGTGAAATTTCTGTTTTATTCATTACCCTAAATTACCTGTATTATTTATTAGTGCGATGTCATAAAGCAAACACAACTTATTCTTTAAGAATGAATACCTATGCAAATCGCAAGCCTAATTATTATTACTTTCCAAACTATTCAAGATTTTTTACAAGCTTTTGGGAAACATTTTACATTTCCTCCTACCTTTTTGTTTCAAACTACACACGCAGAACAAACATCTGTCTTTATTAAATTCCTTATCTGGCAGGCAGCCGACTGGAAGTTGGCTGGACGAAGGAGATGAGAGATGGTTGGGGAGATGAGGAAGGAACCCGCAGTGGGCGTGTACCTAGCAGCAGTGCCGGGAACCCAGCGCAGCTCCCCACCCACCCCTTCCATCCTGCGCTCTACCTGGCAGACGGCTTCTTGAAAAGGTCAGCTGTCTGGCGGCGAAGTCAGAGGTCTAGCAAATGAGCTGTGACCTATAAGTGATGGCAGCCTCCACTCAGCAAAGGGAAAGGAAACTCTGTGATCTTTGCGGGGATTCTGCCTTGCTCTCAACTAACGTGGTCAACTGGTTTGGTGGTCCGAGAAAAAGCAGCATTTACTAGATTCCTGCTTGACCCGTCCCATACTTTCTTTCTTTCTCTTCCGGAGTTTGCATTTTGTGTCCTTTGTTCCCTTCCCCCTTGCTCTATTTATGTGGAAATGTTCTGCCCTTTTTTCTTTAATTGACTGTGCAGAAATCATAACTCGATCATTTATTCCCTCATGTCCCAGGGCTGGGTCTCCTCTCCCCAACCCCCTCCTCTGTCTCGGTCTCACACACACACACACACACACACACACCCCTCTTATGTTCTGTCTGGTTGCAGTGTGAGTCAGAAGATAAAGAAGATAAAATCTGCCTTTTCTCTTCCCAGCGCCTGGAATCAGTAGATACATAGCATTATAAAGGATTTAGGGGTTGTTTCAGAAATCACTGTTTGCTTAGGTTTCCTGGCTGCCAAGTAGGTTGTATTACTTGGTAGAATTTAGGAGCTGGGTCTTTTCACCTAACTGAGGATACACTTCAACACAAGTATAAGTTTCATTCTCGTTTCTCCTTTTAGCAAATAGGTCTTCAAACTACAACAGATTTTCTGAAGAGAAAAGTATTTTTTTAACAAGTGTGTCCAGATTAGGGTTGCATTATAACCCATAAATTATAATTATAATCCAGCAAGCTATTTGCATATTAGATTATTAAATTATTTTACTAATTCTGAGAAACATCTACACCATTTCCCTTGCAGGACTTAAAACTATTTTGTCAAGTTGGAACGTATCACGAACTTCAAAACAATGAGTGGCTTGTACAAAACTATTCTGAAAAGCCCATGAGACTTCTTGAATCTCCCTTAGCTTAATGAAGATACATTTTTTTTTCTAGTAAAGAAATAAAAAGTAAAGCATTACTTAAAGTTTGAGATAACGATTTAATAGGAGAAAGAATGCATTTCCATAATGTAAATCTCAAGAATGTTGTTTAAGTTTTGAATACCTAACAGGGTAGAGCCCTAGGGTACAAAATACTGGATGCTAACAGCGAGAAATCTAGCAAAAGACAAGCTGAAAGTCGAGCTATTTAGTGACTTTCTTTCCCAATTCACGGTATCCCCACGGGGCTAAATAAGAGTGTGTATGAGATGAAATGGAGTCTTAGAGGAAAGGTGTTATTATCACACAGAGTGTGGAACAGGTACGGCTGCACCTTGGAGAGGCTGGCTGCAAACACAGGGTTAAGAGTGTATGCATCTGGAAGGCATTGTAACAATAGCTGTGGTTTATTGCACGCTTAATACCAGCCAGGTTCTGTGCTAAGCTTTGGACATGCATCATCTCATTGATTCTTCCTAATCCCCCTGTTCTACAGATGAGCACACTGAGACTGCCAAATGCCCGGGGAACTGGGGGAGAGATCTGAACACAGCTTTGACCTGACTCCAACGATTATGCCCAAGGCCATGCTTTGAACTACACCACACTGAAAAAAAAAACAAAAACAAAAAACTACACCATACTCAAAACAAAACAAAAGAACACCATGTTGCATTATTAAATGTATACATGAAATCTGAAAGAACTCTGAAGTCTTTCTCTATTTTCCTAACACAATTCTTGGTTTTAGGCAGATTTCCATTGCATCACTGAGTGAGGGAGGAATGGTCTGGCTGACCTAACTGGGCCTCCCCCGTGTAACCCAGCTGTCAGGACATCTTTAAGATTCATGGAATGAAAGTACGAAAAAACAGAAGGAGAATTCCGATTTATGCTTTAATAATAAAGTATTCATGTTGAGACTTTGCATATTAAAATGCATTTTAGATAAACGTATTCCATTTTCCTGAGATTTAAATCATAATTAGGGAAAAAAATCCTACCCTACTTGTGAAGGTGCCCCTAATCTCCTGATCCTCTAAAAATAAAACGATGTAAGAGAGGGCTCAGGGTTCCTGATATGCGCAATTTAATTCCTCTCCTGCCCAACTATTCTCCACTCATTGGGAATATAAACAGATATGAATCTAGCTCATTTAATATATTTTCTCAAAGAGAAAAGTGAGAACAGCTTGAATTTGCTATTATTCAAATTTTAGGGTAATGAAAAAAAGGACAATTTTTATTTATTTTAAAATAGTATTAAATTTGTGAACATAAAAAAAAGTAAACTTTCTTTTCAAAATATTTACATTGGCTGACAACATGAGTGATAATCAGCCACAAATAATTTAGCTTGGTTTGGGCTAAACGAGAATATTCACAAACTGTAATGTTAAGTCCATTCCTCCCTCTTCATACTACCAGCCAAAAGTGGAATTTCATTTTTTTTCAGGTAGTCAAAGGAATGATGATATACTAGGCTCTGAGCTGAAAGAAATCTTGAAACTTATAGCATAGTTAAGTAATTTAAAATATATAACCGGACATTTTCTATTCCTATACCTTTAATAACCATTACGTTTTAAAAGTTTCCATTCTCCTAAAAATCCAATATATTAATCTCTTTTGAATTATTTTAATTTATTCTTCAAGAACTTGTGTTTTGTTTTGTTTTTTTTTACCAAAATGGATTAAATTTAATCTGTGTGGTACCAAAAGCCTTAGAGCTTTCTTTGTTTTTTTAATTAATTTTTATTGGAGTATAGTTGACTTACAATGTTGTGTTAGTTTCTGCTCTACAGCAAAGTGAATCAGTTATACATAAACATATATCCACTCTTTTTTAGATTCTTTTCCCATATAGGTCATTACTGAGTATTGAGTACAGTAGGTCCTAATTAGTTATCTATTTTACATACAGTAGTGTGTATGTGTCAATCCCAGTCTCCCAATTTATCCCTCCCCTGTTTTCCCCCTTGGTAACCATAAGTTTATTTTCTACATCTGTGACTCTATTCTGTTAAGAACTTGTGTATTTTTTATTAAATGCTGTTACCATCTCATGAACATTTTATTCCTCCTGCTAATAAGACACTGTCTTCTTTCTCTTAGAATGTTCAAATATTCCATAGAAAGACATTTATTTCCTCATTTGCAGCTATAATTTCCTTGTGAATTTTGATAGCTTTTAAATAGCACTACTAAATTATTTGGATTTTTTGAGAAGGCTGCAAGTTGAGAACTGTACAATTTTACAACTGTAACCACCTTGCTCATTATCACCTTTTGAGAAATGATCCACCAAGATTTTAGGCCTGTTAAGATTCAACCGATTAGCTTCCAAATCTCAGTCTGACTCTGCTGTACTGTATATCCTGCAAATATTTCTGATTTTTGAACTCTTTATTCAGTTTGTAAACTGAGAGGACCAATTATTCAGTGGGTTTGCCACCAGGAAAAAAAAAAAATCATCGTGTAGAATGTCAGAATGAAGGATATCACCAAGCCAAGCAACTCCACTGATGCATCCCTCCGAGAGGTCACCTGCCACCTCTTACTGCCAACATGTCTTTGCTTGGTGTTGTTAACACACCTGCAGTATTACCTAGGGTGTGACCATGGCTGAGGAAATCTTTTCTCAGTTCCTAACAATACAATGGAGATTTTCAGTACTTATCTCATTGGTTCTCCCTGGCAATTAGCACTAATGACCAGCCTTTCCCTCTTCAAATTCTCTGCTCCCTTGGTGTCCATGACACTATTATCTCTTGTTTTCCTCCTATGTCTCAGGTCCCTTCTGCTCAGATTCTTCAGGGGCTCCTTAGAAGGGTATTTTCTTCTCTCCTTCCCTCGTTCCTTCTCTTTGGCAAGCCCTCTGAGTGGACACATCTACTATGTGTCTGACACCATGCAAAGTCCAAGGTCTCTGCTCTCAAGAACCTCTTCATCTAGGAAGGGAGACGACCTATAACAAACGAGTTACTGGAACACAGAGATCACTCTGTGCAGAGGTGACATAAAAAAAGCTACTTGGTCAGCTCTTCCTGATGGGGAGGGGAATGGGAAGTGAAGCGTTTTCAGGGGAGAAGAGGAGAGTTCACAAGGCAGATGAAGGGAACCAGTGCAAAGGCACTAAGACGTGACATCACACCAAATGCCCACAAAATGGCAAGCACAGCAATCCTGTACCTACCCTGGGGCATTATATCATGCAAAACTACAGACATTGAAAAAGTGAGATTGAGCAATCCTAGCAAATAGGGAACAGAAGTTAAAACCATAAGTTGGCATTATTACATATTTGTTCAAACACCACCACAAATGAGACATACAGAAGACACCTCCTTTAAAAAAATCAGTATTAAAAACCTGGTTCCAACCTGTGCAAACAATTTGGTAATTCCTAACAAAATGTAAAAAGACATTAAAAAAAATCTGGCTCCAGTAAATAACCCTTCTCCTGAATCATCTTTATTTATTCCAGAATCTATGATACAGAGATTTGCTGAAGCAGACTCTTATGCAAGTTTTTAATGTCATGCAGACTGTACCTTTTAAAAAAATCTTTAGAACCAGGTCTTACTGGCTTGAAATCCTACTTCATTTGCACTTGCATTCCTCTTTGTTCAATTTTGCAAGTCTCAGCAAAATGCCAGCATAACTGCCGGGCCTTTTCTCAAATTAAGGCAGGGCTTAAGGACACATTTTTCTGGGCTTGTTGTGGAGTTCTCTGGTGAGAAGGTACAGCATAAACAAATCTCCCTCCCTGTACTACGTCCCTGACACACCCACATGGTCTCTGAGAGGAAGGATGGATAGTTATTCTTCAGCTAAAGGAACTAAACTGAAATTTGCATTCATAAGAGAATCAAAGCTTTTAAAATATTTTGTCCAAATACTAGATGGTGTAACCTCAGAAATGCGGTAGCTAAAACCAGGTTGGCAAGTGACTGCTGTCACTCAGATGGCAGCAGTATTAGTGGCGCTCAGCGGACGTTCTCAACCACGACTGCAACTTTCATCTGGGTGCCGATGACGTGAAGTCCAAAGCCCCAACCCAGACTTCTCCGTAGTGTTCTAGATTTAAAATGTTGGGGGGTGATGGATTCATAGGTGTACACATATGTCAAAACTAATCAACTTCTATACTTCAAAAATAAGCAATTTATTATATGTCAATTATACCTCAATAAAACTTTTTTTAAAAAGGCAACGTTATACCTTCCCCCAGTGCATTCGGCCAGGATTCAGACATGTTCCGGGTTTCAGCTAATAAAATTAATAAATAAAAGTGAAAACAATCTTCTGATTCCATCATCTACATCAAGAGTGAGAGAAAAATATACATGGACTCAAGTGTTATGTGAGTCATTTTCACTTAAGAATTTTCTTATCCTGAACTATGCCTTTAGTGTTTAATTTACACACTGTAGAACTCCAAGAATGCCTGAAAGATGTCTACATGATACTCCCAGGTAACACATTCACTGTTACAGTGAGTTGCCTAGAGAAGGTGCTCAATAAATATTACAGAATGAACGGAGAAGTAAAAGAGTAAAAAACTACAATGAAAAAAAAAAAGAAGGCACTTCTTAACAGGAAGTTTCCTCACAAGCTACCAAGAAAAAGTGTGCAATCTTTTAGGGCAAAGAACTTCAAGATCAGGATAAACGTCGGTCATCTTAGGTGACTTAGGTGCAGCCTTGCTAAACACCCAAGCACTGGATGAAATGAGCTAGTCTGAAGATTCTTCCCACAATTTCCGACACTGCTGATGTTCTTTAGATTCTAGGATTTGAACTTTCCAGAGGTAACTGGCAGCATGAATGCCTTCAA
The DNA here is from genome assembly GCF_009873245.2 of Balaenoptera musculus. Classification (NCBI taxonomy): domain Eukaryota; kingdom Metazoa; phylum Chordata; class Mammalia; order Artiodactyla; family Balaenopteridae; genus Balaenoptera; species Balaenoptera musculus. The sequence goes on along the minus strand of NC_045802.1, from coordinate 8,666,434 downwards.
TAGCTTTGGAGCTGGATCAAACACTGCACTGATTATTCAGGTGACACCACCCATTTAATGAAAAAATGTGAAATGTCCTAGTCATTGAGCTAGCGCTATTCTGTGCAAATTCAGGTGTGAGCAATAGAAAAACTTTATAACTCACGGCCATTTAAACCCCAGTTTAGCTTTATATGGTTAGCATTTTTACAAACATCGTATTGCTTCTTATGCAAACAAAAGTAAAGTTTTTCAGAAACTGATATTAAGCAGCCAAAAAAAAAAAGCAACTGTAAGAATACAGATTTAAATATCACAATTAAAAAGCCTGATCCAGTGGGCCGAGAACTCTGTACCCAAAAACAATGTCTTAAATTTATGTAGGACATCTAAAAAAATGATGGACCATGTACAAGGCCATGAAACAAATCTCAAAATACCAATTTGTTTTTTGTTGTCATACCCTATGAGACATTCTCTTATCACTACCCCAAAACTGGGAGTCAATATAAAACATAGCAACAAACATTTTCTTTTAATCCAATGCTGGTAATAGTATTTATTGTGTATTCCCTCTAGTCACGTACTATGCTAAGTATTGATATTTCTCATGCAGTACTACCATTTTCTCTACTTGATAGAGGAGGAAACTCGTTAAGAGAGGCCAAGAAACCGCAGCAGTAACTGATCACAACCAAGCCCAGTCTTCCTTTAATACCAAACTCTCTAACATATACATTTCCCCTCTGATTCTTCGTTTCCCAGCTACCTCCAGGCTTTTCCCTTTTGATTTTGTCTTCCCTCTCCCTGGTTCCTTATCCTTATCCACAAAGCATCTCCTTTGCCCCACCCTGATTTCTGGGCCTTCTTTTATGACCAGGAAAGAGCAACTGAATCAAACGAGAAATTTCAAATGGTGTCCTTCCAGTATCTCTCCCTCAGGTGCTGAAAGGAGCCACCCTTTTATTTCCTTTGTCCAGGAATTAAATTCCAACTCAGGATTCCAAATGTCTGTTTCACGCAAGATTTAAGATTGTGTCATGTTTGTTTACTCACTGTTGAGTCCTAGCCAGCTTGGAGGAAATTTTATCAAAAGTTGGAACTATCTTCACCAGTAAGTAAGGTGGGCCTTAATTTTCCACTTCAATTCTCCCAGCTTCCTCTATCATCTCAGAAAGATCTAACTATCCTTCTACTTATTTATTTTTATCGTTTTCCATATAAAAGGGGATTTATTTTTTTATCATATTCTAGAAGCTAGGAAAGGTCCAAGTATCAGAAACCAAACTTCATATAAGCCAAACCAACATCTTTCAACCCCACCTCCATAAAATATAACTACAAATTTATATCATTAACTCATGATGAATAGCTAAGAGACAGGATCTTAAGACAACTCTTGAAGCAGACCTATTTTTGGTTTCTTGCATAAATTCATGCTTCTCTTACTGGTTTTATAAGTTCTATTAGTAATCAGGATTTAAAGGAAGGGAGATATTTTCATAGTAGCTAAATCTCAAAAAAAAAAAATCCCTATTTCAGATTCTTTCTGTTTGTTTTTTTTTTAATTCTATTTTTTATTACAAAGGAAATATGTTTGTTGCAGAATATTTGGAAAGCACAGAAAAGTAAATAAAAGGAAGCAGAAAACATTTTATAACCTCATGAATCATGACAACCACTGTCAACATTTTGGCATATTTGGTTCCAGATTCCAGGCTTTGTCCTGCCATCCACCACGCGCCCAGATTCAACCTCAGAGCCCCCTCTCATCCGTGTGAAGGGTACCATGTGGCTGGGAGGGGCCAGTATGTCTGGAGCCACCCAAGGGAGATCAATGAGTGAGGCTGTCGTGTGTACGGAAACGGGGTGGGGAGACAGTGATGAAAGGGGTGAACATCTCTCCCCTGAAGGGCAGTGGCTTCCCAAGGTCCAGTGGACTGTGCTTGTGGAGGACTGAAGGCCCAGTTTGCCTCATCCTCTGATTTTTCAAGAGAAGCTTGCAACCCTGATTTTTGTATTGAAATATCCTGATTTGTAAATGTTGGCTTCATGTTTTTAAAGACAGTGTATAGGCCGAAGAAACCAAAGTTGTGTATCAGTTGAGGCCTCTGGTTTAACCCCCTTCCCCAGGCCACACGGTCAAATGTTCACAGAACTTCTGGAGTCCGTGCCTTAACCCACCATTTTCAAACGGTGGGTCTGTGAAAGCCCTCGTGACAAAGCTGTGCCCAGGTGAGAAACGTCTAGGAAATTCTGCGAACAAATCTCTTTTGGAGAGTCACCATGCAGGGGTCCATGTTGAAGACTCTTGAATCTTGCAGCAAAGAACCAATCCTACTTAACTCCGTTTAACTGGCATTTTCCAAACTTGGCTGAATAGAGAACTTTCTTTCCTCCTGTTTTCTACATAACAAACAACTATTAGTATCTTTTGACCCTAATGTTCTGCAAAACAAAAAGCCATTTGTTAATGGCCTCTTGGGCATCCTGACTGCCCATGTAGAAGAAACGAACAAGCTTTAAATCCCTGCACATTGTCTGCCAGGTCCCCCCACCCCTACAAGGAGAACAGACCTCGGTGCTATGCAATCAATACAAAATCAACTACTTTTGCCTGTGCTAAAGAAAATGGACCAGAGAAAGTAACTTCAAACAATTTATATCAGGCTCAGGAGTCCAATACAAGCCACAGAAACTGTCTTTATAAGTTATCCAGGCAACTGAAGAAGTGAGTTTCTACTCTTGCAACACATGCCAACGGTTGGAAGGGGGCAAGGGAAGTCAAAATATAATTATATTTTTCTACAGATTGTCTTCAAAGTAGACAGAAAATAACTGAAACTCAAGTGTTCTCACTCAATCAGCAGTTACTCTATTATACACAAACCTGTATTCTTCTTGTTGTTGAACAAGTTTCTCCACCAAGATCAGCTATCACACCACCTTGATGAAATGCTACCCTATTAGGGAAGTCAGTTTTTTTCCATCTATGATCGCTTGTGGTTTCATTTTGGTCTTTACAGAGATGTAGAAGTTTGACTAGTAATTTAATAAATGCTGTTTTGTGGTTTTCCATTTTCCCACAGTAATTCTTCTGAAATTCTCAAACGATGAACCACTACCTCAGCTCCAGCATTTGTATGTCTTTATATCTATCAGGCCTTTATTTTTATTTACTGTTGACCTGAAAGGCCAGGTATTTATAACTGTAGTTTCTCTAATTCCCCTTTCCTACACTGAGAGAGAATTCTTACAGTAATGAAATGTTTAAGAATTGTGGAAAATTTTAGAGTCTTGGAGAAACTAGCATAGGATTCTCAGTGTAATTCAGACTTGAAAAAATGATATAATATTCATCAACTGTTACAAATGTTTCATTTCTTTGCCATTCCAGGAGAGGAGCCATAAGAAATAAAATTCTTTAAATCACTTAATACAAGAGTTCCCTGTATTGAGTTGTTGTTTAGTAAGGTAACACAATCGTCCTCAGTATCCAAGGGGCACTGGTTCCAGGACCCCCAAAAGCTGATACCAAAATCAACAGATGCTCAAGTCCCTTTGTAAAATGCCGCAGTTCGCTGAATCTGAGAATGCAGAACCAGCAGATAATGGAGGGCCAGCTGTATATATCGTGCTATACAGATATCCATACGAAGCTTCTTTTCCCTAGAAAACATCTACAGTTTAAGTTCCACTTTGAAATATCAAAATGACTTTAGTGAATGCCCAGATCTAAAAAATCAGTAGTATTTTGTACAGTTTCATACTTATGGGGGCCAGGGTGGGGGGAAAAATGGCTGGGTGAACACATTGTTAGGGTGAGTGGGCCAGGGATGTATTAATGGTGACTTTAATGCGATACAGAGGACATAAGGGGTTCTCTTGTGACTTCATGTGAACATTCTTTTTCCCCAAACCAAACAAGCTGGTCATTTGAATCTTCTCACATCCTGTAGCTGTCAAACACTCTTCCTTGACGTGGATACAAAGCTGTAATTTTCTACATGCACTGCTCTTTTTTTGGAGGAGGTATGTGGTTTTGGTTTATGTTGTTTTGTCTACATTCCTTGCAAACGCTTCTTCTGATGCAATGCTTCACAGAATATTTACTATTTTATTAATCCTCAGTGGGGGAGGGGAGCAGGGGGAACATATATATATATATATATATATGTGTGTGTGTGTACACATGTCCATATCTTTATCCCGTATGTCTAAGCAGCCTGGAATTTTTAGACAGGCACTATTAACCAAGGGATAAAATCTAATCACCCTGTGCTCGCATTCTCAAGTAGTGGCTGTGTGTTCTTCAGATACATAAAATCCTCACATCTATGCTACCACGTCATCGTTGGGCTCACATCCAACTACATGATGGATATTTCCATCTGGATACTCAAGATCACCCAAGGCTCGGCAGGTCCAGAACTGAAATCATCATGGGCTCTAAATTGCTACCCCTCTTGAATTTTCTTGACCACTTGAGTCTCTAACTTGGGAATCATTCTAAATTCCGTCCTCTCCCTGCCACCACACATACCGCTTACCCAGTGCTGCCAATTTTACCACCTTGAATTCATCGCTTCCTCTATTCCTGTCACCCTTGTCCTAAGGCAGGTCTCCATTAACTCTTGCCTAGACTCTGCGATGGCTTTCTGTCTGCCTCTGCCCCTCAAACGTGTCCTAACTGTTGGTGCCAAATGGCTCCACTGAAAAGACAAATGGCAGGTCCTTCTGCTTAAATTGTCTTCAAGGCTCCCTGGGTCTGTAGGTGGAAAGGCAATGATGGCTCCATTCTGCACCTTGGCACCACCAAGCCTCTCCTCCATGACCTGCGCCAGTTCGCTTCCGTACTCTCACCTCTTACAACTGCCTTCTTTGCACTTGCCTGTTCAGCAATGCTCAGCTGCACGCGGTTGGTGCCCTGAACACTCCCCACTCCCAGCCATCGCTCAGTGACTGCCCTAGTTCACGTGGCCACCTCCTCCTGGAGTCCTTTTCTTACCCTCTCCTCAACCTTAATTCCCTTCGCTCGCTCCCTGCACCACCCCTCTCTCCTCCCCCAACCCCAATTCCCCAGGCTCCATTAAGAAACTGTTTCTGGCTTTTCCCAGCTGCCTTAGTTGCCCCTCTGAGCTCCTAACTCCCTTGCTCAACTGTTTACCATCGCCTTTCCTACACTGTTGTATAGTTGATCTGCCCACGCATCCGCCTCCCTTGCTGGCATGTAACTCATGTCTTACACACCTTTGCTTGCTCGGCTGTGGAACTGGAGGTTCACTCTCCTTACTTATTGGGGTCACCCATGCCAGGCTCCCGGGGCTAAGATCGGGGAGCAGAGGTGGATGCCAGGAGAACCGTGTCTTCTGAGTCCTTGCAGCTTCTAGAAGCAGTTTGGGGCTGCAGGAGTTATATTTTCATACACTTAAACACAAATACCTAACTAGTGGACATCAGCAGAAGAGAGGAAGTTAGAAAAAGAAAAATGAGTTCAATACCCACTGAAATATGTAGGTAAAAGGCTGATATGGCAAGATAAGGCCTGAACACTTGACTCTAACCTTCTAAGGCTGATTTTCTTGATTCACAAATGGCTCAAACATGACTATAAACAACTGCTTTGGTTGAGTTTCAAAAGGAGTGCAAATAATCACAAAAAAAGTCTTTTTTTTTTTTTTTAAGTTATACCAAGTAAAGAGAAAGAAGGGAAGAGAATTCTAGTGCTAATCCATTTAATTGACATTTAGTTTCGATTCTAAATGATACATAATAGATTTGGGCAATGACAGCAGCTCCATTCCAAGGGACCTCAGTCCGCTTCCGGAAACACTGGTCTCTGAACACACCACAGGGCTGGTGGACGTACAACCAGGACACCCACCAAGGGCTGACGGATGCTACAGTTCCATTCCATTCAATGCACCACACATTTACTGAGCTCTCTTATGTATCAGCAATGTAAGTCCAGGGAAGGGAGGTGGGAATAAAAGAAGAAAACAATTCCTGAGCTGGAGGAATCTACAATGTAATGAACCAAGGAGAACAGCGCTACCTGACCAGATGAATTGTCTGGCTACTATAAAGAAGAGCCAGGGTAAACCTTGAATAATAAAAAGCAGTGGGGGGTCGGGGGGAGGAGGAGAGATGAAATTTTCATCATAGGTATTGAATGAACAATTGAAATAGAAAAACGAACATAAGCACACACAAAAAATAGTAAACTTAATTTGTGCCAACAAATGGTCCAGTGTTTGCGCCGAACTTCACAAATGCAGCAAACCATGCTGTCTGTTCACTAGTTCAAAGGGTTATCTATGTGCCATTCTGCGGGCAGGGTAAAATGCAATATTTTAGGAGAACATTTACTTAAAATTACATACTACTTCTGATTTGTGTAGCTTCTAACTACAAAAATTCAAATAAAGTTATAAGATGTACATCGGTTTTCAGAAGGAAGAGAATAGGGATGAATACTTGGATTTCATTTAAAATAAGTTCTGGTGCAGATTGCCTGAACTTTGTTTTTAACTTATTAGTAACCAATCAATTTCTGACTAGAGGGAAGAACTTCCGAAACCAGCTGAACTTCCACATGGTATATTAACCATCGTGGTGATGATCTTGACACTTGATAATAGATGCATTTCTCATGGCACTGGGGGCAGTCCAGTGAGGTGGAAATAGCACAGGGGCTGGAGTCCCAGGATAAGTGAGAGTCCTTCTGAGGATGAAATAAGATACCTTTGGGGGAATGTAACTCATTCTGCCTGGGATATAGTATTTGCTAAGTAACAGCAATTTCTTATTCCTTTCTCTTTCAAATTCTAAATCAAATTGCATGGAATAATTCTGGAACAAAAAACTTATTATGTAGGGTGGTGGGTCAGGAGATGGCTAGTTTTGAAAGGTCTTATAGCTTTGTTACCTGACCTCTCAAAGAATGCTCATGTAATACCTTGAAAAAATAAAAATCAATAAAAGGTAATAATCCACAAAGTATATAATCCCCTGGGAAACAGCTGACAATGCACTGTATGAAGATAAATGAGGCATTATCCTAGACCTTGAGGAATTGACCATGTAGTATGAAATGGCTTTGGTCTGGCAGGCAGATGACAGAATATCCAACTTGAAATCAGAAGATCTGGGTTTGATTTTAGATTCTGGCATTTATTAGCTGTGTGATCTAGGGTAAGTGAGTTAACCTCTCTGAGCTTCTGCATCTTCATCTGTAAAGCAAGAATGACAGCATTCACTATGCAGGAAGTGGCTAAGGGATAGTAAACAAGATAATTCTTGTGAAAGCCCCTGGGCACAGAGTTAGTGCTTACTAAACATCGGTTGACTCGGAATTTTTGTGAGCTGCATTGACTTTTACAGGTAATTCCAGGTAACAACAGTAAAACATCTCTTATCTTCATGCAGGGCAAAAAATAGGAATAAAAAAATATACTGAGCATTATTCTATATAAAACGTAAAACACCCAGACAAAACAGACACTTAAAGAAGGAGTAAAATTATTCCCAAAGCAAAAACATTCATCACTTTACATAAAGATGTTCCATCACAAGACTCCCTTGGGTTTCAGACTCTTCTATGTGTGTAAAATGTGTGTGCGTATATATACATATGTAGGTAGAAATACATGTCTGTACACACACATCCATCTTTTTACACCTTCATTCTCAAAAGGTCACCAATATCCAATGCTAAATGAAAGTAATGAACTTTCATAAGCTTTTGTAAGTAAAAAGGAAGAAAAACTCATTTTGGAATCCGTGTCTACACCACTTTGTTTCCTGCCCCACTCCACCACCTTCACTAATACAAGTCAGGGCAAGAAAGGAGAAAAACGGAGGGAGCACAGTTACACACAGGCCAGCCTGTTGATCACTTGAGCTGCTCTTATTCCATTTGCTCTTCTCCTCTCCCCGCCCCCACTGCTGAGCTTCCTGGCCCTGCCCTGGGAGCTATAATTCAAGCGGATGGCAATCCTCCTTCCAGGTGGCTCTGGGGTGGAAACGCAATCAGGTCAGGATGCAGGGACAATGGGCAGGGGTGGGAGGAGTGGTCAGACTGGAGCTCCGAGTGGGAAGAGGGAGGTTCTCTCACCTGGGAGGTCTGGCTCAGAGCTGAGCAGCTGAAGCAACGTGAACTCCTTTACGACAGGTGTGGCTCCACTGGCCTGAAGTCTAGTTCCAAAGCCGCCCTCTACAGGCCCTGCACCCTTCCTGAATCAACAGGTTTATTTAGTCAGCCTGTGTCAACATAAACTAACCTCTGTCCCAGAGACAGAAAAAACAGTGCTCAGAAAGCCCTTAGCTGGCTACTTTAAGTCCTGGCCTTTTGAGGGGTTTCCCAAGCTGTAAACAAGTCACTTTCCCACCAGAAACTATCCCTCTTTGCTTTATTCTCGTGTCTTTTCTTGGTTAAGCATCCAGGAAGAGTGGTGGAGTAGGAAAAGAGGATCAGGAAAATTGTTTGATACTTTGGTTCTGTAGGTGGCTGGCTGTGAACAAGTCTTTAACCTGTTTGCTTTCCTAATATGGAAAACAAAGGGTTTGAATGATATGGTTTTGACACTTTTCTCCAGTTCCAAAACTCTTGTGACTCTATGGGACACAATGCAACTAAGATTACTGTTATTAAATCGGAACAAATCAAAGTGAATTAAATATAGTACCTAAGATGACAGAGACGTACATAAATCTAAAGAATGTGGAAGGGAAAGATCTGAAACATATAAAACCAGAAAGTAATCAATTAGAAAACTGTAGAATTGATGAACCTAAGAATTGGCTCTTTAAAATGACAATAAAAGATCAAAGCTTCTGCCAAAGGTAGATTGAACCTGGGAGAAAGTATAAATACACTACTTTAGGAATAAAACATAAAATATACGATGAAGAACAGTATACACACTATGTTAGCAAATTCCAAAATCTGTAAGAAATAGATGATCTCAGAGGAAGCTGTTACCAAAGTGACCCATGAAACAATTTTGACATCCCAAAATGCTGATAATTATGAAAGAAATTGTAGCAATGATTAGAAAATAAAACCCAGTTTTCCAAAAGCCACTAGTACCAAATTATTTTATAAGCAAATGTTAAGGAACAGAACTTCTATGTTATTCAAGTCATTCTGGAGAACAGAAAAAGATGGGAAGATTTCCAATTCATTTAATAAAACTCACAGATCCTTGCTGCAAAGAACAGAAAAATACAGTGCCCCCAAACAAAAAGCAAGCAAAACAAAAATCTATAGTCTGATATCTCTTAGGAATATAGATGCAGAAATCTTAATAAACTGTTAGTAAAGCAAGCGAGTGTAAAAAAAATTATAACAAAATAGATATTCCACAATGCAAAGACAGTTCAACGTTAGAATATTTGTTAAGAATTAATTACTTCAATCTATTATAATTAATCTCAGAAAAAAGTGGAAAACAGATTCTCATTTCAGTAGATGCTGAAAAGCACTTAATAAAATTCACTTCCTGGACTTCCCTGGTGGCGCAGTGGTTAAGAATCCACCTGCCAATGCAGGGGAAACGGGTTCGAGCCCTGGTCCGGGAAGATCCCACATGCCGCAGAGCAACTAAGCCCGTGCGCCACAACTACTGAGCCCGGGTGCTGCAACTACTGAAGCCCACGCACCTGGAGCCCGTGCTCCGCAACAAGAGAAGCCCCCGCAATGAGAAGCCTGCACACCGCAACAAAGAGTAGCCTTCGCTCGCCGCAACTAGAGAAAGCCCATGCGCAGCAGCAAAGACCCAAAACAGCCATAAATAAATAAATTAAATTTTAAAAAAAATTCACTTCCTGATTAAAAAATTATAGTTTGCTAGGATTAGAAGAATAAATTGTTAATATAATAGAATTATAATCCCAAACCAGTCAATATCTTAAAATGGTGAAACACTCTAGATAGTCTCAGCAAAATCAGAAACTGATAGTATTGAACAGTTTGATCTAGGAATTCTGACTAATGTAATCAAACAAGAGAAAGAACTAGTTGCATCATTTGCAGATTATATGAATTTAAACCTGTAAAACCTGTAAAAAGCATTAGAATTAGTAATTTTAGTAAAAAAGCTCATTACAATAATATAGAAAAATTTATTGCTTTCCTATGTATTAGCAATAATTGGTTGGGATATAAATTTGCCACAAAGATCCAGTCCATTAAAAAAAAAAAAAAAAAACTTAAGATAAGTACAGGATCTATGCCATGAATTCTGAGATTAGTTTACTATAATTTCTAAAACTAGCTTACATATATTGAGAGCTTGATCTCTTGCTAATACTGTCCTGAGAGTTTTATATGCATTTTAGCATTTATTCTTCATAGCAGTGATATAAAGTACTTCTATACCCATTTTACAGATGAAGAAACTGTGGCTAGAAAGTGTTAATACTCAAACTAAAAAATGGTAGACTCTGAATTCAAACCCAGGAGACAAATATCATTATTTGCAGGTAATAAGATTATTTACCTAAAAAATGTAAGAGAATCATGAAAAACTATAAAAACTGTCAGAGATGGGTAGTTATACAAATCTACAAAGATACGTTGAATTTTATCTAGCAGCCACACAAAGAAAGAAAACATGAAGAAAAGAGAAATGCTGTTTCCAACTACAGTCAGAAATATTTAAAACCTAAGACTGAATAAGAAATTTGTAGAACTCATAAGAAGAAAAAATAATCCAAAATGTTGATGAGAGACAGAAAAGTGGAGTTAAAAATAGAGAAAACATCGAATTCTTTCCAAATTAATCTATAAATCAGGTGGATTTACAATTTAAAAATATATTTTTCTGGGAATGTGACAAAATAATTCTAAAATAATCAGAGAAATCTGGATGACTCTAGCTTAACCAGTGATCAGAGCTAACACCCCTGTCCTGGCACAAACTGACAGCATGTCTGATATACTATGACAAGAAGGACACAGCATTGCTACTATGATATCCCTGCCAAAAACATGCCTAACTTGAATTTAATCATGAAGAAGCGTCAGACAAACCTCAAATGAGGAACATTCTACAACTGACCTGTAGTCTTAAAAGGTCAAGAAAGACAAAGAATGAGGACCTCTTGGTCCAAAACAAAAGAGACGGAAGAGACAAAACAACTCAATGTGATGTGTGATCCTGGATTGAATCCTGGACTTGGGGTGGGGGGGGTGAGGCATGGGGGTGGGGAGGTGGGAAGGAGGGGAAGGTGGTGGTGGTCATGGTATAAATATCTATAAAGGGCATTATTGGGGCAATTGACAAATTTTGCATATGGACTTTGTCCAATTTTTCCTAATTAGATAAATGTACTGTAGAAATATAAGAGAATATCCTTGATCTTAGAAAATATACATTGAAGGATTTAGGGTATCTGCACTGCAGTTGTGTCTGCAACTGATTCTTAAACAGCTAAAAATGTGTGTGTGTGTGTGTGTGTGTGTGTGTGTGTGTGTGTGTGTGTGTACACAGGGAAATAGGGACGGAGGGAGGGAGGGAGGGAAAGAAAGAGGTAATGGTAATATAAATGGTAAAGTAAGTAGAGCAAAATGTAAATAATTGGTAAATCTGGGTAAAGGGTATAGGAGAGTTCCTTGTAACATTCTTGCAACCCTTGTATGTTTGTAATCATATCAATATGAAAAGTTACAACTACATATGTGTGTTATGTATACATGTATAATATGCATTATGTATAATATATATTATGAGTGGCTTATACTCCTAGGCATGAAAATATGTTTTAAAACCATAATAATTAAAACAACGTGGTAACATAAGTAATCAGAAAGAGTAACAAAACAGAGTAGAAAGTCCAGCAGCAAATACAAGTATCAGTAAGAATTCGGAATAGGATAAAGCTGAAATCTCAAACTATTAAGCAAAGTCAATCTTGGGGTACAGAGAGATTTTCAAAGTATGGCTATGAGGACAGGAATTATAAAGAAAAAGATTGGTAGATTTGACTATGTACATTTTTAAAAATTATGTAAAAACTCCCACAGAAAAGTAAGCTAAGGTCATGAACAAGTAATTCCTCAGAGGTGAGTGAATAATAGCCAATAAATGTATGGGAAAAGTGTTCAATCTTAGTAATGATCAAAGAAATGCAAGCAACAATAAGATTTTTCACTGATCGAATTACCAAAGAATAAAAAGAATGGTATTTTCCTTGTTGAACACACATACAATAGGAGACTACACAGCTATAATGATACAGACACACATTTATTATTATGGAAAGATGCTCACAGAGTCCCCCTTTCCTTTGGCCAACTCACAGTCATCCATTCGTTCTCAATATAAATACCCTTCTCCAGACCTTCCCCTGGCATCTTGCACTCACCCTTCTACTCACTCATCACAATTTAATTGTGTCTGTAACTGTCTGTGCCCCTCTCTCCCCAGCCGCCTCCCTTTTCCTTCTGAAGCAAACTGCCTACATTTGAGATTACAGGTTCTTCCCCACTACCTCCTAACTGCTCCGTAGTAGCTATTCTCTCCACAGTTTTGGCCATTCCTTGATCGATTCATTCATTCAAACACATAAGGCCTGCTATGTGCCAGACTTCTAGGATCTGAGGATCGCTAGTAAAGAAAAGAGAAAAACCACTGCCTTTGTTGAGCTCACATTCTAATGAATGGGTTCAGATAACATATTAAGAAAACTTAGAGTAGTTAAACTGTTAGAAGAGTTTAGGTAAACGTTTTTGAGTACAAAATAAAGATGGGGGGATTGAAAAAGAAAACATAGAGAAATAAGTGTTAGGAGGAGGAGGAACTACTTATGGGCCAGGCACTGTGCTGTGTATTGAATTCTTACAACAGTCCTGTTGCAGGATTCTAAGGCGGATCCCCCTGCTTGCACACCCACGATCTGTCGATGTGTCCGTCCCACCCCAGAGCAGCAGGGAAGGCAGCTGAGAAAGTCTGGATGCAGGGAGACCAGTTCAAGGCAATGTGGAGCAGGTGAACCTGAGACGGGAACAGAGACAATACAGATGTGGAGAACTAAACAGATAGAAAGGGATTCTGTAATTAGAATATTACAAGTCCTACAAATATTCCTACAATATAGGACTAAACGGCAGACTTGGGAGAACCCACACTGTGAGAAAGGGAGGGGTCAAAGATGACCCCAAGATTCCTAGCTTGAGAGATGGATAATGCTCTTAAGATACATAAGACAGGAGGCGGTTGGGAAAATACAGGATGAGTTCAGCTTGAGTTACCTGAGAGACAGGCCGTGGAAATATCCAGGGACTATGGACGTGGCGTTTGGAGCTCAGGAGAGTCAGAGCTGGGGCTGACGGAGCAGTCATCGGTGTACTGTATCTGGGTGATCATTGAATCCAAAGAAATAGAAGATTGCCCCCAAAAGAGACTTTAGAATAGTAAGCAAGGCCAGCGTGAAGCCAGTAACAACAACAATGCTTACATGAAAAAGAAAGAAAAAGATCAGAACTAAAATTAGAGAAGACATGAAGACAATAATATTTTGGAATTCAAGGGAGAAGAGCTTCTTAAGGTGGGGAATTTCAAAGAGTCAAAAAAGTAAATACTATGTAGAATCACTGGGCATTGGGGTGACCCTGCCCTTTGAACAAAGAGGGCCTCCAAAAGAACTTTCCACTAACTGTAAGCTGCACAAAGGCAAGAACTGTGTCTGTCTTATCCATCGCAGGACAGCACATCGCTTGGTCAGTAAGTCTTTAGTAACTGAAGACAATCACGTGAGCTGGCTAGGAATAATGCCAGAACCTGAACCCAAAACATGTCAGCTGGTTGAAATCAATTCCCTTCTTTGGTCCCTTCATTTAATAATAGAGAGTATGCAGAGATGACTGATTCTTGTTGTTTGAAATGGTCTTTCAAATAATGCCTCCTAACCCTGTTTTCTTCATCCTACTTTACTACTTTAGTTATGTTCAGAGGAAAGATGTTTTTCCACCCAAATGGCTGTGATTCAGAGTACCCAAGTTAGTGTTGGCTCATATTGTTAAGAAAGTAAAATTGTTTGATTCTTTAAATTCCAGGGAGATGAAAGTACAATGAAAATATTTTTAAATAATTTAATGTGGGAAGATGTTAACCCTGAAGTTATTTAAAATTCTTTCTTTCCGTCTCTAATGAGTCCCCTCTCTCTTCTAAGCAGGCTTTTTTTCCTTTCTTTTTTTCTCTTTCTTTCTTTCTTTTTTTTTAACTTCTGTCATATAACAAGTGGCTTAAATACCTTGTGGCTTAATGACAATCTTCTCTAAATCTAGTTCAATTTTTGCAAAACTCCCTCAAAGAATATGTGAGCCACGGATTTGATATTTCAGAGAGAGCTGATGCTACCTAAGTCAAATAATCAATGATTTCGATCATTTAAAAATTTGGTTTATGTAAGAGTTTATTTACACTGACTGTATGAAACCATCTTTAACATGGCCATTACTTTTTCTACTCATGTTAAGGTCACAGTAAACACCTCACAAAAAAGTACCAAGAGTCATCTTTTTCATCTTTTACCCAGTATTTATATGTGGACAAATACATCTACAGTTTGAAGAACCAAATAGGTAAATGAAAGGAAGACCAAATTCATTCTAAAAAGGAAATGTTTAACCACAAAGATGGGTTTTGGTGCAACAGGATCCTTCTTGGACACTGGGACCTCCAAGTCCATTCCCTATCTTTAGATACATCTGAGTCTGGGAAATAGAGTCAACCAGGTTTTTGAAAATTTGAGTATGGGTGCTACAGTTCAAACTAAAACACTGGTTGCTGTTTACTCTGGGTTAAATAAGCAGATTTACTTTTAGAATATGAAATTTTACAGTTAATGTAAAAGTTCTGGAAAAGTCATGAAATAGAAGGAGGCTGTGTGTTTTCCAAAATAAGCTTTCAGTGTTTAGCATAATAATAATCAGCATTAATAATTATATAATTAACTATTAATTAATATTAATAATAAATAATGTTTAATATTATTATTATTTTGTTTTCCCCACCTTCCAAAGATTCAATTCTGTAGGCAACTTCAGCTCATCCCACTTAGAAGTCTGGCAGTTTGGTTTCTAGCAAGATCCCAGTTGGCCCAATGTAGCATAGAATGACGTGCTAAGCTATTAAAAATAAATTGAAGAATGGGATAGCCCATTTCTTCCTTTCATCAATATAAAGGGAAGGTCTTTGGAAAGAGGAAAGAGGATACAGTAAGAATGTGCATCTTTTGAAGACAAAAAGACTGCATGGGAAAAGTAATCTTTTATCCTAGCTCTAGAATAATCTCTCAATTTCGGAGTTCCTGCTAATCTCCTCTTATTGGGTAAACTGCATAGTTAAGAATAAACAGATTAGGGACTTCCCTGGTGGTCCAGTGGTAAAGAATATGGGGAGGGGGAGGGGTGAGATGTGACAGGGTGAGAGAGTGTCATGGACATATATACACTACCAAATGTAAAATAGATAGCTAGTGGGAAGCAGCCGCATAGCACAGGGAGATCAGCTCGGTGCTTTGTGACCACCTAGAGGGGTGGGATAGGGAGGGTGGGAGGGAGGGAGATACAAGAGGAAAGAGATATGGGAACATATGTATATGTATAACTGATTCACTTTGTTATAAAGCAGAAACTAACACACCATTGTAAAGCAATTATACTTCAATAAAGATGTTTAAAAAAAAAAAAAAGAATCTGCCTTCCAATGCAGGAAGGTTCCATTCCTGGTCGGGGAACTAAGATCCCACATGCCTCGGAGCAACTAAGCCCAGGCGCCACAACTACTGAGCTTGCGCACCTCAAAGAGAGAGCCCACGTGCCGCAAACTACAGAGCCCATGCGCCTGAAGCCCGTGCGCCACAACTAGAGAGAGAAAATCCACACACCACAACTAGAGGAGAGCCCAAGCGCCACAACGAAGAGACTGCAATGAAAGATCCTGCATGCCTCAACAACCCAACGCAGCCAAAAAAAAAAAAAAGAATAAATGGATTAAACATTGTAGTGTAGTGATCTACACCATTTCTTTGGGAACTGTGCTTTTCCACAGTGTTATGTGAAAAAAATTCTCTATGCTTTTCATATTCTTTCTGCTTTTATGACAATTCTATTTACAATTGAGTCATAGCTTTCTGTCAAATGTCTGGTGAAGACATTGCACAAAGAACACCATACTAAAAACTAATAGCTTTCAATTTGAATTCTAAATTCCCTTTGAGCTTGTTTTCTAACGGTGGAGGCCAATTATCTTGCTCTTCAAACAGGAATCCAGTTTCTATCATCTCACATGCTGGGAACAAACCAGCTGCCTGAGAAATGTCATTCCAAGCTAAATATGATTCAGTTCCTTAAAATATTACTTAAAGCTTTACCCCAATAGCAAATGGAAATGTCTGTGTGATGTCAGCCCCAAATTTTATAATTTATGTACTGGATTCTTGGCTTTTCAAAGGAAAAACCTTTACCCATAGAGCAAATACACACTAAAATCAACGAGTATGTATCCAATGACTACTGTGTACAAGGCAATGCGTGAAGTGCATCAAGATATGTGAGACAGAGTTCTTGTCTGTAAGGAATCTAAACTCTATCCTGGAAAATACAATTTAAAAGTATGAGAATGTAAAAAATAATCTGAGACTTCAATGACAGTTCACGAGACATAAATGACAGTTCAAAGCAAGTGTGGAAGAGCTGGCATAAGTCAGTATATGATTCATTTCGAAATGAATCACAGAGACAGAAACAGTAGGTGCTATATGAGTTGAAAGTTAAAAATAATGACTTCATTTGGGGATGAGCAGGAAAATATTAATGGAATAGACTAACTAGGAACTGGGTACCAAAATGAAGGTTTTGTTCTGGCAGAGGAACAGGAAGAGAACCTTCTGGAAGCGGCAACGGTGGATGTGTGCAGATGAGACAGCACTTCAGGCAATTCTGACCACTGTCTTTGGCTCTTACTACCTGCCCACCTCTTTGTGCTAAAATGAAGAAAAGAGTGAAAATGCCTTTATGTAGCAAAGGAATTCATATTTCTTGGTATAACCAGATGTACCAGAACTAAAATAAATTGGTCCAGAATAGCAAGGGGCATAAAATAACAAAACCACTTGCTGCCATTCAAGTTGCCTTAATTATAGCCAGTAGTTGCTCAGTATAAGAAATAGGCACATTTATAGCCAAGGAAGGAGTCCAAAATTCAAAATGACTTGGTAAGTGTTGCCTATAATATCTGCTCACAAGTACTATTTCCCATTGCCAAGAGATGTCCTAACTGCCTGTTACCAAGAACAGGCTGGGTGTTGATATGGCAGAAGGCCAATCCAACCGTGATTAATTGGATGCAGAATTGTGAATGGAAAAGCCAGTGATTCCTAGACTCACAGTGTTTCTCAAACTTTTATATGCATAAAAATCACTGGAGGAGCTGGTTAAAATACAGATTCCTTTTTTTTTTAGTAGGGCTGGGGTGGAGTCTGAGGTATATAATTTACTTATTCATTTTGATTATTTATAATGTCCCCCTTCCCTCTAAAATGTAAATTCCAGGAGGACAGCGGTCTGTTTATTTTGCTCATCGGTGTGTCCTAAGCACCTAGAACATCGTCTGGCGCCCGTGAGGCACTCGATTATCACGTACTGGATGAGCGAATGGCATTACCTACAAACCCCCGCTAATGGGTGAGGACACTGATTCTGACTTCGGGGGATTAGTCTTGCTCAAGAGTCACTGTTTACTTGTCAAGACTGAGATAGCTGTGCAACAAGGACATAGACGACCAGGTGGCCACAGGTTTGTGCCACGTCATTTTCAGAGTCACCGTCTTCCACGTGGGGTTCACCATGCCTAGAGCACCTGCCTTCACTTGCCCCACACTAAATGGGGGTTGACTTAGCATAAATTTCAGCTCGTGATCCGGCTTCCTGTGACTTTTGCTGTCCACTGGCTGTGAAGCTCCCTGGGGTGTTCATCCCTATAGCTTTGGGATTCCCCATCTCACCA
This sequence comes from Balaenoptera musculus, assembly GCF_009873245.2. Lineage (NCBI taxonomy): Eukaryota > Metazoa > Chordata > Mammalia > Artiodactyla > Balaenopteridae > Balaenoptera > Balaenoptera musculus. Next base: position 8,648,441 of record NC_045802.1, on the reverse strand, counting down.
AGTCTTCATCTGAATTCTGCTTTCTCCAAAAATCCTGCATGGTTTGGCTTAAGACCTGAATTCCACATCACCCTGGCTGTTGACCTTCCAAGCTCTCGCAAAGTTGAAAGAGTTAGGTATCAACTTGGCATCTAGCTCCAAAAGCCACAGTGTCACCCTGTGAACTTCTAAGGATTGTGAGCCTTCAACCTGCCACAAATGTTCCCAGGTGGCTGAGAAATTGCATGGGTATCTGTAAGGCCTCGACATTACATCCTCATAACTAGGGAGGCTTGGTGTCGTTTCACACCAATTAAATTTCTTCTGTGTATTTTAAGTTCATTTTCTTTGTCCAGTTTTATATTACACCATGTTTCTATATCTTATTGATTTATAGTTTAAAAATATTTTGGATACTAATTTTTAATCACAGCCAATGCAAATATCTTTCTTCCATTATGTAGCTTATCATTTATAGTATTTTCTGCTGAACAGACGACTTTAATTTTAATGTAGGCAGACTTATCAAATGTGATTGTGCTTTCTGTATCCTGTCTGTGAAATCCTTCTGTAATATGAGATTTTTGAAGATATTTTTCTTATGTGTTTGTTGCTAACATTGAGGTCTTCAATCCATCTGGAATTTCTTTCTTTCTTTTTAATATTTTCAGGTGAAGTTTTATTTATTTATTTATTTTTAAATTTATTTATTTAATTTATTTATTTTTGGCTGCATTGGGTCTTCGTTGCTGCGAGGGCTTTCTCTAGTTGCGGCGAGCAGGGGCTACTCTTCGTTGTGGTGCGCAGGCATCTCATTGTGGTGGCTTCTCCTGTTGCAGAGCATGGGCTCTAGGCGCGCGGGCTTCAGTAGTTGTGGCACTAGGGCTCAGTCGTGTGGCTTGCGGGTTCTAGAGCGCAGGCTCAGTAGTTGTGGCGCACGGGCTTAGTTGTTCCGTGGCATGTGGGATCTTCCTGGACAAGGGTTCAAACCCGTGTCCCCTGCATTGGCAGGCAGATGCTTAGCCACTGCGCCACCAGGGAAGCCCCTGGAATTTATTTCTGTACATATGTGTCATGACTTAAATATCAATCATTACCCCTACTTGATCTGCAATGCCAATATCTAGTGCCATAAATCAAGTCTCTTTATTTGCATGAATTTTTCTCTGGGATCTCGACTTCGTTTGGTCTGTTTCTACCCCTGTACCAATGCTCCTTTAACTAAACAGTATGGCTTTCAAATAAATTTTGGTATCTGATATCTGACAAAAATATCTAACTCATCCTAGATATTTTTGTTTTTTGTGCTTTCTATGTGAATTTGGCTTGTAAAATTCCCCACTCCCACTCACCCACACACAACCTACTAAGAGTTTGGTTGAAATTTTATTAAGTTTTAAAATCAATTTGGTAAAAACTGGCTTTGATATTGAATCCCACCATCTAGGAATGTGGCCTATCTCTCCTTTGATTTGCATCTTATTTTACACTCTTCAGTAATGCTTTGTAATTCTATCCGTAAGGACTTGAATATCTTTTAGATTTATTCCTGCCTTTTAGCTTTTGTTATTATTGTGAATGAGAACCAACCCTCCCCCCATTACTTAACAGTGTTTTTTGTTGGTGCCAGAAGGCTTTAGATGTTTGCAGGCTGACCTTGCTTGTGTCTGGCTGTCTGGGTTCACGGCTTCCCTGAGGCTTAGGCGTAGGCAGCAGGTTAATATTTACTTTTGTCCATTTTCAGCTACTTTAGGGGTGTCTTCTGAGCTCTGACTGACTGATCTTTCAGACCAGACCTTGCATTACTACTGACTTGGGAGCCTGTGATCTTCCTCCAGTGAGGCTGGTGAGGGGCTCACAGAAAGGACGGGCATCAATGATTTTTAGGGGTCCCACTGCACCCAGATTTCCTATCCTTAGCCTCATTTTCAGAGGCTTAAAGAAATTTATTTTTCCCAATGTTGGTAAGTCGTGCTCACTCGAACCCAAGCCTCCCGATCCCAAAGCCAAAGCTCTTACTCTTTACCGTACATCTCCTTCCACATACGGCCTCCCTGGAGGAAACCGGACACAGGCCTCAACAGTGTGGACCCAGGCCTCTAACAACCTGACCCCATGGTGGCTCCACGTTCATCCAGAAACACAGGGTGGAAACAGGGCATCACAGATTTCACCGTCCGCGGTCGTTCAAGCGCGGAGCGCCGGGACTCTGCCTTCTAGCAGCTTCCAAATCCACTCCCTGCTCTGTGTCCCGGCATCATTTCACCCGGATTACTGCCAAGAGCCTCCCCACGTCTCCTCCACAGGCTCTCACCTCAAAGCTGGGCAGTCTTTTTGTTACATAAACCTGATCATATCTCTGCTGTGTTTAAAATCCGCCAGTGCCTCCCTCAGCAACTAGAATAAAACTCACCTCCTTCCCATGACCTGCGAGGCCTTTGGAATCTGATTCCTACCTCTTCCCTGGCTATTTCCTACCAGTCCTGCTCTATTCACCGCCCTCCAGCCCCACTGCGCTTTATTCTCTCTGCCAAGCATTTCGTGACCCCAGTGCCTTTGTCCCTGCTCGTCTCTCTGCCCAGAATGCTCCTCCCTCAGGTCCCTGCAGGGCTGAGTCTGTCAGGTTTCAGCTTAACTGTCACCTCTTCCGAGTCCTTCTGTAACCACGTCACCTGAAGAAACAGCCCAGTCCCCACCCGCTCCTCCAAGCTGCTCTCCCCAGCGTCACCTGCTTTATTGCTTCATTTAATTTACCACCATCTGTATTATTATTATTATTATTATTATTGGCTGCACCATGTGGCTTGCGAGATCTCAGTTCCCTGACCAGGGATCAAAGCCGGGCCCACTGCACTGGGAACGCAGAGTCTTAACCACTGGACCACCAGAGAAGTCCCATGTATTAATTTTTCTGCCCAGAAAAAAAATCTACCTGAAACATAGTTTTGGCCACTCTTTCTTGCATTTCGTTACCCCACAGTCTCATAGAATGTTTGGCTGTGGGGGAATGAGGTTTTGGGTTTTTTTTTTTAATTGTGGTATAATATACATAACATAAAATTTACCATTTTAACCATCTTACATGTGTCATTCTGTGGCATTAAGTATAATCACGATGCTGTGCAATCACCACCACTATCCATTTCAAGAACTTCTTCATCTTCTCAAACAAAAATTCTGCACCCATTAAATAGTAACTCCCCATATGCCCCTAACCTCAGTCCCTGGTAACCTTTAATCTTTCCATGCCTATGAATTTGACCACTCTAGGTACCTCACACAAGTGTAATCAGACAATATTTGTCCTTTCGTGTCTGGCTTATTTCACTCAGCATAATGTTTTCAAGGTTCATCCATGTTTTAGCATGTATCTGAATTTCATCCCTTTTTAAGGTAGGATGATATTCCATTGTATATATGTATACACCATATTTGGTTTATCCATTCATCTACCAATGGACATTTAGGTTGTTTCCACCTTTTGGTCATTGTGACTAATGCTGCTATTTATTAATTTTTTATTTTTTAAATTTTTAAAATTTTTTTGGCCATGCCACACAGTTTATCGGATTTTACTTCCCTGACCAGGGATCAAACCTGGAGCCCGGCAGTGAGAGCACCGAGTCATAACACTGGGTCACCAGGGAACTGCCGTATTAGTTTTAAAAATGTGTTTATTGTCTGTTTCTCCTCACCTGAATGTAACCTCCAAAAAAACACAGACTGTTTAACTAGAACAGTGCCTGGCTTCTGGTATGAAGAGTCTAAGCCGAGTGCAACATTATCAGCTGAGTGTAACATAATAAACTAAATAGTCATACTAAATGAATATAAAATAAATGACTCCTTTCTCTCCTGGGTCAGCAGCAGCTCTTAGCGGGGTGACTGCAAGAGGGAACTGTCTGGCCTCTTGTCTCGCTACTTTTCCATCCATTCTGCCTACTTCTGCAAGAGTGTTCTCTTTAAAACATAAATCTGATTATAACCCTCTTCTTAAAAACCGTCAGTGGCTCCCTACTCTTCTTATAATAAGCCCAAACTCCTGGCCAGGGCTTCCAAGGCACTGGGTAACCTGGCCTGGTTTACCCATTTCAGTCCAGCTCAGGGTCTAGCCATAGTGGGCTGCATTCAGCTCCCTGAATGTGGCACGGTGCCTCACGGGCTTTTGTAGATCCTGTTCCTTTGCCTTAGACATCTCCTGCCCTCTTTCATCAGTTCCTATTTGATTTGTTTAGACAGAACTTACAGAAGCCCTTCCTAACACTCTGAGTCTGGGTTAAATTGTTCCAACTGTGTTTGTAGGAATTGCCTGTTTTTTTTGTCTTTGATCCCTTAGACTATAGACTTCATGAGGTCAGGAACTATGTCAATCTGTTTACCAACTGGGTCTCAGTGCCTAGCATGGTACCTGCCCTCAGGAGGGGCTCAGTAACTATTTAGTGAACAAATAAATGGATTTCTAAGCCTTATCTATTGTGTTGAAACAGAATCAGTAATTTTATACTTAACAGATTAGAAAATATCAGCTTAACGGTGTCCAGGTGTCCTTACACAGCATTTTAACAAATGTGGCCTGTCTGAGACCTCTGAAAAATATTTTTTAACCTAATTACCTGGATCTCATACATTACAGGTCAAACATAGCCTTACCATCTGTCCGTCACAGCACTGTGAAACTCACTGCCACCAGGTGTCACCCAGGTAGGGGGGGATCAATTAGTGATGATAATTGAAGCGCCATGCAATTAATTACTTAATTCTAAGCTGCTCAAGTTTAATTCTACTGACATTATTTCATGAAACCAGGGGAACTACAGAATGTAATTGAAAGGAAAAAAAAATAGATAAGAAAAAATCCTGGGCAGACTCTTTCCCTAGGGCAGCCAAGAACTTGGGAGTACTGGACCAATTTTATCAACACATATTATGATGAAATAATATGGGTTGGGGAGAGTTGTCTGATTATAACTTAATCACTGGTGTTAAGCAGTAAGAAAGACTCTGTCAGCAGACAGCAAAAGGATTCAGAGGCAAAATGGGTCAATGTGTCCACGTAACCCAGTGGAGAGAGCACTAGACGTGGGGACCTGAGTCATCTGGCTTCCCACACAGACGCACAGATTTATATCCCCGTGGCCCATGAGTGAAAGAAGAAAGAAGGAAAGGCCGCTGCAGTAGTTTTAGTTCAGCCCATTTTATGGTGATCCATCCTGTGGCTTTGGGATCACACCAAAGATCCCCCTCTATCAATATTAAGCACAGATTTAAAATTTTTTATTACTAGCACTTAATAGATCAAGCGATGTTGACATTCACAGAGATTTAAAATGTTTACCCTCTCGACTTGTCATGCTCAACACTAAATGATGTTTATCACCTGGCTCAAGATGAGGAAAAATTAAGCTAATATGGTTTGGTTAAATAAATTGCAGTGTATTTATACAGTGGAAATCTATCCCACACCCCCCCGCCCCCCTAACGATGCTGTAGGTCAGCGACTAGGATTCGGGCGTTTAGACACTTGCTAAAATACAAATCCCAGAGCCATAACCCTGGAGATTCTGAAGCATTTAACAAGTATTTTCCTGGAAGACTTTTTTTTTTTTTAACATCTTTATTGGAGTATAATTGCTTTACAATGGTGTGTTAGTTTCTGCTTTATAACAAAGTGAATCAGTTATACATATACGTATGTTCCCATATCTCTTCCCTCTTGCGCCTCCCTCCCTCCCACCCCTCTAGGTGGTCACAAAGCACTGAGCTGATCTCCCTGTCCTATGTGGCTGCTTCCCACTAGCTATCTATTTTACGTTTGGTAGTGTATATATGTCCTGGAAGACTTTTATGCAGCAAGTTTGTTGATAGGAATCATCATATGAAGATCAGACTTATTTATGTGGAAATGTGGAGATTATTAAATGAAAAAAACCGACTATAAAATAGTGTGTTATGAAACTGTGTATTACAATATAATCTCATTTTGAAATACATAGATAAACATAGATAGATAGATAGATAGATAGATAGATAGATAGATAGATAGATAGATAGATAGATAGATTAAAAGAAAGACAAAATGGGCTTCCTTGGTGGCGCAGTGGTTAAGAATCCGCCTGCCAATGCAGGGGACACGGGTTTGAGCCCTGGTCCGGGAAGATCCCACATGCGCGGAGTAACTAAGTCCCTGCACCACAACTACTGAGCCTGCACTCTGGAGCTCACGAGCCACAGCTACTGAGCCCATGTGCCTAGAGGCCGTGCTAGGGAGAAGCCACTGCAATGAGAAGCCTGCGCATCGCAATGAAGAGTAGCCCCCGCTCGCGGCAACTAGAGAAAGCCCACGCGCAGCAACGAAGACACAACGCAGCCAAAAATAAGTAAATAAATTTATAAAAATAAAAAGAAAAACAAATGTGTTATAACTTTGGATTGGGACCTCTCTGTGGAGGGACCAGGAGATGCCAGGTATGTTGCTGCATGTGAATTCTTGCTGGTTTTCCCTTCCCACCAGGCTATTATTCTGAATCACCTGTTCTCTGCTCAACCAAATCCTACCCAGCCTTCAAGCCCAGTCTACAAGTCTCCCCCACCCCTCCAGTCCTGCAGCATCTCCATCCTTTAAACACACAGCATTTTACGTGACACACATTTGCAAAATTTTATATGTTTGGTAGGTATTATTTATCTCTTGCATTATTTAAGTTGTCATGTGACAACTTCTTAAAGAGAAAGTATCTTGTTTCTTCAAGTAGACTGCCAGGTCTTGAGGGCAGGAATGGTTTAAAAGACAATTCTAGGCACATAGACATATAAACACTAGGCACTAAATTCCCACTTTTAAAATAAGTTATGTTGAACAAAAATACTTTATTTAGAATTTTAAAATAGCTTACCATTGAAAAAGAAAATCTTCTGGTTAAACTAAATTGGTTGTTTAGGAATAAATGCCAGTATAATCTTCTAACTACCCATACATATATATTTTTTAGCACTGCTAAGTTATCCTAACGCATTCATATGCTTTATTTTAAATTCAACAGTAGGCACATACTGATCGAATGACCACACTCTGTGATTATAAAAGCATGTTTGGAAATAATTCACTTCTTTAATATCTTGCAGATTAGAACTATTAAACATTTTAACACATATGACTATCTCTTGGGAGAGGACAAAGTCAATCTTGGAAGAATAAGAACGTGCTTTCCTTAAAAAAAAAAAACTGTCTAAGAAGAGATTACTAAAGGTTCTTTTCTTAGGTTCAGCATAGGAAGAAAGACCCGCTTTTGAGAAAATGTTGATTAGAATGCTAGATAACAACAAATGTTTGATTCACATCAGAAAGCTATGTTATGTAAATTCCAGCAAATGTGTTCAAGACAAGGTAGTGCATTATTTTAAAAGCTTTTAATAGGGGGAGTGGGTTGGGGGAGGGATGGAGTGGGAGGATGGAGTTAGCAGATGTAAGCTATTATATTTAGAATGGATAAACAACAAGGTTCTACTGCATAGCACAGAGAACTATATTCAATACCCTATGATAAACCATAATGGAAAATAATATTAAAAAAGAATGTATATATATGTATTACCGAATCACTTTGCGGTACAACAGAAATTAACAACATTGTAAATCAACTATACTTCAATAAAAATAAATAAATAAAACTTTTATTTATTTTTTTGATGGCAGAGCTAAGGGAAAAGCAGAGGCACATCACAATGTTACTCTAGCGCCCTCTGGTGTTATTTGCAGCACGCCTTTTTGAGTTCATTATTTGCTGTAGTTTGTAGAGCTATTTGCGAAGCAGCTCTTTGGGGAGCCACTGGAGGGGAACATCTCATCAAAGAAAACCAGATACCTGGATCTTACAACCTGAGGCTATGCTAATTATGCCCACACACACTGTTTACCTCTCTATGGGGAGCTAGAGCCAGCATTGTGCTTATTAGCCTCTTACAGGTGAGTGGAATCAGTAAACACAGGGCTCCAGAAAGAAATCTTATAATCCTATTCAATGCTTGTTTTGTAGAAAATTTCCATGGGAAGCCACAGGTGACCTGATGAGAGCCAAATGTTTGGTAGACACCTACCACATTAAACCCGCTTTATTAAAAAGAAGTTGAGTAAATGAGATGAGTGAAGATTTATCACCCAAAGCAATGTTAGCTCCTTTCTTTTTTTGGGGGGGGGTCAGAAATGCAAGTATGCTCCTTAATACATACAGATTTAGAACTGACTCCAGATTGGGAGTCAACCTAACCTGAAATATTAAAATGATGAATAACTGCTACTCAATAAATATTCTAAAACTAAGGCTAAAAGTATGTAAATTATCACTAGGCATAGACAAAGAAATAAATACCCAAACAAATCTAATCAATTGACTCTAATATAATGAATATAAATCTCTGAAGGAAATAGGCACAAATGGTAATAGGGTTTGTACTAAAGTAGTAGAATTATGTTTCATCTTTTTCCTTCTATAATATCCTTTCTTCTTCTTTTTTTTTCTTTTGGTCGTGATAGGAAATTACTTTTACAATGGGGGAAAAAACTCACTTCAATAAGTAAATATTCTGAAAGGAGAATGAGCTTGCTCAGGTCTTTCTGAGAATATATGTAAAGAAAATTAGTGCCAGGGGACGGGGTATTTTGTCCTGTTTCCAAACTGTCCCAGTTGGTAACTATAAATAAAACTTTTACTTATGATAACTTCACCTATTGCCTTTTGACCTTCTCTTCATCGTCTAACCTGAAATCCAAGTAATAGAAGTAGCTGTCCTCCTTTCTGGCTATTGCTGTCCTTTCTCATTGTCACAGCTGAGTAACTGACAATTTATGCAATCCAGTTCATCTGCTTCGCAACAGGAAGGGTGGGGCTCAAAACAGAGGAAAACCACACCAGTAGCATTCTGCAATTGTGAAAAGAGAAAGGAGGAATGCGGAACTGGCTAGAGGCCACATAAAACGATTTTCAATACTAAATAAAACAATTTTCAATGCTTTCAATACTAAATCCCCAAAGGACAAATCCAACAAGAAGTGTTCCGTACTCTTCTCATATAAAACTCTATAATTATAGTCTTAAGAGTGCCATGTGACTAGAATGCCATAAATAGTGCTTCAACGGAAATAAATAGAGAGTTCCTTACCCCTGAATCTCTAAATGGGTCAATGGGCTTGGCCTCAGAAATCTCCTTAGGGAACGGGTGTACTTTAGCTGAGAGACAGACTTAGGTTCACACAGGCGCCTTAGCCCCACAGGTGAGAACCTGAAATACAGTTAATTGTGACTGAGAACATCCCAGGCCCATGCCTGCTATACTTTTTATTTCATTTTGTAGCAGAAAAAGAAGGAGGGAAGACTGGGGAGAGAATTGGGGCATCTACTAGAGTAGTTCTTAGTAGTACAGATTTTCCGTTTCTGCCAAACTATTTGAAGTTTACGGCCACAATCTCATCAAATAAATGAGAATCTAGATATCATAGGTCCTAAGGATCCTGCCTTCTTCTTCCATGGATCTAACTAGAAATGTACAATACATCATGCTTCTCCTTTATGGCAGCCTTGATCACAAATGCAGAAGAAAGAGGGTTCAATGAACTGAACTGGCCAAATAACAGGAAGTTTGATTTTATTTTTTTGATTAGTCCTTAGGAATTTAGTTGGATTAGCCAAGACCTCACTATGAAATAAAACAGAAAATGTCATCAATTTCCCCCTTAACAGATTTCCCTGTTGCTTGAATGCATTCATTTATTTGTTCAAAATATGTTTTTTGAGCATCTTCTACATGCACTGTTCCAAGCATGGAGGTTATCATGGCAAATAAGACCTTCAGGGCCCCGCTCTCAGAGCTTACAGTACAAGGGCATATGCCCACACGCAGACTAAAAAGTAAAAATGAATAAACAGATAAGCAAGACAGTATCAGATAGTAATGAATACATGGGAGAGAATTAAAGCAGAGTGACAGGACAGGGGGTGACCGCTTTAGATGGGGTGTCATGGGAGGCATCTCCGAGGAGGTGAATTAAACTGAGATCTGAAAGTTAAGAAGGATACAGCCACTCAGAGATGAGAAGTAAGAGCTTCTAGACCAGAGGCAGCTTATGCAAAAGCTCTATGGCAGGAGCGTATTGGATGTGTTAGAGAACAAGTAAACAGTATAGTTGGGGTGTGAAAAAAGGCAGAGTGATAGAAAACAATGTTGGAGACCTAGGCAGAGCCCCGATGATACAGGGGCTGTGTAAACCAGGGCAGAGTCTGGATGTTATAGCAGATAGAGGGGATGCCACTGGAGAATTATAAACGGGGGAAGGAAGGTGTGATAAATATTAATGTTTCTAAAAGATCACTGGGGCTGCTGTGTAGAGAAGTGACTGCAGGGAGACAGGCACGGAATCGGGGAGACAACTGGGCAGCTACTGCAACAGGCAAGGGTCCGAAACAATGGTGATTTGGACTGGGGTGTTGGTAACGGAAATGGAAAGGAGTAGATGGATTTGGGTCTGTTTGGGAGGCAGGGTTGATAGGACGGGCTGAATGTGGAGGGCGAAGGTAAGAAAATAATCAAGGATGAGCCCTAGATTTTTTGTCTTGATGTTGGGATGATGGTGTTATGTACTGAAATGGGGACACTGGGGGAAGAACAGGTATGTGATGGAAAATCAACTTTGGTTTTGACCACATTAAGTCTGAAATGCCTCCAGGACCTCCAAGTGAAGGCATTTAGAATATGAGTTGAATACTTCGGGGAGATGCTAGGACCAGAGATTTGGGGTGTTATCCGCAGATGGGATGGGAGGAGGTGACCTCAGAGAGTGGGCAGATAATGAAGACGAGGCTTGGGACCCAGTGTCCTGGGACACTCTGCACTCTGCACTCTGCTGGGCAAAGGGGGAGGACCAGCAAAGAAGATGGAAAAGGAGCAGCTAGTGATGCACGAGGAAGTCAGCAGAGTGTGCGGTCCAGAGAGCAAGTGAGCAACGTGGGTAGATCAACATGTTAGCTACCACCAGGGGTCTTAGTAAGACAGGAAGACAAGGATGAACAGGGAATCTGGCAACATCACCAGATTGAATGCAAGAGGGTGTCTGCACAAAAATAGAGCAACTGAAATTATAGTCAAACATTGTGAATATCCTACAGTCTTTATAAACATATCTCTTCCCTAAGTTATACGAAGCATCTTTCCACCTCGTACAGCTCATATCTTTTCTCATTTCTATAACCAAACCACCGAAGTATGTATTTAAATATCTCTAACCTTATAAATACACGTTGTAATACATACACTGAAAACAGGCTTTGTCAATATTAGTTACCTTTCAATTTCTTTCCTACTTTATCTTACTTTATTCAAAATCAAGGGTATTCAGTACAGGAAAAGAGGTAAAATTAAAATCAATTAATGGCTGCCCTTCGTAGAAAACATTTTTTTTCTGAAAAGAAAATTGAAACCATTGGCTAAAATAACATTTGGTGATCCTCTTCGGGTTTCAATGATTCAACTGATATTTTATCCCCAGTTTACTACAGAATAACAGGGTCAACTTTGTGCAGACTTGCAACTGAATCTTAGTGATGGAAAAGGGACTTGTGTGTTCCACCCAAGGATTTTTATTCTTTCTATTTTTATTTAGACAATTGTCTTTATATGTTGGACAATCTCCACATTCAAAGCCTGGGAAATGTCCATTTGTGGAGCCACTGAATTGAGTTGCTAGTGGGAGCTCCCGTTCTGTCCTCTGAACTCAAGGGCTAACCAGCACACTTTCCTCTGACATAGCCCAGTCAGGAGTTGTTGTCATTGTGTTGGTGACAATTTAGATTTCCCCACCGCAGCTACACTCCCAAGTGCCTAATCTAGTACTCTGCAAACAGCAGTTAAAACAGCTATTCACCATTTTTTCAGCGGTGAGAGAGGAGAACAAAATTTCCATTTACTTTAATTGATATTCATGCAGAGCTTCCTCAACTTGAGCAAGAACATAATAAAGAGATGAAAATTCAGTGTGAGATGGAATAATAAAAGTTAGTTAATAGACCTGTTCTTAAAGGAAATAATAAAAAAAAAAGTGACAGCTGGCTAAGACATTAATCAGAACAATGTTTTTCTCTACTGCTCTACGTGGAGAACCACTAAAAAACAACCCAAAAAACAAACAAAAAAACCCACTTCTTTTGAAAGCTTCATCTAAAAGCAGCCTTTACTTTTATTAATGTTTTCAAGTCACATCACGGGGTAAATAAGCATAGAGTAAAAAACCAGGTGTTTCCTGCATTTCCCCAACTGGCATTCTCTAGTACCAGAAATTCCATATATGATGTTCATCACAAGTGTCTTGAGGTAATACAGGATCCCAACAACATAAGCAATAATACCTCACATCTACATGGAGCTTTACAATTAACAAAGTATCTGCACACGCACTGTTTCAATAGATACTGAAATCCAGTATCAGATACTGTCACTCTCATCCCACAGGTGAGAAAACTGAGGCTCAGAGAGCCTGAATGACATGCCTGGGGTCGCACCATCATTAGGAAAGAATGCTGGCACTCAACACCAGAATTTCTGGCTCTGTTTTTTTTTCCCACCATGGCTTACTTAGCTCTGTTGCAACAGGAAGATAAACTGTGCAAAAAGTTTCATGATAGGTTTATTTCATCTTATCCTATTTGTTCGAAAAAGCAGCAATCGGGGTATGAGGATTTGAGATAGAGCTCTCTGCTAGTTAACTGTGTGATCCTGGGGAGACCATTCCTCTCTACAAAAGGTAGGACTTGGATTAAAGACCCTTATGACTTCCCAAACTCTGAAATTATATTAATCAGAACATATGACTGACCAGAATATTCCACTTGCCTACCAGGCTTGTACTACATATTATATTTCTCCATGTGTGTTTTTTTAAAACATCTTTATTGGAGTATAATCGCTTTACATTGTTGTGTTAGTTTCTGCTGTATATATAACAGCAGTAATATATACATCTGCTGTATGTATAACAAGGTGAATCAGCTACACATATACATATATCCCCATATCTCCTCCCTCTTGCGTCTCCCCTCCCACCCTCCCTATCCCACCCTTCTAGGTGGTCACAAAGCACGAGCTGATCTCCCGGTGCTACGTGGCTGCTTCCCACTAGCTATCTATTTTCCATTTGGTAGTGTATATATGTCCATGCCACTCTCTCACTTCGTCCCAGCTTACCCTTCCCACTCCCCGTGTCCTCAAGTCCATTCTCTACGTCTGCGTCTTTATTCCTGTCCTGCCCCTAGATTCCTCCAAGCTTGTGATTGGTCTATTTATATTTTCTATTTCTTCCTCGTTCAGTCTCAGAAGGTTGTGCTTTTCTAAGAATTTGTCCATTTCTTCCAGGTTGTCCATTTTATTGGCGTATAGTTGCTTGTAGTAATCTCTCATGATCCTTTGTATTTCTGCAGTGTCAGTTGTTACTTCTCCTTTTCCATTTCTAATTCTATTGATTTGAGTCTTCTCCGTTTTTTTCTTGATGAGTCTGGCTAATGGTTTATCAATTTTGTTTATCTTCTCAAAGGACCAGTTTTTAGTTTTATTGATCTTTGCTATCATTTCCTTTATTTCTTTTTCATTTATTTCTGATCTGATCTTTGTGATTTCTTTCCTTCTGCTAACTTTGGGGTTTTTTTGTTCTTCTTTCTCTAATTGCTTTAGGTGTAAGGTAAGGTTGTTTATTTGAGATGTTTCTTGAGGTAGGATTGTATTGCTATACTATAAAATTCCCTCCCTCTTAGAACTGCTTTTGCTGCAACCCACAGGTTTTGGGTCGTCGTGTTTTCATGGTCATTTGTTTCTAGGTATTTTTTGATTTCTTCTTTGATTTCTTCAGTGATCTCTTGGTTATTTAGTAGTGTATTGTTTAGCCTCCATGTGTTTGCATTTTTTACAGATTTTTTCCTGTAATTGATATCTACTCTCATAGCATTGTGGTCAGAAAAGACACTTGCTATGATTTCAATAAGGCTTGATTTGTGACCCAAGATATGATCTATTCTGGAGAATGTTCCATGAGCACTTGAGAAGAAAGTGATTCTGTTGTTTTTGGATGGAATGTCCTATAAATATCAATTAAGTCCATCTTCTTTAATGTGTCATTTAAAGCTTGTGTTTCCTTATTTATTTTCATTTTGGATGATCTTTCCATTGGTGAAAGTGGGGTGTTAAAGTCCCCTACTATGATTGTGTTACTGTTGATTTCCCCTTTTATGGCTGTTAGTATTTGCCTTATGTATTGAGGTGCTCCTGTGTTGGGTGCATAAATATTTACAGTCGTTGTATCTTCTCCTTGGATTGATCCCTTGATCATTATGTAGTGTCCTTCTTTGTCTCTTGTAATAGTCTTTATTTTAAAGTCTATTTTGTCTGATATGAGAATTGCTACTCCAGCTTTCTTTTCATTTCCATTTGCATGGAATATCTTTTTCCATCCCCTCACTTTCAGTCTGTATGTGTCCCTAGGTCTGAAGTGGGTCTCTTGTAGACAGCATATATACAGGCCTTACTTTTGTTTCCATTCAGCCAGTCTATGTCTTTTGTCTGGAGCATTTAATCCATTTACATTTAAGGTAGTTATCATTATGTACGTTCCTATTACCATTTTCTTAATTGTTTTGGGTTTGTTATTGTAGGTCTTTTCCTTCCCTTGTGTTTCCTGCCTAGAGAAGTTCCTTTAGCATTTGTTGTAAAGCTGGTCTGGTGGTGCTGAATCCTCTTAGCTTTTGCTTGTCTGTAAAGGTTTTAATTTCTCCGTCGAATCTGAATGAGATTTTCAGATTTTTCTGAAATCTGAAAATTTTTTCAGGTTTCTCCCTTTCCTCACTTTAAATATGTCCTGCCACTCCCTTCTGGCTTGCAGAGTTTCTGCTGAAAGATCAGCTGTTAACCTTATGGGGATTCCCTTGTATGTTATTTGTTGTTTTTCCCTTGCTGCTTTTAATATATTTTCTTTGTATTTAATTTTTGATAGTTTGATTAATATGTGTCTTGGCATGTTTCTCCTTGGATTTATCCTGTATGGGACTCTCTGCGCTTCCTGGACTTGATTGACTATTTCCTTTCCCGTATTAGAGAAGTTTTCAACTATAATCTCTTTAAATAGTTTCTCAGTCCCTTTCTTTTTCTCTTCTTCTTCTGGGACCCCTATAATTTGAATGTTGGTGCGTTTAATGTTGTCCCAGAGGTCTCTGAGGCTGTCCTCGATTCTTTTCATTCTTTTTTCTTTATTCTGCTCTGCGGTAGTTATCTCCACTGTTTTATCTTCCAGGTCATGTATCCGTTCTTCTGCCTCAGTTATTCTGCTATTGATTCCTTCTAGAGAATTTTTAATTTCATTTATTGTGTTGTTCATCATTGTTTGTTTGCTATTTAGTTCTTCTAGGTCCTTGTTAAACATTTCTTGTATTTTCTCCATTCTATTTCCAAGATTTTGGATCATTTTTACATCATTACTCTGAATTCTTTTTCAGGTAGACTGCCTATTTCCTCTTCATTTGTTTGGTCTGGTGGGTTTTTATCTGCTGTGTGTTTCTCTGTCTTCTCATTTTGCTTAACTTACTGTGTTTGGGGGTCTCCTTTTCGCAGGCTGCAGGCTCCTAGTTCCCACTGTTTTTGGTGTCTGCCCCCAGTGGCTAAGGTTGGTTCAGTGGGTTGTGTAGGCTTCCTGGTGGAGGGGATTCTGATGGATGAGGCTGGATCTTGTCTTTCTGGTGGGCAGGACCACGTCCGGTGGTGTGTTTTGGGGTGTCTGAGACCTTATGATTTTAGGCAGCCTCTCTGCTAATGCGTGGGGTTGTGTTCCTGTCTTGCTAGTTGTTTGGCATAGGGTGTCCAGCACTGTAGCTTGCTGGTCGTTCAGTAGAGCTGTGTCTTAGCATTGAGATGGAGATCTCTGGGAGAGCTCTCGCCGATTGATATTACGTGGAGCTGGGAGGTCTCTGGTGGACCAATGTCCTGAACTCAGCTCTCCCACCTCAGAGGCACAGGCCTGACACCCGGCCAGAGCACCAAGACCCTGTCAGCCACATGGCTGTTTCTCTCTCCAGCTTACACCCTCTCCATGTGTTTTTGGGCACAGCAATTTCAGTCCCACTGAGTAATGCCGTCTTAGGTCAGCTTTAAAGTGAAAGCTTGTTAAATTATTCATTTGAATGCTCTTTGGGAAATTACAGTCATCTTTATGTTGATCCTGTGTTTCCCACTAGACTATCAGCTTCTGAAAGACATTATTTTCTCTATTATTCCCTATTCAGTTATCAAGTATCAACTAAGTATTTGATGTATATCTAGGAACCAAGAGATAATTATAAAAACATAATTCAAATTTGGTTCATGAAGAGTTTATAATGCCCAATCATGGTGAAACAACTAAAAGTCAACAAAAAGCTAAACTGGTATAACAGACTGTAAGGATTATATAGGCTTTTAGTTGAAGTGCAAATTAATAGCAAATGTTTGCTCTATTCATGCTTAGCACTGTGATGGGGAAAATGGCTGCCTCTTTTTCAGTTTTCCTGATTATGAGAGTTTGTGAATTTGTGATTTTTCCAGCTATTTCTTACGGGCAAGGGTAATTTGTAAGTGTGTAAGTAGTAAGTTGAAAGCAGTGGATCTGATTTTTCTATATACCTTATGGAAAAATCATTCTCCTGAATTTAGAATTTTCATTGAAAATGAAATGTCTTCTTAAAAGAGCTGAGAAGGGGATTTTTGAGTGTAGAACGGAAGGTGCTTTTAGACAGAAAAAGCCTGAAGATAGGGTGGGACAATTGTTGGGGTGAGATTTAGGGAAAAGATGCACTAGTTTCATACGTTTTCTCTCTGCTTGTGGTTCTAATCAAACAAACATTTCTGGAAGACCAACCATGGCCAGACACTGGAGTCGGGGGGAGAGGGTGACAGAGATGAAATGCCTTCTGTGCCCAGTTTCCACCAGGATGACATGTTTGCGTGAGGTCCTCCCAGATCCCTCCATAATCGGAGCCCAGTAGACACAGTCTGTGAGGTGGAGTGAAACTTTCTTTGTAGAGAGCTAACTTGCCTGAACACGTTCTAGAACAATGATTGTGGCTTTATTTGCACCACGTGGCACCAAACTTCTAACAGACCACTCAGTAGTGCTCATTTTAGGATATAAATGTTATCTACTTATGCCACTGCAAGAAACAAATTTTCCCAATATGTCATCAACTGTAAATGTTCATAGTTCAGTTACTTAATATGACATGCTTATAAGCAAAACCTTTGAAAGCCACTTTGTTTGGATTTTAAGGCTTCCTTGTACAACGAAAAGATGAAAAAATGTCAAGAGAGGAGCAATGATGGAATTAAGTGCTAATCTGTAGAAATCAAACTTCTTAAAAGGTAGGCATAATAATAATTAGCCTATCAGTCAGAACTGTTTTGAGTCTGGGTCTAGTTTAAAGTTAAATGGGATTAGAAGTCTATGTGTTTGGGGTGGGAGTGGGGGATGGAGATTAATGAATCAAAGGAAAAGATGACCAAACACCCAGGCTTTGGGAGGAGAGGATCCGGGGCTGCTCCAGGGGTCCAGTCACTGAAACTAAACACTCAGACACTGCCCCATCAGTCCATTCTCTCCATCATAGACAGACTTTGTCATGTGGATGAGAATCCTCGGCTCTGGGAGCACAAGTCAACAGAGAGAAAACATCTCTCCTTCGCCAGCTCAAGTCTGCAAATTCCCCAAGGAAGAACTCGTTTTGGTCTGATTTGAGTTGGGAGGAGCATAATGTGACTGGTTTTGTTGAGAAATCCCTCCCTCCCGCTAGAGGTACATGGTCTGGTGAAGACTGTCTTGGAAGATCGGTGGGTAACAATGTGAGAATATAACACAGGAAATAACTACAGCTATCACTGATGGAGACTCTACTAGGCCCCAGGGGCTTGACATATATTATTCTGATTAATTATTCCAACAACCATGTGATACAGGTATTATCAATCCCATCTCATAGATTGCACAAGTGTCAACTGGCTTTCCTAGGATCAAACAATTAGATAGAAGTACAGGAGAGATTTGGACCCAGATGGATCTGATTGCAGAACCCACCCAAGTTCTTTCCATTAAGTCATGGTACCTTTAAAAGAAAAAAAAACGCTGTTATGCAGCCTTCATCAAGATTTTAAGAATGGTAAATATGTGGTATATATATTTATACTCACATTCTGCACCCATGCAGACATTACTAATTGATCACAGATCCAGAATTCTTCGCACAGCAATTCTGTCATGTCAGATTGGCACCTGAGTCAGGACCTGTCTGTAGTAAGTACAGTTCAAACACAGTCTGTAGGTCTTTGTGGTTCTGGGAAGACTTGCCTTCTTTAACCACTAACCAAATCCCAGTCATCATCCTGAGATTTTTTACCATTATACCACTTGATGATTGAGGCAGAAACAAAGGAAATACTAATGCTTTTTATCAGAATGTGCAAAACTATAGGCAATAGCAGCACTTTATTCTGCAAAGCGTATAACTATGGGCCTTTGATTCTGCTTGCTGACATTTCGAATTTAACGAATGTGTCTGATTAAAAAGCAATTATGGAATTTTAAAAGAAATCGTGTAAAAATTAGTTTAATAATTTACTTTAAGAGTGAAGTTTTGCTTGGTTTCTCTTGTCCATTGAGCCAAAAGGAGTTACTCATCAGAAGAAGTATGAGATTAACATACAGCTAAGGCAGAAAGGCAAGAATAGAAATAAAAAAGAATAATGGAGGGATGAGAATAATGTCATGAAAGGAATGGTATCCTTTTAAGCTTTAATAGGACACAGGAAGTGAGAAAAGTGGAGAAGAGCTGGCAATTATATTTGAGTGCAAAGCCTGAAAAAAAAAAAAAAACAGCCTAAGGCTACTAAACCAACACAGAATATTAAGATTTTAAAATACCACTGGAACCAAGATTAGCAATATTTTCCTTATATGGCTCAGGTCTAACTGATATGTTTATTTAGCAATAAATATAGATTCTGGCCCCATGTGACCAGGGTTTTAAAATAAATCAGGAAAAACTGAGGAAATGGACAAAAATAAATGTAATAAAATCTGCCTACCTCTTTTTTTTGTCCACTTTGCCTGATTTTTATGGAAGCCTGTTTTGCTGCCAGAATCATGTTTCTGTTTGATACAGGTCAATTTTTATATTCTCCCAGAGTTGTGATGTAGAACGCAATTGATAGATGAGAAATAAATATGGGAATTATAATTTCTACAAGTCAAACAGAATTCTTATTTTTCTGAAAAGTCCTTGCAATACTATGGTATCAACACCATCTAGGTGAATAAATATCCGTCAACTTCTTTACAATTTATCATGAATTTCTCCTCTGAATAACAAAAACAATGTATGTTTTCTAGAAGCATTTACACTTCCTTTGTTTGACAAGCACAATTTTTACTGACATACAAAGCTCAGGCTCACCAGGACACACTTCTTGGTGCCGCATCCTCTTTCCTTTCTCTATTGCTCACATCTGCCTATGCTTCTGACGCCTGGGTACAGACTTTCCGACTCTCTCTCTTTTCACCTTTATCACTATTTCCTCACTCATAACTCTCCAGCTGAAATGCAGCCACAACACTGGTAACATAATTTTGGAAGAGAACGGCATAATCCCAAGATGTTCAGAATCCAGATATCAAAAGAGGAAGGAAGAGGAAGATGTGATTATGAAAAAGAGAATCAGTGAGATGGGAATATAAGAAGGATTCTGCTTGGCTTTGAAGATGGTGGAAGGGGCCATGAGCCAAGGAAGGTGGGCAGCCTCGAGAAGGTGGAAGAGGCAAGAAAAGAGATTCTCCAGAATCTCCAGTCTCCAGAAAGGAATTATACCCTTGATCTTGGCTCAGTGAGACACATGTTGGACTTCAGATGGACAGAACTGTAAGAAAACCAACTTATATTGCTTTAAGCCACTAAGTTTGTGGTTCTTTGTTAGAGCACCAGTAGGAAACCAATACATCTCTCCTCTCTGAGATGAATACCTTTCTGGCTTACAGTCCTGTGTCTGGTCACCGTAAATTAAAAATACAACCAAATCTCACCATAATCTATTCATTATAGAGTTGAATTAAACATGAGCCTCTTCTAAACAAAAACACAAACCCCCAAGGTCAGGGTTGTAGAGAATCTTTATTATAATAAATTAACTTTCTCTAGTTAGTAATTATTTCTTACTCCCTTTGTTAAAGGCCTCTAAGGAACTTACTATTCTATCCATCCAAAATTTATTTCACATCCTTCACGTCACTGCTTTTCAGATCCAGCCCCTCTGATCAGGTTTGTCACCTCCTGCCTGCCTCCCTGCATTGTTATTCACGGGTCCCTGTGGCTGGGGCACTTCCCTGCTCCTGCCGACTACTTTGTCTCATTCATAGTTTCAGCCGGTACCCTCCTCACCTTCAACATTTCCTTAGACTTCTGTTTCCTGCAGGAAGTGGTGTAACCCAGCATACTGAGCAGAGGCACTATTACACACTCAGTGAAATCTGAAGAGGTGAGGTTGTGAGGTGTGGTGTGGCATCGTCCTGTCCCTGTACGAGGCATGCCAGCACCCCGAGCCTCCTTTTCCTCTTGTCACAGCACCTTCTGTCCCCAAACGCATTGAGCTTATCACTGGCTACATCTAAGTCATCTACCTTGGGCTGCAAACTCCTTGGGGAAAGGAAAGCGACTTTATCTTTCTTGGATTCATTTCTGTACTGTATCAATTACATCATTTAGTTCCATCATCTATAAACTGGGTGTTATCCTCGTATTGTATATGACAACATATTTTCTTTTTAGAGGAACAGAGGCAATCTACCTGGCTGCAAATCCTGGTTGTGCGACCTACTATCTGTGTGAGCTGGACAAACTACGTAACCCCTCCCACACGATGATAACACCACCTACCTCGGGGGTTTTCAGAGGATTCAATGAATTACTATATGTAAAGCCCTCCTAAGTGTCTGCATTATCACTCAAGTTTCTTAAAGATCTTTACTCCAGAGCATTCAGCATCTCGTCTCCTTGGGAAGCAGCAGAGGACAGAGCACGGGCTTCTGTGTCCGGCTGCCTGCGTTTAATGCCAACTTCACTTCTCCCTAGCTGTGTGGCCTTGGGTAGGTTACTTAATCACTCTGGGCTCATTTTCTGTAAAAGCATCTTCAGTCTATAGTTCTGAGGATTAAATGGCATAACTTATGTAAAGAGCTAACAGCGCCTGGCACATTAGTAAATACTCACAAATATGAATTTTAATTAGGCATCAACAAATCCCCTTTATGCATTAGGCAGCACATGACACAACACGTGAGGGGTTTTCTACCGCCCACTGAGAGAGGAGGCCACAGGCACCTCAGCTCTCTCCTCTGCTCACGTGGTTGTGTAGAGGTAGGGACGCAGAGGTCAGTCCTGGGGCCTTGGCCTGGCGCTCGCTCTTCCAGCGGGAGGAGAACGTGAGCCCCCAGCAGCCTCCGAGGAGCCGCACATGAGACAGTGCCGCGCATCACTAAGCGATCCCCAACCTTCCAGCTTCCAAACTGAGCAGGTGCCCCCCCCTCCAAGCCCTCAGCTTCACACCCCAGCATGGAAGCTTCTACAGTGAGTTTTTCCGCCTGCCTTGGGAATTGAATTCTGACCTCCCCTCTGCAGGCAGCTCCTCAGGCACTGCCATCACATAATACTGTCACCCATACACACCCCAACCACCTCCTCTACTGCAAGGGTGCCACCTGCGAACCCTGCCCCCCATTCCAGGGCGGCAATCTACCCTGAACTGTCTTCCTGCTGCTTCTCGCCACCCCGAGCCACAAGAACACAAGAAGCAGCCAGAAAAACACTGTTGTACTTTAGAGGATGTGCTGTGCTAGACTGCAAATCCAGGGCCCTGCTCTGGGACAGGGCTAGCAACCAATTTATACGCTAAACATAAAGCGAAGACAAAATGTAACTGAGAAGAAATGAGCTGCCTTGAGTGTAGTTTGCCTGGAGTTTAAGGCAGCACCTCACGGCTGGTGGGCCCACAGTTACCCAGGCAGCAGAATGAGTGAGAAGATGCTCTGGACCACATATTAAAATATTTACAGAATGTTAAGGGAAAAACTCCCTTTTTCTGAATGTACTTGAATACATTTTCATTTTTCACATATAAAATATATTAACCTATAGAATTCTGTACAGGGAAAAAATGATCTTGCACAACCTTCCACTTCCAACATTTTGCTGTTTTCTCCACTGATGGATTTCCATCTAGGCTGATGGTCTAACACACTCGAAGCCTCAGTGTGGTAGCTGAATAACAGACCCCCAGAGGTCCACCTACTCCCAGGAACCTGTGAATATGTTACCTTGCGTGGCAAAATGGGCTTTGCAGATGGGATGAAGTTAAAGATCTCGAGATGGGGAGATTATCTTGAATCATTTGGGCGGGCCCTATGTACAATCACAAGGGTCCTTATAAGACGGAGAGGGGGGGCTTCCCTGGTGGCGCAGTGGTTAAGAATCCGCCTGCCAATGCAGGGGACACGGGTTCGAGCCCTGGTCTGGGAAGATCCCACATGCCGCGGAGCAACTAAGCCCGTGCGCCACAACTACTGAGCCTGCGCTCTAGAGCCCGCGAGCCACAACTACTGAGCCCGTGAGCCTAGAGCCCGTGCTCCACAGCAAGAGAAGCCACCGCAATGAGAAGCCTGCGCCCCACAACAAAGAGTAGCCCCCACTCACTGCAAGTAGAGAAAGCCCACGTGCAGCAGCAAAGACCCAATGCAACCAAAAATTAAATAAATGAATAAATAAATAAATTTAAAAAAAAAAAAAAAAAGACGGAGAGGGTAGGATCAGAGCCAGAGAGGGAGCCATGACTACGGAAGCAGAGGTCAGAGTCGGCAGGACCAGGAGCCAAGAAATGCAGGAAAAGGCAAGAAAAGGATATTCCCCTAGAGTCTCCAGAAGGAACGCAGCTCTGTTGACCCATTTCGGACTTCCAATCTCCAGAAACTAAGAGGATAGATCCGTGTCACTCTAAGCCACTAAATTTGTGGTAACTTGTTACAGCAGCCAAAGGAAACTAATACCCTCAGAGTAGGTTATGCAGGGCGTTCTGTACAATCTGTACAAAGCAAAGTGTAAATAAACAATAGATGTCCGAAGAGCATATAGTATTAAGCAGCTCCTAATCATCTGCATTACACCTAAAATAAACAAAAGAAATGATAGCTAGGTTAAGATGTAAACTCTCCAGTATGAGGTTTTAGGGCATTTAAAAAATTGGGTCTGATCTTAGGACCCAGTGGTTTAAATCCTATCATTTTTCTGCTCGTTTCTTACACTTTATTTTTCTTTCTTTATACCATTCTCCTTCTATTCACAAGGTCAAAGTTTATGGTCTAAAATTATCTTTTTCTTGTCTTAGAGTCATGCCCAGTCAGGAGGAAGCTATGCTGTGGTTTTCAGCCCCCAGAAGCCCCATGAGATTACTTAGTTAGGCAGCTGTGGATGGAGCCTGCTTTATTCTGAGGGTGGAGTCCTGTTCTGAGGGTGGGAAAGCAGCCCTTTCAGGGCTATTCAGTGAGCCAGCGGGAGGCCCTGCCTCTTCCTGCGAGGCCACAGTCACAGAACGAGCCTCCACAGCCCCTCAGGGGGCTGCAGTCAAGGACTAGGGGCTGCAGGGAGGCCTCCTCTGGTTGACAGTGTCGTTTCAGATGTGTGCCCTCTGAATAAATAGATTCTCAGAACTGAGGATCCCCGCACCCTCCTCACAACAGGCCTGCCTGTAACTCGTAATTCTAAGAGGCTGGCTATCTTCTGATTTTCTTCCAGGCAAAATGACATGAAGGAACTTTTTCTTCAAGCTTGGCACTGAACCCCATTTAAACCGTTATGCGAGCAAGCACCGAACATTCTCCAAACTTGCACACACCCTCCTCCTGCCCATTCTTCAAGCACCAAATCTTTGAGAATGTTTCTGATTGCCCCAGCTCGGATCTCTCCCACCCTGAACATCTCTAAATTTGTTTTGTTTTGTTTTTCTAATTTTCTATTAACTGAAAGTTCCAACTTAAACCAATCACAATCTGAGTCTATAGATACGTCTAGTGTTTTGAACTCAGAACGCTTTTCCCGTAGCTATAACATCAACAATAACAACCAACAACAGAGAGCTGAGCAGGCCATGCACTCGCTCTGTGAAGTCCTGTCACCAACACCTACTAAGTGCACACCACGTGTAAAACACAGTGCCATGCATACCGCGAGGATCAAGCCATTCCTTTATTTTCCACAAAACATTATTATTTTCATTTTATAGATGGGATACTGGAGTTTTGAGAGGTAAATTGTGCAAAATTACATAGTCTGTAAGCTGGGATGCAACTCAAACCCAGACCTGTCTCAATTAATATATTAGACACACTCAGCCCTCTGTATCCATGGGTTCCACATCCAGGGATTCAACCAACCACTGATCAAAAATATTAGAACAAAAAAATTCCACAAAGTCCCCAAAAGCTAAACCGGCAACTATTTACACAGCACTTACCTTGTGTTAGGTATTATAAGTAATCTAGAAATGCTTTAAAGTATATGAGAGGATGTGCTTAGGTTAAAAGCAAATATTATTCTGTTTAATATAAGGGACTTGAGTATCTCTGAATTTTGGCAGGGGGGGTCCTGGAAACAGACCCCGAGGATACTGAGGTACAGTTGGTACACCTATATTTGTACCAAAAACAGCAACACACTAGGAAGTAATGCTGTTGCAAATAAAGCAAAAATAGTAAAACTGTCAAGCATAAATAATAAAAATTCATGTTGGTTGGTTATTCATTTTGTTGGAGTTCAAGGTAAAACAACGGGTATAGATGAGATGCCTCCATAGAAAGGATTTGTCTTCAAATAGTGAAAGATTGATACTGAGGTTCTAATCTGTATGCCTGCCTCAGAACAATTAAAATGAGAATGATGGCAAAAAATAAAATGCACTCTATATGAGTTTCTCAAAAAAGCCATCAAGAAGTCTTAAGTATTTCCAACCCCTCCCTTAAAGATGCATATCAGGACTTAAATCTCAATTCTACCACCCCATAAATTATTTGACCTTTTGAATAGTTGTAGTAAAATACAGCAAGAATGATAAAGGTGAGAACTATGCATAATACCATGTCATAGTAAATGTAATTTCACATGGTAGGAAGCTTAATATGTACAGTAAAAAGGTATATAATTTATAGTGGCTAAATAGTTGATTAAACATGGTGCTGTGTCCATTATTTTAAAAATACTGGGTATTAAGACCTTGCTTAGAAATGAAAATTCTTTTTCTATTGTTATTTCTGGGAAAATCATATTGAACACACCTCATTTTCATTTTTTTCCTACAAATATAATTTGCTGTAACTTTGAGTGCCCCTGGAAGTGAACTTTTATAGATGTAAATACCAATAAAATGTAGTATCTCTTGACTTTAATATCTTCTGGAGATGATTTCATTTACCACTGACTTTTTTATGTCTGTTATAACCATTAACTCCACTTCATTGTGATACTAACTTCGTATGTCTTTTTCCTCCATCTCCTGACCCACGAGTTTGTCAATTTCTCAAGGATGTATTTTATTCATCTTCTACGCAATTATTCACTAAATATTGAGTCTTTTATGTAAAGAGCACTATGCTGAATTCTGAGACCAACATTCCCAGCCCTAACACAGTGCTTAGCTTACAATAGAGGCTAAAAAAGTTTACTGAACAAATGGATATTTTTTTAACATAAAAAAACTTAACAAGACATACAGATGGCCAAAAAGCACATGAAAAGATGCTCAACATCACTAATTATTAGAGACATGCAAATCGAAATGACAATGAGATATCACCTCACACTGGTCAGAATGGCCATCATCAAAAAATCTATACAGACAATAAGAGAGGGTGTGGAGAAAAGGGAACCCTCCGACACTGTTGGTGGGAATGTAAATTGATTGGTATAACCACTATGGAGAACAGTATGGCGGTTCCTTCAAAAATAAAAATAGAGGGGGCTTCCCTGGTGGCGCAGTGGTTGGGAGTCCACCTGCCAGTGCACGGGACACGGGTTCGAGCCCTGGTCTGGGAGGATCCCACATGCCGCGGAGCAACTAGGCCCGTGAGCCACAACTACTGAGCCTGCGCGTCTGGAGTCTGTGCTCCGCAACAAGAGAGGCCGCGATGGTGAGAGGCCCGCACACCGTGATGAAGAGTGGCCCCCACCTGCTGCAACTAGAGAAAGCCCTCGCACAGAAACGAAGACCCAACACAGCCATAAATAAATAAATAAATAAACCCAAAGTTTTTTAAAAAATTAAAAAAATAAAAATAAAAATAGAGCTACCATATGATCCTGCAACCCCACTCCTGGGCATATATCTGGAGAAAACCATACTTTGAAAAGATACATGTACCCTAATGTTCATTGCAGCACTATTTACAATAGCCAGGACATGGAAGCAACTTAAATATCCATTGACAGAAGAATGGATAAAGAAGATGTGGTACATATATATAATGGAATGTTACTCAGTCATAAAAAAGAACAAAATAATGTCATTTGCAGCAACATGGATGGACCTAGAGATTGTCATACTGAGTGAAGTAAGTCAGACAGAGAAAGACAAATATATGATATCACTTATATGTGGAATCTAAAAAAATGGTACAAATGAACTTATTTACAAAACAGAAATAGAATCACAGATGTAGAAAACAAACTTGTGGTTACTGGGGGAGGGGAGAAGGATAAATTGGGAGACTGGGATTGACATATACACACTACTATATATAAAACAGACCTAATAAGGACCTACTGTAGAGCACAGGGAACTCTTCTCAAAACTCTGTAATGACCTCTATAGGAAAAGAATCTAAAAAAGAGTGGGTATATGTATAACTAATTCACTTTGCTGTACAGCAGAAACTAACAAAATTGGAAATCAACTATGCTCCAATAAAAATTTTAAAAAAATAAATAGATAAGAGTCCACGGGAGGGTGGGGGGAACTTCACAAAAATTGGATAGATAAATATTGTCAAAAATAATACCCAGTCATTCATGAAAATAAGTAGACGTGGATGTGTTGATAATGGGTCAGACCGTTCATGTGTGAGGGCAGGGGGAGTACATGGGAAATCTCTTTACCTTCTCAAATTTTGCTGTAAACTTAAAACTGCTCTAAAAAAACAAACTCTTATTTAAAAAATACGTAGAAATATTTCAGAATATTCTACTTAATACAATAATCTAAACTCTCCAAGGGGGGAGTGAAAATGTTCTGTGATATTGTACCAGGACACCGAAGATGCTTTAGAATATTTTTGCTGTTTAACTGTGGTGTTAATTTCCTTCACTGGAGCCTCGATTTACTTAAACCTTAACTCGTGTCCTAAAATGCCACTCATTTCAACACCTGACTCTTCAGACTGTGAAAACTCCCTCCTGTCGCTCACTTGCTATCCTCTGACCTGGGCTGAATCAGTTCCCAAGTGCCTGTTTTGTGATGTAGCAGCAATATTACTGACGGGTAGCACTCCTGGGCCCATCTTTGGACACAAGGATACATGTGGAGCGTGTCCAATCGTGTCGTTCTGACATCTCTTTAAGAATGTGACTTCTCTCATGAGAAATCATCCACCATCTAATTTTCATGACTACAAAGTGGAAGTCAGTCATTCAGCACAGACTGTCGGCCGAATGTGGACCAAGGGGCACTATTCCACCCCAAAGGTAAGGAGCACATCCTCATTAAGACTATTAACATTATAACTGTAGTCTCTGTTTCTTTCCTGAGCTGTCTAGACTCTCTCCAGGAACCATTAGTTCTTTTATGTGAGGCGCTCAAGAGGATAATTATCCATCCTGTCAGGAGAGCCAACTAATGACATTATGTGGTCCCTCCCTCAACATGGTTTTGCTTGTACCCATAGTAAAAAAGAAAATAAAAACATTATAAAAAGAATGAACTATTTATGTCCATAGCATTTTTCTATCATGGATTTATAGATTATGTTTTACATATGAAAATATCAGAAACCTGATATCGTACACAGTTTTCTCCATATGTAGTGAAAAGGAATAACTGTAGTATGTGTAATTTTGAATTACACTTATTTGAAAAGTGAAAACGCATTTTATACTCCTGCATTCAACACTGCAAGCAACACAGTACATAAAATCGATGTAAGCAGAAATTCTTGCTTATATATTTTCTCTCAAAAGCTAAATGACGGTTATACCAGGAGCATGATCTCATAACTGATACTAAAAAGTAGAAAAGGATAGCCGGCTCTTAGTTTCTTAAACTTCGTATCAAGTTTCATATAAAATAAGTAACCTTCATGTAACGTAAGGGAAGGAGAGAAAAAGTTTTAAAGCCATTTCAGAATCAGCTGACATTTAGAATAACCTAAAGCAGAAGAAACCTAATATTTATGTATCAGTTTCAGATTAAGATTTAGAAGCAAGGTGCACTGTCGCCACGGTGAATTCTATAAGATAATGCACAAGAGGAGCCAGGCTGGTGAATAATTGATATGTGTCTAAGATTAGAAAAGCTGCTTTACAGGCTGTTCCCATGTGACAGGCACTAGGAAGTCTCAAATGAGCAAGTGATGGGCCTGACAGCATCCTGTGCAATTCTATATGCTCGGTTCTATGCTCTTCACCACAGAGAAGCATGTTCCAGAGACTGAAAAAGCAGATGGCTTTATGTTAAATTATGCCGGTTATATGATATTGTTAGCTATGCAATAAAAGGACAATAAAAAAGACACTAGAAAGAGTGGTGCTCTGGGTTTAGAACATCTTCATATATGTACCTCACTGCATACTCAGCTGCTTTGAGGATCCTTTACACCACATGCAGAAATCGCGTCTCAGAGGGGCGAGTGCCTGGGCTGAGGCTGCCTGGCTGGGACAGAGCAAAGGACCCAAAGGACTCATCTTCCTCTAGAAAGTAAGTCCCTCTTGTTAATATGCTTTGGGGATGTTTTCGTGCCAACCCTTAGTTTCAGATAAACAGACGGTACTTTTGATGCATTAAAAACATAAAGTCAGCACCTCCTTCCACCCCCAGCTAAACAGAGTTCTGTTCAATTCCACGAGCAAAGGTATGGAAAGTGTCATTAAATATGTACTGTCTTCCTTTTATAGTTTAAGCAGGTCAGGAGACGTGACAAGAAGTCCAGGTCACAAGGAGATTCATCTTCACCTGCTTCTACCTGTTGGACTGCACTGGTTTGTCACACCCTCATCCAGGGGCATAGAAGTACGCTGATTACCAAAGACAAGCGAATGGAGAATTAACGATGCACATCCAACCTGAAGTCCTGCCACTATCATGAGAGATTACAAAGCTGCAGAACTCTTACGTCAAGTATCTATTAATATTTATGCACAAAAGAAAGGGCTGGAAACCTGGCCCTGTTGTGTTCCTTTTCATTTAACCTCCTTTCAACTCCAAGTTCTGTCTTAAGGAAATGAATTACCGTATCTGCTAGTGATGTTTTTCAAATGCTCCGGGCACTGAAATGAGGGTTGGCATCTAGGAGGCAGCCTCGGTAGCCTTTTATGGGAGTGTGCAGGCAGCAGCTGGCAGCAGAGTCTGATGCTTGAGTGCCTGGTGCTTAGTAGGAGCGTCATTGTTTGCTTGATGCTTTGTTCACTGATGCCACAGGACTGCCGCTGTAGCGCACGGAGCCTGCACCTGAGGAATTCAGCCATTCTGCAACATTCCTGAGCAGTTTAGAGGGTTCTCCCTATTGACTTGCCTCAATTAATACGTAGGCAGATGGATACCTGCCAAAGATTCAGCCTTGCAAATCTTACTCAGGCAGGACCAGGTACCAAAGCGCAAGCATGTGTTATGCACTGGTATAAGCATGCATTCCAAACAGCAGAAATGCTACATTAAACAGAGCAACATTTAAAAATAGCAACAGGAATTATTCAAGTGGCAGTGATGAAATGCCATTTCTCTACTGCCTGCTTATCACCATTCCTGGTTTTCCCTTGGGTCATCTTGCAAGAATTAAAAACTAAGGGCTCAAATGTGGCCAACCAGTCAGGAAAGTGTGATTTGGCTTTGAGGAAAGAAAAAAGCATTTGTAGGTTGCAGAAAGGGTGGTGGAATTCACAGCGGCTGAGGCTGCAGGGAAGGGGTGTCTCAGCAGGAAGGGGGCCTCCTGAGCTGCGACTTTCCACCTCTGCTGGACAACAGCCCACGATGAGACGTGCATGGTTTTTACAGGGAAGACACACAGGACACACGTAAATGGGTGACCTGCGTACACACACAGGCACATGCACACACAGAGACTTATATAAACATACAGCAACGTCTGGGCCAGCTGTGGACTCCCCAGCAGCACAGATGCCAAGACTGACCTCAGGGCAAACATAAGCACCTTCTGATGTACTGAAGTCAGCAAGGGTGGAGGGGTAGGAGGTGCCCCATCTGGACGTCCTGTTTAGGGCTGTACTTGAGGAGAAGGGGTGGCATTGCTTGTACTCAGGAAACTGGACACACCACTTTCCTTTCTTCCCTTCCCCCCCGACTGGTTCATTCACTGACAAATATTTGTGCATAATTACGAACAAAATACTGTGCTAGGATAGCTTAGAAATCAGTGATTATGAAATGGTTAAAGAGGAAAACATAATGCTGGAGAGGGCGTGGAGAAAAGGGAACACTCTTGCACTGTTGGTGGGAATGTAAATTGATACAGCCACTATGGAGAACAGTATGGAGGTTCCTTAAAAGACTAAAAATAGAACTACCATACGACCCAGCCATCCCACTACTGGGCATATACCCTGAGAAAACCATAATTCAAAAAGAGTCATGTACCACAATGTTCATTGCAGCTCTATTTACAATAGCCAGGACATGGAAGCAACCTAAGTGTCCATCGACAGATGAATGGATAAAGAAGATGTGGCACATATATACAATGGAATATTATTCAGCCATAAAAAGAAACGAAATTGAGTTATTTGTAGTGAGGTGGATGGACCTAGAGTCTGTCATACAGAGTGAAGTAAGTCAGAAAGAGAAAAACAAATACTGTATGCTAACACATATATATGGAATCTAAAAAAAAAAAAAAGGACATGAAGAACCTAGGGGCAAGACGGGAATAAAGACGCAGACCTACTAGAGAATGCCCTTGAGGACACGGGGAGGGGGAAGGGTAAGCTGAGACAAAGTGAGAGAGTGGTAGTGTATATATGGACATATATACACTACCAAATGTAAAATAGATAGCTAGTGGGAAGCAGTCGCATAGCACAGGGAGATCAGCTCGGTGCTTTGTGACCAGCTAGAGGGCTGGGATAGGGAGGGTGGGAGGGAGGGAGACACAAGAAGGAAGAGATATGGGGATATATGTGTATGTATAACTGATTCACTTTGTTATAAAGCAGAAACTAACACACCATTGTAAAGCAATTATACTCCAATAAAGATGTTAAAAAAAAAAAAATCTTGAGCGATGCATCCAGAAAGATGTTTAAGGGTGGAACATGGGAGGTATTATAGAGTTGGGTTCATCCTTAAAACAGCTCTCTTCTGCCAAAAAATGGATCAGGATATGAACCTAAAACCCTTCTCATTTGTCACAGTCCAAGAAGCAAGATTAGAGAGAAGCAGTCTTGCAGAGAGAGACAGAAAGGGAGACAGAGAAACACAAAGAGAGATGAGTGTGCATTCTGGTGTAAAAAAACGGTTGAGCATGTATTTCCCAGAATGTTCTGAAATCCATGTGGGTAAACTTAGGCAATAGTAGAAACTCCAAGTACAGGTAACGACAACTAGATACTTTAAGGTCTGAACTGAAGCAACATGAGATAGAAGTGTCTCTGCAACCTGTCACAGGGGATCTGAGGGAACCTCAACCCTGACACTAAACAGATGTGATGCACAGGAAAGGATAAGCAATCTGAACCACGCACAAGAAGAGGTTCCGAGCAGACTGGGATGCTAGTGGTCTCTGAGCGGTGCTAGGGCAGCAAGGAATGGGGGTGTTACAGGAAAGGCACGGTAAGGCGGACTACGGTATATGAGTCACCTGCTTCTGTTGGGAAAACCACGATTCAACTATTCTCAGGTAAATCTTCACTTTTCTTTAGGAAATCTGAGCCGAAGAATTCCTACAGATAGTTTTCTAGATTCCCAAATTCCCATCAAGGTACAGGTGCTCAGAAGGGGCAGATCTGATCAGAAACAACCTTCTCTAGTCTTGTCTGAGGGGCCTACACATTACACTGGGGGCCGTGGAAAATATGCCATGGAATAAGAAATGGACTCTGCCTCCACGCCCCCAGTTTAACAGGAGAAGTGAACACTTTATATAAATAACGGTAATAGGATGTTAAACTGGGAAGCCCCATGAAAGAAATGCAGATCAAGCACTCTGAGAATTTGTAAGGAGGATAGATGACTTCTGGCTGGAGGTGGAAGCAGGGAGCATTTGGAGGCCAGAAGTTCTGTGGCCAAGAAAGTGTGGCACAAAGGCTCAAAGCCTGGGCTTTGGAGTAACATAGCTCAGATCTGGGTCCTGGCTCCTCCCTCCCGGGAAATTCACAAAACTCCTCTGAGCCTCAGCTCCTGCAGTTGGTAAATGCAGACAAGAACAATGAATGAAGCCCGCCAGGGTTACAGGCACTGACCTCCCAACAGGACACAGAGTCTGTCACTTGTTAGACGTGCTCAATCAGTGTTAGCTGCGTTTACTGTTATTAACGAGGCCTTGGCTGAGCCTGGCCTCACAGGCTAAAGCCGAGTTTGATCTGTGGGCATGGAGGTCGGGCCGTGACAGGGAAGCTGTGACAAAGCCGTGGCAGGAGAGGGTGGGGTGAGAGGTCCTCACTCTCCCCCCGTCTCTCCCCTCTGCCCTGCCGCTCTCTTAAAGCAAACGCAGTGCTATGGTTGGAACGAGAAGCGCTGTGCGTCCTTGCACGACCTCGTGGCAGCTTGCTCCTCCCACATGTGTGAGTGAGGGTGAGGGCTGGGGAGAGGAAGGATTAGCGTGATCCACCCTCTGTGCACACGGGCTGCAAGTCTCCGGTGACGTTCCTATCGTGGCCGCGCGGGTCAGTCACTCGTCCCCAGGATGTGAAACAGAAGGGTCCCGATGCACGCACTGCGCTACCGCGGCCTCAAGCAGGAAACAAGTGTTCATTTGCATAGCATCCCCTAGAAGCTTACACATTAGGACTCTATTACGCTGGAAGCCGACCCGGCAGGGCTAATTTTCTCCTCTACAAAGCTATGGGCTTAGAACGAGTAAGTTTAAAAAAGCAAGAGCCTCTCACATTCCGGAATCGTGTTCTAAGAGACTTTCAGTCAAGTTACAGTTTCAAACCAGTGGGAGGTTCGGCAAGGTCACTGCCACGACTGCTTCTGACTCAAAGAGACCCTGACTCTGCCACGCAGGAACCACGTAGTGTGAATTCAGCCCATGCAGACGGGTTACCTGCTTCTGAAGGACATACAGTGTTGGATTAAGATGGTGGGTTCAACAGTCCCTTTCTTTTTCTCCACTTTCCCCCACAACCCAGGTCTGGATAATTAACAAAACCAGTAGGAATATTTCACAAGAGCTCTCTGCTCAATCCCATTCAATTCATGTTTACTGGTGTCAACGCATAGAGTTGGGCTAGGGACGCGGCAGTGCCTACGACAGTCTCTGACCAGAGCCAGAGAGTTCCTACGTGACATTGCGCAAATGACTTGACTTTTCTGTCTCAGTTTCTTTCTTTCTTTATTGGCTGCGTTGGGTCTTCGTTGCTGCGTGCGGGCTTTCCCTAGTTGCAACGAGCGGGGGCTACTCTTCGTTGCGGTGCACGGGCTTCGGTGGCTTCTCTTGTTGCGGAGCTCCGGCTCTAGGCGTGCAGGTTTCAGTAGCTGCAGCACGTGGGCTCAGTAGTTGTGGCCTGCGGGCTATAGAGCATGTGGGCTTCAGTAGTTGTGGCGCACGGGCTTAGTTGCCCCGGCGGCATGTGGGATCTTCCCAGACCAGGGATCGAACCCAAGTCCCCTGCATTGGCAAGCGGATTCTTAAACACTGTGCCACCAGGGAAGTCCCTGTGTCTCAGTTTCTTTATCTCTAAAAATGTACAGTTGTTTTACCTCCCTCATCAAGTGGTTGTGAGGATGAACTGAGTCAGTATGCTAAGCATTTAGAACAGAGTGTGGCATAGACTGTTAGTTATTAACTACTGTTATTCCAGCTACAAAGATGTTTAAGTTTCAACCCCTCAGCATGGCATACGGGCCATTCTGCAGCCTTAGCTCCTGCTCCTCCCCAACACATACTGAGGCACCAGCCATATCAGACACCGCCATTGCTTTTGTCTTCTTCACCTTCAAGCAAAATGACCTTAGGGGCAAGTGGACCTGAGTTCAAATCCCGGTTCTGCCACTGGAGAACATATTTAACATAACTACCACTTGTCCTACAAAATACAACTAGCTGTTTATAACTTGCTCACCAAGTTGACTGTGAGCTACAGTAAGGCAGAGACTTGTGTTTAATTCACTTTTGTGCCCCGGATTGCCTGGCACGTGACATTTGCTCAAGTAAATGTCTGCTAAATGAATAAATATACAGTTTATTGCTACTGGAAGGAACATCATAGAGATGTGAAAGCACAGTTGCACGAGGGACAGTCTGGATGATGGGATAGGGGAGTTTGAGGACTAACACGTGAACGCCAGGTCAGAGGCACGTCACCAAGAGTGGTGGATGTTGGGATCAGGATTCAAAACCCAGGGCAATGGAGAGACAATGGAAGTTTTGACCAGGCCATAAGTAATGAGAACTTAACCCAAACTATAGGGCTGACCACAGAAGGGGAAATGAAAGGCCAGGTCTAGGAAGCATTGAGGTGGAAGACTTTATAGGACCTGGTAATTTGATGGATTTGGGGAACAAGGTGGAGTCATTAACGATGGAGATGGTGCCAGGAAAAAGTTTATGTAAAAGATGTAGCGTCTTTTTCACAATAAATCTGTTTTGGTTGCAATTCAGTTTGTTTGTATTTTTAAAGAATTTTTTTTTTTTTTTAACGTGGACCATTTTTAAAGTCTTTATTGAATTTGTTACAATATTACTTCTGTTTTAATGTTTTTGGTTTTTTGGCCCCAAGGCATTTGGGATCTTAGCTCCCGGACCAGGGATTGAACCCGCACCCCCTGCATTGGAAGGCAAATTCTTAACCACTGGACAGCCAGGGAAGTCCCTTCAATTCAGTTTTTAAAAACTTTTTTTCCTATTTATAAAAATAATATATTTTTTACTGTAGAAAATCTGGAACAGTCAGAAAAGTATAAAGAAAATTGAAAGTATTTGTAATCTGGCCATCCAGGGATAACTGTTTCTAACATACTGCTGATTCCCATGTAATCCCTTTTCAACCCATACGTACATATTTGCCATGTTACATCTTGGTATACAATTGTATACATTCACACAATTACACATTATATAATTGTGCACAATTCACACTGAACACTTTAAAAAATATTCTTTGGACTCTTGATTTTTAACATCGTCATCGATGAACCATAATTTATATAAATGATTCCCTATTGTTGTTCATCTGGGTTATCTTCAATTTTTCACTGCTACAAATAATGCTGCAGTGAACATCTTTACCAGTATTTCTAATTATTTCCTTAGAAAAGATTCTGAGTCAATGTGTATGATCACATTTAAAGCTCTTAGTATCTGTTGCTAAATAGCTTTCCAGAAAGGCTATATCAACTTCAACTTACACTTCTTCCAGCAGTATATGAATGCCAGTATTGAAGCCTATCTTGTAAAAAAAAAAAAAAAAATGCCAACTTAATAGTAGAAATAGTCCTCATCTTACTTGCTTGCATCTCTTTAATATCTAGAGATAATGACTTTTTCACACTAATTAGCCACTTACATTTCTTCTTTTATAAAGAAAAATCATGTCCCTAATCATGTCCTGTGTCCATCACTTTCTTGGGATGGTAAAGGTTTTTATAATTGATTAGAGATTTATTTATATATTACCCTTTGCCTATCATATTTGCTTCAAATATTTTCCTAACATATTGCTTAACTTTTATATTTTTGATGTGTAGAAATTATTTGCAGTTAAATTTATCAATTTTTCTTTTGCAATTTTTTTCATTGCATTTATATCTCAACAGCCTAACTTTCCATCTATATTTTCTTCTTGATTTTCATGGTTTCATTTTCTGCATTCAACTCTTTTAATTAATCCTGAATTTATTTTAGTGCATGATGTGACTGAAAGCTCTCCCAACAACATGCAAGGCATTTATCTGTGTTTATTTTCAAAATATAAGGGTGGATAAACAGGGCCATCTGCGATTCAGAACTAGTATAGAATCTTGTTTACTTTCTCAGCTTCAAGATAATGTCCTCTTCAACAATGAGACTCGATACAGCATGTTACAGAAAGGGGAGAGCTTGCTTTCCTAATAAAGCAAATCTCTAGAGAATGGAAATATTAAAATGCTCATGCTTTCCCCTCTAATCACTGAAATCTGGTTGCTTTAACAACAGATATTCACACAGTTCCTGAGCCAGTCAAGGTCACCTGGAGATGCTGCACCTCAGGGTGGGGCGCTGCATCTTGAGACTAGATACCCTCTTGTGGTATCAGATTCTCTTCCCACCTCACTTTACTCTGAGAGCAAGAGAAGATGAATCTGATTCCAAGGGCATTTCAGCACACACGGAAGACTGCTTTGAAATAAAATTATCATCATCATAAAGACAGGCAAACTTTTACATTCAGTCAACCATTTAACATAACTAGGGAAAGGTCATGCTGGGGCATCAGTTCAACAAGGATCTTACATATTTGTTACCTGACCAGGAAGTTTCTATCTCAATAATACATTAATTCCCTAGAGTATAAAGAATTCAGCCCAGATTAATCCAGCATATATACTTTTCTCATACATATTTTATTTCATCATCATTCTTTTTAAATTTATTTTATTTATTTTTTAAATTTTTGGCTGCGTTGGGTCTTAGTTGCTGCATGCGGGCTTTTCTCTAGTTGCAGTGAGCAGGGGCTACTCTTCGTTGCAGAGCTCGGGCTTCTCATGGAGGCGGCTTCTCTTGTTGCGGAGCACGGGCCCCAGGCGCGGGCTTCAGCAGTTGTGGTATGTGGGCTCAGTAGTTGTGGCTCGCAGGCTCTAGAGCACAGGCTCAGTTGTTGTGGCACACGGGCTTAGCTGCTCCGTGGCATGTGGGATCTTCCCAGACCAGGGCTCGTACCCGTGTCCCCTGCATTGGCAGGCAGATTCTTAACCACAGCGCCACCCGGGAAGCCCTTATTTCATCATCTTAACCTCACTGGTAAGTCGTTTCGAGGGACAGAGCACTACACAGGTCTGGGAAAAGAGGCACCAAGACATCAAATGACTTCTCAAGATCTAAGTCTCCTGGTTCCCACCTTTAAGTCCTTTCTTTTACTAATATGCTACCTCAAAAAAATATTACAAATAGTCTGGGATAGTTTTAAAAGCTCCAGAGTAGAATACTGTGACCTTGGATAAGTCATTTGACCTCCCTGATTTTTAAAAAAATTATGTTTTTAATTGTAGCAAAATATATATAACATAAAATTTACCATTTTAACCAATTTTAAGCACACAATTCAGTGGCATTAAGTATATTCATACTGTTGAGCAACCATCACCACCACCCATCCACAGAACTCTTTTCATCTTGCAAACTCTGTACCCATTAAACAGTAACTCCCCAACTGTCTCCTCCTCCCAGCCCCTGGTAACCACTATTCCAACTTTCTGTCTCTATGAGTTTGACCACTCCTTTTTTTTTATGCAGCAGGTTTTTATTAGTTATCTATTTTATATATATTAGTGTATATATGTCAATCCCAATCTCCCAATTCATCCCATCACCACCACCCGCCCCCTGCTTTCCCCCCTTGGTGTCCACTCATTTGTTCTCTACATCTGTGTCTCCATTTCTGCCTTGCAAACCGGTTCATCTGTACAATTTTTCTAGATTCCACATATATGCGTTAATATACGATATTTGTTCTTCTCTTTCTGACTTACTTCACTCTGTATGACAGTCTCTAGGTCCATCCACATCTCTACAAATGACCCAATTTCGTTCCTTTTTATGGCTGAGTAATATTCCATTGTATATATGTACCACATCTTCTTTATCCATTCGTCTTTGACCACTCTAGATACTTCATACAAGTGGAATTGTACAGTATTTGTTCTTTTGTGATTGGCTTATTTCACTCAGCATAATGTCTTCAAGTTTCACCCATGTTGTAGCATGTGACAGGATTTTCTTTCTCAAGGCAGAATAATATGCCACTGTATGTATGTATGATATTTTGTTTATTCATATCAATGGACAGTTGGGTTGCTTCCACCTTTTGGCTAGCATGAATAATGCTGCTATGAACATGGGTGTACAGATATCTGTGTCCCTGCTTTCAATTTTGGGGGGTATATATCCAGAAATGGAATTGTTGGATGATATAGTAAATTTTATTTTTAATTTTTTGAGGAACTGCGATACTGCTTTCTAGTATGCATCATTTTATATCCCCACCAGCAGTGCACAAGAGTTCCAATTTTTCCACACCCTCACCAACATCTCCTCCTTGGGTTTTTAATTATTTATGTATTTACCCATTCATTCAGTGAACACGTGCACAAAGCCTGCCACACACCAGATGCTGGGGATACAGTGAGGAACAAGACAGATTCTGCCTGCCCTCGAGAAGCCTGCAACCTGACACAGTATAGGGACGCTGAACAAGCACTTACAGGTGGGATGGATGTTTTATAAAAAGGGGGAGTGCAGTCAGCTGGAGCAATGGGGGGCTTATCCCAGAGTGTTTCCAGCTCCAGGTTCTGTGAATACATGAAATTTTCTTTCCTAAAGGCACCTGAGTTACTTGGGAAATCACTGAATAGATTTTAATGTGGGATAGAGTCCACACATTTAAAAATATGTTCTCACACATTTGCACTGGTGAAAACCAAGGATCCTTTATTATCCTTAACCAAACTTAATACTGCATGTTGGATGAGCCAGAGAACCTGATTTAAAATATGAAATGCTGGGCTTCCCTGGTGGCGCAGTGGTTGAGAATCTGCCCGCCAATGCAGGGGACACGGATTCGAGCCCTGGTCTGGGAAGATCCCACATGCCGCGGAGCAACTGGGCCCGTGAGCCACAATTACTGAGCCTGCGCGTCTGGAGCCTGTGCTCCGCAACAAGAGAGGCCGCGATAGTGAGAGGCCCGCGCACCGCGATGAAGAGGCCCCCGCTTGCCACAACTAGAGAAAGCCCTCGCACAGAAACGAAGACCCAACACAACCAAAAATAAATAAATAAATAAATAAATAATTTTTAAAAAAAAAAAAATATATATATATATGAAATGCTGAGAACAGAGGCCACAAACTGGCAACCTAAGGGCCAGACCCACATGATGTTTTAAAAGTTTTGAATTCATTGCCAGCACTTAAAAATCAAGAAGTTTCCCACAGGACTCTGAATGTCTGGTTTCCCTGAAAAATCAGGAAACCTGGCAGCCCTAGGGCTATGGCAGGGACACCCTGGGTTGAGAGCAGCTCAGCCTGTTCTAGAAAAGTCACAGCCTGTCACAGGCCCCATTGGTCTCTTGCTCCATTTTTCTTACATTTTAGCCCCTGTAAGTCTTGGGTCTAAAGCTGTGCTGTCCAATGCGGTAGCCACAAGCTGCATGTGGCTAATGAGCACAGGAAATGAAGCTAGTCTGAATTTGAGATGTGCTGCAGGTATGAAATACACACCAGCTTTCAAAAGGCAGGAGGAAAACAATGGAACACATCCCATTAATATTTTTTATATTGATTACATTTTGGAATGATGTTTTGGATGGATTGGGTTAAAATGTATTATTAAAATTAATTCACCTGCTTTTTTTTTACTTGTTTTTATGTGTCCGCTGGAAATTTAAAATGACATATATGGCTCACATTATATGCCTTTTCCAGTATAAAATATCTCTGCAACTCTTCCCCCCCATGGGGAATTACCATTTGAATTGTGTCATATTAACTCCTTCTTATAATGCATAACTGCACATTCCATTTATTAGCAAGAAAACAATCCCAAGGTGGAAATAATTGATTGTTTATATAAAGTACAGTTCACATTAAAAATCTGAAATCATGGCTCTTCTACCATTTTAAAGCACATTTATTCCTCTCCATACCTAACCATTGCTCTGAGACTTTATAACCACTCCAATATTTGGCTCCTATTTTCCTTTACCTAAGGTACTTACAGTAACTTACAAGGTAAATTGTTCATATTTGTTTATGTCACTTAATTCACTTTAAAATGAAATCTAATCCATTCATGTAAACCCTTTCCACAGCTCTTTTTGCAAAAGGCTGAAGACTGCTGGCATACTTAGCATTTCATAAAGGTCATTAGTTTATGGCTTTATTGGATAAATTACATTTTAAAAATCTTTTAATTTAATTAAATTAGTGGACTTAAAATTAATTTCCAGCAGGTATGGGACAAAAGGACCATGAGCCAAGACCAAGGGAATCATTCTAATTGGTCTTTTTTTTTGGCAAAGATACCACTTAAATTACTATTTTCTTAGCAAATAAGATGTATTAAAACTAAGTGAGGGACTTCCCTGGTGGCGCAGTGGTTGAGAGTCTGCCTGCCAGTGCAGGGGACACGGGTTCGAGCCCTGGTCTGGGAAGATCCCACATGCCGCGGAGCAACTAGGCCCGAGAACCACAACTTCTGAGCCTGCGCGTCTGGAGCCTGTGCGCCACAACGGGAGAGGCCGCGATAGTGAGAGGCCCGCGCACCGCGATGAAGAGTGGCCCCTGCTCACCGCAACTAGAGAAAGCCCTCACACAGAAACGAAGACCCAACACAGCCAAAAATAAATAAAATAAATTAATTAATTAATTAAAAAAAAAATTAAGTGAGAGTCTGATTTTAGATGTGTAGAATACATAGATATATAAGGTGAAACATATGCTTCCAGATGACACTCATTCGACACACAGAGGAAAGTGAACGTTGAAGAAATTATGGATCAATTCAGGTACAACTGAACAAGGAAAACACAATTCTGAAGCAAAACTGTACTTTGGACTGCACTTTCCAGTTTGCATACATACACTGATATAATTCATCTGGTAACTGCACAACCTCCCACTCTTCTTCACCAATGAATGTAACTACTAGAGAAATTCCTGGGGGTCCTAGCCACTTCCGTGGAGCACTATAGAAGTTTATCCTTTTTTGTCTTCTTTGTTTTGCTCTCCCTCCTTTTTCTCCATAAATTATTTCTGCCGAAGGATCACCCTGTACAGGTCTGACTCTCAAGGAAGTAGATGACAAAATAGCAGACTCCCAATGTGCTCACCCAATGCTTCATTTCCAATATGTGTGAAGCAATCACTGGAGTTATTTCCATTTGGGTCATGGGACATGAAAGGACATGCTTTATAAAGTGGATAAGAGGACAGATGACATCCTGGCACAGAGCCAGTGAGGCCTGGCTGTGAGCAGAAGTCTCAGCCAGTCATGAGAGAGAAAATACAACCCGTTAGTTTATCACAAGCTGGGGAAAACTCTGTTGTCATAAAACTCCAGACTCTTCTAAGATAAAAGTATGTAATAAAAATGGTGTGTCAGGATATCCATGACTAACAAGTCCCTTGACACCTTTAAAAATACTTCAACTTTTCCATCTCTTGAGGTATTTTTTTCCTAAAATATATATGCTAAAATGTAGTTATGCCAATGTAGCTTCTGTCTCT
Source organism: Balaenoptera musculus (assembly GCF_009873245.2). Lineage (NCBI taxonomy): Eukaryota > Metazoa > Chordata > Mammalia > Artiodactyla > Balaenopteridae > Balaenoptera > Balaenoptera musculus. The sequence goes on along the minus strand of NC_045802.1, from coordinate 8,606,525 downwards.
GCTTAACTGCCCGCGTAATTCCATTCACTGACATTTCACAGGAGCGCTTAGAATTCACTGTATCTCAGAGATTAAAGGAAGGCTTTAAAGAAATCATGTTAACATTAGTAGTGATGAAAATAGCAAGACAAGTGCCTTGCACATGGCAGGAACTATGCTGGGTCTTCCTCTGCATTTCAGTAAGAATAATGTTTGTGTCTCGCTAAACAGGAGACAGAAATACTGTAGACACCTCTAAGAACCTAAAAGCGAACTGAATTTGAAGCTGAGAAGGAAGCATTCCATTTCTTTATGAACTCAACCATCAGAAGAGCCAACTATTTTCGAAACATGAAGCTGGCAGCACAAACACAAGAGTACCTTTGCTCTTGGTTTTAAAAATAAGACATATTCACAGCTGCCTCCTTCCACCTGACACTCAGAATAGATTCTAAGGTTTTCCATCTTAAAGTTTTCATTTGTGCTATCGTCAGCACGATAGGTGAGAACATTTTCAGAGTGTAGGTTCAGTAAGAGCCTTCGTCCACAATGCTATCAGGAAGTGGCTACTGTTGACTTAGGTTGGGCTTTATGAGTCCTGCCCTATAGTGAATGCTGACTTTGAGCAGTAAGAAGTTCCATGAACACACAAAATTAAGTGGAGCAATACAGTACTCACTAGACTAGTTGGGGATAGGCATGAGGTCCAGAAGAATATAAATTACTAGGATACGAGTATTTCGAATGTATGCAGAGGAGTCTCTGACAGTCCAGGAGAGTCCCAGCACACTGAAGCCCTACAGCACTGCTGGAGTGCCCGGATGAGAATGATTGCTAAATATGATAATAAGCAGATTGCTTGCAAGAATAATGCTTAGCATACTGTTAAGCCCACGGTGTTGCTCAGAAAATACCTGTTGAATGAAAGAATGAAAATTCCTAAGGAACTTAGAAAGAGGCTTGGTACTCAAAAAAGCATAGGACTCGAGTTCAAACCCTCATTCCACTTTCTTAGATACGTGACTCTGGTTAGTCATCTAAGCCATAAACCTCAGATTTCTCACTGGTAAAATACAGATGACATCACCTACCCCAGAGGCTACTTGTGACATTCAGTTAGGTAACACCTGTAGCGCTTAGCACTTAGAGGCACTCATCACGTTGTTCCTCTCACAGGTCTATTTTGTCCATACTACTTATTTTTTATTATCAATACAGAATTATAAATTCTTTTATTTATTTTATTATAAACTTTACGTACTATACTTTCTTATAAATATAGAAATTGGAGACTATTATAAATACTTTCTTTACTTATAAGTACAGAAACTGGAGACTTATACCAAGATTTCACTTAAATAATCAACTCCAAGTTGTGTGTGAATTAATGAGATTTCAGTGCATTAATAATAGTAATAACCCAAAGTCTAATTATATTATCTAAATCACTTAATTTTTTTCTTCTAGTATATTTACAGCATGTTTTAAGGCAATATTTAGAAATAACTTACTACACCAAACTATGTCTCTTTACTATCATATTATAATTACATAGTATAGATATTATACCATATATACCTTTAAGTTGGAAGCAAATCTCTAGGCTTTCCTGGTGAACAGGTACAGAATCAGAAATAGCCATTACAATATTAAAGATAAACTCGGATGCATGTGAATACTGGTGTCTCAGAGCTTATGTTCCCACTAGGTACAGGGGTTTTTCTCATCAAATAAATTTTGGTTCCATGGTAATCTGAAAATTCCAGATTTAGTTCAGAACACCTCACATTTGAACCATGGGCTCCTATGGAAATTACATTTCAAAGTTAGACCTAACATCAGGACAGTGGCTTGCTCCTGGGGTTCTATGATGATGTCTCCCCGCTAAGGTTCTTGGGTCTGAGGTCAACAATTAATTCCACACACACACACACACACACACACACACAAATCACTGGAAAAGCTTCCCATTGCCTTTATTTTTTAAAAAAACAGAAAAACTGTTAAAGAAAAAGCAGAAATATATTTTAATCAATAAGCTCACACATTATCTACCCAAAATTGGTAGATAATGCTTTATAAGTCTAGGGGCATTTACAACTATTTACAACTTCCCTCTTGTTCAGGAATGTACTTGAAAAGCAGGGAAACAATCTGAGAAAGATTTCCAGCCATCTGGGATATATCTTTAAATATAAGTGTACATAAATACATGTGTATGCATACATCTTTCCACAGAATACACACACACACACACATACACACTCACACACACACTTGGGTGCATGCTCTGCCTGTCTCTGTCTCTGTCTCTGTCTCTCTCTCTATATATATATATTTATATTTGAGAGGATTATCTAACGTATTTATGATCTATGATATATATGTGTACATGTACATTTACATATATACATATATATATATATCACAGACGGTCCTTTCTAAATAGATATACACCGAAGTATTGTTCATACACATGAACAGGTCTCTCCACAGGCTGACAGCATCACATTTCAGGGGCAGCTATCACAACATCAGGATCCCAGATTCCCCTTCCACTCTGATCCACATCCGAGGGTAATGCTAGTGCTCTTTATCTGACTTAGCTTCACGTTTCCACTGTGTCTCAATTCCCTCTGTTACTTAATCTGCAGTCAGTTAGACCACACTGAAGCTAAAGGTACAGGTCTATTGGGAAGTATGTCCAGGCACCAATCATGGTCATGAATTGACACAGTGTACTTTGAAAACTGTCTTAGTCCTATCCACCCTTCACTTAGCAAAGATAGAGACCTCAGTGCAAACAAGCTATCAAACTGAATGTGGGTCTCCCTTACAATATCTTAATAAATCAAACAACTGTTAAAACGTATTTTTAAAAAACTTTACCAAGAAACTTAAAACAAATGGCTAGTCCCACACGGCTGAATCTCAGACGCGTGAGCACTAACGAACCACGTGACTCTGCCTTCTCCACACAGGCCTATGTAGCATGTGTTGACCTTTAACTTGAAACCCAGAATTTTTTGTAATCCTCTGAGCAGTGGATCAAAAGCCATGCCTTAGATTAAGTAATGGCTGAATACTATTTAAAAACAGTTGGGGTTGATTCCCAAAATAGGAATTTTCCATCTGTCGAAGCAAAAGGTCCCTGTAGATTCCCGCTATTGGCAAGGGAAAAATGAGTCTATCTCGGGGTTAAAATTTCAAGTGAGCTTTCATTCTGTCCCCATTCTGATTTTTCCTAGTATGCCAGTGAAGTAGAAATTTTGAAAACTCATGTAACAACTTATTTGTGGAGTAAGAGGAAAAAAGAAAACATATCCTCATTTGAATGCCAAGGATTAGAACAGAATCAGTTGGTTGTCATTTAATATATCTTAAATTCTATTAATGAGTAGCAACCCAGGTGAAGAATCTCAAAACTGAACTAGAAGTTACAGACTCACAGTCTTGCCCTCTTATGTAAGGCACATACGTACATCTATAATATTCGACTTGGACAGATAACTACTGTTGCAAAGTTACCAATGCCCTGACATATCTCAGAGGATACAAGTAATTAAATTAAAAAAAAAGTGCAGGAAATGTTTTACTACCTCCATGTCATCAATTATGAATATCACTTTCTCAAGCTAATTTTCAAAAAAGCCTCTTTTGAACCAAATGGCTACTCCTGCCTAATACGCTCTTTTTTTCCCTCCCCTTTAACAGAAACCTCTGATATACTCTGTGATAATCATTATTTTCTTCCCTGGTGTTTCACTGAATTTTTAAATTAAAGATTTTTCTTTGTCTTTTTTTGGTCTTAATTAAAGTTTGTGTTTGGCTTCTTATGAATAATGCTAACTGCCTCTATTCTCCCTTTATCCTCATCCAACTAGGGGTAGATTTTTCTAGCTGAGACTCTCCTTGCCCTTGAGTCTCTCTCCTGGAATTTTCTTAATGACACTGCCCTTCCCAGGGTTTCCTCACAATCTTTCCAAGTTCAAGACAGGTCATGTACAAGCTTAAACTTATTAGAAAGCTCATATTTCAGAAGCCAAAGATCAAATGGAGTACCAGGACCCACTCTAGTGGATATACTAGAAAAGAATCAAAACACAAAGTAAACAGGACCCATCACAAAAATACCCTACCTGGAATGCAGATGGAGCGTCCGTTTCAAAAACTTCTTGGGGAGCTCCAGGTTTCAGGATGGCGGTGAACACTAAAAGATGTTCTGGACTGTTCAACCTCACTTGTGAGTTTAGTGTAGACATAGCCTTGAAGACTTTGCTTTCTTGCTCGTGTTAATTTTTTTAAAAAATAGATTCTACTGTGGTCTACTGCCCACGTTTTTTATTGATCACCTGTACGCAAATTCTATCATCTGCCCTCTGTTTGTAGGTCCCCCATCCGACTGCCCACCCCAGATCTCTTCATCCTGTGGAATCTTAACTGTCGGTTATCTCTGCAGCATCTTCTACGTGGCAGCTCAGCAGCAATTCAAATGTAACTTGACCAAGATTGTTGTCTAAAACTTAGCAGGACTTTCCCCTGTGCTTCTCAGTCTTGTCATCTGACTCTCGCCTTCTAGCATCTTTCTCTAACTCCACTCTCGTTGATTTGCCCCTTCTGGACGCAGAGCCTCTTCTTCAATCTTCTTAAGGGTGTATTTTCATGGAAGGTTTGACAATATTCTTAAATAACTTGTCTTTCTTTTGGAACCTGTACAAAAAAGAGGGGTCCCACTTTTCTGATTCCTTAGGATCACATTAGCACCCTAGGTATACAAAGTCAGTGCAGTACCACGTTTAATTGGCAGGCTGAAATGACTTTTCTATCCTTTGGTTTATTAGCTGTGTTGCTGCCCAATTACACTGAACAAGAGAAGAAGCACTTGACCCTGTAGTAGACACGAGGCAGTGTATGCCTCACACTTTTCATTTGATGTTTATCACTATAACTGAAGTTATCAAGCAACATTCTATTGCACAATGCAACTTGATTTTCCCTCAGTTTTACCGAGATATAATTGACATATAACACTGTATAAGTTTAGGGTGTATAGTGGAATGATTTAAGTATATTACAAAATGATCACCACAGTTGGTTTAGTTACCATCCATCACCACACATAGTTAACACATTTTTTTTTCCTTGTGATGAGAACTTTCAAGCTCTCTTAGCAAATATACAATACAGTGTTGTTAGCTATAGTCCCCATGCTGTACATTACATTCCGAGGACTTGTTTTTCTTATAACTGGAAGTTTGTACCTTTGAGCCACCTTCACCTATTTCCCCCACCCTGCCCAATGCAACTTTAAACAGACACTGTTTAAATCCCTTGGATACTATATTTCCCAAAAGGTAGCACCCACAGAGTCAAGGAAACCAAGGGCCCTGGCATCTCAAGATGCAGCTAGACAGGAGCAAAACAGGCAGAATATGTACAAACTTTGGGCATTATGGCCTTTAATGATTCAAAATATGCCCATTCTTATTGAAATTGGGAGAGAAGTTATGACGACAATATGACATTCTAGAAAGGTTTTGAGGAACCAGATGTAACAGATTTTTTTGTGAACCTAGACAGATCAGGAGTAGGTTGGCAATCTAAAAAAAGAAGGGAAATAAGTAAATGACCAATAGATAGAAACCTCATTCTTACATCCTGAGTAGTGAATTCACTTTGAACTTGTCATGAGAACTGAATTCAGTTTATATTCTCTATATCCTTATGGAAATCTTTAAGTGTGGTGAGGATCTTAGAATTCATTTATTCCAATCCTCTTGTTTTATAAGCAAGGAAAAAGAAACACGCTGGGCAACCCCCTCACTAGAAGCACAAAGCCAGGTGGGAGAAGCAGTGAGCTCAGCAGTGAGCTCAGAATTCAGGGAACCTGCCTCCTCTGCAAGACCTGTCCATGTTCTGGTAACCACCTCCTTTTCCTCTCTCAGTTACGACATTTCTGCTCTTTCCATTTCAGATTTGAACCATCAAGCCCTTGTCTTTGAATCTTTAGGGTTTTTTTTCAGTCTTGTTTGTTTTGTTTTTTTAGATCTGGCAATTTTCCTGACTCAGGAGACAGGTGGCTGGGCAAACACAGATACCTGGTGTGGCTCGGGAAGAGCAATGGGATGCCGTTTAGTTTATCTTAGGTCTTGCTTATGTTGAGGCTCTACAGGTTAGGGGTGCTGTTGTTGTTGTTGTTGTTGTTATTGTTTTATTTCTTGGTTCCTGGACTCCTGAAACCATTTTCTATCATCTGCATGTATCCCTGCTGTCCCCATCCCGGGATTTCCCTTGCTCAGGATACAGTTTGAGAAGATGGTCTTCTCATCACTTTCATTATGTTATTACACATGATATTCTGTGTTGATTTAATCATCTTGGTTTCTTGATCCCAACCTGGAAACTTCTCTTCTGTGCATAACTGACCCTCCTTATTTTTCTCACCAAGGCTCCCTTCCCTTCTCCTTCAACATTATTATTGAGCCCAGGAGAGTCACATAGAAGGTTAATTTCCTCCCTTCTTCCTCCAGATGGAATGCTGAGCTTCCAGCTGTATCTCCATCACCTAATAGATTTAATTTCATTCAGTCACTTGAATTCTTCATCATAATGTTTCTCCTTTTGCATCAAATTGACTTTCTCATTTTTAGTTTCAAGGCTTAGCCTTTATTCTTCGCTTGTGAATCATCTGTTATTTAATTCAAAGTCAGACTCCTTCCCAAAGCTTCTCTTCCTTTTCCTTCCCATTGTTAACTTTCTGCAGTTATATTTGGATCAAGTTTCTGTCTTGCTGATGACGTTGACCATTTGGGTAGAGGTTTATCTTTCACTTGCTTGCTTCAGCATCTCCTGCATATTTTATATAAGATAAACATATTCTCAGCTTCCGTAGACAGAGACATAGCTTCTAAGCCATCCCTGTAGTAACAGGCATGGGGGGCATATAGGTATGCAGGGGGCTAGGACATGACCTCAGCTCAGATGCAGCCGTGTGTGTACAGGGCTGGGTGAGATATGGCTACATGGGCAGCTTCCTGGTCTACCTTCTCACTGCCCCGTCTTGGTGTGCAGCCCAGCTCCTGGGCACTGTGTCCCAGCTGCAGAAGGTCCTCAGTTAACATGTGCTGCTGCTCTCCATGGCAGAATGCTAGTGTGAGGTCCCTAACACCACCTCCACACCCAGAGCATAACTGACCGCTTCCTCCTCTGAGCCACCATGGAAACACGTGTGTAATTTACTAGCATGCTCCTAATACTTGGAACTGCATCTGTTTCCCCATCCAGGTCCAAGCTCCTTCAGCGTCTGATTCCTATTTGGATCCTCATAGTTGCGATTCACAAGTGCTTAACAAATATGACTTCTACACCCCTGAAACAACTCCTTGACTCGCAACACTGGGCCTCGATGCACAATTTTCATTTTGTAATACTGACTTTATGAGTAAAGACACAGCGTGACAAATTATTAGAGAAATCAGAACCGTCCAGGGCTTACATGTTCACAGGTGAAATGTACTTTAGAAGATTTGTGCTACATACCTAGTATGATTAGAGAATATTTGAAGCATTTTGCAAGTATGGCAGTTGGCTTGGGAAGGGGAGGTAAGAAAGTCTATAAACTAAAGCAGTAATTCCTTTTTCTACCAATGATAGGTGGGCCAACCAACTCCAGGATATGAATCAGCTCTGAGAGAACCACACCTGCATCTGGAGTCCTGTGTGATCAGTTACACCTGCATCACGACTGCAGCCCTTCAACAGCTTCATTGAGACTGAACGCTTAGAGAAAGCCAGACTAGAGAAATGGCAACGAGAAGCTTACACGAGATGGTAAGAAAAGAAAAAGCCAGGAACTAGGCTGTTTGGCCAAGGGGAAAATCCAAAATAAGTGTCAACATCTGGACTTTGTTTCGACTGTGAGCAACTAGCAGTTATTTAAGAAAAGTGAGTTTTCACCCTCACTGCTCGCCCCAGCTCACCCTCCCCCCATCACCAAATTGGCACTTTGCTTCCTCCATCACTGTCTCCTATTTAGCCTTCCAGGAATTTGACCTGCCCAGTTGTACTCTTTAGATGCTGGAGGCTGCCCTTTTATCTACAGTTCAGCATTTGATCTTCTAGGTGTGATGTGAGTGCTTGTTGAATTAATGAAGGTTGAGTAGGTGCCATAATAACAGCAGACACTTAGCACTTCCTAACTTGCCAGATTTATAAATATTAACTCATTTAATCCTTCTTAATACAGACACTGCTCTTTCTTCCATCTTATGGATGAAGAAAGTGAAGCATAGACAGGTTAAAGAACCAGCTCTCGGTCACATAACCCAAGCAATCTGGCTCTGGAGTGTATGTTCCTATGTTGCTTCTCTGTTTTACGTATTTTAAGTAAAAATAATAATTCTTTAAAACAAAATGATCCCCCCACCCAAAAAAAGAAATGTGCCACTGTGAATGATGAATAAAACTACTTAAATACGAAAAGTAATAGGGCTTTATAGAATTTTTATGACAATACATGAAAGAAATATATTGGTGACAGCCTTGAAATAGCCCACTTGTGTACTCTACTCCTTGGAAAAACCTATAGGTTTGCTGTTTGTGCTTTTTTAAGTTAGATTTTATGTTTTATTTTTAGGGTCAAGACTCTAAATTTTGAAATGCTATTTAAAATGTTTAAATACTTAAATTATTTGCATTATCATCATTGATTTGCATACTTCAATGGCATTTACAAAAATATAGTTATAAATATAGCTTTGAAATATTTAGGATACTTAAATTAATAGCATGAGATATCAGTTTACATCTAATGTCAAAATTTTTTGGAGGATCATATAAGCATATTCATTTCTTTTGTCTAATTATAGCAACTTTAAGTGCATTCATTATTTTCCTAGAGAAGTTATTTTTCCTAAGCATAAAGAAATAAACTATCTCTCTTGATCATTATATCTAAAATGTAATTGAAAAAAAATTTTCCATATTTCAAAAAAGTTTTAAATAAAGTAATGACAAACTTCTCTGACCAAGATTAAGAGATACATATTATATTATAACTCAGTACCAACATAAGTGTACACATATTTATATGTGTATAAAAAATTTGTTTTACAAAATATTTAACCTTATAATACATGACACACTTTGATATTTCTAGTTTATTTCACTTAATTTTTTTTTGATAGTTGGTTTTGAATCACTAAATCGATTTTCTCATCCATTAATGGGTCATTAATAGCTCATGATCTGCAGTTTTTTAAGACTAAAGAAGTGGATTCTGGAGTTCACAACTTCTCCCTTCGATCCTGGTAACAGCAGGTTACTTAGAGAAGCTTACTTTTCATAGGAGAAGGTATTTTAAGGTATTTTTATGGGCCTTAAAATACCTTCTCCTTATGACCGTCACCTCAGGAAGCCAGGAAAGGCAGCAAGTCAGTGTGGGGTGCACTTAGCCCATTTTCTAGCGACAGTGGCCTCCTGACTAATTATTTTGCAAATTACTCATTAACACTTGGCTTTGCAAAGTTAGCCCTTGGTCCAGTTATTGCTGCCAGATTTCCTGTTTACACTGAGCTCTGTGTATTAGCTTATTGTCCCCACTGGGAAGTGCTTTAGACAAGGAAAAAGAGTGAATCAAAGCAAGAAGCCAGACTCCCAGCATCATTTCATGGTGCACCCTGGCAAAGAATGAGTGAACACTAAATAACTGTAGGTGAGTCTTGGAGCCTGCTGCAGACGTGAGCTGACCAAGATAATTCTATAGCAAATGGTCCAAAAGGTTTGATACAATGTGATGATGCACTGCTTTCTCCTGGCAGTCACTGACAGCACAGCCCAGCAGTAACTTCAAATATCTCTTAGAGAGGTTTCACAGTGAACATTTTCTATATTCCTAAACTAAGAGGCATGGTAAAGCATTCTGCCCCAAATCATGTGGCTATAGATGCTGCTTCAATTAAACTGCCTACTGCAGGCACACTTACCTTCTTAATTTTAGAGTTAAGAAAAGTTACAATAAAAAAAGCCAACTCTTAGTTTTGACATTTTCCTATTGCTTTTCTGTTTTCTATCTCATTTATTTCTGCTCTAATATTTATTTCCTTCCTTCTGCTAAATTTGGGCTTAGTTTGTTCTTTTTCTAGCTCCTTGAGGTGTAAAGTTAGATTATTTGAGATCTTTCTCCTTTTTTTAATGTAAACATTTATTGCAGTGTACTTCCCTCTTCTATTTTTGCTGCATCCCATAAGTTTTGGTAATTTTTGTTTTCATTTTCATTTGTCTTGAGGTAACATCTGTTTTTAAAAAAATTAAGTAATATATTAATTTTTGGCTGTGTTGGGTCTTCATTGCTGTGCATTGGCTTTCTCTAGTTGCAGCGAGCGGGCTTCTCATTGCAGTGGCTTCTCTTGTTGTGGAGCACGGGCCCTAGAGCACACAGGCTTCAGTAGTTGGGGCACGTGGGCTCAGTGGTTGTGGCTTGCGGGCTCTAGAGTGCAGGCTCAGTAGTTGTGGTGCACGGGCTTAGTTGCTCCACGGCATGTGGGATCTTCCTGGACCAGGGCTCGAACCCGTGTACCTTGCATTGGCAGATGGATTCTTAACCACTGCGCCACCAGGGAAGTCCTTGAGGTATCTTCTAATGTCCTTTTTGATTTCTTGTTTGACCTAATGGTTGTTCAAGAGCATGCTGTTTAATTTCCACATACTTGTGAATTTTCCAGTTAGTTTTTTCAAAGATAAGCAAAACAGACAAACACCTAGGCTAAGAAAAAAAGAAGACTCAAATAAAATCAGAAATGAAAGAGGAGTCATTACAACTGACACTACAGAAATAAAAAGGATCGTAAGAGACCACTATGAACAATTATACACCAACAAACTGGATAACCTAGAAGAAATGGATAAATTCCTAGAAACATACAGCCTACCAAGACTAAATCATGAAGAAATAGAAAGTCTGAACAGACCTATAATTAGTATAGGAATTGAATCAGTAATCAAAATCTCCCAAAAAAGAAAACCAGAAAAACACATGGCTTCATGGTGAATCACACCAAACAATTAAAGAAGAATTAGTGCCAATCCTTCTCAAACTCTTTCAAAAAATGGAAGAGGAGTGAACACTTCCAAACATTTCATGAGGCCAGCATTAACCTGATACCAAAACCAGATAAAGACACCACAAGAAAAGAAAACTATAGCCAATATCTCTGATGAATATAGATGCAAAGTTCCTCATCAAAATACTCGCAAACTGAAGGCAACAGCACGTTGGAAGGATTGTACACCACAACCAAGTGAGATTTATCCTTAGGATGGAAGGATGTTTCAGTATATGAAAATCAATCAATGTGATATACCATATTACCAGAATAAAGAATAAAAATCATAGATCATCTCAATAAATACAGAAAAAGCCTCTGACAAAATCTAACAGCTTTTCATGATAAAAATTCTAAACAAACTAGAAATAGAAGGAAAGTACTTCAACATAATAAAGACTAATTATGAAAAGCCCACAGGAAACATTATACTTAATGGTGAAAAACTGAAAGCTTTTCCCCTAAGATCAAACCAAAAATCTTCTTCACAGCAAAGGAAACAATCAACAGAATAAAAAGGCAACTTATGGAATGGGAGAAAATATTTGCAAACCATACATCTGACAAGGAGTTAATCTTCAAAATATATTAGGAACTCCTACAACTCTTTAAAAATGGGCTAAAGACTTAAACAGACATTTTTCCAAAGAAGAAATACTGATGGCCCAGAGATATATGAAAAATGTTCAATGTCACTAATCATCAGGGAAATGCAGATCAAAACCACAATGAGACATCACTTCACGCCTGTCAGGATGGTTATTATATTAAAAACAAAACAAAACAAGAGACAACAAGTGTTGGCAAGAATGTGGAGAAATTGGAACCCTTGCATTCTGTTGGTAGGAATGCAAAATGGTACAACTGCTATGGAGAACAGTATGGAGCTTTCTCAGAAAATTAAACGTAAAACTACCATATGATCCGGCAATCCCATTTCTGGGTATTTATCCAAAATAACTGAAATCAGAATCTTGAAGAGATATTAGCATTCCCTTGTTCATTGCATCACTACTCACAATAGCCAAATGTGGAAACAACCTAAGTGTCCCTTGACAGATGAATGAATAAAGAAAATGCGGTAGATACAGACAATGGAATACTATTAACCTTTAAAAAAAGAAAGGAATTCTGTAATATGTGACAACATGGTTGAACCTTGTTGAATCATGCTAAATGAAATAAGCCAATCACAGAAGAATAAATACTGCATGATTCCACATACATGAGATATCTAAAATAGTCAAATTCCTAGAATCAAAGAGTGGAATGGTGGTTACCAGGAGCTGGAGGTGGAAGAAATGGGAAGTTACTAGTCAACTGACATAAAGGTTCAGTTAAGAAAGATAAATAAGTTCTAGAGATCTTCTGTACAACCCTGTACCTATAGTTAACAATACTGGGCTGTACACTTAAATTTTCATTAAAAGGGTAGCTCTCAGGTTAAGTGCTCTACCCACAGTTAAAAAAAAAAAAAAAATAGAGCTTCAATCAGCAAAAGTTTTTCTGGGCAGGATGACATGCAAATGAGCTAGTCTCTCTCTCTCCCTTCCCCATAACACCCCTAGGAGACTACAGACCAAACTTTTTGCTTATCATGTAGTTTTTTGTCAAGAGGTCACCCATTATATATAGGTGACTCATCTTCACCTCGGATGAAGTACAGCTTCTCCACTGATGCCAAACAGCCTTTTCTAAATTGCCACAGGGTCAAGTATATGATCCGGGTGCTCAGGGATGTCAACCCATACGCTGCAGCCCTTAAAACCATGAGTCATTACTAAAAGGTACCAAGCTCTGGTCCTACGTCATATCAAACCCACCAGGGAAGCTTGGCCTTCCTTATGTCTAACAAATCAACCCTACTTAAGTCTATTTCCTCTTGATTGGTTCTCTAAGAAAACAACTTTTTGAACTTCACACAACTGAGTACTCAATTTTCCATAGTTTAGTTGGTTCCTTGTTTCTCTTATGTTCATCTCCTCTATTCCGTGGTCTTGCAGTTTTCTTGTATCATCTCCACCTCCCTCAAGCAACGAGCGGCACCCACCTTACATCTCTGGTCTAATCGTACGATTTCCGGGCCTACCTGGTGGGTGCTAGTGGGGAGGTGAGTGGAGTCTAGGATGGGAGCAGGTTCTTAGAGTGGGGCCCTTGAGATCCAGGGAAACCGACACTCTTCCAGAATTACCTATCAGCATAAACATTGTCTTTGATCCATTGTAAAATCTGAGAAAGCGGTTGTCTGCAACACTGTAATGTCAAATTCATACACCAGGCCACAGTATGCTTGTGGGAATGTGCCTAATAAAGATTATTTAGAAGGGGTTATAAGGCTATGGGCCTTTAAAATTATTTCTAGTAAACGGTATATTATTTTGCACCAGTTAATTTCTAAATACCTTACGACATGATGTAGGTCTAAACAGAAAACTAACTTTACAGCACTCTAAAGCCCTGTAATCCTCATGTTGGTGTCTTGAGACACATTTTCGTGCACAGAAAATCACACCGGGCACCTTCCTTCCAGACATTTAGGATAGAGGTATTTACTGGTCATATGGGTTCGGAATGCAACACACTTCTGTGGGCTGAAAAGTTACAATATAAATACTACAGGGAAGCCTTTCCTGCACCTTATGTTTCAAAACATGGTTAATTAGTATTATATAAAAATAGAGTATACCCCAAATGGTAAATCTGGTGAATCACTTAACTTTTATATTTTCTGACACTAATATGTAAATAAAATTTCTTCCTTGACCAAGAAGACAATAAACCAAACAAATATAGTACATGTGGGAGTGGAGAAAATAAATCTGACATTTTTCCTAGTGCCTCGATCTGACTATTTATTATATTTCTAATTATAGAGCATGGACAGGGCTGTTTTAGGCTGGAATGCAAAATTAGTGAGAAGAGATCATTTCCTGGGTAGAGTCAGAGCATTTCCTGAAGTATCATTAATCTGTCTTTTTTTTTCTCTCTCTCTCAAGACATACAATGCAATGTCTTTTAGTTTAATGATACTAGTTTCCAGGTAATCAAATTAGAAATGCAGAAACATGGCCCGATGTTGATAAGCCAGTATGGTCTAGCTGATTACATCTTCCTTAGGTGATTTTCAGAATCACTCAGATGCTACTTAAACATACATACACACACTCCAAAATCGTTCTCTGAGATTCATCTCCCCCTCGCTGCCGATCTCATTAAGGCATTCTCATCAAAAGTCATATGCGATGAAATTATCATCCCCCATCAGTAGAGCAGATAAAGCGAACTCAGGTGCCTAAGTGCCTTTCCCTGATCAATAATGATGATGCTGGGGCAGTCACATAACTCATGTTCTTGCTCTGACCTACTGAGTTTTCACTTCATCTAAGTAGCTTACCTAGATTACGCAGGCTCCCACCTGGACCAGCTAAATGGCATTATGATGAGGCTCTAATTTTCAAACCTAAGATGTAAAGGGACGGTTTAGAACTATCCTGTGAAGTTCATTAGTGGAGAAAATGAAATACTTCTTCTGGTCCAGGATGGTTTGGGGACCTAAACTATCTGGTTTACATCTGCACAGTAATCAGTTTTGTTGATCAACTGCCATATCTCCAGGTGACTGGCATTTGTGAAGAAAAAAAAACTGTAAACAACTCTAGTCGGGAACTGAAAAGGGAAAAAAAAAAATTAAGTGTTGCTCTAGGACAAAAGGAGAAGCTGCTGTGGTAACCAGATTTTTCTATCTAACTGAAATATGTTTCCATCTAATTACACAGCATCTAATTATGCTATTTACATCCCCTGCCAGAACAACTATACAGAAGTTTAAAGCAAGCAACCTGTAGATGTGTACATCTACGGTCTAAAGGTGTCCACTTGCAATGCTGAAAAAAGCATCGTGAAATAAATATATACTGGAAGAGGTATATGAAATATGGAGATACTGTCTCCATTCCATGAAAGAATTGAAAATAAATAAAAATTAATCTTTTTGATTGTTAAGCATGTACTAGAAAAGATTCTTTTTGTAGGGATATATACACAGAAACCAATTCATCAAGCCATTTAGTGTGTGGCCAATAACTTAAATATGGGAGAAACACAACTCTAAATATATTTAAATCTCTCTGTACTTACTAAAAAGTTACACTGACACGCATAGTGATGTGAGCTCTTCAAAACTCCCATTTTATTTTCCCTTAGGTCCTTATTATTTGCATTATTTTATCATTCATGTTATTTACACTACAACATGTACAACATAAATTAAGCCAAAACGTTCAGTCAAGGTACAGTTGGTAGACTGACTTCAGATGAAGCTGGATGAGGGGCTTTACACTTGCAGTTTCTAAAGAGCTCAAAAGTTTTAAATTGCAAGATATATTTTATAATTTTACCAATGTTATAATAATGAACTAGAAGCTATTCTTTAACCCAAATCCATTTTGAGAATAATTAAAACCAATAAGCATCATTCCCCTGAACTAAATGTTGTCAATCCTGGGACTTCCCTGGTGGCGCAGTGGTTGAGAATCTGCCTGCCAATGCAGGGGACACAGATTCGAGCCCTGGTCCGGGAAGAACCCACATGCCGCAGAGCAACTAAGCCCATGCACCACAACTACTGAGCCTGCGCTCTAGAGCACACGAGCCACAACTACTGAGCCCTCGAGCCACAACTACTGAGCCTGCGTGCTGCAACTACCGAAGCCTGCGCGCCTAAAGCCCATGCTCCGCAACAAGAGAAGCCACTGCAATAAGAAGCCCGCGCACCGCAACGAAGAGTAGACCCTGCTCGCTGCAACTAGAGAAAGCCCACGCGCAGCAACAAAGACCCAATGCAGCCAAAAAATAAATTTAATTAATTAATTAAAAAAATAAAACAAAATAAATGTTGTCAATCCTAACTCTCTTACCATTTAAAAAAGACTAGAACTTTTAAAGTGCTCTTTGTAGCATAAGAAAGGTGTGGAGCCATCCAGGTAACTGTAGGAAACAGGTGTACATTAAATACTCCAACAGGTATGGAAAGTAACCATAATGATCTGTGGAGGGAAAAGGTCCACAAAAATCAGAGTGAATAAGTAAGAAAGCACAGACATCTGGGGTAGCTGAGCTTAATGGACAAATGATCCCACATTTATAGTTTTACAGGCCCAGGAGGTACATATGTTCCCAAGTTCACACAGAAGGCCCAAGATATCCAGAAAAGGGAAAGTTAACTTCAGCACTGTTTCAGAAGACAGAGTATCTTCCTTTTAGAAAGATTCCCAAAAAAGTGAGCTTAAGTTATCTGAAAAACCAACATATTTGGAACACATTACTCTGTAACGGCAGATGAACGAGGTTTTGTTGTGCTTGTGAAATCGTTTTTTTTGGGGTTTTTTTTTGTTTTAGTTTTGCCTGTTCTTTTTAAATTTATTTTTGAATTTTATTTTACTTATTTTCTTATACAGCAGGTTCTTATTAGTTATCTGTTTCATACATATTAGTGTATATACGTCAATCCCAATCTCCCTGTTGTGCTTGTGAAATCTGAAGTGGCCGACTTTGCATAAGCCCTCCAAACAGCACACTAAGCTCTGCCCTATCTGTAAACAGAGGGATAGACTGGGCACTTAGGCAGTAATGGTTTAGGATCAACTATGGCATAATCAGATTAACTTCAGGCAGTCATCACTTTCTTCTGCTTTGGTTGGTTAATCCTCAAGGTCTCCTTTCAGTCAAGCATATCCTCTTATTTAATGGGTGTTCAAGTAAAATAGAGACCACCTTGCCAAGTTTTGCAAATAAGTAAACCCATGCACAAAAGTCCAGAAACTTCACTTAAGTTCACAGATAAAACTCATAAGCAGACCCGATAATTCAAAAGATTAGCAGGAGAGGTACTTCCCTGATGGCACAGTGGTTAAGAATCTGCCTGCCAATGCAGGGGACACAGGTTCGATCCCTGCTCCAGGAAGATCCCACATGCCACATGCCCATGTGCCACAAACACTGAGCCTGCACTCTAGAGCCCACGAGCCACAACTACTGAGCCTGTGTGCCACAACTACTGAAGCCCGTGCACCTAGAGCCCATGCTCTGCTACAAGAGAAGCCACCGCAATGAGAAGCCCTTGCACCGCAACGAAGAGTAGCATCTGCTCGCCACAACTAGAGAAAGCCCGCACGCAGCAACAAAGACCCAAAGCAGTCAAAAATAAAATAAAATTAAATCTTAAAAAAAAAAAAAAAAGATTAGCAGGAGGGAATTTAGCCAATCAGATAGTACAAAATAAAAGTTACTTAGACTCTCCCCTTTAAAATAAGGTTGAGCCTTGTCTACAATACTGATAATAATGTTGATATGAAGACATTAATAGAAAACTTTTTTTTTTTTGGCTGCATTGGGTCTTCATTGCTGTGCACGGGCTTTCTCTAGTTGCGGTGAGCGGGGGCTACTCTTCGTTGCAGTGCGCAGGCTTCTCATTGCGGTGGCTTCTCTTGTTGCGGAGCACGGGCTCTAGGCGCGCGGGCTTCAGTAGTTGCGGTGCGCAGGCTCAGTAGTTGTGGCTCGCGGGCTTAGTTGCTCCGTGGCACCTGGGATCTTCCCAGACCAGGGATCGAACCCGTGTCCCCTGCATTGGCAGGAGGATTCTTAACCACTGTGCCACCAGGGAAGCCCCCATATACTTTTAAATTACTGTTAGTAGGTTGTGTTTTAGAATTTAGAATTCTGCAGGTGTATTTGGACTTTCAGCCGTTTGGGGCTATAGCCAAAGTTGTGGGAATTTATGCCCACTTGAGCCAAAATAATAAAGGTTCGTTCACAGAGCCAAATTGGCAGCCACTTTGCCCAGTTCTGCTACACAGTCCAGCATCTTCCCACAGCCCTCAGACCGTGTTGGGAGTGGACAGTATCACCTCCCACACACACACTCTTAAGCCTCCCTCTGTTCTGAGCAGCCTCTCTCTGGTTCTGTGATTTCTTGGACTAACTGGGTGCTCAGGAAGGTGAGGGTTTGGGTTTAAAAGGCCCCATAACCCCAGTAGCTGAACTTGGAGCTTTAGAACACCTCAAACTTTGAACTTGGAGGTTTAGAACACCTCAAACTTCTTCCCTTTTAGGACAACTTGAATAAAACTTAGAGTCAGCAAAGGAGAGGCTATTTTAAACTGGAGGGGAAAATTAGAACCATGGTTCTTAAACACTTTCTAGCCATGGGTTCCTCTAAGATCTAAGAACTTGATCAAAGCTATAGACTCCAAAATAATAATAATAATAATAATAATAATAATAATAATAATAAAAGGAAAGAAAGGAAAGAATACCTACATAATTCACGATTTGTGTGAAACACAAATTTCAAGGGAGAAGTAATCAACGTCCTGAATCTCATCCAGGATGCAAATGAAATCAATCCTGCCATGGCCATCTCCCCAGGTCCCTTGACAGCTTTGAATCGTGTTCCTTGTTTTCTAGTCTGGGGTCCAGCTGGCTTGGCACCTCGCTGGTCGGTGAGCCCGGGGCGCTGTGTCGGGTGGGATAGGAGGGGAGAGGTGTGGAGGGGGGCACAGATCTGGGCCCCTCTCCCCGCCTCCTAATTGGCATTCCTCACACTCAGTTCTGGCTGAAAGCTTAGGAGGCTGTGCCAGCTCTGACTGGTCTTCTACTAAATAGGGGTAATTCACATAGAATGTCTTTTCAACACTTCCAGGATTCCTTTCTGGGGCTAAGGACATGATCCAACAAGAAATCGAGTCCAACAGTTTCAGCAAAAATACAATTAAAAGCACATACTAGAATGTGTTTGTGTCCAATGGCCATGTCTGATAAATACCTTAACTGTTTAACAAACACTGAGGAGAAACTGAAAACATCCAAAAGCCACTCATCCCATTTGCACTGGCCTGTAGGTGCTGGCAAACGTCAGTGTCTGGGAAGGCTTTTAATGTTATTGACAGCTTATTCAAATAGGTTGGAGTGGTCCCACAGGGCCTGAACCACTACTATGGCTGAGGAATAAGCCACTTATACAACAAGATGGGGAGAAATCTCAGAACTAAGTGCTGGGCCGTGCCTCAATCAAAATCGCCCTTCTCAGCACCTATGACGTAACCAGAAGGCCGTAACCCTTTCTTCCAGTTACAACCAACTAGCCGCGAGAGTGCCATGAAAGCCAAAGCATGGAATGGCTTCCTTTAAGAAAAAACAAAGACCAAAAACCAAAAATCTTTTAAGTAGGTAGTGCTGCTTCAGGAAACCTTAACAGTTGTGATGGTTGCAGAAAATACCGTGGTCTCAGTTTGTTCTTTCAGATACATCATACGTCCTCCCTGAGAGGACAAAAATGTCAGGGCATTGTCCAGAAGGAAAGAAGCGGGAGAAGAGACCTGGCAGTGCTGAAAGAAGGCTTGAAGTCGGGGGAGAGAGGACCAGACAGTTGAAGCAGCTGCCCACACTGGCCAGGGAGGAAAGGACGCCGCATGCATGGGGGCGCACTGGGTGCCCAGTGATTTCGAGGCTCCGTGTTCCTCGGTGGAGAAGGTAAAAGAACAAAAATATTTGCGGCTAGAGAATGGTGACTCTGATTCATTTTTTTAAATGTGCATTTGTGTGTATTATGTCTGTATATAAATACATATATAAATACACACAGATGTGTGTGTGTGTGTGTATATATATATATTTTTTGCAGGAGGGTGGAGGTAAGATGGCAGACTGAGGAAAGAGGAGATCAAGATAGTGTTTAAAAAAAGGAATATCAATTACTTAGAACTTATTTGAAGAGCTCTGATGGGCTTTTGGAAAATCTAGGTAGCAAAAGGCAATTTATACGTTCCTGGGTAAACCGTCTGGATAAAGAACCACGAAGGCATCGTAAGTGTCTGATTCTACTGGTATGAAACATCTTGCTTAGTACTCTTCACAGTGAAGTCACGGGAGGTTTCAGAGACTGATACGCTCAAACTGCAGGATCATAAAGACAGGCTGGTTGCTTGTCTGTCTGGCAACCAAATTTTGGCTGTGCCATTGCTCATTAGGCTCTGAATCAGGGAGGGGCTCATCAGGGTAAATAGAAGGAAGAGAAACTCAAATCAGTCCATTTGTGAGCAGCTCTAGTTGAAAGATAGACGAGAAGGAGATTTAAACTATCATGAAGTTTGGTTCTTATCTGTGGGTTTTAATTATCTTTGGATCTTGGCTCCCAGGGGAAGCAGTAATTGAGAGCCAGCTATAGAAATGGAAATTATAAGATGGGGAGGATGTCAGCATTCTGAATGGCAGATGGTCTTGGTTTTAAGAGGCCAGTTGGCAGTGTTGTGTGTCTCCTGACGTTTATCCATCAGAAGATGCAAGGCAGAAAAAGCTCATTTGCAATTCTGTGTCAGAGCCACCAGGATGACACAGACCCCTCAGTAGATAAACAGTAGGAGGCTCATGATGACAAGAGTACCGGGCAGAGGTAGGAGTCCAGATGCAGACCTCGCCTCCCGCTTTGCAAGTGAAACCCAGCTTGGGGACTTAAAAACTCCACAAGGCAGAGAGTGTGTTTTGTATAGAGATGGACAAAGTCCTCAGCCTTGGGGCTAAGTGGAGGCTTCTCTAGTGTCTCGAAACACAAGGACCAAGGTCTGATGACTTTTTGTCTAAAAATCTATGTAATGGTTTACTGCCATGGAGAGATATTTGGGATAAATTGTGCTATGTGAAAAAGCAGCTTATAAAACAGTATATTAAATGATTCCATCTTGTATACAATACATCTATACATGAAAAAAAGAAATCTGGGAGGAAACATGCAAAAATGCAAACTGATTATATTTTGGAGGTGGGATTATGGATGGTTTTTATTTTCTTCTATTTGCTTAATTAAATCTTTAAAGTCTTCAACGTTGAACATATATTACTTGCCTAATAAAACATATTTTAACACACATTAATATTAAAATGTATTTAATGTATTTTAAACACGTTAAAATGTATTAAAAATGTATTAATGAGGTATCACGTACCCATGGTATTGAACCCGTGAGAATAAAAAAGTAATTTCACAACTGATTTCTAAACACTTCTAAGTGGATGCCCCAGGGTCTCCTTAAGGAAAGGTCTGGAGGAATACAATGTAGGTTTCACTGGCTACAATATATTTACAAGAATGTTTAAGGTCGCTAACTACTTAGGACCTTATGGAACTGGTAATTAAATGTACTCTTTCTATATAGTTATGGCTTCAAGAGGACACTAGAGGTGCTAGTGGCAACCAAATTTTGGCTACCCCATTGCTCATGTCTAGGACACTCTCTTCTCCCCCAGGACCGATCTTTTCTTCCTTACACAGAGTGACTGGTTGTGTGGGAAGCAGCAGAAGTTTCCTTCTCACTTGAGAAGATAACTGATCCAGGGTTCAAAGGATAGCAAATCAAGATGATAATTCCCCAGTTCTGGGCACCAGAGTGTTGAGCGAAAACTTTCCTCCTGTTTTACTTTTGGTGGATTTAATTCTACCGTCTTGCTGAGGAGGTGGAGGTTCCCACAAGGAATAGTGCCGCTCTGCCCCCTCCCTTTTAAAGCGCTTCCTCTTCCACTTCTGCTTCCGACTCATCCAGTCACTCTGTGCAAGGAAGACAAGATCGGTCCCGGTGGAGAAGAGAGGCTTCTAGACTGGACTTAACCGAGGTCAGTAAAGAGGCTCCTGTAGATGTGCAATGGTGAATGGCTAGGATAGAGTGGTTGCCATGGCAATGGGCGTGACTGGGCTAAATCTGAGAGACGAAAAAAAATACCTGGGACTTTGCTGAGACTGTTATTCGGCCATTTTCCACAGCAACAAAGACGGCAGTAACAACAGGCAACCGCTCGGGTTGGGCGATTAGGGCGCCTGATACTTTATACATACATACTCTCTTGCAAACCCACAACAAACCTGCCCAGTAGAAATGAACGGCCCCATCTTACAGAGGAGGAAGCTAAATCTGAGGGATGTTCAGCACACCCCATGGGAGCATAATGTCGGTGCTTAAATGCATAATTCTGGGGTCAGACACTCTGGGTTCTTCTCTCAGCTTCTTCACTTGCTATCAGGGTGACACAGGGAAAAATACCTAACTTCTCTGTTGTTCAGTTTCCTCATCTGTAAAACAGAGATAGTAACAGGGTTGACTGCCCGGGGGCTGTATGGGGATCAAATGGCATAAGGAGAGGACGGAGAGCCTTTAGCTCGGTACCAGCCACGCAGCCACCTTCACCTGGCACTGATGCACTTCTCATTCCATGACGGGGGGATGGCAAGCCCAGGCCAGTCTGAGTCAAAGCTCTTTCCATCCCCCAAACACACCCGATATAATGTAGCCACAGCTCAAGGGGCCTCCCAACCTCTATTTTGATCCTTTCCATGGTCCAGAAGGTCATTCTCCAGCCACATGCAATACTCACAGAGACAGAGTTTCCACCTCCACTTCCCAGGGAAATAAGGAAAACAACGCTGAAGTGAACATTTTATGAGGCTCGAGACCAGGTTTCAAAACCTGAACTACTGTTTCAGATAAGTGTGTTTTTAAGAGATGCAACTAAGAGAGAGACACTGTTTAATGCGCTACTAGTATCTCCAAGTGTCCAAACTGTAGTCTTTTGTCAAATTTGTTTCTATCATCTGGAAAAACAAGAGAAGAAAATTCTGATATGTAATTCTGTCTCAAGTGGTTTCTGAATAAAGCCCTTATGCTTTATCTTCTCCAGTGGTGTTTCAAGGATGGTTACTGTTATTTTTGTTTTATTAGTGCAACAAGTGAACAAGCAGTCAGTGGCTATAGAATTCCAACTTCCCAAATTACTTTTGATCTTTGTCAAAGCACAGACTACACCTTTAAATGGTGGTAATCAATGTGTGTGTTTCATGCTCTGGGCCTATCATGTGATGATCTAACATTTGTACCTCAATGTCCAAAATGTCTGCTCCTCTCCCTCAATCCCTGGAATATGAGATCATGCCACACATCCCATATTCATATCAACCCCTTATGTATTTTAGATAAGTTTTCATTAGCTATGTTCTTTCTCATTCTGCCATTCTGCCTTTTAGAATTGTCTTATTATATTCCATTATTGAAATGATGATCAGTTTTCTGTATTCCAATGCATCTTCTTTTGTAAGATGACAAGACTATTCAGAAAAATCTTCACTGACTTCAGACTTAGGCTAAAAACATTACTCTGATTTCTTTCCCTCCCTCCCTCCATCCCTTCCCCTCTTTTTCTTTTTTATTAAGACTTTATTTTTTAGAGCAATTTTAGGTTCACAGCAAAATTGAGGGGAAGGTACAGAAATGTCCCATATACCCCCAGCCCCACACATGCACAGCCTCCGTCATTACCAACATCCTCCACCAGGTGGTACATTTGTTACAACTGATGAACCTACATTGACACATCATCATCACCCAAAGTCCATTGTTTATATTACGGTTCCCTCACAGTGTTGTACATTCTGTGGGTTCGGACAAATTTATAGTGACATGTATCCATCATTATGGTATTTCTTTTTTTTTTTTCCAACATGTACTACTATGGCTTATAGGAAATTTATCGCAATATTTGGTTATGACCAAAATATAAGTTATTCTTTTTCTTACTGTTTTCTCTTCCAACTGTTATTCTATTGTTCTAGCAAGCTTGATTAAGTAATTGATCCTTTCTTCAAAAGCTGTATTGCTTATTTGTGTGTGTTAAATTAAGTTCACTAATCTAAATCAAAATCTGTAATTTCTATACTATCATTTTTAATCTGCCTAGCTTTCAATCCAACATCAGAGAATTTTAACAATGATCATTTGTAATAGATTTTTAAATTTAAAACAAGGTGATCGTCATGACCTCTATTTGTTAAAATTTCAGTTTTGATGTTCTTGATTCCTTATTCCAGATGATTTAACTATCAAATTATAAGGTATTTGGTGAGGCTTTTATTCATAAATCTTTGAGCCAAAGAAGGATGGGAATTCCTGTGTCAACCAGTCAAAGGATATTTTTAAATTCAGCAAGTAGTTATTAAGCCCCTGCCATTTGCAGGCAGTTTTCTAGGCTCCAGGGCTGAAGAGATAAGCAACGGTATGCCTCTTTCCACTCCACCCCCAAAAGAGAACAATTCAAATTCATAAAGGTTAAAGTCAAATAAGAACGCAAATACCTAGAACAGCTCCAGGAAGGCTGTCCGCTCTCCCCTCACCCTCCCATATGGGATTTCACTTATAAGTATCAACACAAAGAAAGAGCTCCAGGAAGCAAAGGACTCACTGATGAGTGAGAAATACCTGAAAGCAAGATACAGGTTGATGTAACTGTTCGTTACATTTCTTGGACAATTCAAATGTTTCTGCGTATTATCTCATTTGACTGAATACTCCATTTTTACATGGGCCTAATTCATGTAGGGAATCAGAGGTGAAAAGGCCATAAAAGCCTGGATTATAAAATGTACGTGAGGTTAAGAGATAATGCGTCACTGGTGTGGATAAATTCAAAGACCATCCTGACCAACATCAGATCTAGGTCAGCAACATAAGCCAGGCAGAAATGCTTTCACTGGCCAGTTTAGGCTACCATTGCTAGTTTAATTAAAGAGTTATGACATCAGTGTGGAAACACAAAGGGAGAGCAGCTGTGTTCCAGCGAAAACATTTCTGCAATTTCCATCAACACAGATAAGCTCCTACACGAACACAAAAGAGATGTGTGCAAGGTCACAAACTAGGAGGAATTGTACGCACGCCCTCAGAGTTTTCACGGAGAAGGAATTACCCTTCTTAGATGATTAGATTGCCCTCCTGTCTATGTTTTCATTATTGTCTCTTAACGTGCATGGTCAAGATTTGAAGGAAAAGTCATAGGACTTTGAAGACGTTATAACCATTAACCAACCACATGAAGAAAAGTCCCGAGGCTGAACAGAGGAACAACTCAATTACTTTACTTCACTGGGAGTCCAGACACGCCCACCCTCAAGCACCCCTGCCATCCATCATTAAGAGTAATGCCTTGAGTCTAACCCCGGGCCCAGCCCACACGTGGCCATCCTTCATCAGTGTCCTCAAAGCAGACACTTGTTAAACAGGTGGTTTTAAACATTCTATGCCTAGACTTGTTTCCCCACACGTCCTGTTAATTGCCTTCGAGTAACCCTCTCCAGTACCGTGCTTTCATGCGTATGTAAATCATCCGCTCGTCTGATCAACGCTGACGTGCGGTTGAGAAGAAAAGTATGTTTCGTGCTATTTTGAGTACCTCACCTTTAGAAGCGTACCCCTGAGCACACCATTTGCAGCGCACAATTCACTTCCCAACTCCGATTTTACTCTGAGAAACAACCTTTTACAAAATTGCCTGTAACTTTCATGCTTCCTGACTTTTATTGATATTCCACATCCACAGTGGATAAGGAATTACCCCAAACATTCAATTATCTGATAAATTTTAAGATCTTAAAGCTGAAGATGTATTTGCTTAAGGGTTCATTTATGTTTTTAGAGACTTCACTGTTTTTCCTCCTCTTCGCCCTGGGTGGTTCATCTTTCCTCTGGGGATCCTCTACGCAGTGTACAGCTTCTCATTTTTTTTCTTTTTCTGAAGATGAACAGTGCACACCTGACCGCGGTATCCAGCAAAGACTGACTGTGAGCGTGATCCGACCATCTGGCACCAGGACTCAGATTTAATGAATGTTTACTGGATGAGTACCAAGTGTCAGATCCTGAGCAAGGCGCTTCTGCACATGTGGCTGCACCTGGGCCTAATTCATTAACTGACTATTTAAAAAAATCCCCTTGTACTAATCATGCCTTTTATTTTCTGTATCCTGATCTTTTGACATCTTGGAGCCTTGAGAACCCTGGAGGGACTGCTCCTCCCAGGGTGAGCCAATGCCTAGAGATAATCAACTTGCCTTCCTGCAAGCCTTTCCATATGCACACCGACCAAGCCGAGTCCACACTCCTAACCGCCTCGTTATTGGCTCTCACACCTCGGGCCACTCTCCACCTGCCCTTGTCTCCTCAGGGCCAGGCATCAGCCTACTGGGAACAGCCCCTCTGTGGCAGAGCCTCTGAAATTCTTCAAACGAGCTAATCCCAAACCTGCTTCCCTTGCCTTTCCCGTTCCTTCCAGTGGAACCACAATAAAGACTCTTGTCCACATTTTCCCTCCTCCCTTCCTCCCTCTGCCCCCACTGCATGATATAGCAAGGCTCCTGCTTCCAGCAGACTGTGAGTATAATAAAATTCTTCCACTATGACGGTCATTTCCATGTCTGCATGTCTCACCACACCTGATTAAAACAAATCCTGGGTCCCGCTAAAACATCCCACAGAATCACAGAATCATAGAATTGGCAGCTAAGATTATTTTGGTTTTGTTTGTTTGTTTCATTCGACCTTCTTTGCTCAGTAAAAACAAGTGTTAAGCCTTTTTTTTTTTTTTGGTCTTTTGTCATTTGTCTGGCCCATGTTAACAATACTTAATAAAAGTAATTGTATGTAAGCTCTTTAAGTATGTAACCAAAAAGATTTAATTAATTATTATTTTTTGCTGTGTGAAAGAGCCAGCTCTGGCCTATGTGCCAAGTCCCTTCACAGCCTCCACTGCCACGCCACATTGCCACACCTGCCTGTGGGGAAGGGATAACCAGCCTCCGCTCACAGCGCTTACCCTCTCCCCAAACAAGCAGACTAAATGAATCTTAGGAACTCAGGGGTGACCTTGGTTTGTTAGATGTGTTTCAAAGGTCCCACATTTCCCTGGACTGGAATCTGGGTGTGTCTCTGCAGGTCCAGCTATTACGTTCATAGACCCTGGGGTGATCTGGGCAGTGCAAATTCACTTCAATCCTCAGGACAGCTCCAGAGCTTGCTGCTACATCAACTTCTCTGCCATTCCTTCTGCTGGCATCTTCATCCAGCTCCCTGGCCCTGGCCTAGACGTGCATTCTGCTTGACCAGGAGCAATAAGGAAGCAGAGGCACCGGCAGATGCAGGTCTGCCTTGCCCATCAGGGTTTTCTCTTTCCTTCCTTCCTTCCTCCCTCCCTCTCTTTCTTTGCTTCTCTCTTTCTCTTTATCTCTTTTCTTTCTCCCTTCCTTCTTTCCTTTCTTCCTCCCTCTCTCCCGCTTTCTTTCTCTCTCTTCCTTCCTTTCTTCCTTTCTTTCCTTTCTTTCTTTCTTTCCTTCCTTCCTTCCTTCCTTTCTCTCTCTCTCTTTTCTTTCCCTTTCTTTTTTTTCTTTTGTGTTTTTCTTTGCCAAATGTCAAAATATAAAGACGGCCTCTTTGGGGGGTTAAAAGCAGACCATAAGGCACAGCCTTTAAGTAGACATATATTTTCTTGGGGATGTACATCCAGACAAGGTCACCAGCACTGATTTTCTGTTTCAGAGGAGCCTACTGAAGGAAAAGGTATTTACCTGTCATCTGGTACGTGTTACATCTACAACAAGACAAGTACATGAAAATGAACTAAGCATAAAATTCAAGCAATTAATGATTCTGGATCATACAAAAGAACCAAGATATAAGTTGTTATAAATTCCTTCAGTGGTCAAAGATCAATAAAAGCTACACTGGAATTTCTTCTACCAGAAACTAGTTCTGCAATGGCATGAAATATTTTGTATTGGGCTTTGTAAATAGAAAAAAAGGACTTAATGCTGGCCTGTATTCTTTCTCTATGTTTGGCATTCCTGTCAATGTCTTCATTTTAAGAGTATGTTTTCTAACCAGCAGGAGAGTAGTGAGCTGCCTGACGTGTCTCCATGTCTTCCAAAGGGGATATTCATTCACTCGTTCTGTGGATATTTATTGAGCAGCTTAACTATGTGTCAGGAATATCCTAAGTGGCTGGCATATGGCAGAGAACAAGGCAGAAAAAGTCTTTGCCCTCTTGGAGCTTGGAGTTTAACAAAATGCATGACTCCATGAATGAATGAATACATGCAAGGTGGTAGGCAGGTTAGAGTTCAGAAAACTGAGTGGGCACAGATTAACATATTTCATTGATAAGGTTCGCTTTTTCCTCACACTTTAATATCTCTGAAATCAGGATGTGTCTTAATACTGATGGTGTCTTAAAACGGCTGACAACTTGGCCTCAGTCACAGCACAATTGTCATTTCCCTGCATTTGCATAAACTTGGTCATCGCTATTCACTTTGTCATCACTTCCACTAAGTTAGGGGCATCCTTAGCACTGCACGTGTTCTGTTAAACTGCCATTTAAATGGTTTTCAAAAAGATTACACTACGATTTGGCACTTAAAGATGTTACTGTGTACGCACCAAGGCAAACAAACAGAGCAGTGGGGCCTGAATGTTATATTACTGGAGGAAACATTTGTCTTTGTTTGGCGTTTCCACATTACCTTGCAAAGCAAAATCCAAATGCTTTACCAGACTGAAGAAAAACACAAAAGAGGAATCTGTGTTACAGTTTGTAAGTGAGACATCCAAACCGACTGCCTATCACACCATAAGCAATGCTACTGAAGGTACCAGCAGGAAAAAGTACCAAAAGCCATGGAAGAGATGAAGGAATCTTGAAAGCAATGAGATGCTAGTGTGACAGATTCATGCAGTGTCATGGAAGACCACTGTTAAAGTGGCATGTCATAATATAATTGGCAGTATTTTCTCTTTCTTCCTGTATAACAAAAATCATGCTATGTCTTACAGCTGACATTTTCAATCTGATGAAATACAGAAATAAAGATGGATTGCTAGTTAATGAGAAGTTTTAAAACTAGAATAGAATGCAGAGTGGAAGTCTGTTGATACTGGACACTTTTAGGTTAGTGAGGCATTTGCATGCACCCAACTTCAGGCAAACTGTACCATGTCAATAATCTGGTATCGTTTTGTATGTTTTTGGTACATTTTCCATTCTGGCGCAAGAGTGACAATGAGTAAACCTCATGTTCTACTTTCCCAACTTTAATTAGTGCTGCTCCAGTTCTTGGCCATTTAGAGATATCAGAGGGGAGGTGCCAGGGCTGTCTTCTAAACTAAAACCTCACCACGCTGCAGGGGATGGAGTGAAATAATTAGACAGGAGAGCCCATCTGAAATCCCAAAGCATGCACACGGGACCTTGCGATGCTTAGCACTAGATTAACATGAGTAAAATGCCAACTTCCAGGCAGCATATGGTCACAGCTCAAAAAGGCATTTATTTCTTTTTAGCCTTAGTACTGCATCATTTTGGAACCAGAGAGAGTTGAAGACTATACAAAGGGAGAGAATACACACACATACACACCCCCCTAGGGAAGAGAAATGATAAAACAGTGGTTGTAGATTGTAATAATAAATTTTTTTTAGGCACAGCTTCAAGCTTACTGTCACAACTGTGACACAAGGTTTCCATACCCTTCAGCCAAGTGACAACTGCCTCAGTGTAAAAGGGAGTAATCAAATCAGAAATAGGTGTGTGGCCACATCCATCACCAATATAACCGGTAAAAGCATTTCTATATGGTGAATACATATCTTCAGCAGTGTTGACAACAGGCTACACCACACAAATGGCACTTTGCACTCTAGAGAAGGCCTGCTTCCTGCTCCTAAGGTCCTTAGCGAATTTCCTTTCTGGTCAGTAGAGGAGAATCCAGGGATTCCCTGGAATAACACCACCTTCCCCAGTGACCTTGTTTCAGTCTTTCGTTGTAAGTAGACAGGGCTGTGTCAGGAATTCTCTGACAGTTGGTACAGGAGGATGACTGTGCCAGTGGGAGCGCTGCAGGGGATATGCTGCTGCCAGCTGGTGGGGGGCACTTACACGTGCACACTTAAAATAGACTTGAACGGCTGAGAGGGGAGAGACTGCTCCTTAAGTGCCAGTGAGGGAAACACTTGGTTACCTGTCTTCTGGAACCAAGTTATCTGGAAGGGCAAGGAGTTTATATGTCTGGAGATTTCCATCTGATTTACATCCTGGGGATTGGGGGTGTGGGAGGGAGGGCTCTACGGAGTCCCTGATGTCACCCTTGGGTGGAGGGAACACCTGCGGGGCACAGGCACACAGTGGTGGGTTCCCAGAGGGAGAAGATACTCTACAAAGGGGTCTGATCTAGGAGGCTGGGAGATGCAGTACAGGTTGCCATATCTGGATTTCCTGCTATATCATAACATGGGCAACTCTCTCTCAAGAGGGGCTGGGAGACAGCATAAGACAGTGGAAAAGAGCATGGGCAGGGAGTCACACACATCCGGGGTCAAATCCCACCTCTATCATTTGACAAGTAATCTTGGGAAAATTGCAAAACTCTTTAAACCTTAAAACAGGGGAAGTAATAATAACTCGTCAGGGTGACTGTGAGAATTAAAAGTTATATATAAAATACTTAGTACTATATCTGGCACGTAGTATGTGCTCAACGTACTGTGTTACCATTGACCAAGGAGGTTTCCTTCTCTTTAATATGTAAATGTTCTCACAGAAGTGGTGGGACCTGGTGTGGGGATAAATCATATGGACCAGAGCAAGGGGTTGACATCCTTGGCTAAGGGTGTCCCCAGGGTACAAAAGTTGGCATTATCAAGTTGTCTTATGGTATGAAGATTTTTGATAAGAAATAAAGTAACTTGGGCTTCCCTGGTGGTGCAGTGGTTAAGAATCTGCCTGCCAATTCAGGGGACACGGGTTCGAGCCCTGGTCCGGGAAGATCCCACATGCCGCGGAGCAACTAAGCCCGTGTGTCACAACTACTGAGCCTGCGGTCTAGAGCCCGCGAGCCACAACTACTGAAGCCCGCACGCCTAGAGCCCATGCTCCGCAAAAAGAGAAGCCACCGCAATGAGAAGCCCGCGCACCGCAACGAAGAGTAGCCCCCGCTCGCCGCAACTAGAGAAAGCCCGCACGCAGCAACGAAGACCCATCGTGGCCAAAACTAAAAATAAATAAAATAAATAAATTTATATAAAAAAAATAAAGTACCTGTGAGAATCCACACATGTGATCAGAAAGGTATCAGACTGATTAGAATTAAACAGAATTCAACATACACTTGTTGAGATCTGCTCATTTCAAGTCCATAGGACATCCACATGACTACCTCTACTCTTAGCTACTTTATGACAGATGTGTTCCTACAATCGTGTGAAACTCAACACTAACTTTATTTCTCTGCATTCGAGGAAGTTTTGTAAAGCAAATCATCCACACCTAATCCATCTTTTTCTGAAGGTCGAAACTTTCTCCCATCTTCAAGTGGGTACGTGGGTTCTGTATTCTTTCTTCCCACCTCTCACCCTAAGAGCTGGGCCACAACTTCTACTCTCTTTCACGTGCTCCACCCCAGCACTCAGGGAAAACATGTAGCATTAAGAAAATATTCAAGATTTGACAGAAGAATCATCGGCACCTTGGACACATTGTTTAGGGACCTTTAATTAGAAGGTAAGGGAGACTTAACTACCTGCTGCAAAAGCCACAGTACGGGGGGGGCTCTGAGTGCCCTGTCTCCGAAAAGTCCCCTCCCCCCAGGGGGATTCCCGCAGAGGAATGTCCTCAGGGAAGAGCCTGCGTCAGGAATGCTGCTCGGGCCAGAAAGTGGCCTGCGTTCCCGCATGCCCACATTCAGGTCACGGGCGTCCCTGGCCAGGGTGACCTGTCTCCCTCTAATGGGGTTGCGCCTCAGGGACCCCCGAGTCCGGCTCCTCTCGTCTCAGCATCAAACTTTCTCCTAGAACAAAACCTCTTTCAAACCACATGGGGGCAGGAGGATAGAGGATGGCAAAGCCACCAGCTGCTGCCCGGAGACAGCCCTCCTCCCCCAGCCCGCTTCCCTCAGCCGCCACCCTCTTCCTCGCAGGGAAAGCGGCCCAGACAGCGCAGCCCCGCCCAGCCCCGCCCAGCCCGCGCCCAGCCCGCGCCCCAGCCCACCGCCCGCCCGCTGCAGCCCAGGGCTTTGCAAAGCCACTTCCCGGCGCTGCGACGCCCGGGGCGACGGGGCGAGCCCAGCCAAGTACCTTTAGGAAGAGGTCAGGACACCGGCGGCCAAGGAGACCCGCAGCATCGCCCGGACGCCGCCGCCGCCGCCGCCGCCGCGGGAGGCTACTCCGCTGCGCCAAGAGCCGGAGCGGGAGGGGACCCGGCGCCGCCGCCGCCGCCGCCGCTGCCGCCTGCGCCGCTCGAGCTCCCTGCGCCGCGCCGCGCTCACTGCGCCCTGGCTGAGCTGCCCGGCGACCGCCACTGTCAAGCGGAGCCCCGCCCCCTGTGCGCCGGGCGAGCCGCGGCCCCCGGGACGCGCCGCCTCCCGGATTGGCTGCGGAGTCGCTGGCTCCTCCCCCATCGCCGCGCCCCTCCCGCGCTGGGGGCGCGCGCGGCGGCCGGCTCTTTCCAGGGGCGCCGCGGAGGGTGGGGTCCCGGGCTGGGCGAGACTTCCTGCGTGTAGCGCGCGCGAAGACTCCGCTACTGGGCTCTGCAGTTTCTCCTTGGCCCGCGCAGAAATAGACGACCAAGAAGGACAGGAAAAGAGAAAACATTTTCTCTAGGGCCCTTCGCGGGGAAGGCAGGGGCTGCAGCAATTCTGGTGTGAAGTCTTAATTATATAAAGACATTTATTTATTAGGGAAGCCCAGAAAAGGCTACCTAGGGTGGAGTCTCGGAATTATAGACAGAGGGTTTTTTTGTTTTGTTTTTGCTTTTTTGTTTTTAACCTGAAGGTGCCCTCACACACCGTGCAAACTTCTTCATTTTATGTAGAAACTAAATCCAGTTCAACAACTTATCCAAGGTCACAGAGCAAGGAGACTGATTTTGTACTTCTGTATTAAATCGAAGCTGCTTCAGTTTTTATTTCTCAGTCATGCAGAAATGCGTTCTAATAACTGAGCTAGGTACACAGTGTAACAAGAAATTAAGAATCCATAGAGACAGAAAGTAGACTAGCGGTTGCTAGGGGGCTGGGAAGGGGGGATGGGGAGTGACTGCTAATAGGTTGGGGTTTCTTTGGGGGTAATGTGACTGTTCCTCAATTTGTTAGTGGCGATGGATGCACAATTCTGAATATACTAAAAACCACTGCGCTGTACACTTTAAGTGAAATTGTGGTACAGGTTTCCCCTGCTACCCAAAGTAGAGTGTTCCTATGAAGCCTTTCGTAAGCCAAAACGGCATAAAGCACAGAAGCAATTACCTTGGGGCACGTCTTGCTAACGCATACACAAAATAAATGGAGATAAAGCACAGATGCTCACAGACACAGTTCAAAACTATGGCAGATTGTTGCTGCGATGCTGAGTGTAGTTCCCGGAGGAGGACCTTGGCAGGGCCACTCTCCTTGCCCAGGTTGGCGCTGCCTCCATAACGGCTTGTTGCAAATCAAATGACAAACGCTATGTTTGCTTTTGGCCTTTTACATAAAAGCAAAAACCCTCTTTGGATTTCCTTCAGTTAGCGAAAATGGTTACTAATGTAGGTTTGTCGTAAAAGCAAAGTGGTATATGGCAAACTTCTGAAAAAATCGAGGCTACCTGTATGTGAATTACATCTCAGTAAAGCTGTTATAAAACCATATTGAGAGTTATAGTGCTTTAGGGAGACACACATAAGCACATAGTTGGAGTATGTCACAATTCTGTTCTTTGTGGGCAGAAATGGTTTATATGCACGCACCCATCCACTCATTCAATAAACCATGTATCTTTATCAGGTACTCTGACAGGGGTACAAAGATTGATAATACATGATCTCTGTCTTCAAAGACTTGCCAGACTGTTAAGGGGACAGTCGTTATAATACAATAAGGTGTTACTCCAAGGAGGTAAGACAGTGCCAGGTTTAGGGTACTAAGACCGAAGGCAGGACCTTGGCACAGGCGTGGAGGGGCTGGTGTTGTGCTGTCTTTTAGCAATGTCTGATGTGGCCCTGTGTGGGAGGTGTGGCAGGAAGTGAAGCTGGACTGTTCCTCACAGGACAAACTATCGCCGTGGATTAGAGCTCAGTTCAAAAGGGGCAGCCTAATCAGGAAGTGAAAATTTGAATTCCTCTGGGTCTTTCTTATCCCTCCTGTAGTGTGTGATTTTGGTGGTCTTAATCTAAGCCCAGTTCCGTCGTCTCTGAGGGGCATAGTAGTATCATTAGCTGGCCTTTGTTTCTACCTTTTTAGTTCACGAAGGGCTTTCTTGCATTCTCTCCTGAAAGTGGAGAGGTGAGGGGATGCACTTAAGGCCGTATGGTTTCTAAGTGATGGAGCTGAGACAGAACTCATTTCCTGGCTCTGAGAAAGCTTTTTTTTTTTTTTGATTTTATGTATTTATTTATTTTTGGCTGCGTTGGTTCCTCGTTGCTGCGCGTGGTCTTTCTTTAGTTGCGGCGAGCAGGGGCTACTCTTCCTTGCGGTGCGCGGGCTTCTCATTGCGGTGGCTTCTCTTGTTGCAGAGCACGGACTCTAGGCGTGCGGGCTTCAGTAGTTGTGGCACGTGGGCTCAGTAGCTGTGGCTCGCGGGCTCTAGAACGCAGGCTCAGTAGTGTGGCGCACGGGCTTAGTTGCTACGTGGCATGTGGGATCTTCCCGGACCAGGGCTCGAACCCGTGTCCCCTGAATTGGCAGGTAGATTCTTAACCACTGTGCCACCAGGGAAGTCCCCAACAGCATTTTTCTTTTCCTCCACCTTTTCTCTCAACTCTCGTGGGATCATGAACACCTTTGAAAGCGGGTACTGTGCTTTGTTAATTTCCTTATTTCCCCTCCCCCCCACCTGCATCCCCCATCTATCCTTACCCTGTGCACTTCCTCACCCCCTTCCCCATCCCCATCCGGGCACTGAGAGTGCCTGGGACCCAATAGGCCCTCAATGAATGTCTGTTAAATGTTCAGTATCATTTTACCATCAAAAAGGGTATCATCTTTTTGTTGTTGTTACTAATTGTTTATAGTGCTGACATACATTATGAAGCTTGGAAATTAATTGGCCCATATAGTGTGAACACTTTGGAGTTTTGGGACATAGTTGTAAGAACATTAGAGAATCACATCCCACACTTTAATAAGCTGTGAGTTGAACCCTAAATCTAAATGCCTGAAATTTAAAAGTTAGTCTCAATCTACGGAAGCACAATTTTAATATTTTAACAGTAAATAAGCTAAGTACTTGACAGCAGACTAATTTTAATACTTATTATAGAATTTTTTTCGCTCTGAGGAGATAATTTCCTAGTAGTTTTAAAGATCTTCGAAATCTTTTCTAAATCTTCCTTGCTTCTTTTCTTTTTCTTTTTCAGGTCACCCTTTTAGTCTCATTTTTATCCTTCACAAGATTGTAATATCTAATTAACACCGCAGCATTACAATGCTCTTTTCCCTAAATTTCTGTGCAAAAATCTAGGGAATCCAGAAGAATGGGGGAGTGCTGATCTCCCTGGAGTCTTTAGGCAGAGGAGAACCAATGAGAAGGCTGGAGCTATTCCTCTTGCAGGATCAGATGTTGTCCCTCCCCGAGGAATTATGATGTACTGGAAGAAATGAGATAATGAAAATAAGCAAGCTACTCTGTGAATGTTATCAAATATCATCAGCCCCAGCCAGATCGATCCCTAAATAAGTATTCTTTACTGATCAAAGTAAAAGCAGATGAACATGACAGTTTTCCTAATATATGTGGGAAAAAATGATTTGTGCGAAAGGACCAACTTAATTGGACCACACGTAACAGCGTGTGGGAAACAGTCCTCGGGAAGAGGAAAGTGGCGTCATTGGAGGGGTTCAGCCCCTGTCAGCCGTCCACTGCTCCCAGCCGTGGCTCCACAGCCTTCTCAAGCAGGCTTCCTCCTTTCCAGGTCACTTGGCAGAGAGCTATTGGGACAGTGATCCGCTACTGCCCCTTGGGATATTTACGGGACCTGCTTCTATAGATGAAAAGACAATCAAAGGTAGAGAGGAAGAACCAGAACGTTCCCCTGCTGAGCCACCTGCCAGATCCTGGTGTTTCCAGCCAGCTAGCCTGGGGTCCCTTGCCGTTCTAGGAGAATCAACGTACCTTATGACAGAATTTCAGGAAAGGAAGGATACCAGCAGACAGTGACTGCAAACGTTGGTAGCCCCATGAAAAAGAACAATTTTGCAAGTAGTGTAAATGTGAAAATTGTGATTTTTTTTTTTTAAATCAAAACTAATGCTAAAATTGTATACTCTAAAAAGTTAACAGTGGGGACCCATTCCCTAGCTGAGAAAAGAACACATCATCCTGTCTGGGTGATCAGGGGAAAAGGCATCATGATGGAGATGGATTCTGAGCTGACAATTAAAGATGAGTGAGGAACAGGAGTCTGAGAATGAGGGGGAGGGAAGAGCAGGAGTAAACAGCACCTGGAAAGTCCCAGGGTGTGAATGTGTTTATGGTTTCAGAAGAAAGCAAGCTGACTTGATGTGGATGAAGGGGGGAGGGGATACATGTTTCTGTTTATCTACACTGATTATACGTTCTCTGCCTTTGCATATTACAGGTCCCCCACCTCCACTTCCAGAAAAATAGCTTTGTATTTAAGAGAGAAAAGAAACAGGCTTGAAGTAACTTGGCTGTTTCCTAGAGAATGAGAAAATAAAAATTTTCATAGTATGTGAAAGTAAAGTCGAGCATGATATGCAATTATTCAGAGTAAACCACTTAAAAGGCTCTTCAGTACAATAAAGAAGAAGAGTTATCCCAAAGGAAGCTACTGTTTTGACATTTAACTGGGAAGACATCCAAAAATTTAGACTAGGGTTATAGCCCTTGCCTTTCTTTTGGAAGACGTCATAGTGATTATTCAGAGAAGCTGATGTTTGCAGTTCTAGTTACCTTCAAATGATAATAAAATAAAACAAAACCCAACAGATGCATGTGTTTAAAGGAGATTGACACTGAAATCATTTCTATCTTTTAAATAATTGACTTGAAGCATTTTTTTGATGTAGCTAAACTTCTCTCAAAAATGAACTCAAATGATCCTTTTTTATTTCTTAACTCTCTCTTTTTGATTACTTTTAAAAACTACTATTGCCAGGTTGTCTTGACCACTTAACATGATAACAATTACTTTACTTCTTTTGAAGGATGTCATTCTAGTTATGAAATGAAACTAGAGGACCTCCAACATTGGTGGTGGGTGGAATAGATGCAGGGCTGTCCCAGGACTGGTTTGGAGTCAGGCAGATTTGAATGATCTAAGCTAGTTTTGCAGATTCCGTTCTCATTTCCAGCTAGCACTTTTGTGCTTTTATCAGGTTAAAAGACACGTGACTACTGGAAGAACCATGTATATATTATATTCTCTACAAGTAGCAACTGCAATGTTTTCAGCTTTAGGTTGGTTCCTGAGGCCTTGTGCTCTGCACCCACAGCCCTCAGCATGATTCAAAATTCAGATGGATGCTTGTGGACTAGGAAGCCTGGGGGGCTTATATGGAAATTGGCCATCAGCAAGGGCCTGGAGAAGTGAAAATCTGGGCAGTTCCACCTCTACCCGTGTGCGGAGTGTGAAAAGCTCCAATAGCATTCGTCTCCCTTAACAATTTATTGAAGTGAAATCAGGTTAAACTAAACTCACAGCCACCTTGAAGACAGAAGGGTAAATTGCAGCTTGAGGGATGTGCATGGACAAGGGGAGGGAGATTCCCACCTGAGCTGGGATGTGGAGGTTGAAAGATTGTACATACGTGCATCCAGGTTTTTTTCAGCACCATCTGCAGAATTGTTCTCAGGCTCTCTCTTGCACACAGCCCATTCTCTGCCACTCCTTGGGCCAGGTACGGTTCGGTGGTGGCATCATTGGGTTTGCCTACAGATATCAAACCTTGTGAATTTCTTGTGAAATATTTATGTATTTCATTAATTTTTCCCCCAAGACTATATGTTTCTAACAGATGTATTTCTAT
This sequence comes from Balaenoptera musculus, assembly GCF_009873245.2. Classification (NCBI taxonomy): domain Eukaryota; kingdom Metazoa; phylum Chordata; class Mammalia; order Artiodactyla; family Balaenopteridae; genus Balaenoptera; species Balaenoptera musculus. Next base: position 8,568,569 of record NC_045802.1, on the reverse strand, counting down.
AATTATCTTTTCAAACCAGTACCTACCATGGTCTAAAGTAAGAGGCTCTAAGTATTTTATAGTTAAAGATTCCAATTTGAGTTCACTAACCACTGCTGACTAAAACCACAATAAATTGCAAATGTGTAATTTTCAGGCATGTGCTGAAAATTTACCCAAATTATAGAGTTTGAAGTGCCAAAGAATCAACAAAATATATAATTTTGATAAAGTTAGAAATGTTGAACAATTAATTATTATAAATAAAAATGAAATTCTTAATACCTCTCTTTGCTCAGAAAAATAATCATTTTTAAATTCAACTAGAAAATAAAGATGAACTGTAATGAGTGTTGAATCAACTGTAACCTGATTTGTTATGAACCAGATTAATGTAGTATTAATTAGTTTGATTATAGTCTATTTATATATCAGAGCATGAATTTAAAAATCTTGAAGTAATATGTAATTACAGAGTAAATTTTTTTTCCATAAAAATGTGTCTTAATTTCCCTAAAATTAATCATGGAAAGAAAAATTGCAAACCTCATCTAAAGCAAAATATATTTATATCTATTTGCTCTTTCAATATTCAAAAATTCCTAGGGACTTTAAAACCCTAACAAAACTATTATATTTGTTATAAATGTTGTTGCTTTATTATTTAGTGATTGCTCTTCATTGATGTAATCCCTATAATACTGTTGTTACTTGTTTCTCCAAACATACCTTAGGAAAATGAATTAAGCATTATATAATCAGTGGATAATAATATTGAACTCACAAATAATATAACTGCTCTTTTCCCTATATTTTAAAAGAAATATTAAGATAAAAGAAACTTATAGTTAATTTTTACTTTATTCATTTCTTTATCAGTGGTTGTGGTAGCTCTCTATGACTAAGACACAGAGTTTTAGCTGTAGAAAATCTATGTCTAAGCTGTTCAAGTTTAATATTCTTTCATCATTTAGTTCATCCCCCCAAGTTGGTTAAATATAAGTATTGGCCCTGCACAATCAAATCCTACAGACAGTATTGAAAATGTTGTTTTTATTTTTACAGAGTATGCCTTTGATTTTTCTAGAAAATGAGATGTGCATGCCTCTAGGATGAATAATGCCCAAGTATGCATTTAAAATACTTTTAGATATTGATTTTTAAATCATATTTCAGAAACCATTATAGTTGTGCTTACAAACACAATCTCAGACATCTCTATAGTATTCAGTAACAGCTGTTGGGTCAGAGAAATAATGTACTTCATTTTAAAAACAATTTAATGCCAGATGTATATGCCCATTATAAATTTGGATTTAAGATATTTGATTAATAGAAATATCAAAGGAAATAGTCCTACTTTACATTCTAAGAAATTAAACTTCTTTTCTGGGTCAGTTATTAGGAGAGAAAGACCGAGTCAACAATCTGGTTTATTTTATAGTATCCATTAGGTACACTGACACAGTTGAATTTTTCTCTCAAAGGTTCTTTTTTTTCAAATGTTGTTCCTTAATTGGAAAAAAATTACTCAGATCCTAAGGGAAAAAAATTACTAAAAATCATACAATTTGATGGTATAAATTAATAGCACTAATTGTGCAACAAAATATTATGCTAACCAAAATAAACAGTTATGTAATTGCCTTGAAACATAAACTGAATAAACTCTTCAATCCCCACCCCCAAAATCATACAATTTGTTCTCCACCTTATAAAAACTAAATCTTTAGTCAAGACTATGAAAAAATAAATTATTTCTTTCTTGCAGCTGATGATTATTAATTTTGACAATCTGATATTAAGCAAAAGTGAGGAGCACTCTGATCTTGCAAAGACTTAAGTTTTTGTTTTTCTAAGTCTTGCATTTTAATGTGGTTTTCCTTATACAGTGACAACTCAATGAACAAATCCTTCAGGAATAAAGTTTCATTACAACAAAATTGTCCAAAGTTGACAGAATTGACCTACAAAAAAACATAGGGAGTAAGCTCCTTGACACTGGTCTTGGCAATGATGTTTTTTAGATTTGACACCAAAAGCAAAAGCACCAAAAGCAAAAAAAAAACAAGTGGGACTACATCAAACTAAAAAGCATCTACACAGCAAAAGACACCATCAACAAAATGAAAGAAAATACAACCTACAGAATGGAAGAAAATATTTGCAACTCATACATCTGCTAAGGGGTTAATATCTAAAATATATAAAGAACTCACACAACTCAATAGCAAAAAATCAAACAATTCAATTTAAAAATGGGCAGAGGAACTGAATACACATTTTTCCAAAGAAGACATATAAATGATCAATAGGTACATGGAAAGGTACTCACACCCTTAATCATCAGGGAAATACAAATCAAAACTACGATGAGATATCACCTCACACCTGTTAGAATGGCTATTATCAAAAAGAGATAACAAGTGTTGGTGAGGATGTGGAGAAAAGGGAACCCTGGTGCACCGTTGGTGGGAGTGGAAATTGGTTTAGCCTCTAAGGAAAGCAGTTTGGAGGTTCCTCAAAAAACTAAAAATAGAATTACCATATGATGCAGCAATCCCACTTCTGGATATATATCCAGAGTAAATGAAAATAGAATATCAGAGAGATATCTGCACTTTCATGTTCATAGCAGCATTATTCACAATAGCCAAGATACGGAAACAACATTAAGTGTTCATCAACAGATGAATGGATAAAGAAGGTGTGGTATATGTACAGATGATCCCCAACTTACGATGGTTTGACTTATGATTTTTTGACTTTATGATGGTGCAAAAGTGATATGCATTCTGTAGAGACTGTACTTTGAATTTTTTTTTTTGGCTGTGTTGGGTCTTCATTGCTGCACGCGGGCTTCCTCTAGTTGCGGCGAGTGGGAGCTACTCTTCATTGCGATGCGCAGGCTTCTCATTGCGGTGGCTTCTCTCGCTGCAGAGCACGGCCTCTAGGCACACGGGCTTCAGTAGTTGTGGCGCAGGCTCAATAGTTGTGGCTCGTGGGCTCTAGAGCGCAGGCTCAGTAGTTGTGGTGCATGGGCTTAGTTGCTCTGCAGCATGTGGGATCTTCCTGGACAAGGGATCAAACCCATGTCCCCTGCATTGGCAGGCAGATTCTTAACCACTGTTCCACCAGGGAAGTCCCTGTACTTTGAATTTTGAATTTAGATCTTTTCCTGGGCTAGTGATAGGTGGTACGATACTCTCTTGTGTGATTCTGGGCAGCGACAGCGAGCTGCAGCTCCCAGTCAACCAGAGGCTCACAAAGGTGAGCAGCTGATACACCTACAACCATTCCGTACCCATAACAACCATTCTGTTTTTCACTTTCAATACAGAATCCAATACATGGCATGAGATATTCAACACTTTGTTATATTGTCGCCTATTCTATAAAATAGGCTTTGTGTTAGATGATTTTGCCCAACGGTAGGCTAATGTTGTGTTCTGAGCATGTTGAAGGTAGGCTGGGCTAAGCTACGTTGTTCAGTAGGTTATGGGTATTAAATACATTTTCAATTTATGATATTTTCAACATATGATGGGTTTATGGGGCATAACCCTATCATAAGTCAAGGAAGATCTGTATATACAATCAAATATTATTCAGACACAACAAAAAAGGAAATGGTGCCATTTGTGACAACATGGGTGAACCTGGAGGGCATTATGCTACGTGAAATAAGCCAAACAAAGACAAATGCCGTATGGTATCACTTATATGTGGACTCTGAAATAAATAAATAAGTAAATAAACAAACACACAAATAAATAAATAAATAAATAAATTTTTAAAATGTCAAACTCATAGAAACAAAGAGTAGAAAAGTGGTTGCCTTGGGGTGGGGAGGGTGGGGAAAATAGAGAGAGGCTGCTAAAAAGCCACAAACAAAAAAAAATAAGCAAAACTGACCATATTTAAATCTTAAACCTATACATGAATCATGTGAAGCACAGCTACCCTATATGTTAAGAGGAAAAAATATCTCTTTCAACTGCATACATGTGTTACATCCAAGTGTCTGGAAGGCAGACATAAAAATAATTCTGGAATATGTGGAAGTTGGTGAAATCTGTCTCCCCCCGTCCCTATCCCCCATTTTTCCACTCCATTCATTTCAGTGAATGAGTGAATGACTTGTTTTTAGTCATTCTGGATAGTCAGGACTTTGGGGCAACATTAGTGATGTGGGCCTTATATTTGCCAATTCATGAGAACAAAAGGAAAGGTTTGCCATGTTGGTTTTCTCTCTTCAGGAGATGAGCAGTGGGTACGTGTTAGTAGGAGGCATTCGCTGGGCTCCTCATCCCTCTGCGGGGCTTTACTGCTTACCGTACAGCTTCTCCACTTGTCCCCCGTCATCTCCTCCCTAGCGTTCTCTTTGCTTGACTTCCGCTCTTCCCCGCCTCGTCTAAATGGCAGCTGTGCTTCTCACAGGGAACTGCTGTTTAATGTCACCGCTGATCAACCTCCCCAAACCCCCTTGGCAATATCACTCTGTTCACCCAGCTTCTACCTCAGGAAACGCAGAATGATTCTGTTGCATATGCTGGGGGAGTTTTAAAGCTTCACGAGTTTTTAAAACATGTAGGTTAAAATACCGCGAGTGTGTCTGGGTACCTACTACTTCTCTTTTGGGTGGCACTCAGTACGTTAATACATAATAGTACTCACGCATAAGGCACCGCTCCTCTAATTGTCTCATTTTGGCACGTTTATGCTTCAGAATTGCCAGATCAGAGGAGATCATCATTGACAGCTCTCTGTTCTGAAGCCAAGGTATACTACCAGACTGAAGGGAATCAAGGGAATCAAAAAGGCTTTTGGCAAGATGGTATCGACGTTCCCAAAACTTTGAAGGACGAAACTAGCAGGTAGAGAGCCTCTACATCAAGAGATAAGGGCTGGGAGGAACCTCCTCAGATAGGGGTGAAAGTGGTCATTCCAGCTGCAGTTCTCTTCGCTCCCCCCAGCCAGCCGGAGCCTGGCCCTCCTTAGCTGTCAAGTCTGAAATGTCCACCACTGGAATCTCTAATGGAGAAAATGGTTCCCACGGACCACTTGTCTTTAGGAAGTTCTTATTAACATGTATTTGCTATATGTTATCTGGGAGCAGCCCCTCCCTACCCAGCCTCTTTCTGTAATCTATGTTAGCCTCCGGACTAGCTAGTTAGCCCTTAAAACCTGAGGGCATAAGACCCATTGACTAATGGGGTTATGAGTGGGGAAGGAGTGCATGCCTTGGGTTGGGGAGTGGAAGTAAATAAAGATACTGAGTCATGGACAGCCAAATTAGGGTGAGGAATTTGGGAGGCCAAGGGATTGCAAGGGGAGACAACCTGTACAAAGGTTGGTAGACCCTAAGGGAGAGAGAAAAGTGACATAAACAGAGAGGGGAAGAGAAGAGACACTTAAACCAACTTCGCTTTTTTCGTTTTTCTTTGTTTAGCCTGGATCTTGTTCTGTTTACTGTCAAATGAACTCCCACTTTCTCTATTAATTATTTACTAATATTTTTGGGGGGAAATTAAGGATAATTTGTTCACTCTTGTTCGCTGGTGTTGACAGAGCAGCTCCACTTTCTACAGTGGGCTTTTTGAATGGGATCTGCTTTCTCCTCATCAGTGCTGGAAAAGGGCTAAGAGAAAGATTGCTGCCCTTAGCAAAGGGAAAATGCTTTAACTTTTAATTAATATTGTGTTTTTCATTGAATCGAGATGAGGAAATCAAAGATCTCTGAAGGTTGCTGAAGGTGGAGAGAGGCTAAGACCCTCATTATAACCCCTAATTTTTCTTTTATAACAATTTACAGGTCAGTGAATTGTCACACTAATCTGAGACTTTCTCTCTCAAAAAAGGAGATAGAGATGATAGATAGATGATACATAGATAGATAAATAAGATATAGATAGACAATTGACAGATTAGATAGATAGATAGATGGTAGATAGATAGCTAGATAGATAGACAGAGTGTTTGCAGTGGCTGCGGTTCACTGGATGCTATGTCTTACCGACTTGGCATGGGACACGGTGGTTAGAGGAAGAGAAGTTGTGACACGGTGGTCACACCTTCTCAATGGGAGAGGCTCCCAGTGACGCTGTGCACTGAAGAGCTGCCGTCCCCACTATGTCCAGTCTCTGCATTACCAGTCTCTCCTTCCATTGCAAATCGAAATGTCCATCATTCTTCTGATTTCCAGCTGAGCTACCATCTCTCTGATAAGACTCCTAATTATTATGAAGAAATTTCAACAACAGAAAGAAAAATGAACCAAGGCGTGCTTACAAAGTTCTCTAGCCAGGATGGGCTGAAATATTAGCAATAGACCCCCCTCCCCATAAAATCATTATACTATAACTTCCTATCATTAACAGGACTGGGGCCACATAATCTCCTTTATATCTGGTCCTGTGTCTACCTCAGACTCTCTTATGTCTTAGTTCATTTATACCCAAGACTACAGGGCTTCATGTAGCCTGGGATCTGGATGTATAGTCATAAAATATTTTATGTAGAAATGTTTGTTGTAAATATGCAGAGTCCTTTGATATTCTCTCAGTGTTCTTGATCTTTTACATCTCTTTATGAGCCTTAGAGAGTTAGTTCCAGCCACCTATGAAAATAACCCAGGGAAATATTTTTCTAGAGCAATCTGAATGGTTTAATGCTGAGAAGGATGAACTTAACAAAGAAAAGAACAACTCCAGAATCTACTGAATAACAAATTATCTAGCAACTTACACTATGTAGTGTTTTCCCAAGACACATCTTATCATTAAATCCTCATGCCATAACCCTGTAAGATAGATGGGGAGGAATTATTCTTCTCTTAGAAACATTTGAGGTTCAAGACAGTAAGAGGCTTGTTCGAGATCACACTGCCTCTCTGTGGCTGATCTGGGACTTGAACTAGGTCTTTTGATCCCCGGTGTGAGATTTATGTTCCATTTCTACCCAAGGGTTTGAAAAGCTCACCTTTCTTTTATGGTGTTTCACAGGTTGGTGTATTCAGAAAGCAGACTCTGAGACAGTCTAGTGTTCAGGGGGTTTATTAGGGTGTACTCACGGGATCAACCCCTGTGGAAAGGAGAGGGAGGAAGAAGACTAGGCAGAGGTAGAAGTGAGCTCGGATGCAAGACCAACGCCACGGGGAGCTCTGGATCCAGGCAGTCTGGTTCCAGGTCCCCCCTTCAGTGACCACATCTCTTTTCCCCTGAATTTGTCAAGAGCAGGGACTATTTATGTCTCTAATGTTTAGTATAGTGTTTGGCACATAAAAGACACTTCATGCTTTCTGAATGAATGAACAAAGTTGGAAAGAACCAAAATGCTTCACAGCAGGGAAGTGGTTACATCAATTAGGATTAATACTTCAATGGAAAATCACTGAATCTCAATATAGAAAAAATAACAACTATGAAAACTGGGGAACATGAAAAAATTTTACACTCTCGCAAAAGAAAAACAGCACCATGTTAATTGTATATATGCTGGGTTTGCAATGAGGGAAAACATATCTATTAACATAATAGAAAATAAATAAATGAAAATCATATTATATTAAAGTGAGGGGATTATGGGTGATTTTCATTTTTTTATTTGTTTCTTTCAGTGTTGCCATAGTTTAGTTTGTGCAATACTAATTACATTGTTAAAAAGAAGAGAAAACAAATCACCAGTCTGTGGCTTTTCCAGCACCACTGTCGGCCTGGGAGTGAGGCTGTTGAGCCCCAGCAGTGAGTTGGGGTTTGTTGAGATGGGGAGGAGATCTGGCGTTTGAAGCCATTCAGCCACTCTGGAGGTCGGGGAATGCTATATTTTACTTCCTTAATCCACCCTCAGGGAAGACGTTATCTCCTTGGCTAGAGGCTCTTCCCAAATCTTTTCAACTCTTAAATTGAATCCTCAATATCTGCTGATTCAAAATTGCATTGAGTTAATGGAGTTTCGTTTCTTTTGATTCACGTTCACTTATCACAAGATGTTTGAATCCTTTAGCAAATTTTTTATTCAATACAATCATACAAGTTCATTATTTGGCAGTGTTCTTTAAGCTCCTCATGGTGATAGACCACGAACCTATTCAGGGATTGCTGTCTTTTGGTGCAGGAAGAGACCCCTTTTCTCTCCTCCATATGCTTTGCAGGTGACTTAATAACATTCTGGCATTTTTGCTAGATAGATATTGATTCTGTTTTGGCTAGTGTTCTAAATTCTCCAGTGTGCTTCAACCTGACTGCACTACTTGCACAGGGGTTTAAACCCTGATCTTCACTCTTCCTCTCTGAATCCCTTCTCTCTTCTCTCAACTCTCTGAAGCAAATTCTGCCAAATAAAACTCTGCTGTTTGCTCAGCCACTGGGCAGTCTCTCCTGAGAGTGGGACCGAGGTCTGTTCTCTGATGCGTCCCATTCTCTGAGCAAATTTTCCCCCTCTTGTGAATCAAAGTCAAGGGTTTTACTTCAGTTTATATTACCTCTGTGCTCTGCACGGCCACATTCACCCTCAGCACCAGGAAGAAGGAAGGAAGTCACATATGCTCTCTCCTTTAAGAAAGTCTGATTTCACCAAAGATTACACAAAGGGTACTCTATTCAGTAGGTAATAAAGTTGTGAAAAAATCTTATCTGAATCTCAGTGTCCTCTTCTAGGTATGGTTTTTATACCCCTGGGTATGTCTTCTTATATATTAATGATCTATACTTTCTAATGTGGCTTTGAAGACAAAGGATGTAGGCAAGGAAGAGAGTAATAGAGATGGGGAATTTCTGGAGATATATATATATCTCCATACATATAAACACATCTCCCTCCATCCTGGATAACACCATTTCAACCATCTAAAACCCTTGGGTTATTCTGGATAACTAAACAGTGATTTCAGGCAGCCAGGGACATACACATTTCATTCATTCATTCAACAAATTCTTGAGCACCTACTATGTATTAGGCACTGTTCTAGACAACCATTTGTCCACCAAAGCTTAAACTTTGAAATGAATTCTTCTGAAATCTTTTAGATTTCTTTTCACCTTATCCTTTCTATAGTACTCATACTAATCTAATATTTTCTAGGTGACATAAGTTTAGATACAGCTTGGTAGAGTGGAAAGAATTTTATTGTGTCGAGAGAATTGGATTTTAGTTTCAGTTCTGCTAAAAATTATTTGCGTCTCCTTATGTATTTCTTTACAGATTGTGTTCTATATAAAAGTTCCTTGTAAACTGTGGAAGGCTATGCACATCTAAGGCATCATCCTTATGGACAGTAATTCTAATACTGGATCATAATGCATATATTTCTTCAGTATCAACTAAGGTGTACGGAATTATTTGCCCCTATACTAAATGGCCCTAGATTTCAGGGCTTTTAGCACTTGTATATATGTGTAGGGGTGCTGAGTTGGGTAAACTGTGGTGGGGCGTTGGGGGAGATTCACCACCCTTGCAGATTTATTCTGGACAGACGTAAAGTGAATTTTCATACTGTTTTCCTTCTGTTTTGAGAAAGACTTGTAGGGGGAAGCTATCTTTCATAAAATTTGTTCATGCTAAAGGAAAGCCTGTAATTTCAAAGCTTTTCCTTCTGTTTCGTGTAGCCAAAGGGCAGAGATCCTAAATAGAAGGCCCTTTGTTTAACAATGTGGATTCATATTTTGGATAAGCCAGGGTAGGCTTGAAAGTCAGTTTGGGGCAGGGGTGAAAAACAAAACTATTCTGAAGAAGGGATTAAGAGAATTTGTGGGATAAAACGGCTGGCAGTCAGGGTAGGGAGAAGGGGTGTGTGTGTGTGTGTGTGTGTGTGTGTGTGTGTGTGTGTGTGTGTGTAACAGAAAAGCCCCAGAAGATGGAGACAGTGTGGGCCTAAATGTAGAGAGGGAAATGACTGAATGAGCTTTTAGAACACACTTCATTTAAGTTTTGTGTTCTTTTTTTTTTTTTTAGCTGAACTGTAATCTGTCTTCATTACCCTCAACTATAAGTCTGTTAATGGTACACGGAGTTGAGGGATAACACAGCCCTCCCTACAGTATCCCTCTGCTCTGTGAGTGTGTTGGCACCATATCGAGGGAGGACTGAGGCCCATGGTCCAGACAGTTGAGGCTAGAGGAGGCCCAGAGCTGGGGATCAGGGGAGAAGGAAAGTGCTCACAGAACAGGAACCGATTTAGCCAATTGTAAATCCCCTGAAAATTCAAAGAAACCTCGCTTCAAGAGACTTTTGGACATTCTAACGTTATGATATGCAAGATGAGGGCTTGAGTCATTTAAATTTTAATTCTAAAAGATGGTGGAACCACAAAAAAGTTTATGAACTAATATTGGGGTGGCCAAAAAGTTCGTTCGGGTTTTCTGTAAAATGCTATGGAAAACCTGAACAAACTTTTTGGCCAACCCAATATAACTGATAACAATATATACACTGGCAAAGTTAAACAGATAATCACATTAGTGATATTTGCTTTAGGTCTTTTTTTTTTTTTTTTTAGAACAATTGTTAAAGACAGATTAAAATTTTTTTCTCTCTTTTCCAGAGGTAAATCCTTTCTTAAAATTGCAGAATATCATTCCCATGTATAAGATATATAAGGGATATATTGTTTTGTGTTTTAAAATTTTGTGTAAATGATATAGTGTACTCCATCTTTTATAACTGTTTTCAGTCAATATTACGTTCTTGACATTTCTCTATTTTGATACATGAGATCACTTTAACTGTTGAATGATAATGGATTGTTTTAATTAATAAGCCATAGTTTACCCATTCTCCTACTGCAGGACAGTTAGACTGCCTCTGCTTTTGTGCTAATACAAATACTGAACAAACATTGTAGCACCGAACATCTCTGTATTCATCTCTTTGTGCCCATGTGCTTCGATTTCTCTAGGGTGAACACCTGCAAGTTGAATTGCTGGTCTGTGGGATGTCTTAGCCTGGATCCCCTAGAAAAATCAGAGCCTGAGGCAAGGTTTAAGAGCTAGTGCTTTATTAGGAAGCCAACCCTAGAGCAGTGAGGCTGAGAGAAGCAGAATGTGAGGCAGAGAAGGATAAGGAGCAAATGCAAGGTTTGTGCAAATGCCACAGCTTCAGAACAAGGCAAGACGAGCAGCTGGGCAGGTCACATGAGGTGTCTCTGGATAGGCTTTAGGGGAACGTATTCCTAGGAACAGTTCCTTGGAGCAGGACAAGTGGAAATGGATCTGCTGGCCCCCTTTTCTCTTCCCTCTCCTATGGACAAAGTTCATTCAGAGGGGAGTAAATCACCCTGCACTTTCAGATTACATGCCCTGGCCTCTTCAGTAGCTGCTGGAGGAGCCAGATTCTACTACCCCTCCTCCACTCTCACCCTCCTGTGGCCTGATGCGTCTTCCTGAACAGGAAGTGATGGAAGAGCCAGAGACTCCTGTACACCTGAAACACTGTAAATCAACTATACTTCAATGAAAAAAAGTAATTTATTTATTTATTTATATTGAAGTGTAATTGACATAACATTACATTAGTTTCATGTGTACAACATAGTGATTCGATCTTCATGAGGGCAGCTCAGTGGAGTGGTGAGGGTGGAGGTCAGTGGTTGAGAAGTCATGGGAGGTGAGATGCTGATGACCAAGAATGTACTATTCTTTCAAAATGTTTAGCTATAAAGAGAAGGTGAGAATAAGACAGATGCTAAAGGAGGGTGCAGGATGGTGGGATTGTCTTCTTTGCGGTGAGAATTCTGAGCATTGCGAGCTGAGGAGAAAGAGCTGGCAGAGGGAGGGAGAGGCTGGTGACACGGGGAGGGAGTTTACAGATGATGGTGCAAAGTTGGAGGTGGAGCTGAACCCTGGGTCAAGAACCACATGTTCTATGCTGGTTCCACAGGGAAATCAGGTATGTCATTGTCTCCTTATCCTAACAACATTTTTCCCAGGAGTATACCCAGTCATAAGAGCTGGACATCCCTGTGCATCTCTGTCTGTTTAAGAGGATAATGCAGGTGATAGTAGACCTATTTATACACTTATGTGAAGAGATCAGTCTGATTTGTAGTTAAGATGTTTGCTTGTTAATTATCCTGATCTCTGCATTCCTGGATTTTGCTTAGCAATAGACCATCTAATTTTTAAGTTGTACTTACTGCTGTATTGTTGTAAGTGCCCGTGTCCTAGAACAGCTTCAATGTCTGAGGCTTTGCTTCAGTATTTTTTCCAGAATAGAAGCTTCCTGGAAGGAAATCCACTGAAAGGAGTGGATTTCTGAACATTGGTGGCTCTGCGCATTCATTCTTCCTGAGAAAAGGGAAATTGAGAATTGAATGATCTTTGAACTTTATGTAAACTTTTGGATTTTTAATCCATATCAACCTTCAGCAAGTGTTTTAATCCACATAATAGATCTTCCCAGAAATGGGCCAAGACGTCAGTTTATGTGATATAATCTTAAGGAAAGTCAGTTATAGAGAATGATAGAGATTTAAAGATATTTGTCTGGGGTCTTGGAAGTAGTTGATGGCTGACCTTGAACTATGTCACCAGCCCCCTTACTTTTGACAGTGTATTTCCTTGTATTAAATGTGTGTTGTCTTAGCAAGAAACTAGACAGCTTTCATTACAAAACCTATATGAATCAGACACCCTCGCACCATGAAGTCAGAGAATCACTAAACAAGTGAACGTTTTACTAGCTCCCAGGTAGTCCAGAAATAATTTCTTCTGTATAAAGTGGTTATGAGCTTATAACCCAAAATTGTTATGAGTTTCTTCAGGTCCTGGGGGTAGGAGGTGCCACTATGGACTCGGACCAGGCTGTTCAGACAGCAGACGATCCCCACTCCCGATCTGCAACTTTGTCACTTGGCCTTTTTGTTCTCTATTTCTTCATTTGTAATTTGTTCCTTCCGTATGTGTCATGTGGAGAAATCTCCTGAAGACTAGTGTAATGAAATACAGGGAGTAATAGGTTTCAACTAGCTTTCAGGGCTTTGGGAAGTATTTCTCAAGGACTTTGAGATCTCCCACTGAAAAGCCATGTAAAAGGAGAATCATCTAATTTCATTTCATTTTCCTGGTCAGAGATAATAAACATTATTAAATATACACCTTCTGTCTTTCATAAACAAGATGTCAGACAACTGACATATAAACAGAAACATACATAAACAGATAAATATATAAATAGATACATAGAGATCTTTGTAATCATTCTCTTATCTACCAGAATAAGGAAATAAAACACAAATACTTATCTTCAATGTTTTGTTTCTTAAGTTGCCCAAGTCTATGTATTAAATAGAACGATATGCCCATTTACATTATACTGCAAAAACTAAAAAGAAATATGTCTTACATGTATTCCTTGTTAATTTTGGAAGATACATTTCCTTCAGACTCCCTTGGAGGATTTATCAAACGATAGGGTGGATATGATTGATGTGAAGTCTTTACCACTTCTCATCTCTAACATGTGCATTCTCTGGATTTCTGCACTGCTTATGAACTTGAGGATGGTAAAGCAGAGTGAAGAATCACCTGGGGTGAGATAAAATCTTGAAAATGTGGCATGAGTAGATAGGTAGCAAATCACCAAATGCTAATTTGATCTGGCAACCGAGTCATCCTTAGGAGGCAAACACTGGGGAGATGGGTCTGCTTTTATGGCTCCTTGATTTTATAGAGACCAGGTAGATGAAGCCGCAGAATTGGGGTGTAAGATGGGATTGGGGGAAGGTGATACTACTATTTATACAAAAGCTCAGATATGCCTAATTTCACTTAAAGCACCTGACCATCAAGAAGCTATTTCAGCAACTGTGATTGGCATAAACTAGTTTAACTTTAATTAGATATGAAACTTAAGAATAAAACAAAGTGATGTAGAAAAGCTTGGCTATGTCTAGTACAGATAAACCACAAAGCCTCTCTTTGTACTGATGTCTGAGGTTCCATATTGATTTTTTAGAATATCTTTTTCTTTTCAAGACAAGATACGTTATACACAAAGGCATAATAGGATGTGGATCAGGTAATTTGCCCTCACCCTCTCCTACTCAGAGATGGCACAGTCTGTGGCCTCTTTAATTCTGGAGTGACATTTAATTGATGTTTATCTTGTCAGGGAAAATGGCTCATGAACAGAGGTGGTATTTTCACAACCACATAGAAATACTGGGTTTAGAAAACAAGTTTGACCCAACACAAAAGGTTTCACTCAGCCCAGATAAAACACTATCATTTGCTAAAATTAAACATATTTCTGATGGTTTTCTATTTATATAGCAGTACAGAGTAAGATTGTAAATCACTAAGCTATTAGAATTCAATTTTATACTATTTGTCATGCTGCTGACCAATATAGAGCTTCCATTTTTCCATGAAATATGCTGCCAAATTCCCTGGTGCATCTGACCTTGTGCTTCTCCTCATGTCCAAAGCTCAACAGTAAGAGTGTAGACATTCACAAACACAGTTCCCAGATCCTTGCTTCCCGGCCCATGCCTGAGGCTCGAGAATGGGAAACTGGGAGACACATCTGTGCTAAGATTGAGACGCCCTACACTCAGGGTCTATTCCTTATTTATGCTTTTGATGTTGGGAAATATATTAGAAATAAATCATGTGATGTTCAAGGACTGGCAAAGGACATTTAAAAAAATAGACAAGTTGGGAAGCAACTAATCATAGTGAGGAGATAGAACAGAGAAAATTTGAAACTATAAGGAAAAAGAGTGGCCTAGTCAATGGGTAGGGACATTATTTCTAGAATAAGAGTGAAAAGATTTCACTGATGTAAGGAATATCTCACTAGATCAAAATAAAGGAACTCCCATGAAGGTTTTAGTCAATATTAGATAACAACAGGTAAGTTACCGACACAGCTGTGATGCATAAACTCTGGGATTCTTTCTTTCCTGGATGCTACTGGATAAAAGGGCATCTCATTTAATATGCAGTAGGAGGTGATGTGGAGTTCTGAGTCAGCTGCTTACATTTCATCTCATTAAAGGAACTCAGAATGAAGTGAAGAGTAGAGAAATTAAGTTACTGCTCCATGCTTTGGAAAAGGGGAGAAGAGAAAGAAAAATGTAAAGAGGTGTCTTGTTAACTGCGGTGCTGTGTTTGTTTGCTAGTTATATTCTCTACCAAGAAAAACATGGGTAACAGTCAATAAGCCCTATCTGTGGTCTTTACTGAATTTAAAATAATGTATAGACAAATGCAAAATATAATTTTATTTACCTGATTCTTTTTTTTTTTTTTCACATATAAACTTTCCATATAAAAACATGTCCAGGACTTCACAACTACTTTTCATTTTCAAAAAACAAATCCAAACTTACCAGCCTTTTTGTTAAAAACAATAGGAATTTATCTGAGTCCCGTATTCTTAAATCCCCCTTAACACTTCTTATCTGTGTGTTCTATGATGGCAGAACTTGCCAGCAATAGGGATACTGCTCTTAAGAAATTATACTTTAAAACATATTAAAATGTAGTTTTTGGCAGTTGGAGTGCCCAATTTTCCTTTATGGCATGGGCAACCTTAAGACAAATATTTTGAGAGCTCAGTTCTTCTCACATTAAATACAAGCTGAAAAGGTGCATGGTACTAGGCGAATGGTCAGCGTGCCTCTCTGGTCACATGTTAGACTTCGAACCTTGTACGAAGTTCTGCTTTCAAAGCCGCTAATCCACGGCCCTCCATAGGGCAGGACTTGAGGTGGGTAGACATCTTGGAAATCCTTCGCTATCAGTTCAGCAGGATGCTGATGATTTCATTTGACGTTGAAAAAGCAAGGAGAGAGATGTTAGGCTTATGCTATTACCGCCACGCTAGAGTTAGATGTCGTGACTCTTTTTATTTTACGGACAGCACAATTCAATTTAAAAACAGACCATGCAGTGCCAACGTGTGGGCCTCCGCTGGTAGGTTGGCCGCGTTGGCGAGCTAGAGAACAATTGCTTATCAGCCTGCTATTTATGGGTTCACTTGTGCACTTCAGGCACGTCGGTGAGGAGAACTCTCAGGTACAGTTCTCAGCCCAGCTGGTAAACAGTACAGCTGCCATCGGAATGCAGTGCCTGACGTCATCCTGCCGTGCTCTCTGTGCAGAAAGGTTCGCCGTTGGTAAAGATGAAAAGCACCGCAGATGTCATCTTCCAAATGCTGTGCTTTTTTAGGTAGTCCATTGAAAGTCCAGTGCTCCAAAACCATTACTAGGAAACTGGTTTCACTATATTCTCCTCGAGGTTTATTTTGTTCAAAACCCCAAGTTTCAGTGACGAGGAGTCATCGGCCCACACGATGGATGTAGACAAACTTTTTTTTTTAGTTTTGAAAATCGATTTCCTCTGATGTTTGTGCAGCAGCTGTTTCAACTTGTCTTTGAAAAAGCTGGTTGTGAGAGTGTAGAGGATTGGGTTCAAGGCACTGTTTACTGGGAGGAAAAAAATGACCACCCAGGAAGTGACTGTTTCTGAGAAGGAAAAGAAGTGTGAAAGAAAGTTGAGGTTTTCATAGACACAAGACACATAACACTTTATAGTCAATGCTATTTTTGAGACGGCTACCTGGTTCATTTACGTTCTCTCTCATCTCATGGAAAATCTCTTTGCTGCAAGAGCATAGGAGCCACGAATTCAAGGTCCTACCACCAACTTTTCTGAGTTTCAGAAAGTACTTTGCAGGTTGTTACGAAACAACATGGGAGGAAATATGTGAAAACACTTCACAAACTATAAATTGATATATAATGTATTTTTCTTGTTTTTATTGCCCTTCCTTATAGAAAAATAAGAAAATGAGGAAATAATTCATAATCAATAGGACAGTGTCCAGAACTAGAAGGTTCTGGTCCAGAGTCAGCTCTGACCTTAGTCTGAATTTCAGTCCTGAAGGTCTTCCTGCCCTGCCCTCATATCCCCACTGCTATATTCAGAGTGCAGTCAGAAGATTTGAAGAGCAAAAAAGAATATATCTCCAAACTCAATGAATTCCTTCTGTGTGAAGGCTTACAAAGGCTAATAGAATATTAAGGGAAATATGCCAGAAAAAGTGAGAAGAAACTTTGGATAGCAGTGTCATTTCTGAATTCAGTTGTCCCTAAGTATCCACCATGGAAGTGGTTCCAGGAGCTCCACAGACACTGAAATCAACAGGTTCTCAAGTCCGTTAAATAAAATGGCATAGTATTTGCATATAACCTATGCACATCCCCCCGTATACTTTACATCATCTCTAGATTACTTCACCTAATACAAGGTACAGCCATGTAAAGAGTTGTAAATACAATGTAAATGCTATGTAAATATTTGCCAGCACAAGGCAAATTAAAGTTTTGCTTTTTGGAACTTTCTGGAAATTTTTTTCCAATATTTTCCATATGCAGTTGGTTGAATGCATGGATTTGGAATGCAGGGCTACGGAGGGCCGATGGTACATCAGTTGCTTGGTTAGGATGAAATCTATTTTCTCCCTTAAACAGAGCCTGCTCCCAGGGTTACACACTTCTTAGCTGTGTGACTGTGGGCAAATCCCCTAAGCTCGCCAGACCTCAACTGCCTTATCTGTGAAAGGGGCTGACGATAACTTACATGACTGAAGTCAGTGAGCTGGGCCGGCTCTGCGGACAACCATTTTCAGCACATTTTCAGAACCTGGGGTTCTCCAGTCCCACCACACTCCGCTGTCTCCTCCCCCATCTTCAAAAGTCTGAGAACTGCCAGCTCAGGTGAGAGCTGGACATAAGCCTAGCATCCTTCCTCTCCCCCTCTCCTTTGTGACCCCCTCCTTCCCTACCCATCCTGTAAATTTCTTATCCTTCAGACACTGTTACTTGTTCTTCTCTTAGCCCTGCTCTGTTCCCTACATCCTGTCTGTTCTTCCTCCAGTTTACTTTTCCATTTCTTCTCTGACTTTATCTGCCCTTTCCTCCTTCCCTTTGATCTCCCCCTTCTCCTTTTTCTATGTTTGCCTTTCCTCTTTTCCATCCCGTCTTCTCTTTCTTTTCCTTATTTCTTTTTAACTGGAAAGAATACGAAAGAAATATGTTTCTATTTAGTATACCTTAGATTTATTAAATGAAGTTTTATATTACTAGATTATCTGTCCTTAATTTAAAAAAAAATTAGATATGAACAGTTTGTGACTGAAGAAAAACAGTCAGTTGTTTTTTGTCTGTTGTGTCCCCAAAGGAGGTTGTGATCAGGAATGAGACTTCCTGTTCGTCTCAGGATGACTCACTGATGTAAGGTTAGCAGGTAAGTCCTGAGACGGGAGGGCTGAAGCCAGCTTATCTTTGGGGCTGACCCCATGTACTCTCAGTGACCTACCATGATGGAGCAGACCCCAGAGTTCTTGGAGGGTGGGGACAGGGGGCATTTAGGTCCATGAATGTAGCAATTTCTACAACACCATGGGAAGTTGGGCAAGCGAGGAGGGGCTTAGTCAAATGTGGTAAAGACTTCTCTCCTATGTGCACCGAGGTATTCAAGACAAACCTCAAAGGACTGAACTATAAAATGTAGAGAAAGACCAATGTGTGGCCCAATAACATTTTCATGATTTTTTTTCCTGTTCTAGTTCCATATCATGATCTGCAATGTCTTAGACTCTCTCTAAGAATAATGATTACTACCCCTGCTATCAGAAAACCTTGTTGTGAGACTAAGCTCATAGGTTAAGGGGATGCTGCAAATGTTGTATGTCATTTTGCAGTGAGGCATTTGGCAAGGCAGAGGGACATAAATAGTTGCAGGTGTTTGTTACTTGTACATTCATCACTCTTTTATAAGGGCTTCTGATGTGTCAACCCCATGCTTGACACTTCTTTTGTTTTTATCCAAAAGATTTCATATTCCATGGAATCTCATTATAAAGTCATACAAATAGAATTCCACAAAATTGATTTATCTTAGGCCTATTGTCAGAAAGTTTAGTTAAGAATAAAATAAAATGACTGTTAAAGATGTTCCTCTGGTACAAATCCTGAAAACATCTTCTACCAAGATGAATAAGACAATTCCTGCCCTGGAGGAACACTCCAAATAGATTCGCAATAGGCTGAAAAAGTGAGTTGAAGATGATCCCAAAGTTTGTTTCCCTGAGGGTTGGGCAAAAGCCCTGGGTGGACCCTAGGATGGCTACAATTTCTAGGTCCCAGAAAGGCCTTTAAGCAAAATCCTAACTAATGAAAGGTGATTTTCTCTGGCTGAAGTAGGGGTGTGGCCTTTTAGATAGGCACTTTCATGGAACATTAGACCTCCACAGGGCACAGTGTGACAACCACATGGCTAGGGCCATGAAATAGACTGGTGGTTCTTAACCAGGGTTGTGCACCTTAGAATCACAAAACACCCATGTAGAGGCCTTGGCCCCTATAGACTAAATTCAAAGGCCCAGGGTGAAACCTGAGCATGTATATTTTGTTTTGTTTTAGGTACTCTTGGTGAAGCACCACTATCTAGCTCAAGTGGAAGCAAGACACTAAGACTTAGTTTTTCTTGTCTCCTGTGTTTTTGTTATTCTTGTCTGGGTTGCACCATTACCCGGTTCCTATCTTAGAATACTGATTATAAAACACTTAGGAAATCCTAAACCTTTGTATTCAAGTTGTAGGTATTTATGGAGAACTTACTATATGTGACGGACTGTATTCTCGCCTCGTCAAACAAAGGGCATAAGAAAGCACAACATACTTGGGAATTACAGAAGGGACTGACCTGGTATTTCCACCCGGAAGAGGGAAAGGATTTTAATTACAAATACAGGAATCCAGCAGATGGCATCAGAGAACACTATAAAAAAGAAACGGTTTGCGACGGCCGCCTCTCTTCCGGTGTTATTCCTCACTTCTGAAGTCTGCAAGGCAGTTTTTTGAATGGAACAGAACATAATAGTATAGGAAAACACAATGATGAGAAAAGCCAGCAAATTCATACCTGTTGGGAAAAGCACACCTCTTAACATCTCAGGTGTATAAATCAACAGTAGAAATATTGTGTTACGTAGATGTTCAATATGGTGTCTCTCCCCCCCTTCCCTGTACTTCCAGGAAGCATTCTTGGTATAAGCCCAGAGGTAAATCAGCTAAAACCCTGAATCCAAGGCTATAAACTGGAACAAGTTTAAAAAATTGGGTTTGCCAGATCAAAAATGTATTTTAAATACATAAACACTTTTCCAAGAACTGTAGACTTTGAAATTCAGATCTATGTATATCATGAGGTAAATTTTAGCTTTTTTAAAGCAGGAAAAAAGCTATTTCATTTTTAGTTCTCTGCAAATTCAAACCTTAAGGGATTATAATCACATGTACAGCTCAAGAAATCAATATGCCCCTATTCCTTTAACTTATAAATATGAATAAGATATCCTTGGACTATCAAGAAGACAATAGCCTCAGAAACATTATTTCTTACGTTTTTTGGTCTTAAAAAAATAATACATAGGACTAAAATACATTTTTATTTTTTCTTCAGATTGCTCACAGTAATCTAAACTAAAATTCGAACCTTTTAGACTTGTTTTAGGAAAACAAGGAATAAGAGAAAAATTAAAAATTCAACTATATAAATTACTCTTTTAGGGTCAAATATGTTCAGAAGATTCTCACTTATCATTATCGTATAATGCTGACTTCTTTGTCACTCTGTTATATTCTTGCTATCATAAAAATCCTAAAAGTGATTATCTTATTCCTTATAGTGAACATAAAATTTCCATATAATTTCAAAGTTGTTTAAAAAATGTTCATCTGATTAGACTGTATGTAAGACTGGTGAAGTCTAGGGAAAAATTCTATAAATTCAAGGTGTTCCATTGTTTTTATCCAAAAGATTTCATATTCCATGGAATCTCATTATAAATTCATACAAATAGAATTTCATAAAATTAATTTATCTCAGGCCTATTGTCAGAAAGTTTAAGAATAAAATAAGGGAGGAGCGTCAAGATGGCTGAAGAGTAAGATGCGGAGATCATCTTCCTCTCCACAAATACATCAGAAATACATCTACATGTGGGACAACTCCTACAGAACACCTACTGAACACTGGCAGAAGATATCAGACCTCCCAAAAGGCAAGAAACTCCCCACGTACGGCAAAAGAAAAAAGAAAAAACAGAGACAAAAGAATACGGATGGGACCTGCACCAGTGGGAAGGAGCTGTCAAGGAGGAAAGGTTCCCACACACAGGAAGCCCCTTCGCGGGCGGAGACTGCGGGTGGCGGAGAGGAAGCTTCGGAGCCACGGAGGAGAGCGCAGCCACAGGGGTGCGGAGGACAAAGCGGAGAGATCCCCGCACAGAGGATCGGTGCCGACCAGCACTCACCAGCCCGAGAGGCTTGTCTGCTCGCCCGCCCGGGTGGGCGGGGCTGGGAGCTGAGGCTCCGGCTTCGGAGGTCGGATCCCAGGGAGAGAACTGGGGTTGGTGGTGTGAACACAGCCTGAAGGGGGCTAGTGTGCCACGGCTAGCTGGGAGGGAGTCCGGGAAAAAGTCTGGAGCTGCCGAAGAGGCAAGAGACTTTTTCTTGCCTCTTTGTTTCCTGGTGTGCGAGGAGAGGGGATTAATAGCGCCGCTTAAAGGAGCTCCAGAGACGGGCGCGAGCTGCGCCTATCAGCGCGGACCCCAGAGATGGGCATGGGATGCTAAGGCTGCTGCTGCCGCCACCAAGAAGCCTGTGTGCGAGCACAGGTCACTCTCCACACCTCCCCTCCCGGGAGTCTGTGCAGCCCGCCACTGCCAGGGTCCCGTGATCCAGGGACAACTTCCCCGGGAGAACGCACGGCGCGCCTCAGGCTGGTGCAAAGTTGTGCTGGCTGCTGCCGCCGCAGGCTCGCCCCGCCTCCTCCGTACCGCTCCCTCCCCACGGCCTGAGCGAGCCAGAGCCCCCGAAGCAGCTGCTCCTTTAACCCCGTCCTGTCTGAGTGAAGAACAGATGCCCTCAGGTGACCTACACAAAGAAGCGGGTCCAAATCCAAAGCTGAACCCCGGGAGCTGTGTGAACAAAGAAGAGAAAGGGAAATCTCTCCCAGCAGCCTCAGGAACAGCGGATTAAAGCTCCAAAATCAACTTGATGTACCCTGCGTCTGCGGAATACCTGAATAGACAACGAATCATCCCAAGTTGAGAAGGTGGACTTTGGGAGCAAAGATATATATATATTTTTCCCTTTTTCTCTTTTGGTGAGTGTGTATGTGTATGCTTCTGTGTGATTTTCTCTTTATAGCTTTCCTTTTACCATTTGTCCTAGGGTTCTGTCTGTCCGTTTTTTCTGTTTTTTTTTTTTATTACTTTAAAAAATTTTTTTCTTAATAATTATTTTTTCTTTTTTATTCTAATAACTTTATTTTATATTATTTTACTTTATTTTATTTTATTATATCTTCTTTGTCTCTTGCTTTCTATTTTTTCTCCCTTTTATTCTGAGCCGTGTAGATGAAAGGCTCTTGGTGCTCCAGCCAGGCGTCAGGGCTGTGCCTCTGAGGTGGGAGAGCCAAGTTCACGACACTGGTCCACAAGAGACCTCCCAGCTCCAGGTAATATCAAACGGCGAAAATCTCCAAGAGATCTCCATCACAATGCCAAGACCCAGCTTCACTCAACGACCAGCAAGCTACAGGGCTGGACACCCGATGTCAAACAACAAGCAAGACAGGAACACAAACCCACCCATTAGCAGAGAGGCTGCCTAAAATCATAATAAGGCCACAGACACCCCAAAACACATCATCAGACACGTACCTGCCCACCGCAAAGACAAGATCCAGCCTCATCCACCAGAACACAGGCACTAGTCCCCTCCACCAGGAAGCCCACACAACCCACTGAATCAACCTTAGCCACTGGGGACAGACACCAAAAACAATGGGAACTACGAACCTGCAGCCTGTGAAAAGGAGACCCCAAACACAGTAAGTTAAGCAAAATGAGAAGACAGAGAAACAAACAGCAGATGAAGGAGCAAGGCAAAAACCCACCAGACCTAACAAATGAAGAGGAAATAGGCAGTCTACCTGAAAAAGAATTCAGAATAATGATAGTAAAGATGATCCAAAATCTTGGAAATAGAATAGACAAAATACAAACGTTTAACAAGGACCTAGAAGAACTAGAGAGCAAATAAACAGTGATGAACAACACAATAAATGAAATTAAAAATTCTCTAGAAGGGATCAATAGCATAATAACTGAGGCAGAAGAACGGATAAGTGACCTGGAAGATAAAATAGTGGAAATAACTACTGCAGAGTAGAATAAAGAAAAAAGAATGAAAAGAATTGAGGACAGTCTCAGAGACCTCTGGGACAACATTAAATGCACCAACGTTCGAATTATAGGGGTCTCAGAAGAAGAAGAGAAAAAGAAAGGGACTGAGAAAATATTTGAAGAGATTATAGTTGAAAATTTCCCTAATATGGGAAAGGAAATAGTTAATCAAGCCCAGGAAGCACAGAGAGTACCATACAGGATAAATCCAAGGAGAAACACGCCAAGACACATATTAATCAAACTATCAAAAATTAAATACAAAGAAAAAATATTAAAAGCAGCAAGGGAAAAACAACAAATAACACACAAGGGAATCCCCATAAGCTTAACAGCTGATTTCTCAGCAGAAACTCTGCAAGCCAGAAGGGAGTGGCAGGACATATTTAAAGTCATGAAGGAGAAAAACGTACAACCAAGATTACTTTACCCAGCAAGGATCTCATTCAGATTTGACAGAGAAATTAAAATATTTATAGACAAGCAAAAGCTAAGAGAATTCAGCACCACCAAAGCACCTTTAGAACAAATGCTAAAGGAACTTCTCTAGGCAGGAAACACAAGAGAAGGAAAAGAACTACAATAACAAACCCAGAACAATTAAGAAAATGGTAATAGGAACATACATATCGATAATTACCTTAAATGTAAATGGATTAAATGCTCCAACCAAAAGACATAGACTGGCTGAATGGATACAAAAACAAGACCCGTATATATGCTGTCTACAAGAGACCCACTTCAGACCTAGGGACACATACAGACTGAAAGTGAGGGGATGGAAAAAGATATTCCATGCAAATGGAAATCAGAAGAAAGCTGGAGTAGCAATTCTCATATCACACAAAAATAGACTTTAAAATAAAGACTATTACAAGAGACAAAGAAGGACACTACATAATGATCAAGGGATCGATCCAAGAAGAAGATATAACAGTTGTAAATGTTTATGCACCCAACATAGGGGCACCTCAATACATCAGGCAAATACTAACAGCCATAAAAGGGGAAATCGACAGTAACACAATCATAGTAGGGAACTTTAACACCCCACTTTCACCAATGGACAGATCATCCAAAATGAAAATAAATAAGGAAACACAAGCTTAAGACGGACTTAATTGATATTTATAGGACATTCCATCCAAAAACTACAGAATACACCTTCTTCTCAAGTGCTCATGGAACATTCTCCAGGATAGATCATATCTTGGGTCACAAATCAAGCCTTGGTAAATTTAAGAAAATTGAAATCGCATCAAGTATCTTTTCCGACCACAATGCTATGAGACTAGATATCAACTACAGGAAAAAAATCTGTAAAAAATACAAACACATGGAGGCTAAACAATACACTGCTTAATAACCAAGAGATCACTGAAGAAATCAAAGAGGAAATCAAAAAATACCTAGAAACAAATGACAATGAAAACACGACGACCCAAAACCTTTGGGATGCAGCAAAAGCAGTTCTAAGAGGGAAGTTTATAGCAATACAATCCTACCTTAAGAAACAAGAAACATCTCAAATAAACAACCTAACCTTACACCTAAAGCAATTAGAGAAAGAAGAACAAAAAAACCCCAAAGTTAGCAGAAGGAAAGAAATCATAAATATCAGATCAGAAAAAAATGAAAAAGAAATGAAGGAAACGATAGCAAGGATCAGTAAAACTAAAAGCTGGTTCTTTCAGAAGATAAACAAAATTGAGAAACCATTAGCCAGACTCATCAAGAAAAAAAAAAAAGAGAAGACTCAAATCAACAGAATTAGAAATGAAAAAGGAGAAGTAACAACACTGCAGAAATACAAAGGATCATGAGAGACTACTACAAGCAACTCTATGCCAATAAAATGGAAAACATGGACGAAATGGACAAATTCTTAGAAATGCACAACGTTCTGAGACTGAACGAGGAAGAAATAGAAAATATGAACAGTCCAATCAGAAGCACTGAAATTGAAACTGTAATTAAAAATCTTCCAACAAACAAAAGCCCAGACCGGATGGATTCACAGGTGAATTCTATCAAACATTTAGAGAAGAGCTGTCACCTATCTTTCTCAAACTCTTCCAAAATATAGCAGAGGGAGGTACATTCCCAAACTCATTCTACAAGGCCACCATCACCCTGATACCGAAACCAGACAAAGATGTCACAAAGAAAGAAAACTACAGGCCAATATCACTGATGAACATAGATGCAAAAATCCTCAACAAAATACTAGCAAACAGAATCCAACAGCACATTAAACGGATTGTACACCATGATCAAGTGGGGTTTATTCCAGGAATGCAAGGATTCTTCAGTATACACAAATCAATCAATGTGACACACCATATTAACAAATTGAAGAAGAAAAACCATATGATCATTTCAACAGATGCAGAAAAAGCTTTCGACAAAATTCAACACCATTTATGATAAAAACCCTCCAGAAAGTAGGCACAGAGGGAACTTTCCTCAACATAATAAAGGCCATATATGACAAACCCACAGCCAACATTGTCCTCAATGGTGAAAAACTGAAACCATTTCCACTAAGATCAGGAACAAGACAAGGTTGCCCATTCTCACCACTATTATTCAACATAGTTTTGGAAGTTTTAGCCACAGCAATCAGAGAAGAAAAAGAAATAAAAGGAATCCAAATCGGAAAAGAAGAAGTAAAGCTGTCACTGTTTGCAGATGACATGATACTATACATAGAGAATCCTAAAGATGCTACCAGAAAACTACTAGAGCTAATCAATGAATTTGGTAAAGTAGCAGGATACAACATTAATGCACAGAAATCTCTAGCATTCCTATACCCTAATGATGAAAATCTGAAAGTGAAATTAAGGAAACACTCCCATTTACCATTGCAACAAAAAGAATAAAATATCTAGGAATAAACCTACCTAAGGAGACAAAAGACCTGTATGCAGAAAATTATGAGACACTGATGAAAGAAATTAAAGATGATACAAATAGGGCTTCCCTGGTGGCGCAGTGGTTGAGAATCCGCCTGCCAATGCAGGGGACACGGGTTTGAGCCCTGGTCTGGGAAGATCCCACATGCCGCGGAGTAACTGGGCCCGTGAGCCACAACTACTGAGCCTGCGCGTCTGGAGCCTGTGCCCCGCAACAAGAGAGGCCACGATAGTGAGAGGCCCGCACACCGCGATGAAGAGTGGCCTCCACTTGCCGCAACTAGAGAAAGCCCTCGCACAGAAACGAAGACCCAACACAGCTAAAAATAAATATAAATTAATTAATTAATTAAAAAAAAAAAAAGAAGATACAAACAGATGGAGAGATATACCATGTTCTTGGATTGGAAGAATCAACATTGTGAAAATGACTATACTACCCAAAGCAATCTACAGATTCAATGCAATCCCTATCAAACTACCAATGGCATTTTTCACAGAACCAAAACCAAAAATTTCACAATTTGTATGGAAACACAAAAGACCGTGAATAGCCAAAGCAATCTTGAGAAAGAAAAACGGAGCTGGAGGAATCAGGCTCCCTGACTTCAGACTATATTACAAAGCTACCATAATCAAAACAGTATGGTACTGGCACAAAAACAGAAATATAAATCAATGGAACAGGATAGAAAGCCCAGAGATAAACCCACGCACATATGTTCACCTTATCTTTGATAAAGGAGGCAAGAATACACAGTAGAGAAAAGACAGCCTCTTCAATAAGTGGTGTTGGGAAAACTGGACAGCTACATGTAAAAGTATGAAATTAGAACACTTCCTAAAACCATACACAAAAATAAACTCAAAATGGATTAAAGACCTAAATGTAAGGCCAGACATCATCAAACTCTTAGAGGAAAACATAGGCAGAACACTCTATGACATAAATCACACCAAGATTCTTTTTGACCCACCTCCTAGAGAAATGGAAATAAAAACACAAATAAACAAATGGGACCTAATGAAACTTAAAAGCTTTTGCATAGCAAAGGAAACCATAAACAAGACGAAAAGACAACCCTCAGAATGGGAGAAAATATTTGCAAATGAAGCAACTGACAAAGGATTAATCTCCAAAATTTACAAGCAGGTCCTGCAGCTCAATATCAAAAAAACAAAAAACCCAATCCAAAAATGGGCAGAAGACCTAAACAGACATTTCTCCAAAGAAGATATACAGATCGCCAACAAACACATGAAAGGATGCTCAACATCATTTATCATTAGAGAAATGCAAATCAAAACTACAATGAGGTATCACCTCACACCGGTCAGAATGGCCATCATCAAAAAATCTACAAAGAATAAATGCTGGAGAGGGTGTGAAGAAAAGGGAACCCTCTTGCACTGTTGGTGGGAACGTAAATTGATACAGCCACTACAGACAACAGTATGGAGATTCCTTAAAAAACTAAAAACAGAACTACCATACGACCCAGCAATCCCACTACTGGGCATATACCCTGAGAAAACCATAATTCAAAAAGAGTCATGTACCAAAATGTTCATTGCAGCTCTATTTACAATAGGCAGGACATGGAAGCAACCTAAGTGTCCATCAACAGATGAATGGATAAAGAAGATGAGGCACATATATACGATGGAATATTACTCAGCCATAAAAAGAAACGAAATTGAGTCATTTGTAGTGAGGTGGATGGACCTAGAGTCTGTCATACAGAGTGAAGTAAGTCAGAAAGAGAAAAACAAATACCGTATGCTAACACACATATATGGAATCTAAGAAAAAAAAAAAGGTCATGAAGAACCTAGGGGCAAGACAGGAATAAAGACACAGACCTACTAGAGAATGGACTTGAGGACATGGGTAGGGGGAAGGGTAAGCTGTGACAAAGTGAGAGAGTGGCATGGACATATATACACTACCAAACGTAAAACAGATAGCTAGTGGGAAGCAGCCGCATAGCACAGGGAGATCAGCTCGGTGCTTTGTGACCACCTAGAGGGGTGGGATAGGGAGGGTGGGAGGGAGGGAGATGCAAGAGGGAGGAGATATGGGAACATATGTATACATATAGCTGATTCACTTTGTTATAAAGCAGAAACTAACACACCACTGTAAAGCAATTATACTCCAATAAAGCTGTTAAAAAAAAAAGAATAAAATAAAATGACTGTTAAAGATGTTCCTCTGGTACAAATCCTGAAAACAGACTTATAGAAAGGTTCAGAAGTGTATGTTCTGAAAGCACCATAGGAATGTGAGATGTTAACAGTCGGGGAACCTGGGTGAGGGGTATAAGGAAACTGTACTGTCCTGGCGAATTTTCTCTATATCTAAATATATTCTAAATTTAAAAAATTATTTAAAAACTATATAGTCTTATATTTTTTAAGCAAAAGAACGGGCTCTAGGACTCCATCTCTCACAGATAAGCTATGTGTATGTAGATGATGTTTATGTGTGTGTGCTAAACCCTTGTAGTGACACCCACACCTTAACTGTAAGATCCAGCCATGCCATAGTTCTTCTTTTTTTTTCTTTTTCCACACCATAGTTCTTTTGCCCTTTATCTGGGCCTGTTCCCTGGCTGTGGGTCTCCAGCTCCTGGAACACGACCTCTGCCTTCACTTGGCTAATGTGTCCTCATCCTCTGGGCCTCCGTTTGGGTTCATTTCTA
Source organism: Balaenoptera musculus (assembly GCF_009873245.2). Lineage (NCBI taxonomy): Eukaryota > Metazoa > Chordata > Mammalia > Artiodactyla > Balaenopteridae > Balaenoptera > Balaenoptera musculus. The sequence continues at coordinate 8,539,708 of NC_045802.1, read as the reverse complement.
CTGGGATGTCTTCCCTGGTCCTCAGATCTGGGGCTCCTGGAACATCCTGTACTCCTCCTTCGTGGCATCTGTCAGCCTGTGACGTGAGGACGTGTTTCCTTGTCTTCATCCTTCTTTCTGGCTGCAGATCCGTGGGGCCAATCTGTTTTATCTCCAGTTCCCAAAATAGTGCCTGGCCTATAGGAGGTGCTTAATAAATCCTGTTTGAACCAATGAATGTACAGTAGTGTGTGTGTATATGTGTGTGTGAGGGAGAGAGGGCTTCCATGAAGTGCACCTATGCCGGGAACGGCTTACAACATTGTAGGAGTGCCATAGCCATGAAAAAATGGCTATCAGACAGGGTTTATGTGAGGAGTATTATTAAAATGGTACATATAAAGTGTTTTCTTTTTCAGAGGAAGAAGAGAAGGAATAGATGGAGAATAGCTGGGAGTGGCGGTTAGGGCCATTTTGTGATGGGCTTTAAGTGACTAATTTAAACTTGACCTTGGTTGCAGGGAGTTCCTGAAGGTCTCTGAGCAGAGGATACTCAGTCCTTTCGGTACTCAGGTAGTGAACAGATAAACAGGAAAGAGAAGACCCCAGAAGCCAAAAGACCAGTGAGGGCTAATGTAATAATTCAGGGCAGAGGTCATAAGGCTTTAAACAAAGGTGACAGCAGTAGGTAGAGACTGGAAGAAAGAGAAGACAAAGGTGTATTTCGAGGGAAAAATATTTGATGAAAAAGAAAGGATGAGGACTTCTTTGGTGGCGCAATGGTGTAGAATCTGCCTGCCAATGCAGGGGACATAGGTTCAATCCCTGGTCTGGGAAGATCCCACATGCCACAGAGCAACTAAGCCCGTGCACCACAACTACTGAGCCTGCGCGCCAGAGCCCGCGAGCCACAACTATTGAGCCCGTGCTCTGCAACAAGAGAAGCCACCTCAATGAGAAGCCTGCGCACCGCAACAAAGAGTAGCCCCTGCTCACCACAACGAGAGAAAGCCCGCGTGCAGCAATGAAGACCCAAAGCAGCCAAAAATAAATTAATTAATTTAAAAAAAAGATAACGAGTATTAAAAAAAATGAAAGGATGATGGAGCTTATTGACTTCTTAGATGAGGGGGACAAGATGAGAAGGGGGAATCGAAATGATAATACTGCCCTAGTTAAAGAGGGGACATGGGAATGGCCTTAGTTTTAAGCAAGAGAGCTACCTACTAGACAATTTTAAAAGTCTTTTTAATCTTTAAGGGCTAAACTTCTCATTCATTTGTAATAGAGAAGGTAGCGTTTTCTTTTCTAAAACCCTGAATTCTCCCTCTTTAATTAGGGAGAATTAAGAAAACTAAAAAGCAAAGAGTTTTATTAAGCACCCTTCCATTGCGGACTTTGGAACTGCATTTACAGAAGGTAATAAACCTTCCTGGTATTTCCATTCAGATAATCTCCTGCTAGTCAGTTTCAAGAATTTTATTATTATTTATTTAGCTCATATCTAGACTGTAAAAAAATGAGTTCAAATAACTTGGTAGCGTCACAGGACAAGGCAGTGAACTAGAATTCCTCCAGCTCATTGTCACTTTGTATGAACACGAAATCAAAGGGTCTTACAGATAATAAAAAGATCATTCAGAGATCCTGACAGTATGTTTTTGTTTTCCATACTAAATCTCTATAATAAAAAATTTAATAAAACCTCCTATATATACACAGCAAGGACTTTTCTTTAAAAAAGGAAAACAGTCTTGACTATATTTGTTTACTTTCTGAAACGGAGAAATATGGCTTTACTGAAATCTATGGTATTGCTACAAGAATAACGTTTGTGCAAGAAATGAAAAATATAATTTACCTAGGAAAATTCCAAGAGAATACCCTTTGCTTCCAATATCTTCTGTTTGGTCATAGTAAAGTGGGAAGCATACTCCATTTTTTCCATAAAAGTTTCCAAAATAATCCTCCTTCCAAAATGGAATCACAGCTATTAAAAATCCCACAATCCAGATGCAAATGAGGATGACCAAGGTCTGCCATTTTCCAGGACGGATGTTACTGAAGGGAAAGACAACGGCCAGGAACTTCTCCAAAGTCAAGTATGTCAGCAGGAGGACGGAGACCTCGGTGGACAGCACGGCCAGGAAGCCCAGGAGGCGGCACTCTAAGCTCTCCATCCACAGCAACGCGTACTTCTGATACTGCCCGCGGTATTTTAGATCAAAAACGCCAACGAAGAACAAATAAACACCCATCAGGCAGTCCGCACCTATTGAAGAGTCATAGAATGTATGTTGGTAGTTCCAGCATCTCCGTCTTAGTTTTCTGATTTAGGTCTGCTTCCTTCTTCCTGTATTAAGTGAACTAACGTAAAACCTACAATAGTGCCTAGAAGCCAATGGACTTCAAAAGGTGTACTATTTCTAAAGTACTACACTGCATCTTTGTTTTATAATTTTGAAAAAAATGGTGGTGGGGAGATAATTTGCGGGGGTATGGGGGGGGTCTAGGTTTTAAACAGTAAAAAATATTACTAACATAGTTATTAAAGGAATCATTTTCTGGGCTTGAGGAGCATGGATGCTATTGCGATTGAAGGTTAAACAAAACATAGTTCTGTGACCCACAACCTGTCCTCTATAATCCATCCCTTAACTCATCGGCTCCCTGTTACCCCATTTCGAAGACATAAGTCACTGCAGATTCATGCAATCCAGAAAAGAGCAGCCAAAGAGAACAATAGTACCTTCATACTTTAAAAAAAATTGCCCAGCATATATAATTCATATTAAACGCCATCTGTTGAATGCCAATATAATCTAGAGCACAGCTCTCCAAAGATATCCTTAATCCATTTATATAGGAAACATACTTACAACAAAGGATTTTGATGGACGTAGCATGGGTCGTGTTTTCAGCTTTAATGAAAGATCTCATGCCAATGACAAAAAGATTTCCAAAGCAGGTTATGAAAGCTATAACCCAGACAAATATTCTGAGGATACTGTTAGCCAAGAGGTCCTCAAATGAAGAAATGCCGTCAGTCAAGGGCATACATATTCGGACATGGGAAGCATAGGAGCAGTATCGAAAGTTTTTGAAATAACTAAAGTCAAAGGGAAAAAAGAGTCACTTTACAGCAATGACACAGAAACGACAGTTGCAGTCCTATTGGGGCTGCAGCTGTGTTAGGTGTGTGGCTTCACTAGGCTTGGTTATTTTTGTTTAGTAGTGATTACGTAATTGTAGAGTTCTTCATTAAATATTACATTACTCTAGGCAGTGTTCTTTCTTTAAAGGTGAAGAACCTAAAGAACATAGGTATCTGCTGTGGCTTGTCTGAGGTAAGTCAGGGGAGGACATGAGAATGGGAAATCTCCAGGACTCTACTTTTCCCCATCACATTGGGTGATTCTCTAGGGTATTACAAAAAAGTAGATTGTCATTGTTAAATTGATCTTTTAGCAAACATTCAGGGGCTTCGGTTTGGGATATAAGGGACCCACGGAGTAGCTCACTAAAAACATTCCTGTCTTGTACTTAGTTTTAAGTATATTCACTTAAACTAGCCTTCTTTTCCCTGGTACAGGCAGGAAGGGAAGGTCCCTGAGACTAGGAAAATTCAGTCTCATTGAAGTGAGGAGGAGAAGCAGCTGCCTTAAACACAGATTCCTTAATAGGGCCTGGAAGGACTTAAACCATTTCTAGAGAAAAATACAGGCCTGTCTGTGATCAATGGGTTTATGGTCTAAGTGTGTGGAATCTTGAAGGGCTGGAATTGGGGAGATCATTTGGTTTACTGCCATTCTCCAAACCTGTTATGTTTAGGATTTTCTCCCATAAAACTCATTTTATTTTTATATTCGTTCACCACCTCTTTTAGTTCTTTTCTCTTCATCTAATCTTTTTTTGTCATCTGCCCATTCAATTGCTAAACTAGCAAGTTAAAGAAAGTTTGTTTATATATTTTTACATTTATATGTGTAGATAAAATTGCTTTGGTAAAAAAAATTCCATTGGATACAATTAAAAGAGCAATTAACTGTTTTATTTTAAAAAGCCAATGTTCTCAACATATGAGTACTATATCCTCTGCACTTTTTAAAAGCTTCTGACGTTCAATATAATACAACAATTTAAAAACATTTGAAAGATAAGGTACAGCATGGTGATTATAGTTAATAATACTGTCTTGTATATTTGAAAGTAGCTAAGAGAGTAGATTTTAAAAGTTCTCATCGGGCTTCCTTGGTGGCGCAGTGGTTGAGAATCTGCCTGCCAATGCAGGGTACACGGGTTCAAGCCCTGGTCGGGGAAGATCCCACATGCCACGGAGCAACTGGGCCCGTGAGCCACAACTACTGAGCCTGTGCATCTGGAGCCTGTGCTCCGCAACAAGAGAGGCCACGATAGTGAGAGGCCCGCGCACCACGATGAAGAGTGGCCCCCGCTCGCCGCAACTACAGAAAGCCCTCACACAGAAACGAAGACCCAACACAGCCAAAAATTAATTAATTAATTAATTAATTTTTTTAAAAAGTTCTCATCACAAGAAAAAAAAATTTGCAACAATGTGTGGTGATGGATGTTACCTAGACTCGTGGTGATCATTTTGCAATATAGACAAATATTGCATCATTATGTTGTACACAGGAAACTATAATGCTGTATGTCAATTATATCTCAGTAAAAAAGAGAAAATAAAAATAAAGTAGAAGCGGGCTTCCCTAGTGGCGCAGTGGTTGAGAATCTGCCTGCTAATGCAGGGGACACGGGTTCGAGCCCTGGTCTGGGAAGATCCCACATGCCACAGAGCAGCTGGGCCCGTGAGCCACAACTACTGAGCATGCGCATCTGGAGCCTGTGCCCCGCAACGGGAGGGGCCGCGATAGTGAAAGGCCCGCGCACCGCGATGAAGAGCGGTCCCCGCACCGCGATGAACAGTGGTCCCCACTTGCCGCAACTAGAGAAAGCCCTCGCACGAACCGAAGACCCAACACAGCCAAAAATAAATAAATAAATAAATAAAGTACCTATAAAAAAAAAAAAAAAAAAAAGTAGAAGAAAATTTGAAAAAAAGAGAGGCAGGGAAAAAAAAAAAAAAAAGCTTTACTTTGCCCCGGCTTGCAGGCCTCCCATGATTGGACCCCTGGCTACCCTGATCTGCCTCAGCGCTTCCCGTCCGTGCTCACTCCACCCAGACACGTCGGCTCCCTTCTAATCCTCGAACAAGCCAGGCTCACCCCCTTCTCAGTGCAGTGCTTTTGCTTTTCTCTCTTCCTGGAAGAATCTTCCAGGAAGAATTGTCTCCTTCCACTCAGGGCTGCTTGACTGTCACAGCTCTGACTTCTAGGTGAACTACCTACATCCTCCTTCCTTGCCTTTATCTTGCTATACTTTTCTTCCCAGCATTTCTTAATGATTTATTTGTTAACTAGTTTACTTTCTGGTTCCCAAAGCTAAATGGAAGCTTCGTGAGGCAGACACTTCTCTCTCTCATTCATCCCTGTGTTCTCCCTGGCATGGGGGAAGTACTCAACAAATACTTGTTAGATGGCAAATGAATGATGCATGGTTTAGTGCTGGGTATGTCACATAGAGATATTGAAGGCTATCCCTGCCCTCAAGTAGCTTACGGTGGTCCAACCTCTCCTCCCACTGGGACCAGGGCACTGGTTGGCAGGTGGACGTGTTTCAATAAACGATGGGCAAGGAAGATGAAAGAAGAACCACTAGGTCACTTAGTAGGGAAGTAACTAAGTTCACATGTTTTCTGTTAATTGTTGGGTCCTTCTTGACCTCAACCTGCGGTTCATATTTAAAGCAGCAGCTTCTCCATCAAGTTCTATAAAGGTTGAATTTCTTTGTTCTAAGGAGACTTCACATTCTGCCTGCAGCAAGGAAATGATAGCCTCATGAAATATTTATCTACTAGAGCCACAGAAAGAGAATTTATGAAAACCATATGGATATACATCAAATACTTGTCTTTGGGTAATCACACCTACTGCACAGACATAAACAAAATATTCTCCCAAAAGGTCACCTTCACACCAACCATTTCAGCCCCTTGCTGATCCCAACTTGATATCTTACATCGAATCCTCCCTATTGTTGTGGATAACAATGGTTGATTTTTGAAGTCATGAACACATTAGATTACACAGTTGATAAAGAAATGATCATGTCATAAACTCCTATATTAAGACAACTTACACAGTGCACTTTAGCCAAATATATTAACGTGACTTATCAGAACTACTATAAAGATTAATTACCTCTGTTTTGCAGTGCACTCAGTAACAGAAACAACACCTGGAATTTATATAGCACCTTTCCTCTTAAGGGCTCAAATCTTAGAGTAGCTGACTGCTCACTCATGTGAGGTGAATTAATGTTTCCAGGTCTCCTGAGTACCATTAGCCAGTGACTTCATCTTGTGTCATATGTGGCATTCTGGTACCCTAATCTCTTATTGGGCCTCAACTGGATAAACAGCATGTTTCGAGAGAGAAGTGTCATTCATGTCAGCACATCATAATATTGAGCTCTATTTGAACAGGGACCAAAGGTGACAAAATTAAAAAGTTCTCAATAAAAAGACTTTTCTTGCATAAAAACACATTGCAGGGGCTTCCCTGGTGGCACAGTGGTTAAGAATCCACCTGCCCAGGCAGGGGACACAGGTTCGAGCCCTGGTCCGGGAAGATCCCACATGCCACAGAGCAACTAAGCCCGTGCGCCACAACTACTGAGCCTGCGCTCTAGAGCCCGCGAGCCACAACTACTGAGCCCGCGTGCTATAACTACTGAAGCCTGCACGCCTAGAGCCCGTGCTCCGCAACAAGAGAAGCCACCGCAACGATGAGTAGCCCCCGCTCACTGCGACTAAAGAAAGCCCACGCACAGCGATGAAGACCCAACGCAGCCAAAAATAAATAAATAAATTAATTAATTAACTAAAAATAAAACACATTGCAGTGATACATCAGACAGTTTAAAAGAGAATATCAGCAACATTTCACCATACTTTCTTCCCCATCGGCAACATTTCACCATACTTTTTTCCCCATTCTTTCATACATACATACATGTGAGAAAGATTCTTCATGGGCTGAAACATTTGTGTGTTTATACTTGGAATCTCTATCCTTTCCAGGTCTCTGGAAAATATGCACAATAGGTTTCATGTTTTTAAGATTTAACTTTTAAATCATTGTATTCTTTGTCAATCTTAAAAACCATGCTTCAAAATCTTGTTATAAATTCAAATTAGGATGAAAATTTTACAATAAACTGTCTTAGAAAACTGCCATTTCTATTTATGCCTCCTGTAACTTGGAGCTGATTTGTCACTTTCATATGCAGAACAACCTTCTAATAAAACACGTTCATTCATTTCTTTGATTTAAAAATGACAGTTGTGATTTATATGATTGTGAAACTGGCTCTGTAGTTTGATTTTATAAATCACGAAATATGAGTTAGAGGGTTTCAGACAGGACTTGATATTTTCAACCTGAGTTTTGTCAGAATCTGGATTTAAATACAGTCATTTCTTCCTGGCCTATGTATCTTTAAGGTAGAAAACCATGGAAGCAATAATAAAAGGAGCTCCGATTCAGGACAGTCATTTTCTAAGACAACAGTGGGAAGCATAATTCCTGTAATTCCTCCAACCCCATAAAATGTCCACACAGGACTCCAGTGATAACCTCTAACACTCCTCATTTATCCAGAAGCTTCTTCAAATACGGATTATTAGAAGACACTTTAGGATGGCATGAATTAAGGGAGTCTGCCATGTTCTCAGGAAACATAGATGGAAAGAGGATAGTCTAAAAAGACAGAAACCTTTTGCTTTTTAAAGGCTTATTTTGAAAGATGTTTGATTCTCACTCAGCTTCTTTTGGGCAAATCTGAATAAGGATTTCTGGATAAGGTTCTGAGTTTTCCTTTGCATATTGAGTCCTTTATAGAGGACCTTGGTGGTCAGAAATGAGACTTACGAAACAATTCTACCACTGAATCATCACAGGGCCCCTCCTGCAGGAAACTCTGGAGTCCTTTTTAAAGGATTCTGCCCCCCCCCTTCTTTCTTCTGCTCTCTAGCTTCTGCTGAACTTATCACAGTTTTACCATTACATGGATTATGTGATTATTTGATGAATAGCCTGTGGTTTTCAAGAGAGCAGAGGCTACTATATACTGAGTGCCCAAGACAGTGCTATGATTAAGTTGGTGGCTAATAAATGTTTGTAAAATAAATGTGTAAATGAATATTTAGAGAAAAGAAAATGAGACAATAAAGAAAGAAAAGAAATGAAGAAAGGGAAGTATGGGGTAAATAGTTACTACTTTGACTTTTCAGAAAGGCGTGATGTGTAACTTGATACTTTGCCTTTCGGAATTCAGTACATAGTGAGTGAAGGGAAGATCATTTTGTCCATATCTTCTGGCTTCTTGAGAGCAGGAACCAAGTCTTTTTCATCACTGGATGTTCACTAATATCTATTGAGAATCTAAATCTTGTATTAATTTCCAACAGAAAACTATTTAGCAAGAATAAAAAGTGATATTAAGGATTGGTCTTTGGAATTAAATGAAGAAAGGCTTTGGGCTGGGATGAGGTAAAGTAATATGCACTCTGTGGGGGAAAAAAAAACCCAGACTTTAACCAACAATGGCTATTCATGGGAAAGGAACTGAAGAGGCTCACAGAACAGCTGGCAGAGTTCTTGGTACCATTTAACATCTAGTATGTTTGAAATTTTAAAATACTAAACAATATTAATTGTCTGAATGTTCATATTTATGGGATAATTTTTTCTTTACTGATTGAAAAGTAAAAAGCATGCTCTGAGGATCGATATCAAGTAGACTGTTGTAGGAAAGAAGAAAGGGAAGAAGTAGAGAAGTCTTATATAATTTGCTATTTTTTTTTACCGACTGCTTAGTAACACAACTATTGCAAATTTAATTCTTTGTGAAAACTGTAAGAGATTTTTCCATATGAATCCTGTTTTCAGGAAGGAGCTATATATAGCTTCAAACACAGAAATGGTCTTTACACACACTGAATGGTAAAAAATGAGATTCTGTTGTCATTCAGTACATACTTGATGGTAATCATGATATTAACAACTGTCTGAGGATGCATGCTCAAATTAAAAGCCCTCCTGTGTGTCAAATACCTGTTTAAAAATAAATGTGGTCCTAAGTAAAGCACACACACTAAAATTATAATCAACATACTGTTACATTTGACTTACAGAGACTGAAGTTGTTTAAGACTTTCAAACTGGTTCTTGTGGAGATACAAAAGAGGATTGGACGACAGGTTCCTTTTGTACGATTAGAAGGGAGGAGGAAGGAAGCATGAGGATATTATTATTTTGGAAACTCAAGATGTTGCCATTTAAATCTGATGACAGGGGGAAGAAGAACTTACAGTTTTTGAAGAAGCTTCAGGTCTTTGAAAATGTGGGGTGGTAGCTCCATTATCATATTGCTAGACAGGTCCCTGTTGGTGACAGTGAAAACCCAAAGCAATTACATTGGAAATAAATGACATAGTTATTACTCCTCACAACTGTCATCAGCCCATTTGATGTAACAGAAAATACAATCCAATTTAACCAACCTGATAGCTTGTTACCCAACAAAGTCATGTGAGTCAGCCAAATGGATATGTTTTCCATCACCTTCAGACAGGTGACATTTTGCTCATCCAGTTCCCATATCTGGAATTTCCTCTCAGCCCCTCTCCAACACACTCCCAACATGGCTTCAATGTCTACTTTGATTAATTCCCTCTGTTTTAGGTACTCTTTGTACCTTCAACCATTCATTGTTTCTGTGATTCCTATTTGGTTCATGTATGTGATATCTTGTTTATCCAACTACATTAGAAGCTTTCTGAGATCAAGACCTATGTCTCTACTTATTTTGCATTCCAACTAAGAGAGTTTTGACCACATAATAGCTGCCCAGATGATCTTGAATGGATAAGTTCACATATTTTTAGTCTACTTTTATATGGTACTTTTTTTGTTTAGAAGAAATTGAGAATTTAGATCTAAATATAATAGGGCTGTCCAATCCAGAAAAAATTGCAGGGCAGTGTCCCTACAGAATGTGAAAAAGAGATTTGTCAGGATAAGAAGGAATCAGGAATCTTGAAGGGTCCAAAATATCCTCTGAGCCAGAGAAGATGTTAAAAGTGAAACAGATGTGAAATCGCCTAGGAGTCAAACAAAAGATCTTATCTATTTTTGATTTTTTGGTGCTCCTGATGGATATATGGGAGTGACAAATAACTATGACTTAGTTCTTTCTCTAAAAAAGCTTACAGTTAGGGGCTTCCCTGGTGGCGCGGTGGTTGAGAGTCTGCCTGCCAATGCAGGGGACACGGGTTCGAGCCCTGGTCTGGGAAGATCCCACATGCCGCGGAGCAACTGGGCCCGTGAGCCACAATTACTGAGCCTGCGCGTCTGGAGCCTGTGCTCCGCAGCAAGAGAGGCCGCGATGGTGAGAGGCCCGCGCACCACGATGAAGAGTGGCCCCCGCTTGCCGCAACTAGAGAAAGCCCTCGCACAGAAACGAAGACCCAACACAGCCAAAAATAAATTAAAAAAAAAAAAAAGCTTACAGTTAGAGTAAACAACTAGATTATGAAACAAAAGAATGAAACAAGTGTTATTACACAAGTACAGATGAAAAACAGAGGAAGGAATCATCAAACTTGGCCTGGGAAATTAGGAAGCGTCTGAGCAAAGTTTGATGATTTTTATAGGTGGAGTCAAAGAAGAGCAGATTTTCAGGTGAGGATTAAGCAGGACCAGAGAAACAGATGCTTGGAAGTCAGTGACATCTCCAGGAGTCAGCAAGTTGTCCAACGTGGGTGGAGGATAGAAAGGATGGGGAGATGTAGAGGAGGAGAGCCTGGAAAAGAGCCTGGAGACAAAATGGGAAGGCCATGAATACCTTCCAAGGCAGTATTTCCCAGAGTACAGTTCAGGCATCAGAATCAAGGAAGATGCTTATAAAAAGAGCACTTTCCTGGTGCCACTCCAGAACTATCACACCCGAATCTCTGGAAGGGAGCCTGGTAACATGCATTTAAAGCCAGCATTCCTTGTGATTCTTCTGAACGTTAACATTTGAGAACTCTGTCAAGGACTTTGCTTTATGGCAGGCAACAAGGAAGGAGAATGTTAAACAGGACAGTGGGAAAATATGCTCTGGGTTATGGGATGATAATTCTGTTAGAATAATGAAAGATAGGATGAAATGCCAGAGATTCAGAGGAGGGAGACCTGGCAGGAGGCTGTGACCCTGGACCGGGTGAGAGCTGATACGGGTAGAAGGAGGCACTGGCAGGGTTTGCGGTCTGATAGGACATCAAGTGTAAAGAGAGTTAGAAGGAAAGGGAACAGTCTTCTAGCCAGGCTGCCAGGAAGAATGCAGGTTCCACTAAGATAGGCAAGCCTAGGGGAAGAAGCTGGCTGTGGGGTAAGGGTCATCTGTAAATTAACTTAAACAAATAGACTTTGAGGGACTGTCATGACATCCAAGTGTAGACAGCCTGCCAGCTGGTGTTCTGAGCTGGTGCTCCAGATGCAAGGAGCACAGGTGGGTCACGGCGCAGAAGAAAGCCACAGGTGTGCACAGATCAGAGGGAGAGTGACAGCAAAACAAGATGACAATGATCTCGTACACCTGGAGAACGTCCTGCAAAGTGTTACCTTGAAAAATAAAGTACAGTCTTCTGTGCGGAAAGGATCTGAGTGGCCTCATCTAAGTGTGCTTATTCCTCTCCAGAAGGGGTTTGTGGTCAAGAAGGCACAGTAAAATTATCTAACATTTTTGTAAACTTAAGAAATGTAAATGCCTTGTTCGAGTTAATTCTATTGAGTTCTGAATTTCTTCTATCATACTGGTCCTATCTGGATTGGAATGAATTATTGGTGGTCCTAAAAGAAGAAAGCTAGCATCTCTTATTTAGGCTCTTGTTTTTGGCAGGGGCAGGGGGTTGGCTTTGCCTAAGTGTAGTATAAGACGAGGATTAGGAAAATGTTCAGAATGTGGACTCCGTACCACTGTCTCCTTTAGTTTGTATAAAAACACACTCCTGTTTGTCCTGGGCTACTCTACTCCTCCATTCCACCCCCGTAACCCAAATCTGTATCCATCCTCCAAGGTCTGATCAGGAATGCCCCTGTGAGAAAGCAGTGAGCTGTCTTTAATTTTTTGCCATAGAATGATAATATTTTAGTTCTAATGTGGTGCTTTGCACATTATAGGCACTTAAATATTTGTGGATTTGGTTTATGATACTCATTCATTAGATTAAATTATCTTAATTATCTGTGAATTGTGTTTCAAATTACTCTTATTGAACTACTTTTCACAGTCCTTTCTGGATTTCAAAGCAAGGTATAAAGAATGGGGGAGAAGGTGATTAAGAAATTAATTTCCATTTTTTAGACTTCAGATCAGGAGAAGGAGATCTCTACCCTTATCACTACTATGTGTAATGTAACAGACAATTTTAAATGCCAATGATACATCATTTTGTGGGTAGCGATGAATTAATAGCAAGACAGATGATTTTCAAAAGGTTTAGATCTACAAAACATATATTTGAACAGAAAAATGTGCATGAGCTCTCTGAATATTTTTCAATGAGCCTCTTTCTAGACATTTCTATTTGCGTCATCTGCTCTGGAAGTTATAATATCTTAAGGGATAATAAGCATGTTCATTCTTTTGTTTAGTTATAATTGATTAATATTATTTCAGTCATTTATTCATTCAGCAAGCATGTATTGAGAATTAATTGTACTCCAGACATTAGAGAGGAGAATCCCTGAGTTTAAGGAGCCATGGAAAACTCATTTACTCCCAAACACACGTATGTATGAAATCAGTCAAAGAAAATAGGCAGAGAAATTAGAGTAGGCTAAATCCATATTAAGCCCACTGTCTGATTTTTAATTTGCTTTTAGGATAATGTTGGTTTTCTTAATTGATTTTGAATATCCAGTGGTCTACAGGATTTTGATTGCTACTAATGAAAAGCAGTCTCACTAGTCATTTAGATTTGTAATCCTGAAGAAGCAATCATATTTTCCTAGTAGACAATGCTACTTACAGTTCTCCTAAATTTTTTAATGACGAAAATGTCTTCTCTGGAACAAAATCAATTTGATTTCTAGGCAGAAATCTGTAAGACATGGTAAGAGTCAGCATTGTTGATTTGTGTCTGCTCTAGTAATCAGTTCTCATTGGGAGATGCCATTGATCCGGGTGTAATTTAATAAGCCGCCATTGAAATCTCAAAGCAAGGCACATTCTGGTGTGGAACACAGGCAGGAGCTTCTTACAGAGAATGTATCCATATGCTCTCTCCAGGACATGTTCCCGTAAGGAACTTAAGGTGCTGGGTGTGGTTTACGGAGCTGCACCTCGTTTGGATTCTGATTACTTTAGAAAGTGTTTCTTTCCCAACATGCACACATGCAATGTCAAATTTGGACCCTGTTAATAATTCTGTGAAGGCTTTGAGAGGATCTTTGGGTAAGGCACATTCCTTATAAGAAGTAGTCCAGAAAAAGAGCAAAGCTTGAACCAACCCCATTTGGGCCACAAACAAATTTTAAATTTGGTGGGGGAACAGTGATTTTACATTTCCTCTGTCTAGAAATGGAATCCTCCAGGACAAGCGGCAAAAAAGAGGGGGTCGTCAGCTAACTACCTTACAGGGGTATAAACAAATGAGATAAAGAGTATGAAGGTGATTCAAAAGCTACATGGTGTTATAAAATAGGAGGCGTGGATGATATTTGTTTATCTTCCAGTGTTCTCTCTCATTATCTATGAGACAAAGAATAAACTCTTTGCATCTCCTATGTGGGATAGCCTCTTTTCTTACTAAATATGCTGATCTTCAATCTGATTGATAAATCTGCAACCTGGCAACAGCCTTATCTCTTAGTCTGTTGGAGAAAAGTGGTTAGATTACTACAAATGGATATGCTCTGATTTTTCTTTCCCAACCACCCATCCAAGCAACAAACATTACTAAGTACTTACTATATATGGAGAACTATGATTAAAACAAAAGCACATTCTTGTGTTTTTAAGCTTACCAGTGCAAATGTGCCAATTAACCGATCCATCTGCCTTCCTGCCCCCATAAAAAACACAGTCAGCAATCAGAATCACCAGTCAGAATCTTTGGCCAATCAGAATACATTAGAGGTTCTTCTCTTTGGAATAAAATTTTGTTTTCTTTAAAGAGAGAGACATCAAGTGATAAGTGTCATTAGCAGTAACCACTTTCACATACATTATCTCATTTCCTTGTTGACCGTGGGGTTAGGTACCAGTTCAGCAGAGAGAGTGCATAGAAATGATGATTGCCCTCAGAAAGAAGGAGGCTTAAATGGTTGGCAGCTAAACATAAGGCTTGGCCCTACCATCCAAGTCAATAGATCCATGTGTACATTTTCTAGTACTGCAGTTTCAGACCAAGGCTGTAAACAAAACATACTTTAAAATTCCTTGCCAATATTTTCTTTCGATTTCCAAAGCTACTGGGTTTCCCCGCATTTACTGAATTACACTGCATACTTACAGCACTGTGAGTGAATTGCACGACAGAAAGGTGGAATTCGTAAGGTATTTTATTCCATTGCCTTCCAAATCCCTAAAAGGCATGGAGGAAAAATATTTTTAATGTTTTTGCACAAATCATATGTCTAAAGGCAGTTTTTGGTGATATAACAGTTCTGAACTTTATTTTTACTTCATTCCAATTTTTAGGCTTTCCTCCTACTTATTGCAGGGTCAGTATAATTAATATTTTGTATCTTTTTCCCCTTCTAATTAGCGTTAGAACTTAATAAAATTGAGCGAAAGGGCAGCCCGCCATTTAGTGAATGTGTCTCTGTGCCGGACACCATGCTATTAATTAGCATAAAATTTGTACAGTAATAACAGTAACTCCCATTTATTGGGCTTTTATAGTGTCAGGTACTGTTCTGAGTGCATAATACACACTCCTACAAAGTTGGCATTATTACCTCCCATTGAACATATGAGGAATCTGAGGATCTTGGAAATTCACTTTTCTTCTCGTCACACAGCTTACTGAGGGGTAGAACTGACCTTCTAACTCCTATCCATCTGAATCTAATGCCTAGACACTTAGTCATGGCATCGTAGATCGCTATATTCTCCCCTCCCCTCCCCCAGGGTCAGGTAGATATTTGTGTCTCTATTTTGCTGAAGGAGAAACTTAGGCCGAACTATCTACCAAATACTGGATGCCAGAGTCAGGATGGCGAGTCCCAAGCTGTGTGAGGGGAAGTGCCTGCTCTTTCTACCTCCCTCCATGGGGCTGACGCTGAGTGCAGTGCTGCTCCGAGGGTCCCGGGTCCCAGCATCACCGGGGGACTTGTTAAAATGCAGATTCCCAGGCTCCACCCCAGACCCACTGAATCAGAAACGCTAGGACTGAGGTCCAGCGGGCTGTCCTGAGTCTTCGCGCTGCTTGCGCTATACGCCTGAGGTCCAGCGGGCTGTCCTGAGTCTTCGCGCTGCTTGCGCTATACGCTGACGCTGGAGAAGCGCTGGTGGAGAGATGACGTTCTGCCAAGGTGAACCTTTTATGACAGCAGCACCCGCACCGTCAGGGAACAACCCCGGGAACCCTCCGACACGGCCGCTTCCAGCAGCGCCAAGGAAGGAGAGGGTCGGCTCTGCTGCCAACTCTCCTCATTCCGTTCACCGCTGGCTTCCTACAGGCTTCCCGTACATGACAACAGCCGTTTTGCTGCCTCTGAACCTTTCTCACATTCACGTTAAAATCACCAGTTCCTTTGTCATTGCCTTTAAAATCCTATTTTAAAGCCATCTTGGAGGTCTTGCAGGAACTCAACTTTTTTTTTCACTCTTAAAATACAGCAATTGCAAATAATAAACAGTGTAGTCCCTTGAAAGTCCAAATATTGTTCAGTAGAATAGGGAAAATGTTTTTACATCTCATAACACTTTGCAGTTGTGAGCAACAGTCCTAGCTGATAGCAAGTGAGGGAGGAGAGGCATGGCCAAGGTGGGTTTTTTCTGCCTTTGAACTGGGGCGATTTGGGTCTGGCCTCTCAGCTCTCATTTGTGATCAGCCAATCTTGCTAACGACATCTTTTCACTGAGTGTCTATTTTTTCCCTCGTGTCTGTGGGAGCCTAGAGTGAAAATGAGTGTCCCCAGAACCCGGGGCTCGGATGTTGCTTCCTGGTCTCCTGCTTGTTGCTGATGCCCATTTTGGGGACCAGGTGGGTACAGGCTGGAGGCCTGATATTTTTCTGTTAACGTTACTCCTTCATGTTGCTTTCCCATTGTGTGGATGTACTTGCTTAGTTTCTAAGTATTTTCCACCTATTCTTAATGAGTTTTATTCTCATGTTTTTCAGATCATCAATTCCCCCCCCCCCTTTGTTTTTTTAAGGCAGCTCTGCACGGCATGTGGGATCTTAGTTCCCTGACCAGGGATCAAATCCGTGCCCCCTGCATTGGAAGCATGGAGTCTACACCACTGGACTGCCAGGGAAGTCCCATCTCTCCCATTTTTAACATTTAGCGCACTTACGTGAGACCCCCATTGCCTTAAAAGCCTTTTGATAACAGGTATGTAAATAATTTTTTTAAGTCAGTAAATAAACACAAGGTCACCTAATAGTGTTGTAACAAGTGAGGCGAGTTCAGAGAGGATCCAAAGCTGAGGTACTAAAATTTTATCATATTATGGGTATTGAGTCCCCTGATTTGACAATGGGGAGAGTTCTGGGGGGACAGTACAACCGGCATTTTCCCAGGACAGGAAGTCACTCCTGTGCCAATCCTGCCTGTCTCAGGAGACCGTGAATATGAACATGGTGGAATGGTGGGTAGTGGTGGTGAAACCAAATGAATGGTTTAAATGTGTATTGGTCGAAAGCTACCAAGGAGTGGAAATGGTTTAGCACGTTCATTTGCAGAGTTTTTTTTGAGCACTATTATGTGCTGATCCTTGTGCTGGGTATAAAATCACAGAATTTACTGAACGGTAGGGGATAAACAAGTAAACAGATGGTTCTATGATGACAGTGCCCTGAGACAGCGGTGCAGTGGGAGGAGGGGAGGCGTGGTGGAGGCTCTCCTGTCGTAATCGGGGCACAGAGGCAACCACTGAACTGGTGGGTGTGTCAGAGACGGCTTCCTGAAGGTGACACTTAAATTGACTTTTGAAGGAAATGTCGGAGAATGAAGAAGCAAGACCTTTCAAGTTGAAGGAACAACATGTGTTCAGGGAACTGACTGAAGGAGCAGTAATTTGGTGTATCTGAAAGGAAGGCACAAGAGGAGAAGGGGCTGGCAAAGAGACCAGGTGCAGTAAGGGATAGAGGACAACGGGTCTCTGGTGCTAAATTGGGAGGCTTGAACGTTACCCTCACACCCGGGGGGATTCCCAAAAGATGTTTAAACCAGGAAGTGACATGACCCAGATTTTGGTTTTAGAAAGAAAAGCAGAGATGAGCTTTTTGTGTAATTGTTAATTAACTTCAGGGCTAGTTTCCTGAATCTGGGCGAATAACAAATTAGCTGCTAAGTGCATACTCACATCCAGTTGAGTTGAGGCATTTGGGCACACATCTGCTTGGGAAGGGCTTCTAAGTAGTTATTCACCATAGACCTTTACACAAAGAAGAGATTAATTAGAAACGAAATGATATGCCACTTTAAGAACAGTATTTTTACTATTTCCACAGTTTGGGAACTTGTATGCTAAAATCAATATATTAGGATGAAGAATATAAACATAACTACCTCTTCAAAATGGTCTCTAGATATGTGTGTGGCATGGATAAGGGAGCAGATGTCAGAGAAACTATGAATGCATAAGTGTGATACATAACCTAGGAATAAATATGAAACAGTTTGACTTTATGAGATGAAACAAAAGTATATACCGGGTAATAATTTTGAAGTTCATGGTAATTTTCCTTGTAAACTTCAAATTTGCAATCATTTCCAGCATCATACATCCAAAGTTTCATTTTAAGAGAAATGTTAATCATTTACAATATTAAAAGGCCACACTGGAAACTGCATTAAATCTAAGAAGTGATAGTGGGGGGCATTTGGGGAAGAAAACAACTTATGAACATGTTAAGCTGCATGATTAATTTATGATATTGTGGTCCCTTTTCACAAATGGAAAATTAATGATGCTATATGATCAACTGTAAAGGAACATAATAATCCCCTGCTGATAAATCATCCCAGTATATTAATAAACACTGCAAATGTAATTATGAGAAAAGCTTAGTTGCTAAGACAAAGATTTTGGAATTTTCAGTTACTCTTGCTGGACAAAGGCACATTTTCCTTTGTTAAAAATGCAGTTGGAGCTGAACTCCTGGAAGACTCTAACAAATTTAAATGTAGTAAGGAGATGAAAATGAATACTATCTTTGGTGAACCACTGCAAATAAAAACATGCCTTAGAAAACCAAAACAGAACATGCCTTAGGACTAAAGGGAATTAAAGGAGATCAAAAGGAATTGAACTAGTCGGCTTCAAATATACCATGAGCCATGGATAGGAAGTAGCAACAGTAACTGTGGCTTGAAATACAGGGAAGGTTTTGACTAATATACATTGTAGGGGGCTTGATTTTCCTAAAGCTCTTTTTGTAAGCTAGTTTTAGACGTCATTGCAATTTATAGACAGATGGATTGAAAGGTAGATGAATACTTACAGGAAAAACAAGGAATTTAATCCAGTAAACAACCGCTGTGAAATTCTGGTTATGGGATTGTCATCTAGAATTCTGACAAAACGTATCACAAACATTTCCAATGTTACATACATTTGTGAAATTAAACCAGGAAGAAATAAAAGGCCGTGTCAATCCTGTCTCCCCCCAACACCTGCTCTCCTCCTTCCTGTCTGTCCACACTTGGCTCAGGGCTCTTCCCAGAGAGCTTTTACTTCACCCCGTGGCTGGAGCAGTACTTTCCTCCAAACCCCCATAATCCCCATCCCAGGATTTATTAAGTCCATCCCGATGGTCTTTGCTCCCTGTATCCACCTCCCTTTGGACTTAAGAACCTTCACCTCTGGGTTCCTGGGTCCAGACAAGCTGCACTTAGCTATTGGCTGATTATGGGCTCCATAAATGCTTTGACTTACTGATTGACTGAATGAAAAATGAATGAAAAATAATTCTTAGGAAATCACAAATGGTTCCTTGGTCTCACAGTGTTTAAATGATGTAATTAGTGGGGCCTATGCAAATAAACTTATTAGAAGCTTTGAGGGTGAAAGAGTGAAAAGATTTACAAATTCAAATCACTGTTTTTAATTCTATATGGTATTTTCCTAGAAAAAAATAGATAAGAGGAAATATGCCTTCTTTTCTCTTGTTGCCTTTGAAGCCAGGTACCATTTCCTCTTACTTTCAGAGGTACCTGAGGGTAGGATTTGGAGAAGGGGGCTTCTGAGCACCTACTACATGCCAGGCATTCTGCATGTGACACTTTATATATGTTATATGATTTAATTCTCACAACATCCCTCTTAGAAAAAAGGAATTATGATTATAGTTTAAAGATGAGGAAAAAGAGGCCTAGGAAGATCAAGAAAATTGTCTGGAACATTAAGCATGGGGCCATGGCATACACAAGGATCTGGATGAAGCTGAAGTCCTGGCTTTTTCCACTAGACCAGGCTGACCTACAGAAAATGGGAAAACTGACACAGCCTTCTAACTGCACTTTGTTCATTTTTCCTGATGAAAACAAAGACCTCTGATGTGAGACTCCTTAGGATGGAGCTGGTGGCTCAGCTTGATAAGTGATGAAACACAACAAGCTCACATATTTTCAGTGTTTTCTATGAATTCTCTGGAAATCGAAAAAGGCCTTATCTTGCTTACTTTCTAGGTCTGTGGTTTTCAACAGAGGGCACTCTTTCCCCCAAGGGATATTTGGGATTGTCTGGAGACATTTTTGATTGCCGCAACTCTGGGAACGAGTACTGTTGGCATCTAGTGGGGTAGAGGCCACAGATGGCACTAAACATCCTAAAATGCACGCCCCCCCCCACCACAATCAAAGAATTATCTGGGCCAAAATGCCAGTAGAGCTGGGCTGAGACACCCAGCTATTGGTAAACACCAGGTGGATGGATGACTTAGCAAGCCGACTTCTGGGCGCAGAGGCCACCTGAAAAAACATAGCACTGATTTCTCTTCACACAACCACTATTTGGCATGCCATTATCTGAAGTGCTTGGGTAACATGCTCCAGATTATGTGACAAGCAGAAAAAGAAGTATAATAAACAAGATACATACATAGATGGAAACTATGAGCCTTGATGAGTATCATTAGGACTGCCATCCGAGGGAAGGAAAAGCTAGAATACTTACAGCCAAGTTAGATGATGTAAGTCTTTGAATACTCCAGGTCTGAGAGTTGTAATGCAGTTGTGGTTGAGATATCTACAAATAGCACGGGTGAGTAAATTAGGCAAACTTAATACTCCACTTTAGTCACATATAATTACTGGACATCTGTTTCTGAAAGCACTCTACTGGATGAGCAGGGGCCAGAAAATCAAAGAACAGGCAGGAGATACAGATAACCAAAAGCCAGTGTAACAAGCACCAGGGCCAGGACCAGGAAAGTGGCCAAAAATAATGTATTGGGACATTATATTATGTTAGAGTGTAACAGAAGAATAAATATGTGAGGTGATTTTTGCTTTTCTCCTTTTGGTCACATCCTTAGTAGACTAACATTTTAAGAAAGTGTTTAGGTAAGTTATATATTTTCTATTTGTGGAAATGACCCAAACTTGAGGAGACCAAATTAAAGAGAGCCTTTATACCTGTATTCTGGTAAAACTTGGAATTTTTTAGCAGTTCTTTCAGTGTAATAACTAATTACACTGTACTTTGTGAAAACTTATTTCTCCCATTTCTCTATATCCAAAGTCGAGCCTTTAAAAAAGTACCATTCATTCTACCCTTTTAATTGTTACTTAAAATTGTACTCATAATTATAAAGAAGTTACTCACAGTATTTGCAGATTATGTAATCCAAAGAATGCTTTCCTGGATATATGTCTAATACAATTATGCTGAAGGAATCTGGTAGGAATAAGACAGAAGAGTCATGTGATTATGGTTCATGTATTTGTTAGGTTGTTTCTTCACCTAAAGACAATTTGTGCTCCTGGCTCATAAAATCCTGTCTTATTCTCACGTTGGGAGGTAGAAGCATTGCCAGTGAGAGGAGGCTGTGCGCCTAGCTGTGTCTGCTGTCCTGATAGCGCCCGTGCAATGAGACCCCGACATCTCTGACTTGAACCACTGAGGTCCAGTATGCTGTGTGTGGGGACAGAACTAGTCGTATTTCTGCAAACTGGCATTCTGGTGGCCTTCCTCCTCTGACATGCAGGAGTCGCCCACCATGTGAGACTAGCCAGGCTCTCACTGCTGAGCTTTCTTGCTCTTTCAGTACAGGGTTCCACCTTCAACTCCTCACTTCTCTTCATTCTATTCCCATGAAACGAGGTGAGGGCAAGTCTCGTTCTGTTTCAAGATGCAGAGTGAGGAGGATGCAGCTAGTTAGAGAGGGGCTCAAGGTCACAAATGGCATCAGTGGCTGAACTGGGGCCAGTGTACCAACTTCAGCTCACAGGGCCATGAGCTACTTAACCGCTGAAGCAACCTAGCAAGAGTGTATGGATTCAATAATAGCACTTTCAGGAGTATCTAAGTAAACAGCTTCCATTTCCTATGCTCATTATATTAATACAGTGGGGGGTTAGCCTTGATTTCATATTCTCTAAAGAACTTTAGGCAGGAAATATTCACGCTATTAATAGTAACTAACGTCTACATAATCTTCTGAGTGGCTTCCCTATCTCTTATTTTGATTTGATTTGGGTCCTAAAGTTTTGTTTTGATTTGTTTTGTTTTTGGCCACGTGGCTTGTGGGATCTCAGTTTCCCCAACCAGGGACTGAACCCATGCCCCCTGCAGTGGAAGTGCAGAGTCCTAACCACTGGACCGCCAGGGAATTCCTGCTTCCTAAAATATTTTACACTTTCTCATTGTTATGATACTTCACTGCAAAACTATCGGTAGATCTTTTGCTTGTCCGGCATCTGGCTGTACTCTGAATTTTGTTACACCACATTTACTCCCAGTGAAGCTTCCCAGCCTTTGAGTCATGACTGCGTTATAGGTGTGCTGGGATACTGATGTCCTCAGCCCTCAAGGTGGCAAAGTAAAGCCAAGATTAGCTTCCAGTTATTAACAAACCCATCTTTTATACCAAATATTGAACAAATATTGTCATTTTCTCTGTGTACCACCATGTGGAAAAGCTGCGTACTACAGAGCACATGCATTACAATTGTAGTGACACACAAAGCAACAATTTCAATCCTACAAAGTAAACTTGAAACCCTGTAAGAACTTGTGCCATTCCATCCCCCTCTCCCTGCTGCAACATGTCTGTAAGGAGATGCTTCACATTGTAGCATAAATTCTGCTTTTGCTTTAAAGTTCTGCTGTGCATAGAACGAACCCATACAGATCAATATCTGTTTTAGCATTTTCAGAGCCCTTAGAGTGATGTAATGAAAGTTAATATGGTGAATTATATTACAATAGCAAATGAAAATAGAAAAAGAATATAACACCATAATCTACGTATTTGAAGTTCCTCTTAAATATAAAATTTACTACCTAACTAGTGTTATTTACATTTCATTTAAGATAATTAAGTCAAAAGTGCACTGCACATTTTACCTACACGTTGTCAATCTTGAAGAGATGGGGGCAGTCGTAAATTGTGAATTTGCCCTTGTGCTTTTGATCTGCACGACTCACCTGATATGTTCAGTCTATCTGCCTTCACTGACACCAGTTAAGACTCCAACTTCTTAAATAATAAAGAAGCTCTAGTCTTCTATTTAGCCAGTTTGCTGGCACCCCATGGAGAACTAGAGTCCCAGGTCTCTCGTCTCAGACTTAGGCTGCTGAATTTTTTAACTTGATCCTTCAGTATCTGCTTTCTTCTTTACAGAATAGTAGCTTGGTGAATATGAGGGAAAATTTGGAAACATGACAATTTGGCAAGTGGTGTCCTCTTTTTCTTCACAGCTGAGATATGAGCCCGTTTGATATACTTTACACTGAATGGTTTTTCTAAGAATAACTTACTGGTTCATGAATTCCTGCTGTTTCAGCTGTCAGGACTTTTCAAGCAGAAACGCCAGGAATTTATGTACCTGAAACTAAAGCAAATAAATGCTTTAATGGCATGCATGTTTATAGACTATTTTTTTAATGCAACATTTTGTATTCATGAGCCAGGCAGACTCCTTGAATTACATTTTGTTGCCAATGATTGTGTTGAACAAGAACCCAGTTTAAGAAGGAATTCCTAATTTATATAAAATTTATGTCACAGTGAGGAGAGGAACTGCTGTTGGTTTCCGTGGTAGCAGTGATGAAGTATTATGGTCAAGCTCATAAATTGTATTTTATTTCTTTCTCTCAAAGATCATCTTAAATTGCTTCTTACCCCCTAATGTTAGAAAGTTTAAAAGAATATTAAAAAGAATAAACTGATCGCTAGTAAAAGCAATCAGATAAGTAACATTTGTTCATCTAGCAATTAACATTTTATTTTGACTTAGGAATTTCTTTTTCTGGATGCCTAAATGACCTTAATTTCACTGTGAATATTTAGAGCATGCAAGACCGGAGACGCACTTGACGTTAAATTGGGTGATCCCTTAGGATATATCCCAATACAACTTAAAGATGCATATCAACTTTATAAGCTCAATACAATCTAAAACACATATTCATGCATGTCTTTTCCCTGGTCAAACAGAATAAAGCCCAGATGATCTAGCCTAGCATTCAAAGGCCCTACAATCATGATTCAATGACCTCTCCAGCATACACTCCATCATTCCTGTGGGAACTCGTTTCCTTTAGACAAATTTCCCTGGTCACTCTCTTTCTAACATCCTTTGAGTGTTTCTGCTTATGCTTTTTTGGTCCTCCTTGCTGAAGATGCTCCCCACCTTCTCTTTAGCCCTGTGTGTTAGTCCTACACGTCATTCCTTCAACAAAATACACACTGATCCTCACATATGTTTCAGCATATGTGACAATGAGGGGTGCTGGCAGTGGCGGTACATGGTACTAGGAGAGAGCCAGAGGACCATCCAGTTCAGGAAGAGGGTAGGATGGTCATGAGGGGTTTCTTCAGAGTCCAAGGACGAAGGTGAGGGGTTCACAAAATGGAATCATAATTGAAAGAATGACCTAAGACATGTTCAAAGCTCAGAGAGTGAAGAATACAATGGGCAGTAGAAATGAATTTCTAGTTATATTTTGGAAACAAGAAAATGTTAAGGAAAAGCCCAAGCCTGCTGTATGGGACATGTTTTATATTATCATGAAATAATAAAAAAATATAAATTCTCAATTCCTACATTGTTCTTGCCTTCTTGGTCAATGAAGGTGATCTCAGGACTGAAGTGAATAAATAGGATACAGCGTTGTGGCAGTGAAAGACCAAAATGGTAGAATAAGTTAATCAAAATGAGTTAAAGCCTCTGGTTTGGACAATTTCTCCTAGAAACTGAGAAACACTGAAAATGCGTACACTCAGTCATGATCAATGGAATCTGGAAAAAGGAAGAGCAGCTGGAAAATTAAAGATGGCAAATGCCGTTTTGATTTTCCAAAAGGTAAGTAGATTTCACAAGCTATAGTTGGATGAGCTTGAAGTTGGTTCTGGGCGAGATCGTAGGACAGGATATTGTGATGCTGCTTTGTGAGCACCTCAAAGAGAACAGGAACAGGGAAGTTCACGAAAAACAGGGCACGTCAGACCAACCTGATTTTCTTCATTTAAAGACTGATCAGATAAAAATGTGCGGTCGACTTTGCTTATATGTCTCCCGGGCATTGATTAAGTGGTTTTATGATGCTTTTACAGACAAAATAAAGAATACTGGCACTGTCCTGCTCAATATTCTGCTCCATGACTTAGGTGAAGATGGCTCATCTTATTTTCAGATAACAGAGTGCTGGGATGAAGAGTGAATCTGTTGGATGAGCCAAAAAGATCTTCCCAGTCTGGTAAGAAAAGCTGAATCTAACAGGGTGAAACTGAATAGGGATAAATCTGAAGTGCCACAACTAGCTCTCAGGTGCTAAGCACACAAGTACAGGATGGAGAAGCTGTCACTTGTCAGTTATGCATATGGTACAGGATGAGGGATTTTAGAGACACAATCACTAGGAGTTAAGAGTATGAAGTAGCCACAAAAAGAACAAATGTAACCTCAGGGCGTAAGGAGTTTAGAAAGGAAGGGTTGCTAGCTTCCCCCTGTTCTGCCCTTGTATGTGTCATACAAGTGATAATATTACATTTATTCTAGATACTACACGTAAGGAATATGTAAGTGACCATATACAGAGTGACAAATAGATTTGAAACCAGGCCCTTTGGGGAAGAAGTTAAGGATTCGAGGCTGCGTGGGGAGAAACCTGTGGTGGGGGGCATGGTGATAATGGCCAGCTTTGAATATCAGAGGAGTTACACAGAAGACTTATTGGGTGTGTTCTCATCCGTCTCATGGGGTAACGCTCAGAATCATGGGGAGCTTTAGAGATGTTTGGGGCAGTAGTAGAGTTATGTGACAGGACAATTTATTAGCATATTGTTTGAAATTCCTCTCCCTCAGCACCTCCTAATTCCCTTCCTGGTTTATTTTTTTTCCCCATAATCACTATCTAACACACTACGCATTTTTATCTTTCTGCATTGGAAGTTGAGCTCCTTGAGGAGAGGGCTTTTCATATGTGTCGTTTACCGCTATATCCTTGACACCTCATAGGTATCAATAAATATTTGTTGAAAGAATGAACGAACATGTGGGCTTGGCCAGCTTTTACCCTCCTGCTGTCTCTACCAAGAGTTCTGGGGTTGTCCATCTAGTTTCTTCCTTCCCCTGACACCCTTTCCTGGGGATGGTTTGTGTTTTGCTACGTTGGTTGTTTGGACTGTTGTAATGCAGGATCAGGAAGAAAAGGGACAGGACAGGACAAGGGCTTGCCTGAGACTGGGGAGATTTTTCTGCGAGTTTTGGAGAGTGGCAGGAGGAGCTGAGTGGTATGAAAAGGGGATGGGGGAGGGGAAGGAGATTTAAAGAAGAGTTGCTGAGCTTATGAACTGCTTTAGGATATTTGAATAATGTTTATAAAGAACTTCGGTTATTTTGAAACCAAAGTTTGTTTTCTGGACGCTTTCATCGATGGTAACAATATTCTGAGATCGGTCCATGTGGGTGGACTTCCAGAGGACTATAGTCAGAGGTTTGGCTTTGAAGCCAAGTTCTAACACTTGTCAGCTGGCTGACTTTGGACAAACAACCTTTCTTCTCCAAGGATGACTTCCTCATTCCTGAAAGGAATCTGATGCTGTCTGCCCTACCTCACAGACTTTGAGGATCAAAGTCCAGATGAGAATTCCAAATGTTGGAAGTCTTTGTCAACTTTAAAGAGTGATAGATGAATGTAAGAAATTGTGTTTAATCTCCCTTGATGTGCCTTGCATGTAAGAGACACTTGGTGAATGTTTATTGATAAGAGTCTTATAATTTTTTTCTCTCTGATTCTCTGGGAGAATCAAATTGCCTCGAAAGCATCAAATAACAGTTTGCATTAAGAGAACCCCTGCTGAGTGATATTCAGGTTATGATGTGGTACCTAAGTTTTCTCAGACTTAGGAGAAATTAAATGTTTAATTGGAGAAATTTCCAGCTGATCTGGGCAATCTGGTGGGAAAAAAATCTCTACTTTTTTTCACTAGGGAAAATTGGGGCCTGTATTATCAATAGTGCTTCCACATTCTTCCCTTCAGTGGGCTACCAGATACCGAGAGAGAAGTACTGACACAGAACAAAGCTATGAATCAGCAGTCCAGGGAAGGACTTGGCCTGTGAAGTCTAATTTTAAATCTCCTTGCTTAACCTTCTAGTGATACCTCTGCCTTCCCAGAAGTCAGCTTTCCCCAAATTCGGGGGCAAAAGATATAGCAGGGAGTCCTGTGTGGGACAGAAGAGTATGTGTTGGTAGAAGATTCAATTAGATGCTAGAGCAATTTCTTTCCATCTCTAGGTTTCTGTTTATTGTAGAATAAACACTGCACTGGGCATCAGAAGATATGGGCTGTAATTCTAGCTCTTCTACTAGTTAGTTGTAGACCTTAGGTAAGTCATTTAACTGTTGCAGACTTTAGTTACCTTGTAAATAATGAGAAGACTTAATTAGGAATTCATAAGACTTCTATGACTCTAGATAATAGTTTTAAACAGCTACTCTAAAACATGAATATTTTTCCTTCCTTTATGCTAGGCTATTTTAGTTTTCTTCCCCTCAGCATCATTCAGGGAGTGCAAGGACAATATTGATTCGTAGAAGTGAACAGGCTGTGATTCTAAGCATTTCCAGTAAGGCCAGAAGCAGTATAGTTAAGATTTCTTCTCTAGAGGAATCTGGAACCCCAGAGGCAATGCATAGCTACTCCTGGGGACAACAGCAACATGAGCACATTCTCCAGGATGGAGCGGAAGGAGCTCACTGAATCACGGAGGCTACAATCAAACACAGGCATGATTCTCTGTGTTCACACAAGATTCTTCCTCACTACTGGACTTCCTTCAGGGACTTCCTTTCTTGTATAAGGGAGTCTGTACCTAAATTCATGAGCAGCACAGAACTGTTGATGGCATTTCAAACCAAATGTGTTTGTCCAGTACAGCAAAGGATCAGATTATTTTTTATCCTGGATTTTTAATATATATCACATTTCTAGAAACTTTCTCTTCTATTCTGAATGTTAAAGGGCAAAATTGTAAGATGATGGTACTACCTAGGGACCTTACAACATTGTCTTGCTAATTTTCTAATCTAGTCTAATGATCATCTTCACAAGCACAGAAACTTGACCTCTCCATTATCCCAGAGTGACTCAGGCTCAGAGGGACTGACACATAGTAACCAAACTCTCAAGAGGTTGAATATTTAATTGCTTTATTTATTTATTTATCTATCTATCTATCTCTCTACCTATCTATCTATTTATTTATTGGCCACGTCATGCAGCACGTGGGGTTTCAGTTCCCCGACCAGGGATCGAACCCATGCCTCCTGCAGTGGAAGTGTGGAGCCCTAACCACTGGACTGCCAGGGAATTCCCTAATCGCTTTATTTAAATAGGATGTATTCCATTCCACTAATTGGAATGTTATTCCCCATCCAAGGTAACCTCCCAAGTACTTTAGTATGAATAATTTAGGAAGTTAATGTAGTCATCATAAGGTTGATTGATGAGCAGGGAATCAAAGCAAAGAGATTCTCCATCTTGATATGAACAGTGTCACAATAAAGTTCATGGGAGTTACGGTGGAGATGCACAATCCATCCCTGCCCCCCAACAGAGACTATCTCTAGGGATTGTAACTCTCAGATCCTGGTTTTCTTTTTTTGATGATGCTAGAAGCATCCTGACACTTTGTTTCTCATGGCTGACCGTGTCCTATTTATTATTTTCTTTCCTCAGATATGCTAATATCACCAATTTCACCAAGATCGTGTTTTTGCTCTTTTTGTCCTGGGAGACAGCCCATATCCTATCATTATATGTTTTAAACGATGGTTCTTGTCTATGTTAACACTCTTCCAGGTTAAAAAGTGCATCTAGTGCCTCTGAATCTGCAATGTCATTTTCCAAATGATCTGGAGTAAAACCGTGGAACTATGTATTTTCTTACTGAGATGCTTAATCCAGTTTAACTCTCTACGGAAAGTTTAAGTAAAACCAGTTGTTATTTTAAATTATGAAATGGAAAGAAAGCATACTTTTCAATGCTTTATTGTCTAATCTTAATTACATTTAGAAAAATAACTTTAATGATA
Source organism: Balaenoptera musculus (assembly GCF_009873245.2). Classification (NCBI taxonomy): domain Eukaryota; kingdom Metazoa; phylum Chordata; class Mammalia; order Artiodactyla; family Balaenopteridae; genus Balaenoptera; species Balaenoptera musculus. Next base: position 8,510,656 of record NC_045802.1, on the reverse strand, counting down.
AAGGTAATCAACCTTATATTTCATTTTACTCTTAGATTAAAAACATCTTAAACAAAACATCCCATAGATTTTCCCATAAAAACACTATTAATAGCTACTTACATCTTTTTAAGTTCTGTGTATTTGATGAAAACTTTATCTGAAAGACTGTGAATACTGTTTTTCTTAAGAGACCTAAAATAACATGCAAAGAAAACGTTATCATGGATTTTATGACCAACCAAACTCTTCCCTAGAAGCTGCATGCCTGAGAATATTTGAAGATGCTCCATACCACTTCACACACATTTGAAAATGCCCATAATAAATAAAAACTTTCATGTGAGAACGAAAAGTCCATAAAGCAAAATTAAAGCAGTTTGCAAATATTTGACAAGGTTAGCCAGTTAGTACAATATAATAGACTGGAACATCTATGGTGATTTAACTTTTTCTTCTCTAGATAATTTAACAAAACACAACAAAAATCCTAACCAACTCATGCATGCCCAAATTATGATATGTCTGCAGGCAAATTCCTGAGGCTCTCAAAACTTCTATGCTGAGTTCAGAAAAACTTGCACAGTTATGTCACAGCTAGCTTTGTGGATCTTTTACACCTTAAAGTCTTGGACAAATTACCACTACTTAAAATGAGATAGAGTAAGTGAGTACCTTTCCTTTTTTTTCAAATTTTTATTTTTACTTGTATAGTACTGGCATATTAGTAATAATACATGAATTGGAAAGTAATTGAAAATAACTCCAGGCCACAGACGTTTGTGAGCTAAACGATAACCTGGCTAATCTAACATACAGTGTTTTGAAACATTTTTTCCCTGGAGAAGAAGCGTGCAGAGTTCTCTGATGGCTGGTGGTTTTAAAGGGACTTTCTATGATTTTGCTAATATATAAGTAGCATAAAACAGAACAAAGAGAGTTTAGATTAGACTACATGGTTTTCATGTGACTTTAGGAGCAAATATCAAGATTTGAATTTTACTCACAGTAATGTCACATTGCTGGAAACAGTTGGCACAGACTTCAAGCCAGCATTTATACATTCCAACTCAGTTTCTTTGCAGTCACAGCGTTGTGGGTACCAATTTAAAACTAGGGGGCAAAAAGTGTTAACGATTCAATAGGAAGAAAAAACCTCTTAATTATGACTTTATTTCTAGTAACTGGCATTGTTCTTTTTCCATTGAATGTATAACATTCACATCTTGTTAAATGAACTTATTCTGGCCCATAATAAAAGCAAACAAGAATTTTCTCTCAGTCAAATATAGACTTGGGACTTCCCTGGTGGCGCAGTGGTTAACAATCCGCCTGCCAATGCAGGGGACACAGGTTCGAGCCCTGGTCTGGGAAGATCCCACATGCCGCGGAGCAACTAAGCCCATGCGCCACAACTACTGAGCCTGCTCTCTAGAGCCCACGAGCCACAACTAGTGAGCCTGCGTGCTGCACCTACTGAAGCCCGCGTGCCTAGAGCCTGTGCTCCGCAACAAGAGAAGCCACCGCGATAAGAAGCCCGCGCACCGCAACAGAGTAGCCCCCGCTCACCACAACTAGAGAAAGCCTGTGCACAGCAGTGAAGACCCAACGCAGCCAAAAATAAATAAATAAAGTATGAAAAACAAAACCAAAAACAAATATAGATTCATGTGGTATTCATCTCAGTTCTAGCTTCCAGTGGTCATTTCAGAGGCATTTAACAAGGGATTAGAAAGAAACCACAAAGATGTTTAAATAGCATAAAAGCATATGGTGAACAAGATTAAGTTCTTCTCAATGAAAAACATGAGTATGATTGAGTAAATCTTTAATGGGTATAACTGAGTCAGTTCCATTTAATTGAATGGCACAAAGAAGTTGCTCAGTAAATGCTTGTTGGTTAAAATTAAACTCAATTATTTTCCCCCTTTCAAACTTCTCTTAGAGCTTCGACAAGAGTGAGATGCAGGCTGGGCACTGGCCACCACTGTGCCTTAGTGAAATCAACCAACCCAGACACCCTATCATTCCGGCTCTTAGCTTTTCATCACTATGAAGTTAACATGGTAGGTAAAAGTTGTAGAGAAACTGTAAAGCAGAAAAAGACCAAAGATCGATCTATCTGAAGCATTCCGAAGGAAGAAAAACACTTTAGGGTTTACTTTGAAGGAACTCACATAATTATTAATACAATGGCATATTACCATAATTAGTAAGATTTATCATAATATATTAATAATATATAAACATTATCACATAATTCTTTTATTTACATATTATGTAGTTATTAATTATGTTAATTGTTAAAATAATGGCATATGAGAAATCTATGGAGAAACCAGGCCAAGTTGGTCCGCAGAACAATGACTGTGTGTGTGTGTGTGTGTGAGAGAGCGAGTGAGAGAGAGAGAGAGAGAGAGAGAGAGAGAGGGTTGGGGGATGATATTAATGGAGCATTTGATGTTGCCTCTGATCCTGTGGGTATTTTTTTTGAAGGAGCTAAAAAAAGTGAGAGTTATTTTCAAATGTTTATATTTATTATTTATTTAAATCTGATTATAAGTTCTTTCTAATTGCTCTGCTTCTTTTAGATCATTTTTATTCAAACCTCATTTTTAAAATCAATTTCACCAAATTTTAGTAAATCCAACAAACTTTTATTGAGTACCTCCCTAATCCAAAAGATGCATTCTAGTGTATAAGTGTTTAGAAAATATTCTGTGGTGTTCGTAGGCTTATGCTAATCATCTCAACTTCCTAAAGATAACTCCAGATCGTTTACTTCAATGTTTAATTGACATTGAAAATAGCGGTTACATTATTAGATTGAAAGCCTAGGATTGGAAGCTCTTATTTACCAATAAGAGAATTTCGTGTACTCCAAGCTGAGCCAGTTGACTAAACCAGAAATGTGAGTGGAACTCCCTCACCTGCAGGTCAGTTAAACCCCAACCTCTGGATTCTTCTTCTGAAGTGCCTCTTGAAGCTCTCCTACCTCACTCTTCCCAGAGGTATTTTCTGGGCTCAGGTTGTTAGTATTAGCCTGGAGCATTGCAAGAAACATAATGTCCAGTGTCTCTTTCACCAAGCTTTCTCCTCAACCTCGGCAAAGTTGACATCGGGGTCGGACCAGGACCATTCCCTGGCGTGAGGAGCTGACCTGTGCACTGTAGAAGGTTCAGCAGTGTCCTAGGCCTCCGCCCGCTGGATGCCAGCAGTCACCCACCCCTCTCCAGCTGTGACAACCCAGAATGTCTCCCGACATTGCCAAATGCTCTCCAGGGGCAGAACGGTCTCAGGCTGAGAACACCGTTCTAACCCATTCTTTAAAATTCTGGTAGAAGAATCATTTTCACATACACTTCTTATCACTTCATCTTCCTCTTCACTAAATGGAAATAAGCTCGCAACTTTGGTGGTTGCCCCTTGTATACAGCAGTGATCTCCACCATGGCATGTGTACAAGATGACCCATTGTGGTTCCGGAAGAGAATGTTAGAATTTTCAGTTATATTTATTTTTAATCCTTTTAGTTTACTCTTTTCAATTTCTAATTTTATGTATGATATATTTGTGTATAATAAAGTATATAATAAGTGGCAATTATAACCTGGTATTATAAAGTGCATAATATACTGTAGGGTAGTATTTAATATATGGACTTTATATACATATATTATGTATCCATACTAATGTATGCTTGTAATTGTATATACACGTACATAATTATATCTATGTATATACATATTATATGTCATATAATAATAGATTAACATATAATATAATCTGTGTATATAGAGAGATATAATTCTATCTCTGGGATAGAGGCCAAACTCCAGAGAGTGCACCCAAAACCCTCTGTGCGCTGGCTCCACCCTTCTGGGTCCAGCTCCTGCTCCTCCACCTCGTGTACTAGAACGAATGTGAAGCAGGCTCTGACTGACCCCACTGTTTTGCTGATCAAACTCCCCTGCTCATCCTGTCACCTCTTCCCCTTCCCTCCATCCAAGGACTTCCAAGTCCATCTCAATGTCACCTTGTCTGTGGATTTTTCCCCATCCCTGGCACAGCCATCATTTCTCCCAAAGGGCTTCCACATTCCCTTGTGCAAGCGTCCTTCCTTCAGTTTCGCACAAATATTGTATCATTCCTGCTTCTATAAGGGTCTGTCTTTCCTGCAACAGTGTGAGGTATTTGAGGACCTCAGTCATCCTTGCACTCTCAGTGCCTAACATAGGTCCTGGAAAGTAGTTGGTGCTTAATATCTTTATTAAAGAAAGTAACCAAAGGGAGTAAGATCTTTATTATTTGTCACAAGTATTCAGTACCTATGTATTCTTGCACTCACAGGCTAATACATAGAATGAGCATGAATGGAGCATGTTGTTTTCTTCTTTCCATCTTTTCAGTCCCAAGAACAGATAATAGACCAGTTGACCACTGAAATACATTGAACTGAAATTGAAATTCTTAAGGGAATTTATCACACTACCCATATAAATCCATGCCCCATAAATAATGTTGCTCGCAAAGCTGAGGCTGAGTCTTCAGACCAATACTACTTACAGCACTCCTGTGTTAATGCCACATTATTAGCATCTCCATGGACTGTGCCAAACAGAGTCGCCCATCCACTAGTGTCTCCTGTGAAACACACGGCGATGAACATGTGTCAGTTATTCTAGAAATAAAATATCAAATTACAAAACAAAAGTATAAAAATTTGATCATGAAATCAATTTTTAAAATTTGTTTAAGTAATAGAAAGATAACAAGGGAGAAAAAGGTAGGCAAACATCTGGAGTCTTGTCTTTTTCTGCAATTACAAATAGTTTAAATGTGTGTATCATAAAATATATAATGAAAATAGATGATTATTTTCCATACGTGTGTCCATCTTGAAAAATATCACCTGTCTCTAAAGCTGACATTTTAAATGTTTGATCTTAATTTTGAGGTCCTCAGAAGAAAATATAATCTGAATTTTATTTTGTCATATGCACACGTGTATGTAGATACATACTTGATATATGTAATGAGTTCTGACAAAGTTTATGTCACCTGACCTTTTTAATAAGGAAAAAACCAAGTTCCTTTTAATAAAGTCTGTCTAGTCCTGATGAGAAAAATATTTTCTCAACTTGTCAGATGATACAATCTGCTTATTTGCCAAGTTTTCCGTTTTTTGAAATAAAATTGTATTCTTTTAAAAAGAAGGCTTGATTTTTGAAGCATCATTACTTTAGCATAAGCTATTAAAGTGGCAAAACACACAATATGATGTATGACACTGAAGTTCATACAAATAGAAAAGTAAATTTAAATAACTGCCCGCAGGTCCCTTTGATCTCTGAAAATTTTAGTTTATTTTTATTTCTTGCTGATAACCTCAGTGGTTTTTAAAATCATTCTATTTGATGCCTTTACATGAATTATTTAATTTGCGTTCCTAACACCCTCATGAGGTAGATAACATGCATGGTCTAAGATTTCCACTGAAGAGGAAAGGCCAAGAATTTGAGTGACTTGCCATTGGCATCCAGAGAGCTGCCCCATCACGAGCACTGATTGTACTCTACTGTTCTAGGATCTGGTGACACCAAAACAAATAAGAACTCTCCTCAAGGAGTTTATGTCTAGTGAGAGAAGTACAGTGTAAAGACAAGGCAGTCCTTAGTACGGTCGCCCGGGTATGCCCAGGGTGCTATGGCAACAGAGAGAAAGGGTGCTTGTCCTAGACCTGGGGTAGAGCTTCAGGGTGGGGAGGCATGGCTGGGAAAGCCAAGCTTCTCAGGGGAGGAGGGGACACCTAAACTGCACCCTACAGGCTAAGTAGGAGTGATTCACAGGTGGTGAAGGCAGCGGTGCTGGGAGCATGCATGAGTTCCCAGGGGCAGGAGAGCAGATTCTAGAGATGCACATTGGCACTCCTGGACTTTGCTGTCGCCTCTGATTGCTAGCTGGGCAGTGCCAAGGAGTGGCAGTTCTGTGTGGTATAAAACACACAGGATTCATTCAGATTCAGGAGACCTGGGTTCTAGTGTATACTCTGTGACTAACTAGACATGTCAACCTCTCCTGGCTTCAGTTTCTTCGAGAGAAAAATACACGGGTTAGATTAGATGACATGTACAGTCCTGATATACAGACCTAAAATGGCCTATAAGACCTTTCATGATCTGACCCGTTACCTCTTTACCCTCTTTATCCTTGCTCACTCCGCCCAAGCCAATCAGACTTTTCCTTCCCACAAACACATTGTCTTGTTTCATTCAGCCTCAGGGCCTTTGCATTTGCTGTTTCCTTTGCCTGGAACTTTGCCAGAATATTTCATGGTTTCTTTCTTCTTTTCATTTCATTCTCAATTCAAATGTCATCATCTCAGAGAGGGTTTTTCTGGCTATATCTTTAAAGTAGCCTTTCCCCCAACTCACTTTCTATCCCATTATCCTGTTCTATATACTTCATGGCACTTATCACTCTCTGAAATTATTTAATTTGTTTATGTACAAGTTTACCGTCCTCCTTCTTCACATGGTCCCTGTGAACCACATAAGGGCAAGACGCTTGTCTCCCTTGAGCCTGCTGCGTCCTGGTGACTTGGAGAGCACACAATGGGCACTGGATATGGGTCTACTGAATAACTTAATTCTCTAGGCAGGCCCATTTGCACTTTAAGGATATTCCTTCAGCTGAGCCAAATTACCAAGCCATAGGGAAGTGGTCACAGTAAGCCATTTAAAATTAAAACATGGGTATCCAAGTAGAACTTTAAATAATTTTATTTTTTCATCAAATACAACTTTTTCTAATACTGTATTTCTGATTTAAGCAACCTCTATATATGAGAATTCTGGTAATTATCACAAATCCATTGGGGAGCAATTAGTTGTGTCACAACAGGATTCCCTATAGAATACCAAATCCCCTTTTCCCCTTTTTCATCACCATTAGCATTTGATCCACCCCCAGTTTTGGGAGGTTCACAAGGGGTGGTGTCCGTATGGAGCCGAGCCCAGGACTCACCACAGTTCTCCTCGTCAGCTCCGTTCCCGCAGTCGTCCACGCCGTCACAGTGAAATGCACGGGGTAAGCACTGGGTCAGGTTCCCACAGGGAAAATATCCTTTTGGGCACAAAGGAGTGATTGTACTTCCTTCGGTCAGTGCAAAATCTATGTGAAAGAGGGGATAGAAGTCTTACGTAATGGGAAGAAATTGTTAATATGGCCAAACTCTTTTTGTGTTATCCCATTTAATTTTCACAAAATGCTATGAGTTGAGTTTGTCTGGCATTATTCTTAGTGTACAGTTTCTCTGAAAAATGTTCATAATATTTAAAATAATATTTAATGTTCATAACATTTAAAATAATCACAATCATACCAAACACCAGTTACACCAAGAGTGGAATCAAGGCTCACTTTGAATTTGCTTCAGGAAGGCAACGGTAAACAAAACCAAAGCAATTGTCCTACTTTTGTATGAAATTAAAGACCTGTTCACTCCTGGAAACAAAAAGGTAAAACCATGAGCTAACAGGACAAATAGGTGGATTTATTTACTTATTAATCGTTTATAAGGAGGATTTGAGGTGACATAATGAAAATACACATGCAAAAGGAGAGTTTAAGTGTGCATGACAGTGAAATCCAGAACCGCACTGGAAAAAGAAGAGATAATACTGAGTAATAACATCTCACACTCATTGGGCTTACTGTGTGCCAGGTAGTTTGCACAGTGGTTAATCTCAGTTATTCCTTCAACAAGTCTATGTGTGGGTGATAGTATCCTTCCTATTTCAGGGTTAGGGAAGTTGAATGCAAAATCACACAGGTAGATTTGAATCATCCCTCTGACCCCAGAGGCCCATTTTTAACCATCTTGCTCAGGGGAATCAGGAACCCGCATTTCAAGGAGCATAAGTCCTCTATGAGGATGAATTAAAAATAGTCTTCTTGTGCTGGGAAAGTAAGAGAAAATGAATGAGAGTTGAGCAACTGCTGGGTTGAATGAGAAAGCACAGAAAGGAAAGAGAATTAACATTTACAAAGTTACTGTATCTGTGGATAGGATGACCAAAGAAATTCCAGAATTTTAGATGCAAGAGACACTCTTTTAATTTTGAGAGAGTACTTTCCAGAAAATAAAGAGATGTGGGTGTTTTTGTAAATACTCTAGTAAAAATTTGGAAGTCATGTATTTTTTTAAAAAAAAGGGAGTATGGGTTGGACAGAAATAGGTGAGGGAGATTAAGAGGTACAAACTTCCAGCTGCAAAATAAATGAGTCAAGGGTATAAAATGTGAGTGGTGGGGGGGGAAAAAGGAGTGCAAGATGAAACTTCACAGAAACAGATTTAAGGAGAGCGTAGACTCAGGCAGAGAGTAGTGTAGTAGTCTACTCAGTATAGACTCATCATGACTAATAGAAGGGAACGAGGGCTGTTGGCAAAGTTTTCCTAACCGCACCACTGAAGGTGGCATCATGGCCAGGAATTTTCTTGGGTTGGGGGTTACGGGGCTTTTTAATACTGCAGAGGACCAGAGAATCAACCTTCGAGGAGCATCTTCTACTGCGTGCTGGGTGTTTCCTAATTATTTCACTTACTCCTAACAGCAACTTTGTGTTGTTGGTGTTATTATCCCCACGTAAAGATGAGGAATGAAGGCTGAGAATATGAAGGCACTTCTACTCTGGTTCTTGGGAAAACACCCTGGCGAGGTCTGGGCCCTCCAAGCAAATGCTGCCTTGCACTGAGGTGTTCTCCCACCAGACGGATCACCAGGCTCTCCTAAAGTCGGTGAAGGCTGGTGGCCTTCCTTGTGTAACGAATCATGCCGTTTGTAAAAGGGCAGGGGTTTGCTACAGGCACTAAAGCTATGTCTGAGTTACGGTGCATGCCAAGCTTTTAGTGATATTGTTAGAGAGGATGAGTAGGTTATTTGATTTTTTGAGCTTTAGTCCTTTAGTCATGATGACCCTCAAGATCCAGCAAACACATAAAAGCGCAGCATCTGGCCCTTTCCTGGGAACAGCCAGATGAAGCAGTGTCCGTTCTCCCATGGAAGCTGCTGCTGCATCCACTAGGCCTTCCTTGAGCGGCCAGTGTGGCCCTCGGATTCTTTTCTACCCACTGGATTTTTGTTTTTACAAAAGCAAGAACTATTTTCTCTGCTTCTGCTGCAGTGGTCGATGAATGATTTACTATGAGCAATTGGGCGTAAGACCAGTCAGGTCTGACTATTTTAGGAAAACTCTCTGCTGTGTGGCTCTGGGGTTTGGCTTGTTAAGCCTATTCACACAGGGAGAGGCATGCTGAGTCACAGATTGTAAAATCTCTTAACTTCCTATAAAGATTTCTACAGAGGGCAGATTTACAAAAACTAGCTGTCCTCCTGTGTTTGGAACATGAATAAGGGTCAGTATTTCTTAGTGTAGCAGCTTTAGAATTGTTTAAAATAGTAACTCACAGTTAGAAGTAAATTTGGTATCACATCACAGTCTGGTATACAAACTCACGCACACATACACACACACAGAAAGCAAAATTTCTTGAAATATTACTTACCTTTTACTACAGCGGATGAACTCTGATCATTGCTATTCTATCTTATTCAGTTGAAAAGTCATCACAAGTCACTAAGTTGATCTCACGGGCCACTAATGGCATGGGACCCGCTATTTTAAAATATTCATTAGTAATGAAGTCCTCTGGAGACCATCAGACCCAGATTGTAACTCTCTCTGCCACTCCCAAGCTGTGTGACTTCGAGCAAGCTGCTTAACCTCTTTAAACTTTAGTTTTCTCATATTTAAAATAGGGGTAATGATAATATCCCAGGAACCAGACAAGTTAGTGCTTGTGAAGTGCTGAAGAGTGCCTGGCCCACGGTAGACCCTTGGTTAATGTTGGCATACAGGCAATTTCAATGCAAAGTGAAAAAATAGGACTTTAATGGAAGGTTGCTGTGCCTTAGCATTGCATGATCTTTTTATATGACTTCTATGAAAGAAATAATAGGACTATAATAAAGTTTCTCCAACTTCTTCATGTTATTCTATTTTAAAAGCCATGTTGGGGCTTCCCTGGTGGCGCAGTGGTTGAGAGTCTGCCTGCCAATGCAGGGGACACGGGTTCGAGCCCTGGTCTGGGATGATCCCACATGCCGCGGAGCAACTGGGCCCGTGAGCCACAGTTTCTGAGCCTGCGCGTCTGGAGCCTGTGCTCCGCAACAGGAGAGGCCGCGATGGTGAGAGGCCCGTGCACCGCGATGAGGAGTGGCCCCCACTTGCCGCAGCTGGAGAAAGCCCTCGCGCAGAAACGAAGACCCAACACAGCCATAAATAATAACTAAATAACTAAATAAATAAACTCCCCCAAAAAAAGTTAAAAAAAAAAAAATTAAAAGCCATGTGACATATATGGTTTCTATTTTAAGCAGCCTCAAATCTCTTTTGAAAGCTGAAGAGGGGTTGTAAATGATTAAGCAACAAAAATGTCCTTACAACTTCCTAATAATATTTTTTATTGATCTAGAAGAGGTGATTACTCATTTGATTAAAGACAATTTTGAAACAGAACACTGAGGCTGTGTAAGATACTTTGAAGGTGGCATATTGTCTTCCATTATAGGGTCTTATCATGAAGATAACCTTGAGTTCTCTGAGGGCTGGACTCTACTAAATGTGCATCCTCACAGATGCAGACTCATTGCGAGGGAGACAAACAGTCAAGTGTCACAGACAAGAAGGATCAAGATTATTTCCTTTTCCCTGGGGAAAAAATGGGTTTCACCTAGCAAGTACGGGTGAAGGAAGCGGAGGAGAAAGACTGCCCATGTACAAACAGCACCTACCAACTGTATTTCCCAAAATTCTCCATTTTCACCCCAGAATGGAATATTCCTGAAAACAACTCAAGGTATAAATTTTATGTGGAAGGAAAATAAATAAATAAAATCTATTCCATACCTACCCCTTGCCTTCTGTATCCTAAATCCCAGTTGTCTAACCTAGTGCCTCGTACTTACTTGGTACTCAATAAAATTTTTTTAATGAACAAATGAATTAATGGGTCATTTAGGAATAAAAGAAGAGTTGAAGGAATAGCCCCTTTAAAAATGTAGAATTCCCATAGTTGCAGGGTAATGTTTTTATTTTGATGAGAAAGTATTTTTTAGTCTTTAAGGTATTTATCATTTATCATTCGGTTATTATACAATTTAGAAAATGATTAAGAATCCTTGCTGTATTTGGTGCATACTGAAAAAGAATCAATACCCATCTGTAGACAGCATATTATGCTGTCTATTCTTCCTGCCATCTGTGGAAGTGGAGATAGTTTTACTGAAACTCAGGGATTATAAAAACGGAGGATGCCTACATATAAGCTGTGCCAGTAGTTTCTGCAGCAGTTTCTAAGGGACCTGTGTCAAACACACGGCTGAGAGGAGGTCTGAACATATGAAAGAAAATTTCTCCATCATGGTCTTTCTCGTCTCTCTTCTGGTCAATGTTCTGGACATATCTGTGCAAAGGGATTCTAAAATGACTCCTTGATAGCTTTTGGAAACCAACTGACCGCTGCCTAAGAACATACTTTGTTGCCCACAAACCCTTTCCTTGTTGGGAAACTACTGGTGAGGATGATCTTACAGGTGCTCAGTTTGAGAATCTATGGAGGTGAGCAAGACCCTCTCCGCTTTCTCTGATTCTCTGCCAATGCTTGTCCTGCATGAAGCTGAAGAAAGCCTTTATCGTCTCAGCCTGGTTTTCTGGCTGAGACTCTCTCCACAGCCCTGCCAGGGATGAAGGTCCCACCACCCACAGGGAGCCCAGAGGATCCTAGCCAGTGAGGCCATTTCCCAGCGTGCAGTGCTCCTAGTGGAGTTCAATCCAGTTCGGATGCAGGGGAGCCTCTGCCATTTACTCTAAAGAGCCAGTTACTGCAGCACAGGAAGAAACATTCATTTAACATCTAGGAAATTTTAGCTGAGTGCGTACTACGTGCTACCTCAACAAGGCAGACAACGTCCATTCCCACCCGGAGCTCAGGTGGCAGGATCTCCAAGAGGGGCAGCAGCGCTACTCAGTGAAGCAAAGGTGAATCCAGGTCATTCACTGAGTCCACCTACTGGACGCCCCCCTCCTTCTGGGAAGAGTCTGAGCGCCACTAAAACCTCACCTTTCTAGGGCACCCAATTTATTATTTGTTTGAAGGAAACTAGTAAAGTCTGCCTTAAAAAGTGGTTATGTTGAGTGGAGGGAAATTACCCTCTTGGTGGTTGTTTTTTGAAGTTAGAAATCTTGTCCCTTTATGCTACTGTTCAGTCCTCCCAGCTTTGACAATATTGTGTGGCCGTATCAGTCAGTATGTGTAGAATTCAGATCCAGTTGCATGCACATTTACCCCAACTTCTTCCCATTTCAAAGATTCCTACCTTAACTGAGTTTCTCTAAGCCCCTATTTTCTGCAGTGTTCTTCTGAGACAAACCCACCACCTCTGACTGGTGAATGCCCTTCAGGATCCTACTCACAGATTTTCTGCAGAAACCATCACCCCATCTCCCTCTTCAGACTACTGCCCAATGTTTGGACAGATTTGGGGAAATGCTGCTTAACTATGTGGGACACAGTATAGGTTCAATACGTGTTGATTTAAATCGGAAAAAAAAAGAATTTTAAATTGCCAACATCATCCTCACCAGGGATGGATTTCCATCCTATGTCCCCCTTGGCTGGGTGCTTTTATGTGGGTCACAAACTGAACACCATGGTTCTTGGTGGGTTCTAAGGTATATGCAGGCACAAGAAAGATTTCTCTTCCCAAAACATCTCTTCTACTGACCAGTAAACTGCTTAAGCTTCATTTTAAGGGATGCATTCTTTTAGGTTCATATCTTGTCTTTTAGTATTTAAATTCCTATCTTGTTCTGCCATGAGTTTGAAAGACTGGCTTCTTCCTAAAATCTGCCTGTGTACAATGAACTCAGAGAATGAACACTGTGGTGGATGAAGGGAAGAAGAACATGGAAAGGGTGATTATGAAACAGACAGGGTGAAACCTGACAGAAACTTGGCATGGGAAATGTGGAGAGGAGAGAAGATGATAGCTTTTTCCTTTCACGTCTCTCTCTTCCAATTCCTCTCTGAGTGGTTGACTGCTCTCTCTCGAGGGACTTTCACTGGCTGTTCTTCTTGGTGGTAATTCTCTCAAATTCTAGTCAAATCAACTTACATATTTACCTGTATCCTAGGCTGCTGCATACGACTGGGCAGGATGTACCTCGCACAAGTATGGGGCACTGTTCACACAGCTGCTAGTGCTGAGCTGTGGCTACACAGTACAAGGCTGAGGCCCTGGATGCTTATTTTATGATGCACAAAGGTTGATGGGCTCCCTTCCTGCCCGTGGGAAAGCCTCCCGTCTGTGTTCTATATTCCACTTCATCGCCTCTTCTCAGAATCTCTCTCCATTATCTCCTTTCTCTCCTGTATTTCCAATATTCCTGTCTCTCCACTGGTTTTTCTGTTCACACTAATCTTATTCAATCATCTCCCATCTTCAAAATAAACAAATCAATCAACCAACTAACCAGTCAAGCAAGCAAGCAAGCAACCAACCAACCAACCAATCAACTAACCAACCCAAATCCTATTATAGTCACACTGGAACTGAGACACCCTTCTCTCTTCAAAGTTAAATTTCTCAGAAAAATCATACTAGCCAATGTTTCCACTTCCTCACCACCCTTTCTTTCTTCAGTTCACAGCATTCAGTCTTGGCCTTGCTGCTCCACTGAAACTCTTCCCACTGGAATCACTCATGTCCTCTTTGTTACTAACACCAGACATATTTTATAGTCTTCATTTTACTTAGTTCTCTGCAGCATTTGACACAGCCAACCACAGTCACCAGGTTGAAACCTTTTCTCCCTTGGCTTTGTGATGTCTCACTGCCCTGGTTTACTTCCTTCTTCTCCACGCTCTCTAAAGGCCCTGTTCAACATCCTGAATGTCACTGATATGCATTGGGTCAGAATCAAATCAATTAGAGAATTTAGAGGGACCTGCAAAGAGTTACTAGTATTTTAGTTTGTCAAACAAGAACATTAAAAAAACCTAAATTACCACTATTATAATAATGATTATAAAAAAAACAGTATTTTATTGCTAAAAATTTGAGAGAATATATGCACAGAAGAAAAGACAATCCTTTGAAAGGAATACATTTAGCTTTACAAAAAAACTAACTTATTTTTGCTCACGGACTGCTGAAACTTTCATTCCTGACAGCAGTGGCCTGGAACACAGTGTTTGGAACTATGTGTGAGAAAACCAAATCTGGCAAAGTTGACCAGAATTCTTCAGGGCAGTTAGCCCTCTGTTCTATAACTCACAAATATTTTCTCCCAGTTTGTCACTTGTCTTTAACTTTGCTTACAACAGAGGCTCCAGAGAGGAAACGATCTGATCCTGACTTTAAAATAACTATGCAAACTAAAAATAGAAAACATTCTATTTTTAGAATATTCTATATAAAATATTTAAATATTCTATAATAAAAACCCATAGCATATAATATACTTAATGGTAACTTTTTGAAGACGTTTAGTTTGAGGTTGGGATCAGGGCAGTGATGTCCATCATTACTTCATCTTTTCAAGGCTGTCGCGGAGGACTTAGCAAATGTAGTGAGGCAAGGCAAGCAAATCAATCATATACAAGTTGTGAGAAATAAAACTGTCATCATTCATGAATGATATGAGGGTGAACATAAAAAATCCAAAATAATAAATTATTAGTGCTATAGAGTTTATCAAGGTTTCTGTAAAATCAATTTAATTTCTATATATCATCTACAAACAATTAGAAAGTGAAATGTTTAAAAAATATTTTTACTATAGCATCAACTGTGTCATATTTAGGAATACATTGAACAAAAGCCTGCAAGACATTTATGTAAAGTATATAAAATTATTGATAGACATTAAAGACCTAAATAAATGGAGTTAATGCTCTCAAACTGGGGAATTCCCTGGGGGTCCAATGGTAAAGAATCCGCCTTCCAATGCAGGGGACACGGGTTCGATCCCTGGTCGGGGAACTAAGATCCCACATGCCACCGGGGCAACTAAGCCCGAGTGCCACAACTACTGAGCTCGCGTGCCTCAATGAGACAGCCGTGTGCCACAAACTACAGAGCCTATGTGCCCTGGAGCCCACGTGCCACGACTAGAGAGAAAATCTGCATGCCACAACTAGAGAGAAGCCCAAGCACCACAACGAAGATCCCATGTGCCGCAACTAAGACCCGACACGGCCAAAAAAATAAAGAAAATAAATAAATAAAAATAAATAAATATTGTTTTAAAAACAGCTTTATATATATATAATTGAAAAGCTGACATTTAAAAAAAAAGACCTAAATAAATGGAGTTAATTCTTTTCTCAAATTGATCTATGGGTTCACAGCAATTCCAATAAGAATCCAGGAGTGTACATGTATAGGTATGTGTGCGTAGAAACGGATAAGCTGTTTCTCCAAGGCATATGGTGACGATAAAGGACGGGAGGAACTAGCTGTGTCTTGAAGAAGGAACACAAGGTGAGAGAACTGTTTACCTGTATATCAGGACTTATGATAATGATACAATAATTCAGAAAGTTCAGAAAAATACAGATACACACGGACATTTGATTTAGGACCAAGTGGCACTGCAGAGCAGTAGTGGGGGTTAGTCACCTCTAAGTAGATTATGGATCTAAAGATTAAAGGTGAAACAATAGTTTCTGGAAGATAATATAGGAGAAAAGACTTATCACTTTAGGGTAGGATTTTAAGGGAAAAAACAAAACAAAACAAAAAATGAAAGCATTAATCATAAAAGATAGCTAAATTAGACTATATTAAAATTCAGAACTTCTGTTAACCCAAAAATAAAAATAAAACAAAGTCACCATTAAGAATATGTAGAGGCAAGCCTCAGAGTAGAAGATGTTTGCAAAAAGTTTTGTAATTAGGAGAGAGAGAAAGAGAGAGAGAGGTCAGTCCTACAAATTAATAAGGAAAAGATAAACAGTAAATAGAAAAATGGGCGAGACTTGAACAGACACTAAACAAAAGAGGACATCCAAATGGCCAAAAACATCTGAAAAGGAATAAATCTAATTAGTAGTCAGGGAAATGCAAATCACCATATGCAAAAACAAATGACCAGTATGGTTACGTATGATTTAAAAAACTACCAATAATACACTGGTGAGAATGTCAAGCTATGCAAACTCTCCTGCACTGATAGAAGTGTTAACTGGAACAACTGCTTTGGAAAACAGTTTGTCATTATCTACTAAACTTGACGATTGAGAACCTTATGAGTCAGCAGGTTTAGTTCTCGGTACATGCCCATAGAAATGCATGCACATGTGCACCAAGAGACTCAGACAGACGGCAATATTCACAGAAGCATTATTTATAATAGCCCCAAACTGGAAACAAAACAAACGTCCTTGAAAAAAATAAAGTGGATAAAAATTGTGGTATATTTATCAATGGTATACTATATAGTATTGAAAATGAAAAGTCATTCAAAGTGATTTCAGATCAAGCATAGCCAGTGAGCAGTTCTCCTTTACTTTTTTTTTTTTAACATCTTTATTGGAGTATAATTGCTTTACAATGGTGTGTTAGTTTCTGCTTTGTAACAAAGTGAATCAGCTATACATATACATATATCCCCATATCTCCTCCCTCTTGCGTCTCCCTCCCACCCTCCCTATCCCACCCCTCTAGGTGGTCACAAAGCACCGAGCTGATCTCCCCGTGCTATGTGGCTGCTTCCCACTAGCTATCTATTTTACATTTGGTAGTGTATATATGTCCATGCCACTCTCTCACTTCGTACCACCTTACCCTTCCCACTCCCTGTGTCCTCAAGTCCATTCTCTACATCTGCGTCTTTATTCCTGTCCTGTCCCTAGGTTCATCAGAACCACATTTTTTTTTTTTAGATTCCATATATATGTGTTAGCATACGGTATTTGTTTTTCTCTTTCTGACTTACTTCACTCTATATGACAGACCCTAGGTCCATCCACCTCACTAAATATGACTCAATTTTGTTTCTTTTATGGCTGAGTAATATTCCATTGTATATATGTGCCACATCTTCTTTATCCATTCATCCAATGATGGACACTTAGGTTGCTTCCACGTCCTGGCTATTGGAAATAGAGCTGCAATGAACATTGTGGTACATGACTCTTTTTGAATTATGGTTTCCTCAGGGTATATACCCAGTAGTGGGATTGCTGGGTCATATGGTAGTTCTATTTTTAGTTTTTTAAGGAACCTCCATCCTCTTCTCCATAGTGGCTGTATCAATTTACATTCCCACCAACAGTGCAAGAGGGTTCCCTTTTCTCCACACCCTCTCTAGCATTTACTGTTTGTAGATTTTTTGATGATGGCCATTCAGACTGGTGTGAGGTGATATCTCATTGTAGTTTTGATTTGCATTTCTCTAATGATTAGTGATGTTGAGCATCCTTTCATGTGTTTGTTGGCAATCTGTATATCTTCTTGGAGAAATGTCTATTTAGGTCTTCTGCCCATTTTTGGACTGGGCTGTTTTTTCGATATTGAGCTGCATGAGCTGCTTGTAAATTTTGGAGATTAATCCTTTGTCAGTTGCTTCATTTGCAAATATTTTCTCCCATTCTGAGGATTGTCTTTTCGTGTTGTTTTCCTTTGCTGTGCAAAAGCTTTTAAGTTTCATTAGGTCCCATTTGTTTATTTTTGTTTTTATTTCCATTTCTCTAGGAGGTGGGTCAAAAAGGATCTTGCTGTGATATATGTCACAGAGTGTTCTGCCTATGTTTTCCTCTAAGAGTTTTATAGTGTCTGGCCTTACATTTAGGTCTTTAATCCATTTTGAGTTTATTTTTGTGTATGGTGCTAGGGAGTGTTCTAATTTCATTCTTTTACATGTAGCTGTCCAGTTTTCCCAGCACCACTTACTGAAGAGGCTGTCTTTTCTCCATTGTATATTCTTGCCTCCTTTGTCAAAAATAAGGTGACCATATGTGCATGGGTTTATCTCTGGGCTTTCTATCCTGTTCCATTGATTTATATTTCTGTTTTTGTGCCAGTACCATACTGTCTTGATTATGGTAGTTTTGTAATATAGTCTGAAGTCTGGGAGCCTGATTCCTCCAGCTCCGTTTTTCTTTCTCAAGATTGCTTTGGCTATTCGTGGTCTTTTGTGTTTCCATACAAATTGTGAAATTTTTGGTTCTAGTTCTGTGAAAAATGCCAGTGGTAGTTTGACAAAGATTGCATTGAATCTGTAGATTGCTTTGGGTAGTAGTCATTTTCACAATGTTGATTCTTCCAATCCAAGAACATGGTATATCTCTCCCTCTGTTTGTATCATCTTTAATTTCTTGTGTACTCAGCAAAACCATTGTGTCGTTGGTTTACTAATTTCTTATTTCTTAAGGAGGGAGTGGTAATTAGCATCAAGACTACTTTATAGGTAAACTTATGTATTAATTATACTTTTTTGAATTTTACTGTCCATTGAGTCAGTATATTGATCATTAGATCAGCTATTCCCTTGCCGAATACTTAATTTGTCCTTATAACCCCCAAAATTGAAAAAAGAAGACTTTTCAGGTAGTATTAACATGTCAAATAATCCAAGTGAATCCAATTAGCAATCCTGGTATGCACAAAGAGTATAACAAGGAATTAGCCTCCCTTACAGAAAAAAAAGCCTACTCATATTTTGATGTGCTAACTGCAATACCAGTGTTTCCAGAGGTGTGACCTATGGGGCAGATTCATCAGACCACCTAGAATGCTTCTTAAATGTACAGAGTCCCACACCCCACCCTAGACTTATCAAATCTATGGGGGGGCTAGAGTCCTAGAATCTATTTCTTTACCATCATCACAAGTGATTCTTAGCAATTCAATAATTGCACCGATGTTTGGCTATGGCTGAGAGGTTCTCTGGTATGCTGAAGGTCAAAGGCTTCAGAGGATCAGGGCTGTGACTTGAACACAGGTCGGCTCACCCCTAAATCTAGCATCCTTGCCACTCTGCTACCTCTCCTATCCTAACCCCTTCCGCTGTGTAACACTGTACTTCATGATTTCAAATCTCTGGTGTGTATGCCCTTTCATGTCCAATCTCTGATTAAGCAAAATCTGAAGAATTAAAAACTACCTTCTTTTCTGAGCTTTGGGTCAAAGATGATCTATTGTGAGCAAATCCTGAATATGCTTCCCACAACATTTAGTTTTCCAAAGATAGAGAAGACTGTTACTATGTTTTTTCACTGAAATATTTAGTTTATTGAAGAGAGAATCTCCACAGAACATGAACAGAGAAAAAGCTGCTGTTGTGAGAGGAGCTAAGCCTACTTGGTTGACAGGAGCCTAGATTGGATGAGCAGTTAGATCTGGCTCCCATGCCTGTTTGAGAAAGTGGCTGAATGCAGCCTGACCAGCACAGGCTGGGACCTACATGAAGCTACCTGCTGGGACAGAGCCCCTAACAATGCATGGGGGATGAAATGCCTCTGCTGACCACCTAAGGTTGTGATTTGAATATTGCCCCTTGCCCATGGCCAGTAGGGAAAGCAGTGGTGGTATCTCTGCAAACTGAGCATGAGATTTGGAACTGGATCACCCACAAGGTAAAATCCCTGAGATACTCATAAACTACGGCTCAGAACTGAACACTCCAATGGACTCTGTTGAGGCAATTCTGAGACCACTCATAGGGAGACATGTGCAGGAGAAAAATCCCTCCAACTTCATGAAAATGTCCAGGCCTCCAAAAAAGAAAGAATTCATACCTGGGGAACTGGGAGATAACATTATCTTCCCCTTATCAAACATATTCTATTAACACAGAACTTCCCTGGGCAAAAAACAAAAAAGAAAGTGATATACCACTGATGAGAACAATATTTATTGCAAGCTTAGTTTTTTTCTATACATACACAACATCTAGAATTATAGGGATGAAGAATTGATGCATGTGAACAAAGCACTTTAAAATGTTTCCTCTAATTCCACTATGATTTCTTTTTAATTCATTAATTAATTTTTGGCTGTGGTGGATCTTCGTTGCTGTGAATGGGCTTTTTCTAGTTGTGGCGAGCAGGGGCCACCCCTCGTTGCAGTGCGCGGGCTTCTTATTGCAGTGGCTTCTCCCGTTGCGGAGCATGGGCTCTAGGTGCACAGGCTTCAGTAGTTGTGGCGCGCAGGCTCAGTACTTGTGGCACACAGGCTCTAGAGCGCAGGCTCAGGAGTTGTGGCGCACGGGCTTAGTTGCTCTGCAGCATGTGGGCTCTTCCCCGACCAGGGCTCGAACCCATGTCCTCCGCGCTGGCAGGCGGACTCTTAACCACTGCACCACCAGGGAAGCCCTCCACTATGACTTCTTATATAAACCAAGCACATTCATTTTGCCTGATGAATGGTAAGTTACATTTTTACCAAACAAGGAAACCAAGCTGTTTTGGGTTCTCAAACATATATATACTCCTAAAAAGTCTGTGCATTTATCATCATATAACTATGTACACAAAAACTATTCTTAGTTAATTGAATTTTATTCAAGCCACAATTTCTTAGGACGAATGTGCCATTTTTCAACATCAGTTTATTTGAAGCAACATCCCCATTTTCGTCTTTAAAATTCAGGTGACAGCCAATTTTGTCACTTCAAGTGAGAGTCCTTAAAACTCTTTTATTGCATCTGGTCATATTCATTCACAGTAAGATGAACAAATGAATAAACATCTGTTGTGAGATGTATTTAGTTAGTGCCTTTAAAGATAACTTATCTCAAATGGCCTTAACTTCTGGGTTTCTGATATTTTTCCTCTTCCCTCACAGCAGGCTCCATTCAGCCCTGAAGCAGGTGAGTTTCTTTTTCATTAGTGGTGCTGCTTTAGCCTCTCGGTATGACTGTCTTGCAATATAATTGATTTTCACAGCTATCGGCAGCATGGATATAATTGTGTGAAATTAAAATTTAGTTCAGAAACGTTTTCTTAAGTCACAGCATCCAAGTCGAACTGACGTTACTGAGAAAGGACCAAGATGAGATTTGAACTAGTCCATTAGGGGGCAGTCAAATACTGTTCACGTCCAAATGCTGCTCTAGCCCTGCTTTTGATGACTACCTTTTTCAAGGTTAGTAAATTATTTGAATAAGTAGCAACTGGTAGTTATCCAGTAGCATTCTCAACACTTCACGCTTTCAGTTTCCCATATAAGCCCATGTTTTTTGGTTTGCAATATTGTTCATAATTAGTCCATAAAAAACTTTTTTTTGGAGGGAGTTTGAAGCTGGTTGACAAGGACACCCAGTGAATAAATGGATGATAAAATACATGAAAAAAGTGATAATAAGACATGTTATCTTTACTTATCAATTAATGTCTGTAGCTTAAGATGGTTGTATCATTTATTCATTAGGCATGCAAGGGTGATCATGGCCAGAAGAGAAAAGACAATCATATAATTGTTAACTTTTCCCTTTGTTTAGATCTGGTCTAAGAATCTATCACAAATATTCATTTAAATTTAAGAAGCAATTTTTACTCTTACATAATTCTAAATGACTTTTCTTTGTTTATGATAAAGAGCCTTACTGCTTTAACTGTGTAATTTTAACTGCTTTAACTAATTTAACTCTAATTTTATTGTGAAAAAGAAAGAAGTTTTGTTAATATATATAGCAAATTATTATTATTTTTATAAGTAGGAATAAGATATCAAAGCATTGGTTAACATATCTAACTTTGAAAATAAATGATTTTAAATATAAATTATCAATTGAAAATAATATAAAATTAGAAAGTAAAAATTTCCAGGGAATTACAATTAAATATCAGATTGATACTATGGATTTTAAATATGACATTTACTTAGAAATTAAAAAAATCATGTTTAAAGTTTCTTTCCTTCTTTTTTTAAAGAACACCATTACACATTGTGGTAAATCTTAAAACATTATTTTAGTAATAGATATTTTTCTTCTCATAAAGATTTTGTTTTTCTAAGGCAAATCAATTAGATGCATTACCATAAGCAAAAGCAGTTAAAACTGGTTAACTATAGTTACAGTCTTGTACATTAAAGAATTTTTTAAGGGCATAGATAACCTCTATGAAGTGTGTTGAATCCAAGAACCTATTTTGTAACTGTCTGTCCTTAAAAATCAAAAAAAATTGAATATTATAAATGTGCATAGGGCATGAACTTCTGAGGGAAGAAGACCTTATATCAAGAGTAGACTGCTTTCGGGCTTCCCTGGTGGCACAGTGGTTGAGAATCTGCCTGCTAATGCAGGGCACACGGGTTCGAGCCCTGGTCTGGGAAGATCCCACATGCCGCGGAGCAACTGGGCACGCGAGCCACAATTACTGAGCCTGCGCGTCTGGAGCCTGTGCTCCGCAACAAGTGAGGCCGCGATAGTGAGAGGCCCGCGCACCGCGATGAAGAGTGGCCCCCACTTGCCGCAACTAGAGAAAGCCCTCGCACAGAAACAAAGACCCAACACAGCCAAAAATAAATAAATAAATAAATAAATAAAAGATTTAAAAAAAAAAGAATAGACTGCTTTCTACAACTGTATTACATGCAAAATGAGTTCATATATCGTTTCTCCTTAGATAACACTTTTCATGTAAGAAAGATTAAAATATAAGACAAAAATCATGTTACATGTATTAAAATATTTTAAAATAATCTGAAACAAAGTTTTAGTATTTCAAATTCAAACTAAAATTTAAATATTAAAAAATCTTTTATCTGTTAGAAGTTCTTAAATAACTGCTCATAAATACTGCATTTTATTTCAATATTTAAAATAGTCAGTTGACTTCATTTAATAAAATTAAACATTTTAAAAACCTAAAACGAATTTCTCAGAAAAGAAAAATAATTTTGAATTCTAACTTTAGTCTCAGAGGTTTATCAAAAGTTTTTAAGAAAGACTATGAACTTAAATACATTTTAAAATAATAATAATAAACCCAATGTGCCTTGGGTATGATGAATAGATTATTTACAAGTGTACATGCTCATAACAAAACAAGTCTATATTTTTCTTTAAAACCAGGGGAAGATTAAATTTTATTTTATTTTTCAGCTTTACAATAAAAATACTGCCAACTTGAAAATGAGCAGTTTGGCTAAAATGAAAAGTTTAAAAATAAAAAACAGAAAATAGAATTATATGAATAGGTAACTTTTGTCCATTTTTAATTATTTTATTTTACATAGGTTTGCTCTTAGGGAGAGATACTGATTTTTAGATTTGTCTTTGGCTTTGCAGTTCCCAGTTTAACTATGTTAACAATGAAACATAGCAACTAACAATTATATAAAATTTATGAACAGATTTCAACAGGTTGAAATTTCATAAGGCAAAATTTTAAGTTATTAATTGTCATACATTTTTTCAAATACTAAAAAAAATTTCTCCATTATAATTGATTTCTTCAACATTGTTTTTTAAAGCTATCTTATTACAATTTTAACAACATTTAAAGGCAAGTTTCCATGAAAAATTTGTTGCATCTAGAAATTGCTAGGATGGGACTATAGGCAACTAGTGATAATGACAATGCAAACTGGATGTCTGTTTATCAAACACTGCAATGAGTGTATCATAAATATGATAGAACCAAGTAGAAGTATTCTGTTCTTTCGGAATTGCACTCATTCAAGCAAGAAAGCAGTAGCCTTACCTTTGACATCCATCAGAACGATGAAATGAAGTAGAAGGAACATTGCAATCAATCTGCGGCTGAAGAGACGCTTAATACCAGAAAAATAACAATGGGTTCACAGCAATTGAGTTATTAGATGTATGCTCCTTAACCTCAGAAGGAGTTCTGATATAGTAACTTCAGTGCCTCCCCTGTGTCTGAGCATGCTCAACAGCTAGAACTTTACTGGCACGAGAGGAGACGGTCTTTGTCACTATGCAGCCTATCTTTTTCATTCTTTCTTTTTTGGTTTCATTTTATTTTAAATCTACAGTTGTATTCTTGGTCATTAATTCATTATAGTACGTACAGAGAGACATATATAAGACTCTGGTATTATTAGGTAAGAAACATTTTTAAAAATCACTCTAAAAATATGTTCCCCTTAGAGCATGTAGTACAATTTGCTCTTAATTTAAATCCAAACGTATACAGAAATTCTCAAATAGAAAGGGATATAGATTTACACTGAAAAGGTGATGAAACTCTTTTCAAGCATATTTTTCATGCAATAAAAAAGTGACAAAAAAACTACTCACTGGCAAATACATGAAGAACTCCTACTTCCATTCAAATGCACTTAAATGTTTTCAAATGACATACAGAAAGTAATAATTAAATATACAGCCCTGTGTTTAATAGTCACTTACTGTAAGACATTCACACAATATTTTAAAGTTCATTTACCTCCTCTATAATCATATTCTTTTTTTTTTTTTTAAACATCTTTATTGAAGTATAATTGCCTTACAATGGTGTGTTAGCTTCTGCTTTATAACAAAGTGAATCAGTTATACATATACAATATGTTCCCATTTCTCTTCCCTCTTGCATCTCCCTCCCTCATATTCTTTTTTTAAAATGGATAATTTTATTCTTGCTTTCAATCCCATGTTGCATACCTATTAGAAAATATTAATTATAATTCAGTTCTTACATCCTGAAAGCAGCTTTTAAAACAGCATAGTTAGTGCAAGTTAAAGTATAGAAAGGGACTTTGGTTGTAGGATTCAGTTGATCCTAGTGTAATGATAGTCTACAAAAGGACATTGTAGAATTTCGTTGTCTATGAAATTCTGAGAAATGTCTATGTAGACATATGAAACATTTTGTAGTTCTGATTTGGACATAGGATTTTGTAAGGGAATGATACAGATTCTCTTATATGTTGTTATTAATCATAATAACACTGAAACAACACTGAAAAACTATCCTGTGACAAATGGCTATTGTCATCACAAATCATAAGAGATGGGGTTTTCATTGCTCTTTCTTTCATTCCAGCCTTTGATAAAGATTCAAAGGGAATTTCAAATAGAAAATACTTTACTTATCACATAATGTAGTTAGTTCTTTTCTCTTTTAAGAAGTGAGCTAAATTCCCTAAGACTTTTTCCAGATACATTTAGATGTGTTCTCATCTTATTTTTTCAAACCAAAAGAGAGAGCAACAAAGAAAATAAAGGAAAAACAATGAAAAGAAGTATTTCAAGGTTTTTTCTTATATTTCAAGCACTTTTTTTTCTTCATTAACCTCGAGGTCTTTTTAGATAAAATTTGCCTTAGTTCATGTAAAAAAAATTCAGAGTGATCAGTTTTTCTTACATTTTGTGTTCTACTAACAAGATGATGGGTGCTAGTTTCTGGTACTGAAACTTTGAGCATGAATTTTTAAGTGCAATTAAATACCATGAATTGCCCATCACAAGTCTATTTGAAGTTTAAATATATACTCCATGAAAACACAATTTTTGGAGAAAGAAGAAATGTCAAGATTTCAAAGAACTTAATTTCGACTTCTTCGTGAATATTAAGCCTTAGAAACAGATTTAAATTGTTAAAAAGCTGAATCACCATCCCTTTGTGTTAAGCTTTTCAAAGTTAATCTCTGAAATATTAACATGAAAAATTCAGAACTCCATAATTATAAATAATAGTTAAGAACATGTTAGGCTCATTCATTATTGGTTTCCAAAGACAGAGAGTGCAAGTACTGAAACGTGTTTCATTTAATATGTTTTAACTTTGATTTACTTAGTATGAGTATCCAGCATTTTGAACTGAAACCCAAATGGTTGAAATGTACACAAGGATATAATATATGTATTTAAATAAGGGTGAATGGATTTACTCTTTCCTTGGAGACACAGTTGGCAAGGAAGCTCCAGAGAGTGTTTTCATGCAGAGCTGAGAGGAAGACTTGTACAAACTGATTCATCCCTGGATATTAACTTCAAATTTGCACAAATGTATTTTATTGATCCTTGCCTGAATCAGTTTATTCCTTCATTCCAATCTCCTGTGGGTAGCACTCATATTTTTGGCAATAACAGTATAAAAGCTCATATAAATATAGTATTTAATAAATAGCATAATTCAATATAATTCTCGCTAATTCAAGGGAATTTATTTACTGACAGGACTAATTACCTAGTTTAATAGTTGGGGGGTGGGGTTGGCAGAGAGGTAGGGGCATTTTCTTAGCCTCTACTGTAACTTTTATTCACATCTTAGAAGCCATTGTTACATATAAAGTTCTGAAATCCAGAACATAATTTAAATATGGTCAGAAAACCCTGATATTAACTCACTTTCAGAAGTGTGTGATTGTTTTTCATATAAGCTATAATTTACTATCTTGCTAAATCAGTATTTTCAATCAAGATATTTGCTAAACACTCACACTGTATAGGCTTGTTAAATGCCTCTTATTTCCACAGTCTCTAGTCTTTCATTCACAAAACCTATTCATTAGCTGTTTAGTATCACTTTCTGTTTTGAGGGAAAGGACATAGGATAGTCAATGAAGGAATTATATTAATAGATAAGATTTTTCCCCAAAAAGATAAATTATAGAATAATAAATATAAGAATCCCACGCTCATGATATTAGGCCAACAATGGCAATGTTCACTTGAATAGCCTCCATATACGAAGTTATAGTAAAACATTAGATATTCAGCTATACCAGCTAAGTATTTGTGATTATAATTATGTTAGCCTTTCTTCATGAGATTACATCATTAACTTGTCATTCAGTAAGACTGATATTTTGAGTAACTTTTTCAGCAATGGTAGCAGACTTATTTGCACTCTGTAGACAGAGCAAACCTAACTGAATCACATAATCTCATTAGCATAGAGTGTCAGTCAATTAAGCAAACCAGTCCTGATATAGGGTCCATTTTGAGAAGGGAAGTCTCAGTTAGGTGTTCTAACTCTGATATTTTACATTTAAAATAATTTAAGTCATGCTCCATTTATCTGGGAATTTCAACTCTTGGCAAGCTCAGTGATTAGGAGTATAGCTACAAACCCAGAGTAAAAAATATCACTGAGACATCCACTCCTGGCAGGATGGTAGATTAGATACTCTGAAAAGCCTTCTTGCTTGAAAATAACAGCTCCTGCATAAAACAATTTTCACTGCATTTCTGGAGTGTTAAAAATGAGAAGAATTAAGTCTAAAGGAAAAGCACAAGACAAAACAAAAACAAAATGCTGAAACAGCAATGCAGAACAGAAACAAGTAAACAGTAAACAAACATAAAAGGCAAGACGTGCCTGCAAACAAATGCAGATATCAACTTTTAGACCAACTTCCAGACCAAGCTTGTGTCGGTGGCAAGGTCTCAGGGCTCAGCCTCAGCCTCCTCAGAGGATTAAGCTGAGCAATGTCAAAGAGGCACCCTGTAGCACCGTGAAATAGACACATAAACTCTGTAGAAAACATCCTTAATTTAGTTCCTTAGGGTCTACCCAGATTAACATCAACCAAATATAGGCTCATTATCAAAGATCAACCAAGCACACTTGGGTGACACTTAGCAGAAATAAAAGCAATGGATTTAGAACCCCAAGAACTTCAAATATTGAAATTATCAGTTATGGAATATAAAATGTTTACAGGAAGAAACACATGGAATCACAAAAGTGAGTAAGAAATAAGAAACCATTCAAAAGAACCAAAGAGAATTTTTAGACACGAACAACATATTTGTGGAACTTAAGAACTCAATGGATGGGTAAAAGTAGTCATTAAGACATAGTTGAGAAAAAAAGTTGTAGATTGGAATAAAGAGGTAAAGAAATTATCCAGAATGTAGTACAGATAAACAGGGAATGAACAAAATTAAAGAAGAGTTAGGAGGAAAGAGTGAAAAGTTTCAACATACAGCTAATTAGAGTCCCAGAAGGAGTGAACTGTGAGAGTAAGGAAGAGAGAATATTTGGGGGAGATCATGACTAAGAATTTTCTAGAAATGATAAAATATAATATTTACAGATATAGGAAGAACAATTTCTAGTAGGCAGTGCAAATAAAAATAAATCCACATCTGGACATTTGGTGTTGAAATTGGGTAATATCAAATATACAGAGAAGGCTTTAAAGGAAAGCAGAGAGAAAAAACAGGTGAGCTACAAAGGTAAAACTAGAATACTAGCAGATTTCTCAGCAACAATGATGGAAGCCAGAATAGGTGCAATAGCATTTAAATTCTGGGAGAAAATGACTGGCAACTAAAAACTGTGTTCCTAGGAAAACTATATTTTAAAGGGAGCAAAAGATATATTAAAAAGTTAAGTAAGAACCCAAATGAAGGATAAAGATAAGAAGTTAAATGGCCTTTCAGGGAAGGGAACAATCTGAGATGCAAAGACCATTAGATGAAACCTGTGCTCTGCATATCTTGAACATAACGGATTGAGAGATTAAGAAGTCATGTCAGCTATTCTCACAGAGGTATTAAGATACTCTCAAGTCAGGCTGATGGCAGAAGGAAGTAAAGCAGATTCTTGTACCTGAGTGAGACTGAGAGAATACTGCCCACACAAACATGGCCAGACCAAAAAGAGGGTAGTTACTCAAAAAGCATATGAGAGCTATTATGGTACATTAGATTAGCATTGCTGATTATTCCACTTGCTGCCAAAGGATTATGCACTCCCACTTTTTGCCATGTGACTTGGCAGTACCTCTTATAGGTAGTGTATATTTCTCTGCTGCATCGACTTTTGCCTTTGTCGTGAGACTGATTTTGACCAATTAAATGTGACTAGATGTAGCATGTGCCACGTTCCAGCAGAGGCTTTAAATGTGCTTGTGTGGTGTGGCTTGGTTCCCCCCCACACTCCCTAGCCAGAACGAGAGTCACGTGCAGCATGCTTGAACCTGAGTCCAGCCAAGCCCAGAAGAGCCACAGAGGACCCACAGACCCGTGGGCAAGGCATACATGTTTATTGTTGTAAGCCACTGAGATTTCTGTTTTATTGCTGCTGTTTTGGTTGCCACAACAAACCCTGACTCAGACAGATGGATCTGGAAGTCATTGGTCCTGATCTTAGTTTTTCAGGACAAAAACTGAGGATATTGGGTTAGCAGCATGTGCTACGTATATTAAGTAAATTAGTGCACAAATTCCATTTTTATTTGAAGAAATTTTCTTCTTTTGGAATGTCTTTTGCATTATATATTATTTCCAAATTTCTTAGAGTAAATTATTCAGGTATTACTTGCAGAGGTGGCATTCCCTTCATTATTCACAAAATCATTCATAAAGTTACTAAGTTCTTTTGTTTTCCTGAAATTCTGTATAATATGACTGAGCTTAAATAAACAAACAGGTGCTATTTTCTAGTGCATGTGTACCGTGGTCTCTAATTGCCTTCATTTTAAAGCTTCAGGTAACATAAAATAAATTAGAACACTATTTGGTGAATGTTTGAATTTTCAGGTCTGTGTATTGAGTTTACCCTGAATGAACGTACCTTTATTTATAAAACACAATCATGTATATTGCTGGGTAATGATCTTTGATGTGAAGTGAAAAGCCACAAATCATTTTTATCTAAATTCTTCTCGCATTCATTATGCCAGCCCTTCGTTTTATAGGATCATAAAAACACAAACCTGGCACAGCCTACCAATGCCCTCAAATCAGCCCGAATGCTCGTGACGGCCATTATTCTCATCCTGTTCTCTTATTTCGTCTTTTGCTTGAGTATGAACACCGATCTGTGCACTGCTTCTTCATTCTATAATTTTACATTCTGACAGCTGGATGCAGTATCCAGAAAAGTGCCCAAATTGTTGGCCTTAGATGGGAGAGTGAGCGGAAGACCCTAAATAAGTAATAAACCGGTTAATTTCTGGATAGCAGAGTTAACGCTGTTCACCTTTGTGCAACTCTTTGTTAACTCATGATGGATATTTTCATTTCATTTGTGGACTTATTCATTCAACAAACCTTTATTGAGTTTACTTACGTTGGAGCTGAAGAGTGGGCGGCGCGTGGTCTTACAGAGGGTGGACTGAACAGGGCGGTGGGAGGATGCCCAATGCTCTCGTGGAACAGGGACAAGCTTAGGAAGTGCTTTTTAAGCCATGGGAAGAAATGTAGACTTTATGTGGCAGGAAAGGGAGAATTGTTGAGAAGTTTTAATCAAATAGAAGGGGGAGTGGGCTGGCCACTGTGTGGAGGGTATGTTGGAGAGGACACAGTCTGGAAGCAGGAGGACCCATTAGATCCACTGCAGTAGCCCAGGAAGGCACGGACCAAAGCAGAAGGAACAAAGAAGAGGAAACAAATCTAAGACATACTTAGGAGGTAAAATTGAAGGGATATGGTGAGCAATGGAAGGAAGGGAGAGAAAGATGCCTCAGGTGATTCTCAGATCTCTAAACTGAGCCACTGGGTAATAGACCCAGGAGGAGGAGTGTTTTATCAGAGACAATGTTGACTGAATATTTCCATGTGCTGAACTTGAGGGGCCTGAGGCACATCCAGATAGCAATGTCTAGCCAACAGTTGGAAACAGAAGTTAGAATTCAGGAAAGAGGTATGGTGTGGGAAACAAGGAGTTTCATTCATAGAATAATTACCTAAAATACTTCAAAATAAAGAGATTGAAAAACTACAATGAAAAAATTTTAATCATATAGTTGCTATATATATATATAAGAAGATATTCATTAGAAGCTTTACTTAAAAGTCATTAAAATTCTAAGGCACTAGAGCTACACACAGCTAATTTCAGATTACTATCTAATGAACATTCATTATAGGACCAGCATAGCTGATCTCCATTTGGGTGAACCAAAGTAAAAGATCTACAAAAAAAAAAATGACAATATCACAGAGAGTAGGTGAAGTAATTATATGTACACATGCATATTCCAAGCACATATGCAGAAAATCCGTTAGATCCTGTCAATACAATGGTACTGGATTTTAGAATGCATACTTAAGGCACATAAAGCTGACAAATGAATAGGAGTAAACACTAAACTTTGTGAAAATATCGAAAAGTTTTATGTTGTGGGATCTGATACAGCAGCTAACTTCAGAATCAAGTTGATGAATCCAAGTAAGTAGGGCCAAGCACAGGGCTAGATAAAGGCTAAAATCCTCTATTAAATCACAGAGCTGTCCCTGAGGCAGATGCATGTAAGGATGACTTCTCTAGGTATTTTAGGAGTCCCCTGAGCTCCGATGAGAACCAAGGGAGCTCAAAGAGACTCTGGAAGGCAGCCTGGATAGGAGCTGAGGTGAGAGAGAGAAAGAGAAGTGATTTCACTGGCTAGTGCCAACAGTGGCCTAAAGTTCTTACGTGAGTCACGCAGCATAGCAGGCTGCCTAGAGTCAATACTTTCTTCCTGTCCTCATGCCTCTGTAGGCTTAAGACATCTCCCATTCTTTTAGTCATATTTAACATATATATATGTGTGTGTGTATACACACACAGACACACATATGACGTAGGAAGATGGTAGAGAGAGGGGATGTCTCATCACAGTACAGTATTTGAAAAGCAAATAGGCCAAGAGGAAGGAACTAAGTAGTAGAACAATTGATAACAAGAACTTATGAAGTGAACATGTACACTGGAGAACAATGAAGAAAAATAGGCTAAAATAAAGAGATGGTTCCAAATGTCATAGCCATACTTAGAGTAAGCCCATGGAAGAAAAGGGAAAATCCAGAATTGTATACGGTATATACATTTTTTTCTTTTCTGCTCCGGAAAGCTCAGAGAGTGAAAAAGCTTCCAAAGATATGTTAATAATAATTACAGTTTTTGTTCATCTCACATCTGGTAGTGTTATTTTTCTATTCGAGACAGTTAATAACCAGTTATTCTGGAAGTCACACAACCATACCAGGCAGGATCATATACAGATAATTGTTAATAGAACAACAATCCAAGGCTCAGCAATAAACAGCAGTTTTCCCATGAGTGGCTTGGATGCTGATTTTTGAGGAAGGCCAAAGCTTACATCATCACAGACTACTATGACATTTACATGAACTGGTGCTCAAGAAATATTTAGCTCTCCTATAAAATTTCCCAAAAAAATTCCTATAAAATTTTCCAAGGAATTTTGACTTTCTTATAGCAGAGTTCTTTTGTCATTCCCTTATCTTTATGCTGTTCAATTTTTACCTTCAGTTTCTTGCTGTTGAAGTTTTTCACAAAAAATCTGAAACTCAAATTATAATTTTGTAACTATTGCCAAATGTAGCAATGAAGTCACCAGTGGATATAACAGATACATACAGGAAATCCCTAAAAAATTAAAACAGAATATGCAACTCTGTGTTTCTTATAAAATGGAGAT
Source organism: Balaenoptera musculus (assembly GCF_009873245.2). Classification (NCBI taxonomy): domain Eukaryota; kingdom Metazoa; phylum Chordata; class Mammalia; order Artiodactyla; family Balaenopteridae; genus Balaenoptera; species Balaenoptera musculus. The sequence continues at coordinate 8,478,257 of NC_045802.1, read as the reverse complement.
ATTTGATTTCTAAGACTTTCCCAGGACAGACCTCCGGATCCTAAATGAGCTCATGGTCTGAACAGAGCACTTTGTAAAACACTATCTTCCCAGGGGAAAATCACTTTTAACTCATTATTTTATTATACTCAGTGTAAACCAAAATGTTGTGTACAATAATAGGTATATATTTATATATTTTAAAAACTATACTGAGTTGTAGATTATATACAATAAAAATTTTTAAAAATATAGCCTACATACCAATTTTGTGTATGTATTTATATAAATTTTAGCTCTTACATTTAAGTTTAAAAGACCAGAAAATTGTTACAGTCTAGGATTATGGAGATGGACTGAATATGTTGGATGGTAAATATTATGGAGGGCTTTAATTTTTTTGGCATGAAGGCTTCGGGCTTGATGCAGCAGGTGACAGGAAGTCGTCTGTGGCCACTGAGCAGGAGAAGCATATGTGGGAAGGTATGTTTTGGGGAGACAGGTCAAGCAGTGGTGTGAACGAAGGAACAGAGTTAAGAGGGAGAGACCAGAAAATAGAAGAGCAATTTGGAAAAAAGATAAAATTAGATGTGTATCTCACATTGAACATAAGAATTAACTCCAAATGGATTAGAGCTCAAAAGGTAAAAGATGAAAGCACACAAGCACTAGAAGACAACATGGATGGATTCTTCTTTAAGGTGTAAGGAAAGACTTTCTAACTATGAATCAAAATGCAAAGGTGATAAAAGAAAAAAAAATATATGTATATGCTTACTACTGGTGCTTTCTCATGGGAACCCTCACTGTTGTTAGCTCATTTCCTACTAAAATGCTGGGTGATGTGTTGATGTGCTAGTCTTTCTGTTAAATTTATTGGGCCAGGGTTTCATTTATCTCCTGTGGCTCTATTAGAATGAGGAGCAGTTGCTCTGTGATCTCAGGTCTTCCTTTACTAGAAGTAGGGTATGAAAAACCACAACAGCAGAGTGCTCTGCTCTCAGAGGTCTTCCATCTCTTGCTTTTTTCTTCCAAGCAGCACTTTCTTCCTTTTCTCCGCCTCTGACTAGTCCTTGTATCATATTTAGGGGTTCACCTGTTAGACCCCTACATAATGGTGTAAAAGAAAAATTTAACCATTTCTCACATAAAATAATTCTGGAAAGTTGGTTGTCCAGGCTGGCTCGGTAGATTCGCTATGTCAACAAGGACTCATGCCACACCGAGAATAGGAGATGTAGTCTTTCATTCCAGGTGGAAACATGCAAATGAAAAAGCAGGGCTAAGTTACTAAGAAGGAAGGAGAGAGGGATGTTGCAATGGTCAACTTGCAATCTCTAAAGCACCCTTCCTTAGCTTGCAGGTCTTAGGAAACCTCTTTTAGGATGCTTTTTTTTTTATTTTTTTTATTTTTATTGGAGTATGGTTGCTTTACAATGTTGTGTTAGCCTCCACTGCACAACAAAATGAACCAGCCATACACATACAGATATCCCCTCCCTTCTGGACTTCCCTGCCATTTAGATTACCACAGTGTTAGGATGCTTTTTATATAGTAATTCATGTCTGTTCACTTTACCACTATATTCAATAGCAAAGACTATTACTTCATCATCATTTTATCCTGAGTTCTTAACACAGTCCTTGTCATATACATATGTATAATATGTTGAATTATATTGCTTGAACAACTCCTGCCACTTCTACCTATGGCTTTATCGTATCATTGGAAATTATAGTCCCTAAATTAAATAGAAAGAGCTTTTCTAAGGAGGGAAGGGTTTACTGTATTTGTTAAAGAGCTCATTTACCTGAAGAAGAGACTCTGTGATCTAAACGGCTGACGGTCCATGCTTGCCCAGTAAAGTCTCCATTAACTGTGAAGTGGGGACTTCACAGAGAGACATGTGAGGTGCCATATCGTTCTCCCTCACTCCCACTCTTCTGCCTGAGGGCCCCATCTGCACTTTGGATAGGTGAATTCTTCCCATAAATGTTGACCCATGTTTCTAGCTTCTACTGGTGCATCAGTTTTATACCTTGTTCTTGTTTTCATGACTATTTTAAAGACAGGTTGGCAGGAGGCAAATCAGGGGCCACTAGCTGGGTTCTATTTTATTACAGAGATCCCACATTATAGAATTTCCATGGGAACTGTCTTGTCAAAAAATCTTGCCAAAACTTCAGATTCTTAATGTATAACAGGATCTTGCAATAGTTGCATTCGCAACAATAGTATCTGTAAAATACATGTCTTTCCATTGAGTCAATAGACCCATTGATTTTCATTATAAAACCAAAAATATATTTCTCTAGAAAACATTTGGCCCTAAAATATCAGGAAAACCATGTTTCATGATACAGCATATCCTTTAATTTATATAAAGAAAGATTTTGCAGTTCCAGTAAAATAAATAAATGCAAATAAACTCTAATAATATATATATTTTAAATATACACAATTCTTTTTCTTGTTTTGCTTAAAGCTCTAAATGGTAAACAATATGAAGTTTACACTTTTGCTAAATTAGAAAGTTGCAGCTTTGTAAAACTCTTTCTCCAATATTTTAAAGCAGAATATATTTCATCTCCTTGGTTTGCATTCTCAGACATGTTTTGTGTCCCTTTCAGAAGCCGCTGCTAACAGAACACTACAGAAATAGAGGAGGATATGTGTATGTAGTATGTGTGTATGTATGAGAGAGAGAGACAGAGAGATAGAGAGACAGAGAGAGAGAGAGCGCGAGAAGGAGAAGGAGGAGGAGGAGGAGAGTGAAAGGGAGGGGGAGGGGAGAGAGAGAAATCCTCTGAGTCTGAAAAAACTGAAAGAGCAAAATAGTGTTAACAATCCAGAAAGTCTGGCCATTGAATAAACCAGAAAACCTCATTTGCTGAAACAAACACTGAGACTCTGATAAGTCTGCGGAGTCTGTCTTTAGCATATGTTGAAGTAGTTATGTAGCTTAAAAACTGTCTAAGTACTAATTTTAGCAAATTGAATCTGTTGGATTTTATAACAGGCACCAATTATGTATTTGAATAATTATATATTCAATTATATTGAATAACTGAACACTTCATTTAATGTGTCTTTTAGGAATATAAACAGGTTGACATTCCATAAATACATCAACTTTTGCTTAGGATTTTTCACTACATGAAACTCTGAACTCAGAACATGATCACGTATTGTATAATATTTGTTGGAGAAACATGTTGGATTACTTTGGATTTGGCAAATCTCCAGCCCATGGCCAAATCTGGCCTCAACTCTAGTTCATCTGAATCTTGACAAATATCCCCTGTGTGAGTGTGGGCCTCACAGCAGCTTCTGCAGCCCTCAGGGCAATTTTATTGCTGGGATTATTCAAATCTGAGAAGGGTCTGTGAAGATTTAATGATGCTTTGGGAGACCAACGCACTGCAGATTTTAACTCAACAAAATGTTGAAGGACAGAAGGTTCAGCTTCCAGGTAACAGCACCTTAGACAGCACAGCTTTAGAGAATAGCAGTTCACCCTGGACTCCTTCTGGTCCAGAAACCACAGGGCTTCTCCTTTGCTGCTGCTGTTGTTGTTGTTGTTTATTCCTTCCTTCTTCCTCCCCCTCTTCCTTTTTAGCATTGGTCCAGGTGCAGAGGAGACTCTCAGTAAACATTTGCTGATTGTGTAAAGGGGGGATATTTCCTTCAATCTTTCTCTTTAATCTCTGTGTTTCTCACCACCTCTCATCGCCTTCTTTTTCACTGTTTCCTTCATTTAAATTAATACAACGTGGAGCTCAAATACATTTAGATTCCAATGGTTTTAGTTCCATAAAAGAATTTATTTGCTGAAAAGAATTTTAGGATTTATGTACTCCATGAGTAAATTGATAAACTGACTGTTTCATAGTTCTCAGAATAGAAAAAGAGATTATTTTTAAATCTTGGTTGATTTCTCTCTTTGACATTATAAGTTATTGAGAGAAAAAAATTATTTTATTGCTCTTAACTACTTGATGAACTAACTAAACATCATTATTAGAAAAGCACCAAAAACGATTTTAAGATAGCAGCATTGAAGTAAGCAAAACTTTTGCTTTGCTTCTTTTCCCAAGTTACTAGGCTCTAAAAGGTTTACTTTAAACACTCAGGATCATTGTTTTTAAGCTTAACCATGTTACATAAATCAAGAACAGGTATGTCCTAATGAAAAGATACTTAATTACGATTAGAAAAAATGCTTTGACACAAGTATTATCTTAGAATATTTCTCCTTTGAGGTGTCTTCCCTATAGGTCATTTCCTAACTTGAGATGGTACATGTGTGCCACACAGCGGACTGGGACTCCCTTGGGAGGTCACTGCAAATGGGGTAGGAGTGATGACTGGGCTGGGGCTGAAGCTGGGAATGGAGGATCCCTGGAGTTGAATTACTGATGGAGACAAAGCAGAGCTGGGAAAGCCTGTAACCCTGTTTTCCTTTGGCCACTTCCTGCTTCCTTGACTCCAGCCACTCAGTCTACCTTAATGCTTTTCAAATGCATCCATGATTTTTCACCTACAACCTCTGCTCACATACTGTTCTCCCTGTCTGTAGTGGTTGCCTAGGAGTCTATGTTTGTCCAAATACATATAATGTGTCCTTCAAGACCTGATAAAAGTCCCACTGCCTTCTCATCAAAACTCTTCCAAATTTCCCAGCTCACAGAGACTTCTCCCTCTTCTCAAATTCTGAGGCAGTTTTTGTTCACAATATATAATTTATTGCTGCCTATATAGTGTGGTGACATTATTTGCTCTTTTGGGTATATGTTCTCATTCCTCTTCTAAGTTCTAAGCTCTTCAATGGCAGAGACCTTGATGTCCATGGTGCATCAAAGTGACTCGGTTATAGTAATTCCTCCGTAATTACCTGCTCACTGTAATATAAAAGGTCTGATCTCAAGTTTGAAGAATAAAAGTGGGAGACTTTCCCCTACTCCTGGGAGCTTTGTTCTTATGAGCAGTAAATGAGATAATACATTTCAACCATGGTTTATTAGCCTTGTTATTTTATGACCTCCTCAAATACTGGCTTTTATGATATGAGAAACGCCTGACTTTTCAATTCGGTTTTAACTTCATCCCTTTTCTAATTAGTAATTCAGTTATGTGACAATAAATATAATAATTGATAATATTTCACTTCCATAGGCCACTTTATACTTTGCAAAGTGTCTTTACAGACCTTGTTTAATCTTCCTAACAACTCTGAAATAGGCAGGATTAATATTTTTCACCCCATTTTTTTATCAGGTGACAAATTCAGGCTGACAGTTCAAATGGCTTCCTCAAGGTCACTTCAGCACTGCCCATGTATCTCAGCTCCTTGTCTAATGCACTTGCCCCACTTTAAAGATTCACGTTTATGATTATTTCCCAATGGTGGTGAGAAAAGACGCATGACTTCCGTTTGCTCTGTCAGCTTGGTAGAATTGAAATCTCAAGCTTCTTTTGTGGCTGAGTTAACCTAGAGCAATAAAACTCTGGGAAATAGGGTGATGCTGTCCAAACCCATAGCAGTTCAAGTTGAAGCAGAAAGCCAACTTAGCCATTTTTAATGAGGAAAATGATTGCCAGGATGTTGACAGGGAATATCAGCACATTTTCTCTCCTAGTAGTGAAGCCTGTTTTGGAAACCAAATACCAATCCATTCTATCTGAATAGAGATTTTTATAGTTACCAAAGCACTTTAAAATACCTATTCCCAGTTGATCCCCCCATCATCCTTCAGTGTGAAGCAGAACAGATATGATTATCCCCCTTCTCATTCTATAGCAGGAAATGGGGTTGCTGGCAGGCTCCCTGAGGGGAGAAGTCCTACAGACCTTCCTTAAGACCACCCAACAGTGGGGCTCTGGGGAAGGGACACACAAGGGCAGGGAACCTTAAGCGTATTGTGGACTTTCTTGTAATTAATTATTGTTCTTCCCCAAACCCTTCACTTTCCCTTGTGACTAGTTGTAAAATAATTGTGAAACAAAAAAGGAGTTCTTTGAAAAAGAGGATGAATGGGTAAGGCAGGCACTGCTGAAATTGAGATCAGGACAAACCTTTTGTGAAATAATAGGAGATAAATATCTGTTGGCTTCTGCCCCTGGTTCCTGATAATGTTTGTTCCTCGACGCTGGTTCCTGACACAAAGCTCCTGGATCCCTTGTAATTTCCTCGTGATAGGAATGTCTTTTGTTCTAATGAGGTGACTTTTGATGGATTCCTGGATTGGGGCTGGTCACCAGAAAGACCAAGCCATGATCAGAAGCTTGGAACTTTCAGGCCCACCTCCCATTCTCGGGAGAGGCGAGAGGGGCTGGCAATTGAGTAAATAAATGATCAAACCTTCATAAAAAAATCCCTAAGAGTGCAGAGTTCAGAGAAACTTCCAGGTTGGTGAACACATCTACAAGCTGGGGAAAGATGTACTACAACTCTATAGGGACAGAAGCTCCTGTGCTCAGGACCCTTCCAGACCTCGCCCTATGTAACACTTCTCTCCCGCTGTTCATTTGTAGCCACTGAAATATCCTTTGTAATAAATCAGCAGTAGTAAGTAAACTGTTTTCCTGAGTTCTGTGAGCTGCTTTAGCATATTACTGAACGCGAGGAGAGGGTCATGGGAATCTCTAATTTTAGCCAAGAAGGACATAAATGGTGGGCAACCTGAGGACTCAACCCTTGTGATGGGCATCTGAAGGAGGGGGCAGTCTTGTGGGGCCTGTGATAACTCTGTTTAGTGTTAGAAATGAATGGAATTGTAGGACACCCAGCTGGTATGGGAAAATCGGTGGGTGTGGGAACAAAGGCCCGCACCTGGTGTATTATGAACGTGAGAACTGAGGAAAACTGTGTGCTTTTCATAGACACCTTTGTGCCCCTTTCTCAGAAATCAAACAGCTCATTTAGAAGCAAGATCGCAAGCTTGGCTTCAGGCTTTAAAATTGGCTGACTTGTTTACAAACCACCTGGGGGTAGGAATGGGGATGGCAAGGACCCAGGAAACATGCTAAGTGTCAAGCTCAGAGAAAATTTTGCTAAATTAAGGATATATTTGATTCTAGCTTATTCTTAATATTGAAAAATTAAAATAGAAATATTTTAGCCCAAATATTCTCACAGGTAATTGGTCTCCATTGAGAGTATCTTTCTTTTTCATACATATTTTAAAATTGAGGTATAACTGACGTATAACATAATATTAGTTTCAGGTGTACAACATAACAATTTGATATTTGTATATATTGTGAAACTATCACCACAATAAGTCTAGTTATCCCTCACCATGTATAGTTACAAAATTTTTTTTTCCTGTGATAAAAACTTTAAAGGTTTACTGTCTCAGCAGCTTGCAAATATACAACACAGTATTATTAACCATAGTCATCACAGTGTACATGTCCATGACTTATTTATTTTATAACTGGAGATTTGTACCTTTTGACACCTTTACCCATTTCAACCCTTACTCCCTCCCTGTCTCTGGCAACTACCAATCTGTTTTCTGTATCTATGAGCTCGGTTTCTTTGTTTTTGTTTTAAACTTCACATATTAGTGAGATTATACGGTATTTGCCTCTGTCTGACTTACTTCATTTAGCATAATACCTTCAAGATCCATCCATGTTGTAAAAATTGGCAAGATTTCATTCTTTTTATGGATGAATATATTCCATTTTGTATATACATATATACCACATTTTCTTTATTCATTTATCCATTGGTGGTCACTTAGGTTCTTTCCATGTCTTGGCTATTGTAAGTAAAACTGCAGTGGACATGGGGGTGCAAATAACTTTTTGAATTATTGTTTTCTTTGAATAAATGCCCCGATGTGAATTGCTGGATTACGTGGTAGTTCTATTTTTAATTTTTTGAGGAAACTCCATGCTGTTTTCCATAGTGGTTGCACCAATTTACATTCCCACCAACAGTGCACAAAAGTTCCTTTTTCTTCACATTCTCCCTAACACTTGTCATTTCTTGTCTTTTTTATAGTAGTCATTTTAATAGGTGTGAGGTGATATTTCATTGTGGTTTTTGATTTGCATTTCCTTGAAGATTAGTGATGTTGAGCATCTTTTTACATACGTGTTGGTCATTTGAATGTCCTCTTTGGAAAAATGTCTATACAGATCCTCTGCCCATTTTTTTTTTTTTTAATTTTTATTTATTTATTTATTTTTGGCTGTGTTGGGTCTTCGTTTCTGTGCGAGGGCTTTCCCCAGTTGCAGCAAGCGGGGGCCACACCTCATCGCGGTGCGCGGGCCTCTCACCATCGCGGCCTCTCCCGTTGCGGAGCACAGGCTCCAGACGTGCAGGCTCAGCAGTTATGGCTCACGGGCCCAGCTGCTCCGCGGCACGTGGGATCCTCCCAGACCAGGGCTCGAACCCGTGTCCCCTGCATTGGCAGGCAGACTCTCAACCACTGTGCCACCAGGGAACCCCATCTGCCCATTTCTTAATCGAATTTTTTTTCCTATTGAGTTGAAGGAGTTCTTTATATATTTTGGATATTAGCCCCTTATTAGATATAGGATTTGCAAATACTTGCAAATATGCAAATGTTGATTCTTCCAATCCAAGAACACGGTATATCTCTCCAACTATTTGTATCATCTTTAATTTCTTTCATCAGTGTCTTATAATTTTCTGCATACAGGTCTTTTGTCTCCTTAGGTAGGTTTATTCCTAGATATTTTATTCTTTTTGTTGCAATGGTAAATGGGAGTGTTTCCTTAATTTCACTTTCAGATTTTTCATCATTAGTGTATAGGGATGCTAGAGATTTCTGTGCATTAATGTTGTATCCTGCTACTTTACCAAATTCATTGATTAGCTCTAGTAGTTTTCTGGTAGCATCTTTAGGATTCTCTATATATAGTATCATGTCATCTGCAAACAGTGACAGCTTTACTTCTTCTTTTCTGATTTGGATTCCTTTTATTTCTTTTTCTTCTCTGATTGCTGTGGCTAACACTTCCAAAACTATGTTGAATAATAGTGGTGAGAGTGGGCAACCTTGTGTTGTTCCTGATCTTAGTGGAAATGGTTTCAGTTTTTCACCATTGAGGACAATGTTGGCTGTGGGTTGGTCATATATGGCCTTTATTATGTTGAGGAAAGTTCCCTCTATGCCTACTTTCTGCAGGGCTTTTATCATAAATGGGTGTTGAATTTTGTCGAAAGCTTTCTCTGCATCTATTGAGATGATCATATGGTTTTTCTCCTTTAAATTGTTAATATGGTGTATCACATTGATTGATTTGCGTATATTGAAGAATCCTTGCATTCCTGGGATAAACCCCACTTGATCATCGTGTATGATCCTTTTAATGTGTTGTTGGATTCTGTTTGCTAGTATTTTGTTGAGGATTTTTGCATCTATGTTCATCAGTGATATTGGCCTGTAGTTTTCTTTCTTTGTGACATCTTTGTCTGGTTTTGGTATCAGGGTGATGGTGGCCTTGTAGAATGAGTTTGGGAGTGTTCCTCCCTTTGCTATGTTTTGGAAGAGTTTCAGAAGGACAGGTGACAGCTCTTCTCTAAATGTTTGATAGAATTCGCTTGTGAAGCCATCTGGCCCTGGGCTTTTGTTTGTTGGAAGATTTTTAATCACAGTTTCAATTTCAGTGCTTGTGATTGGTCTGTTCATATTTTCTATTTCTTCCTGGTTCAGTCTCAGCAGGCTGTGCATTTCTAAGAATTTGTCCATTTCTTCCAGGTTGTCCATTTTATTGGCATGGAGTTGCTTGTAGTAATCTCTCATGATCCTTTGTAATTCTGCAGTGTCAGTTGTTACATCTCCTTCTTCATTTCTAATTCTGTTGATTTGAGTCTTCTCTTTTTTTTTCTTGATGAGTCTGGCTAATGGTTTATCAATTTTGTTTATCTTCTCAAAGAACTAGCTTTTAGTTTTACTGATCTTTGCTACCACTTCCTTCATTTCTTTTTCATTTATTTCTGATCTGATCTCTATGATTTCTTTCCTTCTGCTAACTTTGGGGTTTTTTTGTTCTCTAATTCCTTTTGGTGTAAGGTTAGGTTGTTTGAGATGTTTCTTGTTTCTTAAGGCAGGATTGTATTGCTATAAACTTCCCTCTTAGAACTGCTTTTGCTGCATCCCATAGGTTTTGGGTTGTCGTGTTTTCATTGTCATTTGTTTCTAAGTATTTTTTGATTTCCTCTCTGATTTCATCAGTGATCTCTTGGTTATTAAGTAGTGTATTGTTTAGCCTCCATGTGTTTGTATATTTTACAGATTTTTTTCCTGTAATTGATATCTAGTCTCATAGCGTTGTGGTTGGAAAAGATACTTGAAAGGATTTCAATTTTCTTGAATTTACCAAGGCTTGATTTGTGACCCAAGATATGATCTATCATGGAGAATGTTCCATGAGCACTTGAGAAGAAGGTGGATTCTGTTGTTTTTGGATGGAATGTCCTATAAATATCAATTAATTCCATCTTGTTTAATGTGTCATTTAAAGCTTGTGTTTCCTTATTTATTTTCATTTTGGATGATCTGTCCATTGGTGAAAGTGGGGTGTTAAAGTCCCCTACTATGATTGTGTTACTGTCGATTTCCCCTTTTATGGCTGTTAGCATTTGCCTGATGTATTGAGATGCTCCTATGTTGGGTGCATAAATATTTACAATTATTGTATCTTCTTCTTGGATTGATCCCTTGATCATTATGTAGTGTCCTTCTTTGTCTCTTGTAATAGTCTTTGTTTTAAAGTCTATTTTGTCTGATATGAGAATTGCTACTCCAGCTTTCTTTTGATATCCATTTGCATGGAATATCTTTTTCCAACCCCTCACTTTCAGTCTGTATGTGTCCCTAGGTCTGAAGTGGGTCTCTTGTAGACAGCATATATATGGGTCTTGTTTTTGTATCCATTCAGCCAGTCTGTGTCTTTTGGTGGGAGCATTTAATCCATTTACATTTAAGGTAATTATCGATATGTATGTTCCTATTCCCATTTTCTTAAATGTTTGGGTTTGTTATTGTAGGTCTTTCCCTTCTCTTGTGTTTCCTGCCTAGAGAAGTTCCTTTAGCATTTGTTGTAAAGCTGGTTTGGTGGTGCTGAATTTTCTTACCTTTTGCTTGTCTGTAAAGGTTTTAATTTCTCTGTCAAATCTGAATGAGGTCCTTGCTGGGTAGAGTTATCTTGGTTGTAGGTTTTTCTCCTTCATCACTTTAAATACGTCCTGCCACTCCCTTCTGGCTTGCAGAGTTTCTGCTGAAAGATCAGCTGTTAACCTTATGGGGATTCCCTTGTATGTTATTTGTTGCCTTTCCCTTGCTGCTTTTAATATTTGTTCTTTGTATTTAATTTTTGATAGTTTGATTAATATGTGTCTTGGCGTGTTTCTCCTTGGATTTATCCTGTATGGGACTCTCTGTGCTTCCTGGACTTGATTAACTATTTCCTTTCCCGTATTAGGGAAGTTTTCAACTATAATCTCTTCAAATATTTTCTCACTCCCTTTCTTTTTCTCTTCTTCTTCTGGGACCCCTATAATTCGAATGTTGGTGCATTTAATGTTGTCCCAGAGGTCTCTGAGACTGTCCTCATTTCTTTTCATTCTTTTTTCTTTATTCTGCTCTGCAGTAGTTATTTCTACTATTTTATCTTCTAGGTCACTTTTCCGTTCTTCTGCCTCAGTTATTCTGCTATTGATCCCTTCTAGAGAATTTTTAATTTCATTTATCTTGCTGTTCCTCACTGTTTGTTTGCTCTTTAGTTCTTCTAGGTCCTTGTTAAACGTTTCTTGTATTTTCTCCATTCTGTTTCCAAGATTTTGGATCATCTTTACTATCATTATTCTGAATTCTTTTTCAGGTAGACTGCCTATTTCCTCTTCATTTGTTAGGTCTGGTGGGTTACTGCCTTGCTCCTTCATCTGCTGTTTGTTTCTCTGTCTTCTCATTTTGCTTAACTTACTGTGTTTGGGGTCTCCTTTTCACAGGCTGCAGGTTCGTAGTTCCCGTTGTTTTTGCTGTCTGTCCCCAGTGGCTAAGGTTGGTTCAGTGGGTTGTGTAGGCTTCCTGGTGGAGGGGACTAGTGCCTGTGTTCTGGTGGATGAGGCTGGATCTTGTCTTTCTGGTGGGCAGGTCCGCGTCCGGTGGTGTGTTTCGGGGGGGTCTGTGGCTTTATTATGATTTTAGACAGCCTCTCTGCTAATGGGTGGGGTTGTGTTCCTGTCTTGCTAGTTGTTTGGCATAGGGTGTCCAGCACTGTAGCTTCCTGGTCGTTGAGTGAAGCTGGGTCTTGGCGTTGAGATGGAGATCTCTGGGAGATTTTCGCCGTTTGATATTACCTGGAGCTGGGAGGTCTCTTGTGGACCAGTGTCCTGAATTTGGCTCTCCCACCTCAGAGGCACAGCCCTGACGCCTGGCTGGAGCACCAAGAACCTGTCATCCACACGGCTCAGAATAAAAGGGAGGAAAAAAAGAAAGAAAGAAAGAAGATAAAGTAAAATAAAATAAAGTAAAATCAAGTTTTTAAATAAAAAATAATTATTTAAAAAAAATTTTTTTGAATAAAAAAAAAGGAAGAAAGAAAGAAGAGAGCAACCAAACCAAAAAAAAATCCACCAATGATAACAAGTGCTAAAAACTATATTAAACAAAACAAAACAAAACAAAAACAAAAACGGACAGACAGAACCCTAGGACAAATGCTAAAAGCAAAGCTATACAGACAAAATCACACACAGAAGAATACACATACACACTCACAAAGAGAAAAAGGGAAAAATATATATATATAACGTTGCTCCTAAAGTCCACCTCTTCAATTTGGAAGGATTCATTGTCTATTCAGGTGTTCCACAGATGCAGGGTACATCAAGTTGACTGTGGAGATTTAATCCGCTGCTCCTGAGGCTGTTGGGAGAGATTTCCCCTTCTCTTCTTTGTTCACACAGCTCCCGGGGTTCAGCTTTTGATTTGGCCCCGCCTCTGTGTGTAGGTCGCCTGAGGGCGTCTGTTTCCCGCCCAGACAGAACGGGGTTAAAGGAGCAGCTGATTCGGGGGCTCTGGCTCACCCAGGCCGCGGGGAGGGAGCGGTACGGAGGAGGCGGGGCGAGCCTGCGGCGGCAGAGACCGGCGTGACGTTGCAGCAGCCTGAGGCGCCGTGCGTTCTCCTGGGGAAGTTGTCCCTGGATCACGGGAGCCTGGCCGTGGCGGGCTGCACTGGCTCCCGGGAGGGGCGGTGTGGAGAGTGACCTGTGCTCACACGCAGGCTTCTTGGTGGCGGCAGCAGCAGCCTTAGCGTCTTATGCCCGTCTCTGGGGTCCGCGCTGATCACCGTGGCTCATGCCTGTCTCTGGAGCTCCTTTAAGCGGTGCTCTGAATCCCCTCTCCTCGCGCACCAGGAAACAAAGAGGCAAGAAAAAGTCTCTTGCCTGTTCGGCAGCTGCAGACTTTTTCCCGGACTCCCTCCCAGCTAGCCATGGCGCACTGGCCCCTTCAGGCTGTGTCCACGCAGCCAACCCCAGTCCTCTCCCTGGGATCCTACCTCCGAAGCCCGAGCCTCAGCTCCCAGCCCCCACCCGCCCCGGCGGGTGAGCAGACAAGCCTCTTGGGCTGGAGAGTGCTCCTCGGCACCGATCCTCTGTGCGGGAATCTCTCTGCTTTGCCCTCTGCACCCCTGTGGCCGCACTCTCCTCCATGGCTCCGAAGCTTCCCCTCTGCCCACCCCCTATCTCTACCAGTGAAGGGGCTTCCTAGTGTGTGGAAACCTTTCCTCCTTCACAGCTCCCTCCCAGAGGTGCAGGTCCCGTCCCTATTCTTTTGTCTCTGTTTTTTCTTTTTTCTTTTGCCCTACCCAGGTATGTGGGGGGTTTCTTGCCTTTTGGGAGGTCTGAGGTCTTCTGCCAGCATTCAGTAGGTGCTCTGTAGGAGCTGTTCCACATGTAGATGTATTTCTGATGTATTTGTGGGGAGGAAGGTGATCTCCACGTCTTACTCTTCCACCATCTTGAAGCTCCCTCCTCATTTAATCTTAATTGCCTCTTTAAATGTCCTATCTCCAAATACTGTCACATTCTGAGGGACTGGGGGTTAAGACCTCAATATACGAATTTTGGGGAGGAGGGGCATGCAATTCAGCCCATAAGAGCAGCAAAGAGAGGAGGCACACACTGCCATGCTGTGTTTTGTAGGAGTGATGTCTTCTCTTCCTTGCATGGCTACCTAGTCCCTGGTGTGGTCTCTGACCCTTCCAGGGTCTAAGTGGAAGCCACGGAAAAAACAGGAGAAGCAGGAAAGGACTTACTTGGTTTGTACCACTCTAACCAGGCTTTGGCTCTTTCTTTGGCAGATATTTAAATCTGATTCTCTGGGCTTGGTGGCAAATGAGCAAAGCTGATTCTTTTTCTTGGGGTGCAGCTCTGTGGCTTTCAGAAGTCCTGACTGGCAACACTTGGCCACGGTTGCTGGACAGTCTCCTGGCTGGTCACTTGGGGTTCCTCCACTGGCTTCTGAGAACTTTGCGGGGGGCCACTCCTCCTGGCTGTCTTCTGGTGCAATAGTTAAAATGGACCCAGACTGGCTTTCTCTCCAGAGTGGCCCATGTTGGCTCCAGAGGAAATACATTCTTGTTTTCTTTTTCTCTGGCTGCCATGGTTTTTAACTTCAATTACCGGAGTAGTCACTTGTGATCTCACCATATCCACAGCTGAAGCAGCTGTTGTGAGGACACCAGTGGTTTGCTAGGGAGGCTGCCCTCCATGGTTGTGAAAGGTGTTGAGCCTCAGGGAGCCCGAGCACCGCTGGGCTCCACAGAGAGGCCAGGAGAAGAAAACGCCCCAGAAAAAGGTGCCACTTGTGGACACCTATTTTCAGAGTAACCAGGCCTCTGCTCAGAGACTCTTACAGTAGAAACAATACAACCAGTCTGTGATTTCACACCACTGAGAACCTCATGCCGTGACTCATGGAAATGGTTATGTAAGGTCCCTGGTTCTCTTTCTTCTAATTATAGAGGTTCAAATTCGGTTCATGGGGCCGTGTAGCAGTAGACACCTCACCACCCCTACCCATGGGGTGAGGAAGACCATGGGGTGGGGAGATCAGGGGAGGGAGCTGCATCTCCACCCTCCCCTCAAGCCCCTACTTACACTAAACCTCTCTCTCCTTTCCAGTCACACAATGAAAACCATGTGCACAAATGGATGTAAAACAAAGAAGGTTGTCTGTCCTGCTCAGCCAGAAAATGTCTGGTTATAACTGGAAATAAATTAAACTGTTCCAAATGTGGTTTCAACACCACAATCATTATTATTTTTAGCTAATATTTTAAAGCTCTTTCTATACAAAAATGATGTTCAAACTACTTTTTACTACTACTTTTTAACTATATTAATCCTCACAACAATCTCATGAAGTGAATACTACAGACGTGTAGCAAAGAATATTACACAACTATTAAAAAGCATGTTAAAAAAAGAAACTTAAGGATATGGAAAATGCTCACAGAGCAAACTGAATGGAAAAAGAAAGTTAAATAATTTAGATAGTATGATCCCAATTTTTTTTAATGAAAATTATACATGCATAGGAGAAAAACTGGAAACTGAAATTATAATCTCAGTGGGTGATGGAATTATAAATTATTTTATTTTCTTCTATTATACATTTCTGTATTTTTCAATTTTTTTCACAATTAGCATGTATTACTTTTATAATCAGAGAACTGTTTCTCAAGAAAGATATGTCTGTCAGCAGTGTGGAAGATGGTTAGGACAGGGCAATGATGGTTCCAACAGAAACTAATATTTATGAAGCTCTTGTTATGTACCAGGCATGATATTAAATATTTATATTACTTAAAGTGATTTCCACAGTAACTTTATGAGGTGGTTACTATTATTGCCCACATTTTATAGATGAAGAAACTGAAGCACAGAGAGGTCAAGTTGCTTGAGGTAGGCAGAGCCAGCATCCAAAGTCAGCCCTGGGTCTGTGTTCAATCCTTGAGCACATTCCTGGCTACTGGGGCACAGCCATTAGGCACCTAATGCTACAGTCCAGAAGGAGCTTGTTATCATTGGTGGCTCTTCAAAGGATGGATTTATACAGCCCCCGTGCTAAGTGTTCTAGCCTGCCATCAAAGGAAGGCCCAGAAGGCACCGATGAAGGGATCTTGGCTGACATTCCCGACAATACTCCCCGGACGACACGGTTCTGGAAATGGTCAGAAGAAAAATCCATTTGGGGGAGCAAATTGCCAAGAAGAAGCTAAAGGGCATTTAACTAGATATTAGTTCAGAGAGTAAACCTTGGAACCAATTGAGGTGGCCGACCTGCTGGACACTGATCTGCAAACCTGAACCCACCGAACTCGCTCTTCCCTCAGACTTTTCCACAGGCTGTTCCTCTTCACAGAATGCGCTTTCCCCAGATCTTGGTGGAGTTAGAGCTCTCACTTCACTCAGGTCCAGGCTCAGAGAGGCCCCGCTGACTAGGTTACCCAAAATATCCAACTCCATCCTGCTACCTCCCGCCACTCTGCTTTCCCTCTTAGCCCTTTCTCCACCCACAATCATTTTATATATTTATGTATTTGTTGTCAGTCTCCTGTCTTTAGAATGTAAGTTCCTCAAGGCCAAGGTCTGGGACTGTTTTCTTCATTATCTATCCAAAGTACCTACAACATGCCTGGCTATAGCTGATGCTCAATAAATTATATGTGGAGGGACTGAGTGAGTGAGTTCACGAGCGAATGAAAACCTCTGTATAGTGTAAAGAGAGGAGAGTTGGCATGCTGATATTTGGGAGCAATTTCTCTAGCTTAACGGCTTTGTCATTGCTCATGGCTTTGGTGCATGGAGCGGCCAACACATTGAGTGATGACAGTAGGGAACATGTGCTCTCAATAAACCACATGGCTCCTCTGTGTTGAGAACATATTACCTGGAGGAAGAACCATCAGGGTCTGCTAAAGTCACCTTATCTAAAGAAAAGATTTGAAGAAAGGACTCTGGAAAGTAGAAGTAAGTCCAGAACACAGAGCTGAGATGATTTTGCTGCTCCAAAGGGATTTTATGACTTTAATGTAGCTTCTTTCTGGGTAAGAAATTCTCCAACCACCTTGCAGGGGCTCATCCATAATTTTTGCTTGAAATGAAATCCATTATAAGTATGTAGCAAATAGTAACAACTTTTAAACCAAAATAGGGAAAAACATCTGGATTACTTGGCAATATAGAAGTCCAGCCTAATGATGAAAGCCAGGCACTGTAATCTGGATTGCCTGAGGGGTATGATTCATCACATTATCACTCCTTAGGGGCAGAATCGAATCTGTTTACAAAGGAGGAGTTCTAAAAACAGAGAAGCAGCTGCAGATTTTCCTGGATTAGATCAGCCATTATCTCAGGTCTAAGGTAACCTTTAGAGCTTTTCTCCCCTGCTACTCTATTGATTAAGTAAAAGCCAGATTCAATAATTTGGAGCCCTGAGTGGTTGGGGATCTCTGATGGATTGGGAGCTAGGAAGGCAGAAGAGAGCTGTTCAACTCCTCCAGACCTTTGTAGTCAGGAAGCCGGGACTTCCAACTATGTATGTTGCAGTGTAGAAGCAGGAAAGAAAAGTTTTTCCAGAGTTGGTTTTAGTTTAACATATTTTATTTTTGTAAATATTTTTGAAGTATAACATGCAAAAAAGTGTGCAAATCTTAACCATACAGCTGAATATATCTTCACACAGTGAATGCACTCATGTGATCTGCAGACACAGATTATGAAACTGCACTGCACCAAAGACCGCCCCTCCTACGTCTCCCTCCTATCACTGCCCACTGCCACGGGGCAACCACCACTGTGACTTCCAAAAGCATACGTTTTTTGGCCTGTTCTTTTACTCCACACGAGTGGAATCACGCACACATTCCGCTGCGTGAGTAGCCTTCCTCACTCAACACCACAGCTGCAAAACTCAACTAAATTTTGCAACTAAACCTCCATCCATTCTCACTGTTTTCCACCAAAGACTGTATGTAGATCCATCCACCACCCCTCACAGATGAACTTCTGTACTGCTCCAGTCTGTGGCCACTGCAAACAGTGGTTCCATGAACATCTGCAGATGTGTCTTTTGGTGAGCGCATGTGTGTACTTAGTTGGGTACGTATCAATACCTAGGAGCAGAATTGCTCAGCCACAGGCTCCTCACAAGCAGCAGGTTTAAGTCCAAACTCCATAGCACAGACCCCAGCGCCCTACATTCCATGAACCTGTAGTCTGTTTCAGACCCATCTCTCATATCCCACTCTGCAATTCCTAAAGATTGATTGTCAAGATATCCCATGTCCTGCGCCAAGGCCATTTATTCCCCTTTCTTGCCTGACAAACCCCTTCTGATTCTTCAAAGTTCAGCTTAAATATTAGTGAGCCCTTGCCTGAGGAGTGCTCTTAAAGGAAAGATGGCTAGAGGATCCATTTATGGAAGAAATCACTTGAGGCCACGATTGTAGCTCTCTGATAAGTTCAGTGTGTTAATTTTAAATTAATGCTTTAATTTTTTATAAGATATATGTTCATTACGGAAAACTGAAAATAGACAGGAAAAATGTAGTAAAATAAATAAATAAAAGGTACCCAATGAAAGTGCCGTTGCCATTATGGACTGCTTATGTACCATCATCTTTGTGCTAAAGTTGATGATGCCCTTTCAAACCTCAACGTTTCTCAACACTATTACTGACTCTTGATACTCACAATTTTCAGTGACTACATAATATTTCTTGCATGGATATACTATAATTTGTTTAACTCTTCCTAGTTGGATTGTTTCCAATTTTTGTTATCATAAATGATGGTGTGCAGAGTACCTATGTGCACACAGCTCTGTCTACATTTCTGTTTATTTCCTTGTGAGACACTGTTAGAAGTTGACTACTCAAAAAAGATATGAAGATTTTTAAGACTCTTTATACATATTATCAAGTTGCTTTACAAAAGTATTAGATCACTACTCCCACCTGCAATGTATTAGAGTTTGTTTCACAGCACCCTAACCAGAATTGTGTATCTTTAAATTTTTTTTTTTTGCTTATTCCTTTGGGTTTGTTTTTGTTTTGTTTTGTTTTTCATATCTTGTTGTTATGCTTTAATTTCTTTGTTTATTAGTTCAGTTGAACCTTTTTCTTCATATGTTTACTGGCTATTTGTTTTTCTTCTTCTATGAGCTAAGTTAGAATCAACCAGCCTCAAGGTACAGAACTGAACATCAGTGAATATGTTCAATAGTAAGAAGATTCATTTACCTCACTCACTGATCAAACTGAGCTATTGTATAAACTCTTATATAAGACTGTTTGTCAAATTAAGTTTAGTTTTTAAAAAACCATGTTAAAAAACACATAAGGAAGAACTTAATTCATTCAACACTAATTGATAGTCTGTTGTGTACCATTACTGTGCTAGAGATGGTAGACAAAGATAAATTAAACACATTTTGCTCTCAAGATGCTCAGAAGTTATAGCATAAAGTGTGTAAAACAGATATTTGGTAGAGAGCAGAAAACTCAGAGTTCATTGTGCACTCAGAGAGAGGATCTAACTCCTTCCCACGAATTAGAGAAATCAGAAAGGGCAGGAGATTTTTGAGAGAAATACTAAGAGTGAGAAGGAGTTTACGAGGCAGAAGAATAGTTACCTTGTCTAACAGACACCAATTATTACGGGATCCTTCTGTGTCCTACTGTCCTACTAGGAAAAGGTCAGATGCTTGGTGGGATTGGAGAATAAGGTACATTAGGTAGAGATAAGAGCCAGCAACGGTTAGTTCAAAGCTAAAATATGAAGCTTATATGTACTGATAAGGAATTTGGACTTACCCTATTTTTGGTAAGGAATCAACATTTTAAAACAAGACACTATTATTATCCTTATTTTTCAGCTGAAGAATTGGAGGTTTAGAGAGGTTAAGTGATTTGCCAAGTTATGCTGTCAGGAAGTGAAAGAATTTGAAACCATACCATCTGACTCCTGAAACAGGGTTTTTTGTACAAAGCTACAATTCTTCCTATTATTCCACGCATCCTCACCATACCCGTAGGAAGCATGCTCCAGGAACTGTGCTAGATGCTCCAGACAGCAGGAGACAAACCTGTTCTGTTCTCTCTGCACAGCACACCTCCACATCCGACACCCCCCACCAACATCACATACGCAACAAGAGAGGAAAAGCCACCCATCTACCTGGCAAAGGCTAGGATGTGGGAGATGATGCAGCAGGTGCTGGGCTCTCAGCATCCTTTGTTTTAGGCTCAGAACCAAAGAATATATTCATTGACAACAAGAATACTAATCACACTTCTATTTACCTTCCCACAAGCTAGTATGGCCTCAGATATCAAGGGTTACAGAAGCATGTTTAAAAATTTACACCCAAATTGATTAAAGAGAATTCTTATTCAGATAATTAGCCTTTGTAAATTGGAATGAAAGGGAAAAAACACTTTTTTTTCCCTGGACTTCAGGATAATCATTCTGTCCCTTATTAAAGACCCATTGTTTGGGAACTTTGGGCCATAATCTAGAAAAGCAAACCCCTACACAACAGGGGTGTAGCTCAGTAGTAGAGAGCGTGTTTAGCAAATCCCATTCCCTGACAGCATCCATGAAAGCAAGTTTTCACTTCCATCCTATCGATCTTCTCTTCACTTTCAACGACCTGGCCTCCAAAGTTAAAGAAAACCTGAAAATACTGTCTGTGTTCTTAGGACCTATAGTTTCCTTCCCAGCACCTGAAAGTTACTGGAGGTATTTTGCAGGTCTCTTCAGTTTCTATGAATTATTCCCATATGTATGGGCAGATGCAAGGAGCTGAAGTGTCGATAAGAGGTTTACTGTATTTTGGCAGGCTCTCTGCTGGATAGCAGCTCATAAAGAACAAAGTCAGGTGGTGAACCTTGTGCCTAGGATGATGTGAGGGACCTCTCCAGAAAAGGCTGGAATTCATTAACCACCATTCAGAGATGGGGTTGAGGTTCCACCTGCGATCTAAGGCATGTGAAGTCTCATTGCTTTTCTGCAGCCTGCTAATTGCTCAGGAGATGCACATTAACCCTCTGACAGAAGCCCAAAGCTAGTCACACAGATTTGGTGGCAGAGAATTACTT
Organism: Balaenoptera musculus; assembly: GCF_009873245.2. Taxonomy (NCBI): domain Eukaryota; kingdom Metazoa; phylum Chordata; class Mammalia; order Artiodactyla; family Balaenopteridae; genus Balaenoptera; species Balaenoptera musculus. Next base: position 8,457,121 of record NC_045802.1, on the reverse strand, counting down.
TTACCTTCAAGCTCTTGACATGGCAACCCCTTTAATTAATATATTTTTTTAAATTAATTTATTTATTTGGTTTTATTTTTGGCTGTGCTGTGTCTTTGTTGCTGCACGCGGGCTTTCTCTAGTTGTGGTGAGTGGGGGCTACTCTTCGTTGCGGTGTGCGGGCTTCTCATTGCGGTGGCTTCTCATTGCAGTGGCTTCTCTTGTTGCGGAGCACGGGCTCTAGGCACGCGGGCTTCAGTAGGTGTGGCACGTTGGCTCAGTAGTTGTGGCTCGTGGGCTCTAGAGCCCAGGCTCAGTAGTTGTGGCGCATGGGCTTAGTTGCTCCGTGGCATGTGGGATCTTCCTGGACCAGGGCTCGAACCCGTGTCCCCTGCACTGGCAGGCAGATTCTTAACCACTGCGCCACCAGGAAAGCCTGGCAACCCCTTTATTTTGATGTGATTTTTTAATTTATAAAATACATTTGAATATTTATATTTATTTCATTTATATTCTATTTATTTTGATTCCCCATTGATTCTTTATAGTCTGCCTTTGTACATCATCCTTGACTCTTTTTTTTTTTTGTAAAGAGCACTTCCCCTTTCCTCAAAGGGTCACTGCACGTATACTGGGGAAGACTTGAGAAATGCTGGCAAAGGTCTGGGTATTTTTATTAATTTGCACTGGCCATGTAGCTGCTCAGATTTTAAAAGAAAATATAAAGTACACAACTATGAATTGCATTTTCTAAAAATCTACCGCTTTTCATCTGAGATATAATAAACAGCAAGATAAGGTAACTTCTGCAAAGACACAGCCAAAGATTTGAGTTTGATAGAATAAGTTTCTAGAACTAGATGATTTTCAAACTATTAAGAATAAGGTTCAAAATAAAAGAACACATGTCTAATATTCAAAGCAAAGATGTTTGTTTTGTCTAGTAAAGTTCAGATGTTGACTATTTATTGTATTTTTTATGGGTAACAATGTGATACTGATTACCAAGATAAACCAGAGATAAACAAACACAATTATGGGAAATTTCTTCTGATTATATATATATATATATATATACATATAAAATGGGATCTGAGTTTCTGCTTTTTAGCTTGAAGCCATATATGGAATAATCTTTTGAAAGATTTATTGATTCTTCCAGGAGAAAGTAATTTTCTCCAGAAACTAAGAAATAGTACCTTCTGTTTATTGTAAAGAGAACATCTGTTAATTATGATTTTTTTTCTTAATTCAGGAATCTTTAAGTGAACGAAAGGAGGGCATTAACCAATAAGAGAAACATTAAGACATCAGTAGATAAACAAGCAAAGAGCCTGAGCAGAAAACAGACAAAAGAGGAAATACGGCTGGAGAAAAAGGGAGGAAAAAATAATGGTTAAAAGTGATTGGCATAATTACTCAGGGAGAAAACTGCATTTGTTTAGCAAAACACTAAATGGGCCATTTCAGATTGTGAAAAGACAGCCCTAGGACATGGCCAAGTGGAAATGAGAGGGGGACTACAGGCCTCTGAGAAGCACAGGGCAAGGAGCGCAGGACTCAGGGGAGAGAGGGGAGCTTGACAAGGTGTGGTCAGGAAGAGGCAGGCCAGCCAAATGCAGGGAACCAGGATCCAAGAAGGAAAGGGATCAATGAGAATTTCCAAGGAGCAGGAATGGCTGGGCCCTTTTATTTTTATTTTTTATAAGTAAATTAAAGTAAATGAGATAAGTGTTTTTTTAATTAAAAATTTTTTTTTTTTGCCCACGTGGCATGTGGGATCTTAGTTCCACAACCAGGGCTCAAACCTGTTCCCCCTGCAGTGGAAGCGTGGAGTCTTAACAACTGGACCGTCAGGGAGGTCCCCGCTGTGCCCTTTTATGATAGAAATGTCTCATGTTTAACTTTTAGGTTGTTTGCCGTGCGAAGAGGTTTTGTTTACTTGCAAGTTGCATCCCTCCTTTTGCAGCCCCTCGTATGAAGAGTGTTTGAGGGGAATGAAGAAAAGGGGACAGAGTGATGAGAGTCACATGAGGTAAGAAATGGGAGAGACTGAGAGTTCCACTGATTCAAAAAATTGGAATAAGAATTGACTAGACGAAAAATATCAAGTCTCCAGACCTGTCACAGTGGACACTAGGTTTTCATCACCCAAGGGAACTGAAGCTACTGAATATTTTAATTTAAATATAATGGAGGGGCTTCCCTGGTGGGACAGTGGTTAAGAATCCGCCTGCCAATGCAGGGGGACACGGGTTCCAGCCCTGGTCTGGGAAGATCCCACATGCCACGGAGCAACTAAGCCCATGCGTCACAACTACTGAGCCTGCGCTCTAGAGCCCACAAGCCCAAACTGCTGAGCCCACGTGCCACAACTACTGAAGCCCGTGTGCCTGGAGCCTGTGCTCCACAACAAGAGAAGCCACCACAATAAGAAGCCCGCACACTGCAACGAAGAGTAGCCCCTGCTCGCTGCAACTAGAGAAAGCCCGCGTGCAGCAAAGAAGACCCAATGCAGCCAAAAATAAATTAAAAAATAATAATAATATAAATAAATAAATAAATAAATATAATGGAACAAGGTGAAACCAGCAAGCACGAGAGCTTGCTAACATCCCTGCAGCTTATGTGAAGGTAACAGAGTCTTCCTCAAAAGAATAAAAGATGGACAAATTAAAATAAGCACCAGGCACTATTTTAGCTATCAAAATAGGGAGGGAAAATATTCACGATGAGCTAGAGTCTTGCCGTTTCATACCTTCATATATCACTGAAGTCACTGGAAAAGGAACTGACCTTTTAGAAAAGCAATTTAGTAATTATGTATCAAGAGACATAAATATGTCAATATGCATAGATCAGTAATCTCACTGTGAGACTAGATCCTGAGAAAATCATCCAAATATGAAGATGACATCGTCGCTATTTACAGAAGCTAAAAAGTAGAAATGATGTAGATTGACAATTGTTTGAGTCCACTGATTTGCCTCGTTTATCTCCTTAATTCCACTGAAACTGGCAAAGAATTAAGAGGAAATTTTTTAGAGGAAATCCCGTATCAGCTCTGAAAAATTAGGGACATTACTATAAACAAGGGGAAAAAAATGAATCATTTTTAGACTATATAGCAGCAACCAGAGAAGACTGCTCACATTTCAACATGAGCACAGGAGAGACCTCACCTAGGAAATGAGTGCACAGGATCCCCCAAAGGGACCCCAGTGAGCCCTGGGAAACCTCAGACACCAGAAGAGAAGGCTGGCCATCAATCAGTCCACGGGCTGCAGGGGTGATACCTGCTTAACGGCACCAGTTTCCCCCACTTTTGCCCCAGTCTTCACTGACACAGGTCGGCAGTGGGCTCGCGATGACAGTGGTCGTGCTGCATTACCCACACAGGGAACAGCACCAAAATCCAACCGCTGGCGCCCAGCAGGGATGGTTCCGCCCACGGCAGCCTCTTCTCTCCCCCACGCCTCACCCCCCACGCCTCACCCCACCGCCAGCAGGAGATTAGGTCAAGTCAGACCTGTCCTCCAGGAGGAAGACCCTGCAGCGCAGGAAGTCTCCACCCCCAAGCCGTGCCTGTGCGCCTACCTCACTGCCCAGAACAATCGTTCAGCCGGCAGGCTAGGCTTCTGATCATTTCTACCCTCACACCTCACAGTCCATGGGGACCACACTGTGGTAAAAGAAAACTTTAGAAAATGTAAAGTTTCCTCTTTCATTATTTGGCAACCGCTGAAAGGTTTAACACGCAATCTCAAAAACAAAACAAAACAAAAGAAAAAAACGCTGCTTCAACTCCTGATACTGAACAAACACACATTTTCTCAAGTTGAATAAAGGAAAATCAACAGATAAATAACAATATTCTGCCAAAGGAAGAATAACAATACTTTGTTAAAGGATAAATAACAATATTCTGTTAAAGGATAACTTTTTTCAAAAAAGTGAATCATGTTGGCCCTACAAATATAGAACGAACATTTAGTTCATTTTCCAGTAAGATGTAAAAAAGGTGGGAGGGGCAAGGACAAATCCAAAGAGTAGACACAGACATAAACAGTCAGGAATGCAGAGGTGCACTTGTGATTAGATGCAAAACTAGCCTCTTGCACAGAGCAGCAGCCAATCACGTCTTCACCTTGTGAAAGGCGTGGTTAGCACGACTGTTGGCCCTCTAAGAATTAACTTCTCTCTCTATACAGCTGCAAAACTGTCAAGCCAATGAAAAGCTCAGATCCCCCCCAAATCCAATAACCTATTAGAAACCTCTAGACCAGGGGTCTGTGAACGTTTTTGTAAAATATTTCTACAGCTATTTTAGGGGTTGTAAGGTCTCTCTTAACTAGCCAACTCTTCCCAAGGCCTGGGACCAGCGCAGTCACACAAGGGCCCATGCTCAGAAGAACCCTGTGCTTGGGGTTTAATGCTCTGTGATTGCAGCCTCCACATTCTTAATAATTTCATCTTTGAATTTGTGTTTTGTAAGTGAAGTCCATCGGGACAATGGAGCACATGCGGAGGGCTTGGAGCTTGGCTCCTGTGGCCCCCCCCACCTCCCTACGATGGGTTCTCTGCTATATGCTCCCCACCCCACGAAGCCCCAGGCCCTCTCTGTCCCTGCAACCACCGTTACCCTCCACCTGGGCGTCAACCCGGTGGGGGCATTTCCTGGACTCGAATATAAGGAAGGTCACGGTTGGGCACCTGGCCACTCCTGCTGGCGCTTCCACAGCATGTTCAGTGGGCAGCTGGTTGGGGGGGGGTGCCTCTCACCCACCCCTGATCCAGTAACAATTGTGCCCCAGCATGAAGATGGCAGTTTGCCATCTGGGTCACTCATTTGCCCTGGGTTGGGGCTGTGGATCCCTAGAAGGGGAGATAATTTGGTGGGTAAAAGTGAGTAGCTTATTGTTTTAATATGGCTTCTGACACATTGTCTGCTTTATCCTTGATACTTTCAGCCAAATAAGCCAAAGGGCAGCTGATACTGAGCTAGAAATTTACTCCAAGTGTTTCCAGGTTTTCTTTCATCCTCAACTCCCTTCTGCTTGCACTTGTTTTCCTTTCCCAGCTGCAGACTGCAATTCTGACCTTAACCCCATTCCAACTCTTTGTTATATTTGCTGTCATTTTGGTTTTTTTCGCCTTCATTTGTATGTGTATTGGGTGTTATGTGTTTGTAACAATATAGGCTTGAATTTCTGCATAGTTACTTTCACAGACATTTTCCTGGTGTCTTATTTCATCACTTTTAACTAAGAAAATTACCCTGAGCATTCTGTTCTATTCTATTGCTCCATCTGCCTATTCTTTCATCAGTAGCATGTGGGTTCCATGTCAGTGTAGAGGGGTGAAGAGATAAGCCCAGGAATTAGGCAGACCCTGGCTTCACAGCTGATTAGCTGTTTGATCTTGAAGAAGTTAGTGATCTTGAACAACCACTTTAATTCTGTCACTTCTTCTGTAAAATATGGATAATAATAGTGCCTATTTCACAGCATTATTGTGAAGATTAGAAAAGATAATGTGCAGAAAGTGGTTAGCATAATGCCCAGCACGTCAGAAGTGCTCAAGAAATGATAGTTTATCATCATCATCACTATCATTAGCTTTCTTTAAGATGGATTTTGAAACCCAGTAGTTCACTTCATAATTCATCTTTTTTAAGCAATGTTTGCCTGATTATTTTTTCAGTAATTTGCAATCAGTTTGCAAATTTCCAGAACTCTGCTGGGACTTTTAAATTGTAATTATATTAATCCTCTAAGATAATAGGGTCATTATCTTTAAAAGATTCAGTATTCCCACCTGAGAACACAGTGGATCTCTCCATTTATCCAACTGTTACATCTATTGGGAGAGTTTGTCATTTTCTTCATATTGGCAACTAGACCTTATGCAGGAGGGACATTTGTCAAGGAGAGGCCCACTGCCCATGTGAGGGGCAAGATTTAGCATCACACCAGGGTCAGAGAAAAGGTGGAACCACGAGGGCTTATTTGGAGGGTTTGGGGCATGCAGACCCTGAGAAAAGGTTCCTAGCTACAGAATGTATGTTTGTGTGCCTCTAATGGCCATCTGCAAACCAGGCAGTGGGCTCTCACCAGAGACCCTGATTTTGGACTTCCCAGCCTCCAGAACTGTGAGAAATTCTAAGCCACTCGGTCTGTGGTGTTCTGTTAGAGCAGCTGGGCAGGCTAAGACATTCATCTTGTTTCCATCTGCAGTTATGTTATTCCCCGACATCTTCTGTGAACTACCATCAAGTGTTAGTTGGGTCTTCAGCTGTGTGCCTGAGTCCCCTGGACTTGGGCAGAGCAGCACAGCACAGCCTGGGGCAGCCTCTGGAGAGGGGAAGGATGACTGGTGAAAAGGGGAGAGCGAAGCAGGCCCTGGAGATAGGCCACTGACTGAGTGACCTTCAGGATGGATTTCTGGAAACATGCAAACTTAGATTCCTTTATCCTCCTACTCTGCCCCTCAATCTTCAGTCCTTTTCAGACCTCACAAGACGGGAGTAGAGACCTCTGGTAGGAAAGCTAGAGACTAGATCAACATTTTAAGTTAAAGGAAGCATTTTCCCAAGTGTTCTCTCCCCCCTGCTTCTCTCCCTGCTGACTGACCTGGGGCATGGACGATCTCCCACTGATTTCAACCTGGAGATCTGAGGGGTTGGGTAGCACCCGACAGGAGAGAAAAATTGAAAACTGATTGCTTGCTCTGAGCTTAAGGTGGGAACGGGAGGAAAGAGAAAGGTAATCTTCTGCTTCCATTCTACATTGTGTCGGTTGCCTGGAGAGAATAGTGAGGGTCCCCTATACAGGCACCCAGTTGACGTTTTAATAAACTAAGACATGAGCATTTTGTCATGGAGCAGAGAAGGCTGATTCTGGCCTGCTTTGGGGGATAAGAACCCTGGTGTGGCCGAGGCCTCCCTCAAGCCAGGTTCACACATTTATATTTGTAAAGCTTCTTCCCCTTCTCTGCCTTCCCGACTACACCCTCTGAGATCTGTAAGTGTCAGATTTTATCCAGTTATCAAAAAGCCTCATGAAAACACTTTTAAGACTAAGCCAGGTCTAAACCACCCACTTGCCTCAGACCTACAGTCAAATGGAGGTTGACGCTCACACAGTTGAGTAAAACGTCCTTCTGCTGGGAATGCTGCCACATAGACTGTGAATCCTGTATACAGCTGACCCTTGAACAACATGGATTTGAACTGCAAGGGCCCATATAGACAGGTTTTTTTGTTTTGTTTTTCACACACACACACTGTATTTTATTTTTACAAGAGATAAATAGACTGACACCAAGCATTGTAAATGGATGACCACAACAAAAGCAACAATGATTGCAATTACCAAACACGAAACATACGCATACTATGTCATAATATTGACATTCAGTCCAGTAATCCTCCACTGTAACAGCTCCTTTACTTTGCAGTGAAAATTGATTTGTATATTTTTTGCCTCTGAGTCCTTGTGGGATTTTTTTTTTTTAATTCAAACAGAAAGTCACAAAAATTATAATCATCCTCATCAGTTCACTCAGTCCCATATAATTAATTTTTTTTTTCATCTTGATCTTTTGTTAGCACTTTTATGAGTTCAACAGTTTTCCATTAGAGTTCTGAAAATGCTTATTCACTCAGTTCAGCAGTATGGTCAGTTTAGACAGGTTTTTCTTTCCCCCAACAAATATGTATTGGGTTGGCCAAAAAGCTCGTTCAGGTTTTTCCGTAACATCTCATGGAAAAACCCACACGAACTTTTTGGCCAACCCAATACCACAGTGCTACATGATCAGGGCTGGTGGAATCCATGGATGCAGAACTGTGGATACAGAGGGATGACTGTAAAGTTATACTTGAGTTTTCCATTGTCCAGAGGGGTCAGTGCCCCTAACCCCCGCACTGTTCAAAGGTCAACTGTACATCCACTCCCTGCTTCCACCTTCCTGCCCTCCCAGAGGGAGCCACAGCCTCCAGAAGGAGAATTCCCAGCCCCGCTCCAGCAGTCCCCTTCCCAAGCCCAGCTCGCCTGTCCCCATCGTTTTGCCTCTTCAACAAGCCGTGTGCTGAAGAGCAGAATTTACAGATCACACTTTGCAGCGGGTGCTGGTAAGGTCAACTACAGGCGGTTAAGTAGGAAAAAAGAGACTCTAGGGGAAAAGATTAAGAGACCAACTAGGAAGGAGACGGGTTGTCCAGAAAACAAGAAAGGGTGCCAAGAGACATGGAGTCCTAATTCCATCAAACACCTCAGAGAATTCCTGTGAAATGGGCACAGACACATAAGGCCATGGGTCACATTAGCGGAGCAGTTTCAGTGGAGTGCTGCGGGAGGGCTCCAGAGTCCAGGGGGGTCAGGAATGACCAGGCAACGAGGCAACAGGAACTCATGGGGCTGCTCTTTTTTTCTTTTGCCTTATTTGATATGTTCAAAAGCACATTATGTGACATGCATGTAAGTCATGGAACACAGTGATGAAATGAACACCACCACCCGCCTGAAGAACAGAGCACAGCCAATGCTATTGCATCTACCGGGCCCTGAGGACCGCTTTTTCAAGAAGTTTGATTCTAAAGGACAGAATAAAGTGAGCGATGTAAGCCAGAGCGGGAAGAAGGCAGGAAAAGCACTTTTTCAAAAGACAGACGGGGAAGCTGAAGATACAGGGGAGAGTGGAAACACGCTTAGCAGCCTTGCAGGGCCCATCACAGGAGGTCCGGGGACCAAGAAACAGGCGTCCGGCAAGTTCTGCAGCTGTGCTCTTCCTGAAGGAGGAGCGCCTAGCACTTCTCTTCCTCTGATGGGCCAAGTCTAGGCAGAGCATGATTAACACCGACGAGAGGGATGTAGGTCAAAGCGTCACCGGCAAAGCCCATTCACAATTCCCGGGGAAATAGAAATAGAATCTGGGTAACAAAATAAAGTCTAACCTTTTGTTTTCTTTTCCTTTGTGCTTAGTCTAGTTTCACTGGCTCACAGGGTGCTGCATTCCGAGGCGTCACACCTGGCACTTTAGACCAGAGCTCCCGGTAACAAATGGCTGCACTGACACCTCAGCTCAGCGTCTGCCCACGAGACTCAATCCAAGATGGCGGCAGCGGGGTGCGCAGAGAGGCGGTGCCGGGCCCTGGAGCTGGAGCGAGAGCAGCACAACTGCGCCTGCGCCCACTCGCAAAGACTCCTCCTCCGCCGCCCCTCCCTGCAGTCGATTTCCGATTTCCGTATAAAGCAGCTCCACCCACTGTTTGTTCGGAGAATCTGTGCTCTAGCGTGGGAGCTCTCATCTCTCCGTTCTCTGAGCAAAGAGGAAAGCGTTCCTCTGCTTCTGAACCAAATTCTGAACTCGTTTCATTGGTGCCGGCGACACAGGGCAGGAGGACCCTTGTTAGGACCCAACTGGGAAGGGTCGATGACAAAAGCTCCGTATTTGTTGCAGAGGTAAGGCACCGAAGCCTAATTCCTGAGCGGTGATAGGAAGGCTCCCAGCTCGGCCTGGGCTGCGCTGCGCTGCACAGTGGCGGGAGCTCAAGTCAAATGGCCATTTTGACTTTCTCCCACAGGATGTCACTTTATGTCCCTAAGCTCAGGATCCAGTCCCCTTGATGCAGCAGGTAAGGAAACGCCCCCCCCCCCTCGTAAAGACAAAACATATCCTCAAGACAGAAGCAAAGGTTTCAAGAAGAGACTCTGGGGGACAGAAAGCAAGCAGTTCCTGACAATGTGCCCCTGTGTATGTCACCCCTTCGTGGTTCTCATCACCATGACACCTGATGCGTTCAGACACTTCTATCCCTCTGCCCTCAGGCTCATATGTGGAAAAAACATATCGTTCTTTTCAACTTTCTCCCTAACCAGGACTAAAATCATCTGGGTTAGAAAAACAGCAGTAACAAAAAAACCCTCCCAAATTAACTGATAAAATAGAACAATATTTTCTGAACATAAAAAAGTACTGAACTTTGAAAGTACCAACTTTGGGCTCTTTGGTAACAATCTGTTCTTCTCCTACCAGCTCTGCCCTTGCCCAAGAACAAATTTTATTTAACATTTATTATGTTCTAGGAATGGGCAAAGTACTTCAAATAGATTATCTCATTCAGTTTTCATACTATTTCTCATGAGGCAGTTGTTAATAAGATTATCTCATAATTTTTTTGTAAATGAAGCTACTGAAGCTTGTAGACGGGAATAACTTCCCCAAGTTTACAAAGTGCATCACTGGCAGAGCTGGGATTCGAACTTTCTTATGAAGGACGCCTGACTCAGTTATGCCAGACAGCCTTGGATTTGTCCTTCAGTCACTGCAGGATCTACCCATAGCCTCTCGGCTTGTGTTTCATAACAAGGTCTCCATTCTTCACTGCCCTGTCTCCCCTTCATTTGATGTGCTGTAGATGTTACAACTCTTTCGAATTAAAGTCCCCAAAATTAAATCTCCTCCTTCAGCTGAGGTCTGGCCTGTGCATAGGATGGTTGGTCTATTGCTTTCTTTGTGATGAACATAAATTTTTTTTTGGCGATGAACCTATTTCTTCGTTAATGAAAGACTACTCTGTGCATTTATTTCTGTTAATTCAGTGTTGTCCGTCCTGCACTATATCACAAATTTGTTTTTAAAGGTAAATGAAGGATTTTATATTTATCCTTATTAAATTTTATCTTATTTGTTTCAGCCTATTTTTTTAGCACATCAAATCTTTTCAACATTTTTTTTCATCCAGCATATTAGTTTTTTCTCCAACTTTTTAGTATCTGTGTACCTTTACCCATAAGATATCAAAGAGATCGATCCAAGAACATAGCTTTATGGCCCTACCGATCATCTTTAGTTGCCACTGATCCTTCAGATAATGCTGGATTTCTTTTTATTCAACCAGATAGGAACACAGCTAATTATACTATCTCGTAGCAATATTTAAAAAATATACTTTAATGAAGGTTTAAAAGATACTGTCACATATCCCGCTTTTACTGAAGATATAATGTTCTCAATTCACAAACTCAGATAAACAAAACAATGTAATTATACTTTTATTAAACACGTTCTCTATCTTGATTTGTCATTGTACCTAAGAGCAAAGCTTAATCTAGGTTTGTCCAGGTAAAGTCAGTCAATACTGTGCGTATCTGATTGTGTATTTCTTTTAGTAGCACATGAAGCAAGCTCACTGGTGAAAGCAAAGATTGCAGAGAGGAGAGAACAGGTGTGTGTGTGTGTGTGTGTGTGTGTGTGATGAGTAGAACTGAGCAGAAAGGAGAAGACAGGAAATTATCTTTTTGGAGAGTGAACAAGCACACATAATAGAAAGTGTGCTCATCTGAGTTGTCACTATATACTTAAAGAGAAACAAGGCTGCTTGATTGTATATTTGACGCAGCATTGTTGAGTTGCTTGGGTGCAGGTGGGAAGCAGATGCATAGTGGGGCTTAAATAGGGTTTCAGCTTTGCAAGGCCAGTGAGGTTAGGGAGGGAGGCGTGAGGGGATTATGTTTCTAATAATGATCTATGGAAGCTATGCTGAGTAAGAAGGGGCACAAGCCCAAGGGGGTGGTAGTAGGAAAGGATCAGGTCGATGCTTTGGTAGGTCTGAGAATTTCTGGAGTGGACACTCAGGGTGGGAAACCTGGAAGGAAAAGATGTGGTTATCAGGCAGAGGGCTTTTTAAAGATTCCAGAAGGGCTGCTGAGGTGGGAAGAATGAACACATCGCTGGAAACAAACAGCCCAAGGATTTGAGAGACCGAGATACTGAATCAGTTGTCTATGTGGATGTTGAAGTTGTTAAGAATGATGACAGGAGTGAGAAAGAGCACAGTTGGTAAAATCATCAAAGGATGAGAGGGAGTGGGGAGGGGTTTACAGACAACAGCAAAGAGGAGCAGCAAGAGGTCAAGTGTGACGGCGTGGATTTCAGGTGACAAGGTGTTGATCATCTGGAGAGTTAGAAATGATCATGTGATCTGGACACCAACATCAGAGAGGTCAGATGTTCAGCTGGTTGCCTGTGCTTTTTCATTTTTGTTTGGATATTGTGGCATAGTTTGGGAAGGGCTACAAATACGGAGTTAAAAAGAGGAAGAAAACCTCTACTTTCTGAAGAAAGCTCAGTGTTAATTACATTACAATATGCTTAATGTACCCCCACTGGCAATGGCAGACATTTGAACAAAGAAATCAAGATGCTCTAGGGCTGGTAGCAAATGGTAGGTGAAAAACATACTAATAACTCAACTGTTTCTGACGTTGGAAGAAGGAGTTTCACTCCAGGCAGATTAAACATAGAGGTTTTGCCTGGAGACTATTAAAAAAAAAAAAAAAAAATCCCAAGCTACTAAGAGAAACAGAGCTGTAATTGGACTCATCTAGCAAAAATAAAATTTAGATAAAATGAAACTTCTCTGTGAAATTATTGTGGGTCATTTTTTGTAATGCAGCTGAACAATATCCCTAAGGCTGTTTGGTGTGATTTTTTTTTCATATCTTATAATGATAAATTCAGTTTGATTTCTGATTATGTTAACTGGAATTTACAACAAACACACAAAAGATATGTGTAAGATAAAGCTATGTTTTATAATGCAGTTTGTACAGGTTTTGCCATTAATTAACTAGAAATGGATGAAATTAAATAATGTAGAATTCATTAAATCCAAGAGAAAGTGTAAAATATGTAACCCAGGAGTATATGTATAAAATATAATCTCTCTTTTGTCACCTTCAAAAATACTGAAGTGTTTTCTATCACAAATGAAACCAACCCAAGCCCCATCTCCTTCATAAAACCTTCTAGAATTTCCCTAGGTCTCATGATCTCTTCTGAAATCCTATAGCATTTTCATTCAACAAAATATTACTGATCACCATTTATGTATCAAGTAGTATACCAAGAATTGGGGCAGTAGGAAAATAATATAACTAATCACAGGGGAGAAATAGTAAACACAACAATTAAAATGACTAGTTCTTACTTGCCAGACATTGTTATAAGTGCTTTTACATGTACTAACAACTCTTTGATTTCTCACCACAACATTGTGAGGTAAATATTATTATTATGCCCATTTCAGAGATGAGGAAATAAAGGCACAGACAGGTTATGTTACTTGCTAAAGGTCACAGAACTAGTGGTTTGGTAGACTCAGATTCAAAAGGAGTTCTCCCTGATTCTAAAGCTCTTAACTACCTAAGTCACTCAATTGCTTTGTATCTCGATATCCATATCTTAGGGAAAAAAAGCATAATACTCTACATCTGCCCTACCTAATTTAAATGGTTGTTATATGAGATTCAAGTAAGATAATAGGTTTGGAAATACTACTTCAAAAATTAAATCTTCTGTAGTAATGCTAAGTATTACTTATTATGATGACATTTGTGAATTGTTTTACATGGACTAACTCATTTGTCTCTCAAAACGACACTCTGGGGCAGCTCTTAAGGTCATGTCCATTTTATGATGGGGAAACTAAGGTACAGAAAGTACACACCTGTTCAAGGGTCCAACCCAGGGAGTCTGACTTTAGAGGCCATGCTCTTAGCCCCTAAATTCTGCTGCCTGCTTATTAAACTTTGTCCTGTGGACAGTACATGGGGCCAGGCTGGGCCAGGTGTCCATGGTGCTAGAGGTGGGCACTGCTGAATTAGGACTAGACCTCAGGGAAGATGCTACTCCTTTCCCTGGCCTATATTTAGCCTAGACCAGAGGCCATACAGATAAGCTCTGTCCCCTACCACATGGGTATCAACCCACACCCCCAGCAAAATGACTGGGTGTCAGGGCCCTGCCATGAAGCCTGTCACTGAGTAAGCTCCTGCCCTTCACAAGGTAGCTGAAGCAAAAATCAGTTCCTGAACTAAAAATTGCATCCTACCTTTCCCACAGGAAATGCTCAGAGTACATGTTTCCTGTAATTCCAGATTGCCTCTGCGTGGACATTTCCCAGGACCGAAACCCACTGCCTCCAGAAAGAGTCCTTTCCATTTTTACTTAGCTCTGCTTTGTAAAGAGTCCTTCTTTAGATAGAACTGTAAGTGGCTTAAATTGAACTATGAATCGAACATTTTTGGACTGGTTCAAGATCTGCCCTACTTCTCATAACAAAGCTGCTTTGGCTTAGTATCTATATACCTGGTGCAGAAAGACTTGCTCCGACCAAAAGTCTCGTTGTCTTCTTACTCACTGTGAGAGCTGTGTTGGGGGGTGGAGTGGGGTGTGCAGGGGGTTACCTACTGATCTGGCAGCAGCCCCCTCCCTTTAAAGTGCACTCCACTCCTGTATAGGAGAAAGAAAACCATATTAGCAAGTTTAATAGTCTGAACATGGTAAGGAGACTGGTTTAACTCTGTCAGCCCATCATTTCTCCAAATTAGTTGCCAACAAGACTCCTTTTTAAAAAGCAGAATATCTGTTAACTCACTGTAGAGCTAGAAGTAGAGTAAAAGAAACCAATTTCAACAAATGGAAATTACCATTATCAATCAAGCATGGCATCTGAAGCCTTTCTAAGTATCAGCTGGTGGTTTTCACTGTGAAAAGTGAAATAATTTCTAAGCCATCAACTTCTTCATAAAGGCAATTTGGAAATACATTTTGGGAAATGTTGGCAAGAGGATGTATAACTGAAACTATAATCAAGTGCTAATCAAACAGACAGTTCCTCAGGTTCTAATCTCAAAGAAAAATATGATTAATACTTCTTGCCAATAGATTCAATGAAGGTATTTTTATGAGTTTGCACAGGCTCAAAAACATTGCAGAGAGCACTCCATGCAAATTCTGAATCATTAAAGTGTAAAATCATTTGGCTGTTCAAGAGAAGAAAATATTCTATTGATGTGAAGTACAATTTTTACATGCTAATACATTTAATCACTTTCAGCCTCTATGAAAATTAAGAGATCTTGGAAATCATCTAGTTCAACTAATTTCACAAATGTGAAACCTGAGGCCCAGAAAAAGAGATTCTATTCATAATCACACAGCTAGTGAGCAAGAGAGAGCAAGAAGACTCCCAATTCCATACTTCAATTTGGTTCCAACAAAAATATGAGGATGAGGAATATACTTTCATAAATCAAATATATGTGAGTAATTAGTGCTCAACATTTCAGCAGATATAATGGAAGGAATATTTTCACTCCACCCTCTAGATCTTTCTGAAGTTAGTTATCTTGAGAGTTGCACAACGTATGAGAGGCCTTTTCAGATATCATAAAATAGTTTTAGAATGGGACAAGAAAGGAAATTCCAACATTAATGGCAAAAGGACCATTCCTGTATGAACCAGAGTTTATCTTCTATGAAGATATTTACAGAGGCCACTCAAGATATTTACAAAGCCCACTAAGTCTCTGTTTCATATAAGTATAAAAACTACTCGGTATAAATTTCTTTGGGGAGGAGATTGACAGGCTTGATACATCCAATGAGAGAAAATTTCCATCTGCTAATAGAGTTGTTACTAGTTCAACAAAAATACTTGACACATAATGTAAAAATTTATTGCCTCCAAAATTTTTCTATAAGATCTGAAATAAAACTTTCTATCACATTTTATTACATGGCTTTCCTCCTTTACTTTGATACAAGTGAAAAGAATATAAAATTTTCTCATTTATTCAACACCAAATATATTAAATTGTTATTTCCTTAGATCATCCTTGACACTAAAAATTCTTTTCGTACCACTATTTGATAGGGAATAAATCAAGAAAAACCAATTTCAACAAATTGGAAACATTTCAACAAATGGAAATCATCACTATCAAGTTGTTGGGAGCCTTTCTAAGCATCTGATGGTATTTTCCACTTGGCAAAGTGAAAAATCTAAGCCACCAATTTCTTCATAAAGGCAATTTAGAAGGAGTTCATATTTGAATTAGGGTTCTACTCAACTTAGGTAAACGTAAAGGAATCAAAATGACTTTTGTGTTTACAATATAGTGAAAATAATTCAAACAGGAATTTTCTAAAGTGAAATAATTCCTTAGATATTTGAGAATTTTCATGCATGGATCCAGGAAGTTAGGGTTAATTTTTAAGTAATTCCTCTGCAAGCCAATGTAACATTTTTACTGGAAAATACTTTTCTTCTCAAGAAATTTAAGAATTACATACCCTCCCCCAACACACGGTCACATATTCCTTAGCTCAAACAAGCATGGTTAGGTATGAGCGGAATAGACATTAGACAGAGGAAAGAGGCTGTCAAATGATGTGCTTTGGAGTGAGGATTTATTCAGTGCCTCCTTGGAGTTTGGTTCCCATAGCTGTAGAGGACGGGACTATGTGTGAAGAATTGAAAGAAACATCTACTGAGTAAGTAAGTCTACACGTGAGCAGTTTTCTCTTCTCTAAGCATTACCACCAACTGTGCTCTTTGGCATCATGCTTCGTGGTCCCTTAATGTCCCTTCAGCAGATTCTAGATCTTTCTGCTCACTTTCAGATATTATAATCCACTCTGGTTCAACATCTCAAGCTTAAACTAGATTTGGATTTCATTCTGAAGCTCTTCTCCCCTACCCCCAACGTGGTCATCATTAGAACTGTTTAAGAATCTTCTAGTTCTACTTCTGAGGACATGGCAGGAAAGAACTCCCACAGCCTTTGAACTTAGGGTGGCCATATGACTTGGGTTTGGCCAATGAAATATGAGCAGAAATGACATGTATCACATCTGGGCAGAAGTTTTAAGAGCTAGTGCATGATTTGCTGCATCCTCTTCCTTCCTGTGATGGTGAAGGATGTACATGTCCAGGTAAAGGCTCCTTCAGCCCAGGTCTGTGAGTGACCACTGTGAGTACAGGCCCCTGCCAGTGTGCTTCGGAAATAGCATGAGAAGTAACCTGCTATGTTAAGCTTTTGAGACATGGGACTTTTCTGAGATGCTGCAACCTATTCTGCACTTAGCCTATTCTGGCTCCTACATCCCAGCATAGGCTTGACCTGTAAACCCATCTGCTTGGAATTGAAGGAGGTGGTGGAGTGCATGATCTGCCTCTGCAATAAGGCTTCTCTCAGTTAGGACTAGTCCCTCCTAACTTGGAAGGAGGAAGAAAGGAATCACAGAGAAGATAAGGAATGTCTTAGATCCACTGGCTGATGCTGGTGGCAGGGAGTGTCACTGGCCTTATTCAGGTTATACCTGCTCCTGGGTGTCCTCTGCTGACACGGTGGTCGCTGTAGATGGACACGTGGTGTTGAGTGTCTCTCTGGCTCTCTCTGTTGCTGAGGATCCCTTCAGGCAGGGACATTTACTGACACTGCCCAGGAGGGGACTCCCTCCTGGCCTGGTGTCCATCTCGGCCACTCCATACCTCCTGTGTCTGGTCCTCTACTCCAAGCTCCTTCATGGGACCAAAGGACATGAGGAATTAGCGTGAGGGCATCCACTCCTGTCCTGTTCTTTCCAGGCACACTAGGCTACTATAATAAAGCCCCTTTTTGCTTACTAAACTATTTACTTGATATAGGTTCCACCATCAAGCCTCCTGCCTTTGGGAATATCCACCTGAGAAGCAAACCCCAGTTTCCATATTTTTACATCCTTATTCCTGAGGACACCCCAGACTTTCCCAGGAACTCTCTCACCATGCTCAGCCAGCACCGAGTTGGGGAACAAGAGCTGGGCTTCCTTTCTTGCTGGCACTCCTCATGGATGCACATGGGTGCCTAGGACTCTCCTCCTTCACTTGATATTGGAGGCAGAGGGATAAATCCCACAGGAATACCACAGTCCCCATAAGGCTAATGATGGCCACTTTCCTCCCTCTCCCGGGACCTCTTCTCAGAGGAGACTTGGGGGGTGCTGAATGTAGGTGGTGGTTAGTTGTAGTAGGGCCTGGGGTTGGGGATGGACATCTGGCTTTTCTTATTGTGGGCTCTCTTTAGAATGTGTCACACCTTCTTGTCTATGACTCTGTGGTTTAATAGTCACAGACTAGTCCCACTAAGCATCAGGTCACATTTATATTTGGAACTAAGTTGATTGGCTGGATATGCTAGGGGACAGAGAAGCAGGGCATTGACTCAATCATTTGTGCCTTCTTTTATTCCAATAGTTATCAAGAGTGATTGTGTCCCTGGCACTCTTCCAGGCACTAGAGATATGGAGCTGTAAGACACTGCAGCAGTTAGTAGTTTGATGGAGGAGTACTTATCAGAGTATTATATGTCGCATGATGGATGTATCACATGTGGAATTCTCTAGGGGACTGTGGGGAGGCCAGTAACCCAGGCTTGAGGTTGGAGAAGGACAAAGGATGAGCAGGAATAACACAGGTAAAGGAGGATGGGGAAGAGTGTTGTAGCAGTGGGGGCACCAGAGGCCAGGTCCCAGGTGTGCACCGGGAGGGCTCAGTCTGGCCAGGCGTGGAGAGTGAATGGAAGTGGCTGGTTCTACCTGGGAGGTAAACAGGGTGAGGCCTGGGGCCTTGCGTGTCCCTTAAGGAATCTGAACTTTCTGCGGAGGGCAAAGAGAAAGCCATAAAGGATTTAAGGCCGGGAACAACGATCACGTTTATGTTTTAGAAAGGGGACTGGCAACGCTGTCGGTGATAAATTCTGTAGGGCCCAGGCTGCAGGCAGGCAAGTCAGTTGCAATGATTCTGGAAACAAAGGAGACTGTCCTGAACTAAACATTTCCGTGTCAGTGAGGCCCACGATCGTGTAATCAAATGACAAACCAGCCTGGAGACACAGTGAGACTGGAACCTGAGATGAGGCTATTTGTGTACAAATCATCTCCACACAACTCAGAAATGACGCTTGCATAAAATCATGCATCTATTTATCTGATATTTTTGCTAGCTGGTTCTCAGATAGAAATCTCAAAAACACCCAATGGAGATGTTTCACATCAGATAAGTGGAAACCCAATTTCAAAGCTGTGGTGTTAGGCTTATAAAAGCAATTGAGGTCAGTGCTGTGAAACACAGTGTAGGTGAGGCTTGAGAGTTTTAGCCTCACCGAAGAGCCCTGAGGTCAGCTATTAATCCTGTTCCACTCCTGCCCCCAATCAAAGGAGAAGGCTGCTGTGTGAAATGACAGGCTTCTGAAACCAACCGTACATTACCAGTATTTGCCTCAGTTCTGGATCCTGTCCCTCAAGACCACTAGGTGACACTGTGGAACATAGTCATTGCATTCAGGTATTTTCTCAGGCTGGAAAACGAATGCAGCTTTATATCCCCCCCTGCCAAGTTTTAGAAAAGCCACTTGCTTGTCAACCATTTCCCCCAATGCAGTTATTTCCCACTAGGTGGAACAGCTGTGTTCAAAAAAAGAAAAGTCACTAGAAAAGTTTGCTATTTAATGGATGAATTTCTTTGTCATACTCTTAGAATATAGCTACCTCCAAATTAGTTGGTTCTGTGGGAAGCAGCCACATAGCACCAGGAGATCAGTTTGGTGGTCTGTGACCACCTAGAGGGGTGAGGTAAGGAGGGTGGGAGGAAGGGAGACGCAAGAGGGAAGAGATATGGGAACATACGTATATGTATAACTGATTCACTTTGTTATAAAGCAGAAACTAACACACCATTGTAAAGCAATTATACTCCAATAAAGATGTTGGAAAAAAAAAAAAGGATGTTCGTTTAGGAGGTTTTCTTGACTGGAGTGATACCAGCAGTGATAATCCTCATCCCCCCTGCCCCCCGCCACCAAAAAAGAATTGTTTATGCTGTTAACACTGTCCTTGGGCTTTGGGCTTTGGGTTTGTTGCACTGGGGTTTGCTTTTTCCTGATCCTCTGAAATATAGTCTTCTGATAGCAGGGGATTTGTGTTTTCTCCCATTACTATATCCACGCCCTATGTACTTAATGGTTTTCCTCTTTTTCTCATTTTTCTAACTTCTTGTTCTGCTCTCTTGAATAGTTCTGTATTTACCTACTTTATTTATTCATTTATGCATACTCTAAAGATTTGTGGTTGCATTGTTATTCTTATGGAAAAGACATTGTGTAGCTGGAAACAGACATTTCTGTGCATTCTACCTTGAGGGACATACAACTGATTACATCTTTTTAAGGTTGTTTTTCAGATTATCTCATCTTTCTGGATACTTGATGAAACAAACATACGTTTCTCTTTTTTTGCTGTTGGTTTTTGTTTGTTTCCTTTTTTGTTTGTTTGTTTTTAGTTTGCCTCAACAACTTCAGCAGATTGAATTTCTTATTTTCATCATTGAAACTCAAATTGTACTTTTACTGTAAATGTACATCCTTCCCTTTATTTAGCATCAGAGGCATTCCTAGGCTATTTTTTCCCTCCAATTTCTCCTTTAGAAAAGATTGTATTGCTTGGTTTGCCATACTGATAAATTATAGGTTTCTGATTTATAGATCAGTAGAACAACAAAAAGTGTGAACCCCTGTCCAGGACCAAGCTCCAGCTGAGCTGTGAACAACGAACACAGTTCCAGTTACTTAAGATTGACGCTTCACTCCACCAGCCCCAGAGGATTCCACGTGGGCCACATGTGGGTCTATCACCAGCTGTCAGTGGGCTGTGGAGTTGGCAAGGAACCTTCAGCTGCTAGACTCGAGTACCTTTCTTCATGTCAGTAACGATTACAGGAGCATCTGTCCGAGCTGACCCCCCCGAGGGAATCTAGCGACAAATTGATTCACTTCCTGTTGGGTTTCCAGGATTCCTGGAGTTTCTCTTTTCCTTCAAGGCTCCAGCCCCCATGACAGTCCCATGCTTTGAACACTGCTTTTCTTGTTTGTTTAAAAGATGTGAAAACTCTGTGACAGAATTCTCCAAACGGATCTCTGGAAATAGTCAAAATGTAAGCAAGTTTTAGAATATTCTTCTAGTAGTGGTGTGGAAGGTGGCTTCCGGAAGGACAGATATCTGAAAGGACTCAAAGCATAAAAGTGTTGCATCATTATATCCTGTCCTATTTGTTATCATTTATTTTTTATTTTTAGCAATGCTGTACAAGAATGTGATGCCACATGGTTTATAATGAAAAATAGCTTCTATTGCTTTTTTATTTTTATTCTTTTGGTGTAGAACATTATCTATTGACTTCCAACTTTAATAGAACAGAGGATTCAGGTCCCACATATATCCTTAGGTCATATTTTTTAGTTACATCAATATTCAATGAAGGGTTGCCGGTGCTGAGTTAGTCTCGTTATCAGGAATAAAAATCAGCTTCGCACTGTCCACCTCATGACTGTCCCGTGGCCAAGGATGATTGTACAATGTTTACTATTCTAAAATGCATCTAAAAAAGTTGTTAAAGTTCTTAAAATGGAAAAATGAGCTTCAGAATTGACAAACGCCTATCTACTGATGAGCTTCTTGGTGAAGTGATCTGATGGGATATTTTGATGAGAGATTTCCCACTCTTGGACCCCTAGGTGTCTTCCTCTCCATGGCTTATTGGTTTCCCCAGAGAGGGAATCTTCTAAACTCTCACCCATGGCTGTTGTTCTGGGGACTAGAGGCACATCTCAGACCTAGTTCATCCTAAATTGAATTCTGGCTCTTCCCCCCCAAAACTGCTCTTCCTTCAGTCTTCTCATTTGTCAGTAACAAATATATAGTCTCTTATTCTAAATGCTGGTGTCATTCTATTTTTAAAAAATTGATTTATCTATTTTATTGAAATATAGTTGATTTACAATGTTTCAGGTGTACAGCAAGTGATCAGTTATATATATATGTATATATATATATACTTTTTCAGGTTCTTTTCCGTTACAGTTTATTACAAGATATTGAATATAGTTCCCTGTGCTATATTGTAAGTTCTCGTTATTTACCTATTTTATATATAGTAGTATATATCTGTTAATCCCCAAACTCCTAATTTATCTCTCCTCACCCTTTCCCCTTTGGTAACCATAAGTTTGTTTTCTATGTCTATGAGTCTATTTCTGTTTTGTAAATAAGTTCACTTGTATCATTTAAAAATGCTGGTGTCGTTCTTAATGCTTCTCTCTCTCCCATACTCCACAACGCAATGAATGAGAAATACTGTTGGTTGTACCTTCAGTATAGATCTAGAGACTCACCACTTCTCAGCCCTTCCATTACCACTCTGCTACCATTCTGGTCCAAGCCACCATAGTTTCTCCTCCATGATTGCCGTAGCCCCTCCCCAATCTCTATGCTTCTTCCCTTACTCTCAGCACTGCTTGCCCCCTGCCCTCACCACCCACAGCCCGTTCTCAACCCAGCTGTAAGAGCGATGCATTTCAATTATAAGTCAGAGCATGTCAGTCCCTGCTTAACATCTTACAGTAGCTCCCATCTCACTTGGAGTGAAAGCCTGAATTCTTACAATGGCTCCCAAGCCCCAGATGATCAGGACCTTTCTGACTTTCTTTCCTACCTCTTTCCCCCTCACTCCCTGCACTCCACCCTTCGCTCTCCCTGTTGTTCCTCAAACACACCAGGAAACCTCAGGGTCTTTGCTCCAGCCGAGCCCCTCCTGGCATGCTTGTCCTTCAGAAATCTACATAGTCAACTCCTTCACCTCCTTTTAGTCTTTGCCCAAATGTCTCCCCCTCAATAAGCCTGACCACTTTATTTAAAACGATGCCACATCTTCTTCATACCTGAGTCCCCTTACTTTGCTTTGTTTTGTTTTTCCTTTAGCACTTATTACCTTCCAACATACTACAACATATTTTATTTCTTTATTGTATGTCTTCCTCTACTTTCTAGGTATAATTGTTTTGTTCACTGATGTGTAACAGTTGAGTAGTTGCTCAATAAATATATGCTGCAGAATTAATAAATTCACAGGATATATTCCCTCTTAAGGATTCAAGATAAGATTTAATGAATATCTACAGTGTAACCAAAGATTTATGCACATTATCTCATTTAATCTTATCTATAACCCCATGAAGTAACACTCTCTGTACTTGACAAATGTGCAAACATTTAAGGAAATTTTTCTGAAGGTTCTTAATTAATTGTGGAAGGTGGAATCTGAATGCTGGTAATTAAACCCCGCATTTTCCCCATTATGTCATGTTGTCTCCAACTCTTAAACCATCCAAGCTCAGCTCTCTCCTCTTAATTACCACTGTGTCTATAAGTGCCCAATCCAAGATGGTAGCCACTAGGCATACATGGTTATTGAGCCCTTGAAATGTGGCTAGTCCAAATAAAGATGTAAAACACGTAAGATTTCAGACAGTATGAAAAAGAATTAAAATATCTTGATGAGAATTTTAAAGTATTTATTATATATTGAAATAATATTTTAGATGTGTTGGGTTAAAGTATGTTATTAAAATTAATTTTACCTCTTACGTTTTTTGATGTGACTTCTAGAAAATTTGAAACTTCATAATAGCTTCTATTACATTTATACTGGATAGTGTTGATCCAGACCATTTGTCCTTGGCTTTGTAATCACAAGAATTCACATTTTCATCTTTCTTCAGTTAAAGGCAATGAAATCTCTGAAAAAAAGGAAGATAACCTCTGGAATAAAATTTCCAAGAGCTGTCATTAAAATGAAAATGCCATTAAAATGAAAATGTCATAGATATGTTTGTTTGAAGATCATAGATAGGTTTGTTAAATTATCTCTGAAAGGGCTAACTAGGTGTAAGGTTTTGATCTGGGAAGGATTAAAAATATTGCAACCTCAGGCACTGCCAGGGAATATAAAGTGGAGACCTGGGAAATTTCAATAATCGAATAAACAAAGTAGACCACTTGTTGGTGTCATTTTAGAAGAAGATGTAACCATGGCATGAAACTACATTTATGGTGATCTCTACGTTGAGAACTAGTGACTATTATCTCTGAGTGATTTACACAATCCAGAAGTCCCCATCGCTTGATGCTTTGTAGATAGGGCTATAGGTGTGATGTGCCAGAAACCACTTTTGTTGCCTAAACTTGTTTAAATTGGATGTTTTGAAGGTTGTTCAAATATTTTCATTTTCATCGGGAAGATTTGGAATGAGAATTTATATATCATTTAACATGTGTGCTTTTCAAGTGACTCCATTCTATTGTCATTCTCTAAGTAGGCATCCTTTTTGTCCCAAATATCTGAAAATGGGAGGCAGAGGGAAGAAATGCAGAAATATATAGCAATACCTTTGTATCTGAAAGCTGGTTAAATTGTAATTTTGCTATTAGCAAGTAAGAGATCAGAGATTGTTCTTTATTGACTAAATTTGTTATTTTTTGTTTTGTTTTGTGTTTTTGGCCGTGCCTTGTGGCAGGTAGGATCTAATATTTCCCCGACCAGGGATTGAACCTATGCCCCGTGCAGTGGAAGCACGGAGTCCTAACCACTGGACTGCCAGGGAATTCCCGACTAAGTTTTTTTAAAAAGGAAAAGGAGAAAAATATCTAACATCCAATACCCAAACTGTTTATCATTCATTAAGAGAATCTAGAAGTTTCTTAAGGAGTTAAGAGTTAAAGAATCACAAAGTTAAATTCAGTCAATATTCAAGCCTCCAGAAACACTCTGTGAGGGGAGGACAGGCATGCTACGGAATGTTCTAATGGTGGTCCCCACGGAGAAGTTTCCTTTTGGGATATGTGGGGCACAGCTACAGGATGGCACAGCCCTGAAGAACCACATCACTGGAAGACTGGGCAGGCTGTCTGCTGGCATTCCTGAAGGGCACGTGCAACTGTTGACTTTGTGGTCATCTCTATGTTGCTCTAAATCTTCTTGAACAGTTCTGGTTTCATGCAATCACTCATTTTGCTCAATGTGAGTCAATGGATATATAATTAAATGTTATCTGATACAGGTCTTTTTTTTAATGAAATAAAATATTATTTAAAGCACATGTGAAACCTATACTAAAAGTCAATCATTAAAAAATGCTTAATGTGTGATACATATATAAGTAACCTTTATTACTAAAGTGATCTTTGGTTATCCATTACTTTGCAACTCATTCGGATATCAGGAAGAATTTTTTTTAATGAAGCCAGTTTTAGATTTACAGAATGATTGCAAACATAATACAGAGAGTTCCCATATACCTCACACCCAGTTTCCCTTATTACTAACATCTTACATTAGTGAGGTACATCTGTCACAACTAATGAACCGATATTAAAACATTATTATAGCTAAAGTCCATAGTTTATTCAGTATCTACTCAGTTTCTCCCTAATGTCATTTTCTGTTGTAGGATCCCATTCAGGATTTCACATTAGATTATTTATCATGTCTCCTCAGGCTCCTCTTGCTTGTGACAGTTTCTCGTACTTTCTTGTTCTGGCTGACCTTGACAGTTTTAAGAATTACCAATCATGTATTTTGTAGATGGTCCCTCAGTTGGGATTCTTCTGATGTTCTTCTCATGACTGAAAATGAGTTTTGGGGAAGAAAACCAGAGAAGTAAAGTGCCATCCTCATCAAGTTGTGTCAAGGGTACATATCATCAATATAACCTATTCTTGATGTTGACCTTGATCAACTGACTGAGGTAGTGTCTGTCAGGTTTCTCCACTATAATTAATTATTATTTTTTCCTTTCCATACTGTACTCTTTGGAAGAAAGTCACTATGTGAAGTCGACGCTTAAGGGTAGTGAGTTATGTTCGATCTTCCTGAGGGCAGACTATGCACATGAATTATTTAGAATTCTTCTGTTTGGAAGATTTGTCTATTCTCCCTTATTTATTTACTGAAGCAATTAAAAAAAAATTTTTTTAAATATCATTGAATAATTAATTAATTTATTTTTAAAATTTATATCTGGCTGCGTTGGGTCTTCGTTTCTGTGCGAGGGCTTTCTCTAGTGGTGGCAAGCGCGGGCCACTCTTCATGCGCGGGCCTCTCACTATCGCGGCCTCTCTTGTTGCGGAGCACAGGCTCCAGACGCGCAGGCTCAGTAATTGTGGCTCACGGGCCCAGTTGCTCCACAGCATGTGGGATCTTCCCAGACCAGGGCTCAAACCCGTGTCCCCTGCATTGGCAGGCAGATTCTCAACCACTGCGCCACCAGGGAAGCCCTACTTAAGCAATTTTATTATTGTAGAGTCATGTATATTTATTTTACACTAATATATTTATTTTGTTGCTCAAACTGTTCCAGCTTTGGTTATTGGAAGCTCTTTCGGTTGGATTCTATGTCCTTTTTATATGCTCCTATCATTGCATTTTTAAAAAAATTTTGAAACTTTCTTAATTTTTGGCACTAACTACAATATGCTCTAGGCTCATCTTGCATATCTTCTGGCCCAGTCCCAGAATCAATCATTTCTACAAGGAGCTCTGGTTCCTTTTATTGGATAATTGTATTCGAAACCAAGATCTGGGTGGTAGGTACGTTTGTTGCCACTGGAGTGTTTGCCATTACTTCTAGGCCCTCTCAGCTGACAGGGCATGGAGATACATATGTACATACCAACCTGTGTATGTACACACATCTATAATTATTCTATACATAATCAGCTGTATCTGAATTAAGTTAAACATGAGTTCATACTGATGTCTCCATCTCTAGTCCATTACCACAGTCCTTCTAGCCTCCTTCTCTTGTTCACCTGCCACTTCCCACTCCAAAAGTGAGAAACCTGGCTCTCACTATTCCGCATCCATTTACTTAATTGTTCAATTCCAGTATACTGGTTTTAGAACTGTTAACCCATATCCCCACGGGGAAAACTTTATCAGCTAGAGTACAGTGCTTATGTGTAATTCCTTTTGCCTTTAGTCTTAAAAGAACTATTTCTTTCCAAAGTTATTTAGGTCAGCATCTTCTTCCTTCACTTTCTGCAGTGAAATTGTTTCATACATTCATAATGTATTTAGATTCTTTGGTCACATTCTGCATTCCATCCTGGGATCCCTTATCTCCCAAATGACTTTTTAAAAATTTGCATACATTAAGGTTTACTCTTTGTGCTATAAAGTTCTCTGGGTTTTGACAAATGCTTAATGTCTTATATTCACCATTAAAGTATCATACAGAATAGTTTCACTCCCTGTGAAATTTCCTATGCTTCACCTAGTCAACTTTCCACCCCTCCTCCAAGTTCCTGGCAACCACTGACCTGATTACCATCTCTATAGTTTTGCCATTTCCAGAATGTCATCTAATTAGAATCATACATTATGTAGCTTTTTAAGACCGGGGTTGTTTAACCTTTTAAATGTAACACATGTAACTACAGATTTCCCCTTTAGCATTGCTTTTGCTGCATCCTATAACTTTTGGTATCTTGTGTTCTCATTTTCATTTATCTCTAAGTATTTTCTAATTTCCCTGTGATTTCTTCTTTAATCCATTGGTTAAGAGTGTGTTGTTTAATTCCACACACTTGTGAATGTTCCAGTTTCATTTCACTTGAAAAGAATGGTTATTGTACTGTTTTTGATTAGTGTTGTGTATATGTGTGTTAGTTTTAGTTGGTTTATTGTGTTGTCCAAGCCCTCTATTTCCTTCCTCACCTTCTGTCTGGTTGTCCTATCCATTATTTAGATTGGTTATTAAAGTCTCCAAGTATTACTAGAGAGCTATCTATAATTCTTCCTTCAATTCTGTTACATTCCTCTCAGGGAAGCTCTACTGGTAATGAATTCCTTCGGTGTTTGTATAGGTGAGAAAGCCTTCATTTCCCTTTCACTTCTGAAGGATAATTCACTGGATACAGGTCTCCCGGGACGAACCGAGGCCACCTCGCAGGTGCTGGAGGGACAACTGGCCTCAGTGTCCACACGTTTGGGTTGCTGCATCCTTGGACCTTGGCGGGTTGGACTAGATTTCCCACCAAAGGGTCCTGTGGAAGGCTCTGGATTTGCTGCCTGCACATGCCCAGTTCGCCTCTCTGTCTGGTCCACGGCAGTCCTGCCCCTGCACAGGCTTTGGGCCAGAGGTGTTCGCTTGCACCTGGCTGGCCCCTGAGGTGAGGGCCGTGGGGAGGGGTGGATGAGGCGTTGGCGAGGACTGGGGTCTGCTTGATGGGTGGCGTGGGGCGGAATCCTTGCGAATGAAGTCCGGGGCCAGGGCCCTCCAGCACCCAGAGCACCCAGGTGTCTCTCATCCCAGGACTCCCCACCTGAGCATCGTAGAACCCTGAGATCCCGCGAGATCCCGCGAGATCAGGCTTCCTCCGGGAAGAGAGGTTGCAGCGTCAGAGCCTCGGGCGTGAGTTCACGGTTCCGTGAGCTGCCTGCGGTGCCTGCGGAACCCCAGCCCATCCTCTCCCGGCGCCTCCCCCACGCACCCGAGGCCACGTAGCACCCCCCAAAGCTCCAGCCGTGCCCTGTTTGCCCTCCTGGGAAGTCCTGCTCCGCGCGCCCAGGCCACGGCCCATCCGGGGCCTACCCGCGACCCCGCGGAAAAGGAATCAATAAATGCTTTTGCTGGTTTCCGGGAGAAGGCTGGATGTCGGAGAGTTGTTACCGTCGCTTCTCTGCAGGTAAGGCCGCCCACCTCCCGCCACCTCCTGGACTCTTTCAAGGTTTTGTCTTTGCCTGTGGCTTTCTACAGTTTGAATATGGTATATCTAGGTATGGGCTTTTTCTGGGCTTGGGGTTTTTTTGGGGGGTGGGTTTGTTTATTTGTTTGTTTTGTGGTTACTCTGAGCTTCCTGGATCTGGGGTTTAGTGGCTGTCATACATTTTGAACTTTTATTTCTTAAAATTTATTTTTAAATTTTATTTTTTTAAAATAAATAGCTTTTATTTATGAAAATTTATTCTTGCTCTTGTTTCTCTTTATTATTTATCTGGTAATTACATTATGCATAGTTGTGCCTTTTGTACTTGTTCTGTTCATTGTTATTTTTATTATTAATATTTTATTTTATTTTTGATTTCCAGTTTGGGAACTTCTGACCAGTATTCAAGCTCACTGACTCAGCTGTGACCAGTCTACGGTTGAGCTCGTCCAAGGTAATCTTCATTTATATTACAGTGTTTTCGATTCTAGGATTTTCTTTTGGTTCTTTCTTAGAGTTTCTGTCTGAGACCCATCTCTCCTTGCATGTTGTTTGACTTTTCCATTATAGACCTTAAAATATTAGACTTATTTTTAATGACCGGACAATTCTAATATCTGTGTCATTTCTGAGTTTGGTTCTGTTATTTGCTTTGGCTCTTCAGACTGTTTTTTTCTTGCCTTTTGGAGTGATTTTTTGTTGAAATCTGGACACAATGAATGGGGTACTAGGAACTGAGGTCAGTAGGCCTTGAGTGTGAGGTTTTATGCTAATCTGGCTGGGGGCTGGGCAGTGACTGATGTTTGCTGTAGGTGCCAGGTGCTTCAAATTCTTTTATTATCCTTGATTATGTGTCCCTTCTTGACTTTGGGATTCTCTAAGTTCTTCTCGGAGGGAGTCCATGTTCCCGCAGCCCTTTCAGCTATAATTCACTCTTATTATGCTGGGGTTCTGTTGGTGTGGTGGTCTACTTGGGCGAAGGTGCATTCTAGAATCTTCCAAGTCTGTTTCATTGGGCCTGTGTCTGTAGCCTATGACCACAAGTGTTTCTTGTATAGTTGCCCTCCCCGTGCTCCTTAGGTAAGACAAGAAGGCTAAACGGGGGCAGGAATCAGAGGAATGATCACCCCCCCAACACAGCTGTAGGACAAGTCTCTGGTAAAGTCTTTCCCCCTGGAGAGAAGACTGTAGTTATAGAAAAGGTCTGGGCCAATTTCACAAGCATTGCTCCTCATCTCCCATGCCAGAGCTGGGAGGGTATCTATATCAGCTGTTCATCATCCTGTGAAGCTGGTGGGATTGGGATTCATGGAGATAAAGCCAATAAAATGTGTGCCGCTGCCCCTCCCCCATCACAGTCCCAAGGAAATTCTCACTCTCGAGCTGGTGCACACTCAGCCTCCAGCAGTTCATCCAAGTTTTCATTTACATGTTCCCACCAGTGTGACGCCAGAAGCTTCTGCTCCGGGTAAGCAGTTCTTGGCTGTGACTGTCTGGATTTCTCTGAGTCTCCAGATTTTAGGGTGGCCGTTTGCCCTGTGGTCCAAGAAAAGACTTTAGTTTTTTACTCTGTCCAGCCTTTTCTTGTTATAAGGACTGGGGTGACACCTTGCAAACTCTTTACATGTCAAAGCTGAAACTGCAAATGTTGAGATCTATGATTTTTAGTGAGTGTTAATGAAACAAAGTCATTTTTAGGGTTTTAGAATTTGGGGAGAACTGTTTTTGTTGTTTGTTTTTTTTTTTTTTTTTTAACACAGTAGGTTCTTATTTTTAAAAAATTATTTATTTATTTATTTTTGGCTATGTTGGGTCTTTGTTTCTGTGGGAGGGCTTTTCTCCAGTTGCGGCAAGCGGGGGCCAGTCTTCATCGCGGTGCGCGGGCCTCTCACTATCGTGGCCTCTCTTGTTGCGGAGCACAGGCTCCAGACGCGCAGGCTCAGTAGTTGTGGCTCACGGGCCTAGTTGCTCCACAGCATGTGGGATCCTCCCAGACCAGGGTTCGAACCCGTGTCCCCTGCATTGGCAGGCAGATTCTCAACCACTGCGCCACCAGGGAAGCCCCCACAGTAGGTTCTTATTAGTTATCTATTTTATACATATTAGTGCATATATGTCAATCCAATCTCCCAGTTCATCCCACCACCACCCGCCCCCACCCCCTTTCCCACCTTGGTGTCCATACATTTGTTCTCTACATCTGTGTCTCTATTTTTTAATGAGGTGAAGTGGAAGCACCTTCTGAGCCATGATTCAGAGTCTACATCATTGCATCCAAAAACCTTGACTGAAACAGAATGTGATGCCTACATTAGCTAAGACCTGGGACAAGGAGATGGGAGAAAGAGGGCGATGGGGTGGGGAATGCTCCTAAATACCTGGATGCTTGATATCGTGAAGACTGAGCATTTAGATGATGGGCTGAATACATTAGTTTCGTCATTGCATTTGATTGTCATGAGAACCCAGTATATACCAGGAATATGCTGACCAGTGAGGATTAGCCATGTTTACCCGCATGGAGCCCATATCTTAACAGAGGGTCCCCAGAATTGTTTACTGTCTACCATTTCCTCCTTCTCTCTAACAGAATCGTAATTAGTTTGGGTAGCAAGAGGAAATCCTCTGATCTCTTGGGAGGGCAGACCCTGTGTCAGCTTCGGGGGCTATATTATAATCAGCCTAAGACAGTCATGATAATCCCATTACTCTTTGCTAGAAACCTGGTACCCCAGTCTCCTCTTTAGCTGAGCAACGCAAGGAAAAGTTTTTCAGGGGGCTTCCAGGGAGGATTTTCTTCCTAAATAAGAAGAGAGGGCCTTAGAAAGTAGAAGCCTTTGTGTGTCCCTTCCTTCCTTCATGGGGATTTTGGTAGAAGGATGTGATGTCTCAAGCTGCAGAAATCATTTTGTGACTCTAAGGAGGTAAGCAGAAGGACACAAAGTCAGAATATGTAGGTAGGAGAGGAGAAGGCTAGAAAGAGCTCTAGACCACAAAGTGAACACTGGATCCACCTGCCTCCAATTATGCCCCGTGGTTTATATCAGTGCTTCTAATGATATGAGTGGTGAATGATATTAAGACTTGTAGTCTTCCCCCTGTTGAGTGAGACAGATCCATGGATCTTGTGCTTTGATGTTGAAGCACTGTCAACTTGGAATCAAAGCATCTAAAGCAAAGCATCTTGGTTTGTGTGTTCACTTTATCACAGACTTGTAACAGATAGTTAACAAGCTGGCGCTAGTTTGCGGCCCATATTTTGAATTGCACCCATTAGTTAACACTTGTTTAAGGATGACGCAGGGGCTTTAGGGAAACATTTATGTTTTTATATCTAATCTCTTACCACCCTCCGCCTCCATCACATGATTCAGAGAAGAGCCCAGCCCAGTGGCAGTGGGTGGATCTTGCACTCTGAATCATCTTTGTCTCCAAAACTAAAGCCAGTCTGTCTGGGCTTGGCTTCCTTTCTCAGGAGGATCCTCAGTCACTCTGACAACAGCATTTGCAGGGGCCTCCTCACCTGTCCTGCCAGGTAAGCCTAGACAAACCTCAGGATGCCCGAATCTCAGGAGCGGACATGACCTGGCCTCACACTAGTTTTATACACACATAAACACACACACCCCCCCACCCTCCTTCAGACAATTTTGTGTCTTTTCCTCCCTGTGACAATACCTATGAGCTCATTTGAAACAGATTTCATGTAAGTCATGTCTCTGAGGGAGGAAGTTATGGAAGGGAGTTCATCCTGTAAGTTGAATCCTTACAGCAATAGACCTGGTTAGGGGCTCCCCAGGAATAGTACTCAGTCTGAATCCTTGGCAATTGAGAAGTCTTACTGGATTTCTAGAAAGCCTGTCTATCTGGAAAAATGCATCCCTTCCAAGAGGATGCAGAAATATGAAGGGTGGAGTAGGGAAAATTGTTAAAACTGCAAGTGTGCATCTAGTTAACTTGGTCAGAGAAATAGTTGATTAGAAAATGTGATAACACTGTGAAGGAGAAACACAAAAAGAAATTCACGGGGAGAGATGCTTATATTCTCTGATTGGAGTGAAATGATGTCAGTTTGTAACTCAGACAGAGGAAGGGATCATTCCACACAGAGATTCTTGCATTTCCTTCTCAGCACAGACCGCAGCACAAGACTTTGACATTTTCTTCCTTTTCTCAATTAGTATTTCTTAACTCCTGTACTGGGTTGCATAGTGTTTCCCACCTCCCAAATTCATGTCCCCCCAGAATCTGTGAATGTGACCTTAATTGGAAATAGAGCCTTTGCAGATGTAATCAAGTTAAGATGAGGTGTCCTTAGAAGAAGAGGGATATTGGGACACACAGGGGAGAAGGCCGGGTGAAGACAGAGGCAGAACTGGAGTGCTGCATCCACAAGCCAAGAAGGCTCAGGATTGCTGGCAACGCCAGGAGCTGTTTTCATAGGCCACCCAGTTTATGGCACTTGGTTCTGGTAGCCCTAGGATGTTATTGCAGCCTCTAAGAGGTACATAGTACAGCGATAGAAGCACTAGAAGTGCTAGAAGCATAATAGTTCTGTATGACTTGAGGTCATGTCTCTAGAACACCAACATATACAGATGAAAAGGGAAATGAAATCATCCGGTGTTTTGTTTAAAAATCAGCAAAGGTGGGGACTATTGCAATAACAGGAAAAGACTGTCTTGCCAGGTGACTGATGTTTTCACCTTTCATTGAGACCCAGATGAAATGGTTCAGGATATGCACTGAGTCTCTCATGACATCTAATCCTATTCCCCTTGCACTGAAGCTTCTTGTTTTTCTGATAGCTGGTTGGCTGAAAGAGTGTTTCTGAAACTTTGAATGATGAAAATTACCTGGGCTGCCAGTGAATTTGAATTTCCAGGGAATCTGGATGTTTCACTAGCACTTAGTAAGTATCAATAGCAAATTTTAATCAGTGGATTTAAGTATCCCAGACTTACCTAACCAGAGATTATCCAGAGAACATAAAATATATTTTGATGCATTTGATTTAATTATCAAGCTCCTCTTGTATCCAACAAACATCTACTGAGCGTGTATGTATGTCAGGCCTGAACAGACTGGCAAGCACGGGGACGTGGGGTAGGCGAACCTGCCCTTGAATCCTGATTATGCCCCATGCTGTTTGCAAGGTTATTGTTTGCTAGGGCAAGTTATTTAATCCTGTTGGATGTCTGCTGCTTTGTCTGTAAAATTGCGGTAATGTGGAGCATTATATAAATACAAGGTATTATAATGAGGAAATTGGAGGTGTGCACAGATATTTGCAAGAGCAAGGCTTACAGCACTAAAGGAAAAACTAGAAATATCAGAGATGTAAAACTAGGAAGACGGTGTATTTTTCTTCCGTGAATGGAGACTATACTTTGAGTAAGCTGCTCCCCAAATGCCCTTTGTTCTGAAATAGAAAAGATCTGAGAAAGATTTCTTTATAAGGAGCATTGCTTGTCAGGGAGACAAATGAAAGGGAGGTTCTCTGACTCAGCTGCGACAGTAATTGAAAATTCCTTAGGAGAAGATCGACTTCTCTCATGACTAAAAAAGAAATGGTATAAAGTTTTTTAAAAATGTGGGAACAGTAAGTTTTAAAAATATGCCCTACTTGCAGACATAATATATAGAAGAACAAAGAGCAAAAAGACACAAAAAGGGAACTACCAGATCAATCACTTGCAATCAAATGCATTTCTCTCTTTCAGACTGAGAAATAAAAACCAAGTAAAATAGTCCAGAATGTCCCTATTTTTGTCATCAAATGTCATCAAACTCTTAATTATATAACTTTAACCATAAGCACAGTGCAGTAAAAAAAATACTGTTTAAAAAATAACGGTAATTATACATCTATTTCTTTCTTTCCCTGAGGATAACGTTAGCAGGTGTTCAGAGCCTCATGCTACTGGATATTGATGGGATTCAGTTCTAGTTCTGGTTCATGTGATCCTTGACTTCCCTAACACAAGAAATCAAGTGACTGCCTCTCCCCCATTCCTTGTAATTGACATTTGTCATTTTTTTCTGTTTATCTGGCATTTAAACTCTTAAGTTAGAAATTTTCCTTATAAGTCTGTATGGGAAGCAAATAGAGCCTACCCCAATGAAAGCTGAAAATCCCAGCTGTGGATTTTCTTTTTTTTTTTTTTAATTTTTTTAATTTTTTAAACATCTTTATTGAAGTATAATTGCTTCACAATGGTGTGTTGGTTTCTGCTTTATAACGAAGTGAATCAGCTACACATATACACACGTTCCCATATCTCCTCCCTCCCACCCTCCCCATCCCACCCCCCCAGGCGGTCACAAAGCACCGAGCTGATCTCCCTGTGCTATGTGGCTGCTTCCCACTAGCTATCTGTTTTACATTTGGTAGTGTATATAAGTCCATGCCACTCTCTCACCCTGTCACATCTTGCCCCTCCCCCTCCCCCTATCCTCACATCCATTCTTTAGTAGGTCTGTGTCTTTATTCCTATCTTGCCACTAGGTTCTTCATGACCTTTTTTTTTTTTTCTTAGATTCCATATATATGTGTTAGCATACTGTATTTGTTTTTCTCTTTCTGACTTACTTCACTCTGTATGACAGACTCTAACTCCATCCACCTCATTACAAATACCTCCATTTCATTTCTTTTTATGGCTGAGTAATATTCCATTGTATATATGTGCCACATCTTCTTTATCCATTCATCCGATGATGGACACTTAGGTTGCTTCCATGTCCTGGCTATTGTAAATAGAGCTGCAATGAACATTTTGGTACATGACTCTTTGAATTATGGTTTTCTCAGGGTATATGCCCAGTAGTGGGATTGCTGGGTCGTATGGTAGTTCTATTTTTAGTTTTTTAAGGAACCTCCATACTGTTCTCCATAGTGGCTGTATCAATTTACATTCCCACCAACAGTGCAAGAGTGTTCCCTTTTCTCCACACCCTCTCCAGCATTTATTGTTTCTAGATTTTTTGATGATGGCCATTCTGACGGGTGTGAGATGATACCTCATTGTAGTTTTGACTTGCATTTCTCTAATGATTAATGATGTTGAGCATTCTTTCATGTGTCTGTTGGCCATCTGTATATCTTCTTTGGAGAAATGTCTATTTAGGTCTTCTGCCCATTTTTGGATTGGGTTGTTTGTTTTTTTGTTATTGACCAGCTGTGGATTTTCTATTCCCTTGTAGTCTGAGCATGGGCGTGTAAAGAGTACTGATTTACCAGTGGGAAGCATCAGCCTTAGTTCTTGAATCAAGGGCTGTACATAGAAGGAGGGGCCATAGAGAATCCTTTCTGGGTGTAGGAAACACCAGCAGTCACAACAACAGTGTGTTTCTGTAGTCACTGGAGGCGGTGGTACAGCTGTGGCATCCTGTATCCATTGCCAGTGGTGACAGTGGTGGGCAGGAGTGGTGTCCTCAGTGATCAGTTTTTTCTTGAGGGAAAATGGGAGGAGTAGGAAGTGTAATGTTGATTGCTCCTAACCTTCATTTCTACCAGTTTTCTAAGCCTGGTTCTTTAGTTGGTTGAAAGCTGTTCTGTGTTCTTTTTGTAATTTCATTTCATTTTTCTCTTCTCAGCTAGAGACAGAAACTTGACAGATACAGAAATAGTTGCAGGCAGTAAATAGACTTTAAGGACAGTCAGGCAATTTGAGATTATCTGACCTGCTTGGGGCTGAAGGCAGTGAAAATCCAGCCAGTATTAGGGGATGGGAATCTGACTGCTATGGCACTCAGTGGCCAAAAAACTAGTTAAAATATCACCAGTATTTATGTGGAATAAAGTGTCAATTGAAGGCCGGGGCAAATATTAGAGAAGTTCTCAGTTATTAATCAAGTGCTGGCTGCTTTGGGCCAGTTGCTGCATAGATTATGGTTTGACTTCCTGGACTGGTTGTGGCAGATTGTGCTTCAGAATTCTATTCAGTCTCTCAACAGCTTCAGAAAGAGAATGGTAGACTTATATCTAAATGTGCATCTATCTTTGACTTAAAAACAGTGACTTTCTATGACTGTGCTTAAAAAAAAAACAGGAGCAACAAAAAAAATCTCAACTCTTAAGGCCATTGGGGTTAAATAAATAAATAAAACCTATACGGGTTTATCCAGACTGCAAAATTAAAAGCTGTTGATTTATCGGCTTTGCCAGGTCATTTATATAGGAGTTCAAGTATTGATTGAGAAATACTGAGGACCCATGACGTGGAACAGAAAATAAGGGAGGAATCATGAGACTTGGATTACCTCAACCTCTGCTTATCCTTCTCAGCCAAGAATCCAGTTTCCCCATCTATTAGCTGTATCTACATTTTTTGAAGAGTCATGCTACGCTGAAAGGCAGGGTCAGTTTATAGCATGCTCTCTTACCAGCATACCAATGACTAGAGGTGTACAGTAGCATAGCCAGGAGAGTTAGACAAACTCTAACTCAGGAGGAGAAGACTTACATATCCATACGCCATATGGTAAAGCATGAGGAATATGTTGTAAATGTATTTGCAGATGTCAGACTTAGAACAGAATGTAATTTTGATTTGATTCAGTGTGCCGGGTCAAGCGTGTTGATTGGTCTTAGCAGCACTTCAGTGCTCTGGAGGTCTCTGGAACCAATGCGATGAGGCAGCTCACAAACCAAAAATGGGATTTGCACACGTCAAAATGTGATCTGATGCACAGAGAGCTGACTTGAACCACCATGATAGTTATAGCTCTTCACGCAATTCCCAAACCTAAGTCATTTCAAAGGCCCAGAATATCTTGAGTAAAGGGAAGACAAGGTACCATTGAGGAAAAAAACCCTGTAATAACATCACAGATAGTTATTCAGCAGTTTACTCTTCTCTGTAACCAGTTGACTGAAGAGAAAAGAAAATTTAACCTTACCTGTAAAAGACCCTGCATGATATGTGAACTCTTAAAAGCTGGCTTCCGTAGAATTACAGACGCAATTGGGATGACACTGAAACATAGGAAAAAGTGAAAATCCTCCCAGTGTATGTTAAAGTATTTTGCCTGGAAGGAGAGATTACTTAAATTAAGGACCTACAGTCAATCACTGATTATCACTAATGGTTCTGGGAGATAGGAATATGGAACAAGATTGGAGGCCGAGTGACAAGGATGCTTGGGGGAGAGTTAGGAAGGTCAAGGTTTTGAAAAGGGCCAGAGTGTAAGCATTTGTGTTCCATGTGAATGTTCTCCCAAAAGCACTCTAGTGCTAATCGGGGAGCCAAAATGTCTGGCTTTGTGAATGTACATTCCCTAATCTTTCTAATACTCTTAATGGGATCCTGAACAAAGAGCACATGACGGCAGGGATGGAGGCTTCACATGAGCTGAATAGCCTTATTCTCTTTGATTATAAAGATATTTCCACCAGGGAACATAACAGTAGCTGCCTTGAGTTGGAACTTGAGGATGCCCCCGATCATTTCCGGTTCCTCTTGCCACTTAACACATGGGCACCAAAAAAAGAGATGGGGATTTTGGTGTTGACTGATTCTGATTGTCAAGAGAAAAAAAGGCTGATACTCTTAATGGAAGAGAGGAATTTGAACAGAACTCCAGGTAATCTACCAGTTCCTATCCTACCAAGTCAAGTAGTAAGAATTAATGGATTTTTGACAACAACCCAATCTAGGTAAAATACTCGTGGTTCAGATTCCTTACCTAAAGAGGTCACCATACATAATAAAGAATCTGAACTAGCTGGAGGTTTGGCTAAACACAAGGGGAGAATGGAATTGGTAAAATAGAGGAGTCAGTAAACCAATATGGCCTTGTGACCAAGTGCAGAAATGAGGATTGCAACATATACATAAATTATTTCTCGCTGAAGCACATACATATTTGTGTATTTGAATTACTTCTTATTTCCACTCCCCTTCTCCTACTGTTTTATAAAGGGTGTGTTGATGATTTCAACTTCATATTTTAATCCGTAGGTTGTAAAAGATTGAGATGGTAACATGACAGAGTTAGTGGGAAAATGGACATCATCCAGAGTTCCAGGATTTGGAGCTAAGTTTATTAACTAATTGTACTTTAGCATCCACCTTCTATGATAGGAAGCAGGCTCCTTCTTCCAGGTAGTGGAGAATTCTGGGCATTTCCCAAATGTGGGAAGAGAGTGCAGGTGCTAGACATCCCCAAAAGGTGGGTGCTAAATATCCATGTAGAATTCTCTTTGGATGCCCAGTATAATACAGAGATTTCTGTGGGGTGGAGGGGGAAAGGAAGCAAGACATACTTCTGCTTCAGTCATGTAACTATCTCCCCTACCACTAAAAATGAGCTTATCCTCATGTCCTAAGTAGGACCATGTAAAGTACAAATAATTTTATTCTTGAAAGAACTAGTTGGAGGGGGGAGGGTGGATGAGCTGTGTGCTCTGAGGCAGCTACAGATTTATGACCAATTAAATGATGATTTGGGATTGTTTATTGAGTAAGGCTTGCCTTGGTTACATCTGTGGCTCCTGTTCTACCTGAACTATTCAAGAAAAAAATAGGCTTTCCCGTGGTGCCTGACTCAACTTTGTGTGAGAGAGAAGGTAGAGGACAGAGCATCTGCCAATCCAGGACCCCCCATGGATACCAAAATCTGTGGATGCTCAAGTCCCTTTGGTGTAGTGTTTGCAAATAACCTACACATAGCCTCCTGTATACTTTAAATCATCTCTATATTACTTATAATACCTATACATGTAAATGCTTGTAAATAGTTGTAAATACAATGTAAATGCTGTGTAAATGGTTGCCAGTGCACAGCAAGTTCAAGGTTTGCTTTTTGTTACTTTCTGGAATTGTTTTTCCTATTACTTTTTTTTTTTTTTTTTTTTATAAATTTGTTTATTTATTTATATTTATTTTTGGCTGTGTTGGGTCTTCGTTTCTGTGCAAGGGCTTTCTCTAGTTGCGACGAGTGGGGCCACTCTTCATCGCGGTGCACGGGCCTCTCACTGTCGCGGCCTCTCCTGTTGCTGAGCACAGGCTCCAGATGCGCAGGCTCAGTAGTTGTGG